>NC_137858.1:31415205-32615205 GCF_948465745.1 Chenopodium album | reverse complement strand
TCCTTAAACTTTCTACTGCTAAATAAATGTACTCGCTCGCATTTGTAATTTATTTCTAGTACTATGTTATATACACCCTCTATCTCTAATTTAGAAGTTCTTCGTGTTTGGATGGTGAATTTTAAAGAAAAGGGAGAGTACTATTTAGTGTTTACTAGTACTAGCTATTTTGCCTACCATATATTTGGCTTTATATCGATTGTACTGTGTTGTTTGTGTATGTATGTAATTCAAATTGATTGTACGTTCACTTTGTGGATAATATTGAGTATAATAAAAGCTAAGATTCATGTCTAATAATGTGTTGATGATTTGATGTTATTATTTCTTCAAAGTAATTTGTAATTAGTGTAGTGAACATCTCATTAATAAGGAGCTCTCCTCGTCCTTATTTCTTCCATGTGAGACTTGGAATGCATATTATGATATTCCCAACAATCCTCCCCTTAGACCAAGCCACCAAGGACCACAAACTCATGTCCTCCCCTCGAACGATGGCCTCAATCTGCTACTAGTCCATTTCAGTACCGCCATTACTACCATGGGACCCGCCGCTTGATTACACAATCAGCTACCACGGTTCGCTCTCGGCCACATATCCACTCGATCCCCACGAGTTACAGGGTCCACCCGGCCACTAACCACCACACACCGGACCATGCCCATTGGACAACATGCCCACACGCTCCGCCAACGAATTACAGGGCATCCACCACCAATCTCAAGGCAACCTTCGGATTACACAGCTGAATACACACGAGAGGGCTTTCGGTATATAGGCTCATCAGATCACCAAACTTTGGGGACAGATGAGGGAACTGTCCCACACATAATGCCCGTATTGTCCAGGCAAACTATCGGCTCTGATACCACTTGTTAGGGCCGCTGCACACGTTCATACGCCCACTAGTATGATATTGTCCGCTTTGGGTAGGCCAAGCCCGCACGGATTTGTTTTTGGGCACAACCCAAAAGGCCTCATACTAGTGTAGTGAATATTTCATTAATAAGGAGCTCTCCTCCTCCTCCTCCTCCTTATTTCTTCCATGTGGGACTTGGGATGCATATTCGGATATTCCCAACAGTATCAAGAGTGGTATTCAATCCGTCCTTAGGGCTTTTGAGGTTAAAAAAAAAACAACGTGAGAGTTCGTTCCTCCATGAGACCATAAGTAAGGGTGTATACTATTTAGCTAATTTTTTGAACTTGTCTTATCTTATTTGAATTTACCTAAACTTATCTCAACTTACCTGAACTTATCTAAACATTCCATTCCCACATTCAAATACATGGGCTATCAACATGAAATCATACTTAAAAGCCATGAGTTATTGGGAAGAAATTGAGAGTGATGTTTATTGATCCAACTCGTCTTTCGATCAAAATCCCACAAAAGCCCATGCCAAACAAAAAATATGATGAGGAGATGGCAAAGATACCATAGGGAAAAAAATTAAGGATGAATATAAAGGAAACCATCAAACCAAACTCATGCAAATTTTGAAACTTAAAAGTGAGTTTGAAATGTTAATGAAAAGTTGTGAAGGTGTCAAGATGGAAAGGAGTCGTTGATGTCCATTGTCAACCAAATTAAGTTACTTGGTGGAGAATTTACAAGCCAAGAATGGTGGACAAACTTCTTATCACTCTTCTTGTAAAACCCCCGATTTACTAATTAATAATAAACAAGAATTAAAGAAAAATAAATAACCTTTAAATAAAACCGCGGATGCATACACCTATATTGGAGGTATTACCGCCACACTTGACAACATGTCAAGTACTAAGGCTTACAAAAATCTCAATAATTACAACCCAATAAATCTAAGTGAGCTATTTTACAACTTTATAAACTTGTTATAACAAACTAATCGAAACACTTGAGCTCCTTTAGCTACGACCACTTGATCAACCTGTTTAGGCAAACTTGACTGCTCACCATTAAGGACAAATTTCAAAATAGATCGTCGCAGGGCCACCATAAGAAAAAGACATGGCCGTAAACACAAGTAGCACAACAAAACAGACACACACACGTCAACAAAATAGCTGAGTAATCAGCACATATCTGAATACAGAGTATAACAAAATAATCAACATTACTAGCTCAATTAAACAATGTAGTTCAAACTACATTACACATTGTAGTCTAAAAAATAACCTTTATCAACTCAACCTCGAATAATAATTCGAACCTTTACTCAATCATTTCATATAACCCTTAAGTGTGCCATGCTTGTTGTTCAATACCTAGCCTTGGACATGGGTAATTCGAATAAAACCAACAAGTATAAAAACTTGAATACTCTCAATAACCAGAAATCACCTTAAACCAGACCACATACGGGCCAATTTCCACTGTAGGGGACCATAGAAAAATATATAGTAAAGATTGTACGTCATTCTTAACTCTTGATTATGATCCTCTAACCAACATGCCAAGGACTAAGGTATATAACGCCGAGCCTCAAACCAAGAACAAAATAATCATTCTCAACCTTTTGATCTCATACATTGATCAAATAATAATTCACAAATTAATATAATATCTCAATAATGGCATATGTTCCCAAATAACAATACAATTCGATTCATAAATATCTCAACTTTTAGGAAAACAATACTAATAACCCAAATATAATCAAATCTCAACCCAAAATAATACTCTGCACTAATAACCCTGAACCTCGATAAAACAATACTCCCTATAGCAACAACATTAAAATCCTAGAAATAATCAATCATAAACAATGAAAGTAATACGATTCTCATATCCAATCAAATCATATAATACTACGCACTTATACATATGTAAATCTTAATCACAGCACAACAATAATTAATAATTAAACAACTTCGGCAACAAAAGATGCGTGTGATTACCTTTCCAACAAATATTAAAACAATGAGACATTACACAGCTGATAACCGCACGTAAATTGTGCAATTGTGCAGTGAAGGAATGATGAGAAAATTAATTAAATCAATCATCTTGCACCACTTAAAACTCACGGCAACTGATAAGGGAAAAGGTAATGGTGACATTGGTGTGCTCTTGTGAATTTGTATCAAGGGTAATCAAATAATTAATGGTTGATGATAAAAGTTTGGTTGAATTCATGAATAATGATGATAATCAATATAGGTTTAGAAGGCAAAAGTGACGGGCACGGCAGAAGTAAGGCTTAAATCATAAAGCAACAAAGTCAATTAAAATAATTAGGGTTTAATAATATATAGATGTTGATAAAAGAGTCCTATTTAAATTAAAATAGGGTTTTAAAACTTTCCGAACTCTAAATTATTAAAATATGAGATTAATAATGTTATTTAATAAATAAAAATAAACTACTTTTTATATAAAAATGTATTATATAAAATCATAAAATATACGGGTATTACAATCTACCCTCCTTAAAACAAGTTTCATTCTCGAAACTTAAAGTTAGGAAAATAAGTTACTTGTAAATTTGAAAGAGAGTAAAAACTAAACCAAACTATTCTGTATAAAATACATAGAGTAACAAAATAGTAGGGTATTACACTTCTATAAAAGTATGAAGGTAAAATTTATTAACTGATTGTAGATAGTAAAGAATTATCCAAGTTAACATTTTTAGTTAATTAATCAATTTTATTTATCCATATGGTAGATCAAAGGAGGACCATGAGAAATGAAAACAGTGAAAACAAGAGTTGAAAAGCTTTTCTAGCAAATATATCCATTTCTAACTCTACTTTGTTTAACTCCATTAATTTTCTTGAGTTATTTTTAAAATTATTTTAAATTATGGAAGAGTTTCTCAATATAAGGTAAAATATTTACTACTCCAAAGTCTCTAATTCTCTATGCATATGATGCATATGTGAATTTTAATTTATAATGCATGTTAATCAACAATAATAAATCACTAATAACATAAAATTAAAACAGACACTAGGATTGACACATGTCACTTTCGGGTGTTGTTCTTTTTCCCTTTAAAACTTTTTTTTTTATTATTATTGTTCACTTCCTTCAAAAAAAAATTATTTCTTTATATAATCTTGATTTACTTTCCATTAAAAAAAAAAATTCGCCAAATAATATAAGGGCATTGCTAATAATATATATTGTATATCACTAAAAACTATATATAAACATTAATTATACTCTTGAAAATTTTATAAAATTAGGAATAATGACAAAAACACGTGTAATTAATGTTTATATTTTTATGATTTCCTAATTTTATACGAATTTTTTTATAATTTGTTATATACACCCGGGCAATTTGTTCATTGATTTTTGCTCATTTAATAAATGAGCAAATTTTTTTTTACTTTTTTTTTTAATAAATGAGCAAAAATTAATGAACAAATTACCCAGGTGTACAGTACACCTGAGTGTACAGAACAAACTCTCCAACTTTTTAGTGTGTATTTAATACTTATATGTAGCCCTTAGGTCTATGTATAACATTTTCCAATATATAATTGTGATTCACTTCTTAAAATATATATTCACATATATTCCATATCTTTTATAGTATAAAACAGGAAAAATTAGAAATAATAATCCCAACTTTCATGAATTTTGCTAGAATAATCCCAACTTTGGATTATTCTAGAGTAATCCAAACTTTGGGGGGTTTTCTTTTTCTTAAACCCCAAATACCGGTTACCAGTTGAATGGGTTATTTTTTTTTTTTTGGTTAAAGTGACATGTGCCGCAGATTAATTGGTTAAGAAAATTTAATGAAAAAAACAAAAAAAAAAAAAAAAAAAAAAGAAAACCCTTGAATCTGACCACCAACAACGGACGCCAGGCACCAGACATGAAATCCGACCAGCCAAGAAACCTGGTCACCAACCACGAATTTCAGCCACCAGCCACGATTTTCGGCCATCGGGCATGAAAGCTGACCCTAACCACGAAATCCGGCCAAACGTAACCCCTTTTCATTCTCTCTCCTCTCAATTCCCAGCCACAAACTCTGAGCTAGCCATGGTGGTGGAGGTTAAGGTTGGTCGGTAGGGGAAGGGGAGGTTGATTGGCTTTTTTTAGAATTTTTATTTTTATATTTTGACCAATCTGACACGTGTCAAGTTACTTGATATAATAGTTCATTGACTTTTGTTGATCGGTTTGAGATTGAAGAAAAAGAAGACCCCCCCCCCCAAAAGTTCGGATTATTCCAGAATAATGCAAAGTTGGGATTATTCTAGCAAAATGCATGAAAGTTGGGATTTTTTTTTTTTTTTTCCTATAAAAGGGGCTAATTTGGATTTAGGGCTTAGTAATGGATATAAACTAAAATTCAAACTTTTTAAATTTCATTTTAAAATATGTGGATTATTTTTTGGTAGATTTAATGAACATTATAATTTGTTATAAAATATTGTTTAAACCGTGTGTACCACGAGGATGAATCTAGTTATTATATATGTAAAAACCAAAAAGGTTATTTAGAATGGGAAATGATTTGGGTAATACCTTTTCTACGTGGCCCAATCAGATTGGGATACGTGCCACCCCAAGACAGGTCTAATAAGGGCCACTCTAGCTGACACGTGGGCACTCCCAATCAGTAGAGGAAAAAGGCGGTCTTTAGGGCCCACACCCGAGAAAGCCGTAAAACAACGCAGCCCACCAAATCTAGGTCAGAGTGAGTGACCTAAGAAAGGGCACACTTTCCAACGACCCTATAAATAGGAAGATTTCCCCCATTTTTGGGGCACGTTCATTTATTGCTAGCACCTTTCTCATCAGAGAAAACACCTGATATCGGAATTCGAGAAGATCTCACTTTACTTTTTCCGCACCTTTTCACATTCTTCTTACACATTCTAAATTGATCGTCGGAGGCAAAACTCCAACCGCCCGGAGTCTATGTTGTTTTGCAAGTACAGGCGTAGTCCAGAATCCAGTCTTGGTGACGTAACTCACTCAAGGGACACAGAAAACCCCAAAACAGGAAACAAAAGTATGTTTGAGATATGAGATTAAATCATATTCAAAAATATATGTGTGATATACTATCCGTATTGATATCAGGAAAAATTGCAAATAATAATACAACCTTTGGCCGGTTTTTTTTTTTTAGTAATACAATCTTTTTTATTATTCATTAATATTACAACCTTTGGAGGATGTTGAATTTTAACAGGCAAAATAACTTGTAAGCTATTGAACAGGTAACCCATAACACGTGTTGTCATGTAATTATCTAAATATTTTTTGAATTTTTTTTATTAAACCTTCAATTTGATTCAAATTAAGTTTTTAATAATATTGTTTTTAACATATAAAATAATAAAAGGTTTCAAATTAAAAAAAATCCTACCCCAAACACTGGCAGCCTCCTGTCCCACCCCGGCGGCCGTTCTCTGGCGATCATCGTCCCGCAGTGCCGGCCGACCCAACAATTACACCCATCCCCACCACTAAAAACGAATCCCCCAACGTAAACCCGTTTAACCCAAGAAACTCGTTTCCAGAGTTTCCCAAGTTTTCTAGGTGAACGAAATTTTGGTGGTTTTAATTTGGGTGGGGGAATATCGTTTATAGGGGCCGGAAAATAGGATAGGGGATGGTTTCAGGGAGGGCAGTTGGTTTTTGGGTAGTTTGGGGCAGGGATGTATTTCAAATTGGGGATTTGGTATGAGTTCGTGGCCGTTTATGGAAGTGCGGTGGCTAAAACGTGAAGGGTTGCACGTTTCAGCTGCTGCCCCAAGATCGTTGACTTGGCTGGACACTTTGCCTAGTTGCGGCTGGGCTTCTGCACGATCTACGGTGTGTTTGGCACAGTGCTCAGTCACGGATTTAACACATTCAGTTTTATGGAGAGGAGCGATAGCCGAAGTTGCAAGTGTTGGGGATGCCAAAAAATGAGTCGGTTGGCGCTGGAGAGATACTGATCGCCGGCGGCGACCGCTTGGGTAGTGGAAAGGGGTGGAAGGGGGCTGTTGGTTATTAATTTGTGGGGGAGTTGGTTGGGAAGGTTTTTTTTAGTAGTAATAATAATAATAATAATAATAGTAATAATAATAATAATAATAATAATAATAATAATAATAATAAAATATGTTATATTATTTTATATATATTAAAAATTAAAAATATTAAAAAATCCAATTAAATTAACAAAATCAATAAAAACGACACGTGACATGGTAACCTGTAAAAATAGGTTACTTAACCGGATTTTGTTTGTTAAAATTCAACACCCCCTAAAGATTGTAATATTTATGAATAATCGCAAGTTTGTATTATTAAAAATGAATTGGCCAAAGGTTGTATTATTATTTGTAAATTTTTCTTGATATTATCATGAGAATAATATATTTAGATTTATTTAGTTTAAAGATATTATTTAGCAAATATATCTTAAGGATTTATAGTTATATAATATTGTATATAATTTAGGAAGATTGTTTCTTATCTTAAGAGCGTAATATATTGATCAATAATAATCAAGCCATTTCATTATCTCTTTCAACCTATTTTATCGTTGTGTCAAGAGCGGGTTAGATCATAGAACCGTTTACAAAAAATTTTCCCCCGTCAGTGGGTTATAAAGTTAAACCCACTAATAGGATTCAAAAATTTGCTTCCGCTATACAGTATTAAAGCTCTTTGAGATTTCTATCATTGATTGTTTTTATTTTTACGAGTATTTTTAATGATGTGGCACAAGTTTTTTTTTTTTTCTTTCTTTCCTGTGAATGGTTGTATGTGGGGATTTGATTAAAATCCTCAATGCCAATTATGATGATTATAGGCTCTCCATGTGTTGTGAGACATGTAATATATTGGTTCTCCTTGTATCGTGAGACAGTAAGACACTGTACTGTGAGATAAGGGTTTTAACTGTTTTGAGTGAGGTTTGCTATGAAAAAACTAATATTTGGAGCTCGGTTTTGTTCAAAACAAACCAAAATACAACGAGTTCGAGAAAAAGAGACGTTCTCGTTGTAATAATGTTATTTTTGTAGGTTCCGAGTCGGAGTTTTGTACATGACTAGGTGGATAGTTATTGAATATTAAACCAATTTTTTGTGAATGGTTATATGCGGGGATTTGATTAAATTTCTCAGTGCGAATTATGATGATTAAAGGCTCTCCATGTGTGATGAGACATTTAATATATCGGTTCTCCTTGTATCGTGAGATACTGTGCCGTGAGAAAAGGGTTTTAACTGTTTTGAGTGAGATTTGCTCTGAAAAAACTAATATTTATTTGGAGCTCGGTTTTGTTCAAAGCAAACCAAAATACAACGAGTTCGAGAAAAAGAGACGTTCTCGTTGTAATAATGTTATTTGTGCAGGTTCCAAGTCAGTGTTTTGTACATGACTAGGTGGATAGTTATTGAACAATAAACCAAACAATTAGCGATCGTTTTTCTATGTGGCTAGGGTTACTCTTTTTGGGGTTACTTAGTCAGTCAAGGGTTCCTTATTTTAGAGTTACTCGGTCGATTAACGCGTTTTCTATGTGAGAGTGACTCCTGACTGACTGAATACCTCTGAATAAGTAACCCCTAACCGACTAAAAATCCCTGAATAAGTAATTAACCCCTGATTGAGTAACTCCTAAATATGTAACCCCGACCACACGGTGTGACCATCCACATTTGAAAATTTGTGAACTATTAAAGAAATGTTTCTATAATTCCCTCCATTTTCTATTGTTCTTCTAATAAGAAATCGGGTAACGAATGAAAATATTAACAAAATAACAAGATTTCCGATTTCTCATTTCATTAAAAAAAAAAAAATCTTGCAAAAATAAAAATGAGATTTCAATTACAATATTGAGAAATTAATGAAAAACATATATTATGCACATGATACTTACATAATTGAAATTATATATATATATATATATATATATATATATATATATATATATATATATATATATATATAAAATTATTTATAAAATTAAGGTGTATGTTTGTCCGAAAAATCTATAACTAATATTAAAATAGCAACCGTTGACATCATCATATCCTTAAATTAGACATATATTATATTGTTATTAAAAAAATTTCCTCCAAAACTATAAATGATGTCATCATTTTTTGATTTTTACTTTTTATTTTTTTAAAATTCTGGTCAGCTATATTGTTATTATATCAATCTCCAAAAATAGCCTATTCTCTCTAACAATTAAATTTAATTTTTCTTTCTTAAGTACCCCTTTAATAATTCAATTTTTTAACTCTATTTTTTAATATTTTTTTTTTTTAACTATATGGTGTATATTTGTTTTGTGACTTTTTTATTCTTAATTCTTGTATGAAAAAAATAATAAATAAACAAATTTAGAAAAATTTATTTGTTCAAATCGTACATCGCACGAGACTAATCTAGTATGTTGATAAAAGTTTACGCAATTTCTTAATGAGTTATCCAAGATGAATAAAAGAAAACAGGAGTGATAAATATATATTTATTAAATATGACAATTTAATTTTTATAATTTCAATAATCTTTTATGATGAAAATGCCATAGAATTATTTTTCTTTATAATCTATTTGAATATCTTACACTTTGTTAACCTTTAATTTAGTTTTTAAACCTTTCTATGTGTGGAGGTTATATTTACACTTGTTTTTGACAGATATACACTTTTGTTATTATGATAAAGCTTCCAATATATATTTATATTTTTAACATATCTATCTTTAATTTCCATTACTACTAAATTCATATTTTTTGGTATACAACTCATTTATTGATTATTGTTTTTTTGGCTATACAACTCACATTCTTTTGTATTTTAAAATATTATGGTGTGCAAGCTTTCAATTTTATAGCTGGAAACACTCTTACATGAGATTAGATAATATCTTCTCTATAAATACACCTTCCCTCCATGCATTTCTAATCATCGCTTTAAACTAAGCACGACTTCTAATTTTATCTGAAGCTCCAAATTAACACATCTAATCAAGTATTTAATTCTCCTATCCAAAAGGAAAAAAAATAATAATAAAAAAATAAAAAATAAAAAAACAAAGTTGGTAGCTATGGCAAACTCCAAGCTTTTCCTTGCTACATTATTTGTGCTTGCTCTTGTTGTTCTTAACGTAGTTGAAGCTCAAGAAATGGTAAATACATTATTTATAGTTTAATACAAACTTCCTTTGTTTTCCTTTTTATTTTATTTTTTTTGTGTTTGTTTTTATTTTTTTTGTTTGTTTGTGTTTTATAAATAATCATCTCTTCATGACTTCATTATTCATGTAATTATGTTAGCACCCCTCTTCTTCTTTTTGTTTGTTTGTATTTACATGTCCGATATTTTTGTACAAGATTACAAAAAAAAAATGTGGTGAATTTTAATATTTAACATATGAAGGTACAAGTCGTGCAACTAATAAGTTTATATGGTAAACACATTGAGTTATAATAATTAAAAATTTAAAATGAAAATTTTTCATGTAAGAAGATGTTGTACCTTATAAAGTTATGGCAAGCACATTGTGTAGTTCTCACCATAAAATTTTTTCATTACTCGAAACAGTAATTCATACATTTTCATTCATTAAGTACTCTACCCTCTTCCCGTCAAAAAAGTACTCTACCCTCTTGAGTTATCCCCCACTCTCTTGATACTGCTCCTACTAAATGACCCCTTAACTAGTTTAATTATATTGTTATTGACCTTAATGTAAAATTTGTAGTATATTGTCATTTTATCAAAAAAATGACTAATCACATTTGAAACTTAATATGACACTTATTTTTCTTAACGCGTGCAGATTGAGATTAATAATAATAATCTTCAAAGGTCTCTCCTTGGTATAGGTAAGTAAATATAATAAGATGTCATGATAATTTTATTGGTTGAGTGCAAAATAGTAGACACAAACCTATTTTACTAAGGAAAAATTGACAAAAATAATCCCAACTTTGCTTGATTCGCTCAAAATAATCCCAACTTTGGATTATTTTTTAATAATCCGAATTTTAATGTGAATTTTCTTCTAAATAATCCCAACTTTAGATTATTTTTTAATAAACCGAATTTTAATGTGAATTTTCTTCTAATGGTCCCAACCAGTTTTTTAATTAGAAAAAAATTCACATTAAAGTTCGGATTATTAAAAAAAATCCAAAGTTGGGATTATTTTGAGCGAATCGAGCAAAGTTGGGATTATTCCCGTTAATTTTTCCTTTTCCTAACACATACGAAGTATCTATTACCTCATTTTAATCATTCATTATAAAAAGGACATTTTGTGAGAAACTACCTTTTAAAACAATTTTTTTGCAAGAAACTACCTTATAAAATAAATGTTGCAAGAAACTACCTTATAAAAGGCTAAATGTTGTAAGATACTACCTTTGGTTGAAAAGTGAGAGTTGATTTAATTTTTCCGGCGTTGACCAAGCCATGTGCCGGTCACGTGACATTTAATTCATATTTTTCCCCTTTTTCCCCTTTTTCCCCTAATTTCCCTTTTGTGTTAGCTTTTCCTTCGAAAGAAATCACTGTAGACTTAATTTGTTTTCTCTCTCCCTTCATTAATTAAACACAACCACACTGATTAGTCTACCACACAGAAGCTCAGAAGCAACATTAATGGCGGTTTTGAGTGCGAATTGAATTTCAACCAAGATATGCTTCTTAGTGATGATTGATTTTCAACCAAGATATTCTTGAATATGGTTCTCAGCCAACAATTGATTAGTTATAGGAAAAATTGGTGAAAATAATCCCAACTTTGAGGCATTTACTTTTAATAATCCCAACTTTAGATTATTATTGAATAATCCCAACTTTAGGGGGTATTCGCTTTTATTGGTCCCAACCGGTAAACCAACCTGTTATAACAGGTGATGGGACACGTGTCGCAACATAATTGGTAAAAAAATATATGATAAATATTAAAAATTAAAAATAAAAAACCAAATAGCCTACACCGCCCACAATTCGCCTGCCCCCTTCCAACCGCCTACACTCCGGCATCCCCCTCCCCACCGCCCACAATCCGACAACCGCTTTCCCCAAGCCCCACCTGTCGGAAACCCCCCTCCCCACCCCTTCCAACCACCAAAACAACCCCTCTTCCCCTGCACCGCCTTGATTCCCACCCCTACCCCCCAAAACCCTCCCAATAAACCATCCCCTCCCCTTTCCCCCACCCCAAAATCACCCATTACCCTTCCCCAACGCTAATAAACATTGTTCAGGGCTAGGCAAGGGAGAAAGGTGGTTTTCGGGGTGAAGGGAAGGGGATAGGTGGTTTTTTGGGATAGTTTTCGTGGGTGTGTTGTGGGAATTTGGGCAATTTAGGGGAAGGGGGGCTGTTTCGGTGGTTGGGAGGGGTGGGGAGGGGGTTTTTCGGCAGGCTAGGTGTGGGGAGAAAGGTTGCCGGAGTGTGGGGGTTTGGGAGGGGGCTGCCAGAGTAGGGTTGGGGAGGGGTGGCGTGATGGTTTTCCTTTTTCAAAAAAAAAATTCTTTTTTTTCTTCTTTTTTTTAGCCTTTTTCAGCCAATTAAGTGGTGCCATATTTTTTTAAAACAAATAAATATATATATTACCTGTTTGACAGGTTACCGGTCACTTGGGACCAATAAAAGCGAATACCCACTAAAGTTGGGATTATTCAATAATAATCCAAAGTTGGGATTATTAAAAGTAAATGCCTCAAAGTTGGGATTATTTTTATCAATTTTTCCTTAGTTATATCCCTTTACCAATTAATTATTTCCTCATTCACCCGTCTAATTAAAGGATTTGCAGCCCCTTTGATTAATTTCGAGGATGTGAAATTTGCATGCTTCAAACTTCTCCCTGGGTTTTCACGTGTCCACAGGTCACCTTGCTATGGGGATTCCACATTTGCACTTTGAATTTGGGGTTGAAGCCATTGTTACCTGCATTTTTCAAAGATTCAAAGCGTTAAACCATAATATGAAGAACTCCCAAATTCTGACATACAAACCAACAATTGAAAAAGGGATTTGGTCGAAAACAACGACATTATAAATTAAGCAACTTTAACCAAATTTCAGTACAGAACAGAGAGAATTGATTGAATTGAGGGGAAGCACGGAGGAAAGGGGGAAAAAATTAGGGACCTGAGTATTATATGGATAGGCTGGGGGAAAATTAGGGGAAAAAATGGGGAAAGATGAATTAAATGTCATGTGACCAACACATGACTTGGTCAACGCCGGAAAAATTGAGTCAACTCTCACTTTCCGACCAAGGGTAGTATCTTACAACATTTAGCCTTTTATAAGGTAGTTTCTTATAACATTTTTTTATAAGGTAGTTTCTCGCAAAAAAAATGCTATAAAAGGTACTTTCTCACAAAATGTCCTTATAAAAAACACATTCCCTTTCTTCAACCTGTAAACAAGCTCCCTCGGTTTCAAAATAAATGTATCTTTTATAATTTTACATTGTATAATAACTTTGACTAGATATTGTTTTGCTAATATATACAATAAATTATATGTATTTTCATTGTACTTTGTTTTTAAAAACCCCAATTAGTATGCTTTCTCTCTTATTCATCTTTTACTTTATCTATTTTTTCCTTACACTAACCTTAATTATTATACAAGACATATTATTTACTTTATTCATTAATTTTTTTAATTACACTTACCACGGTAAAAATCGTTTTAAGTTGTGACTAAACAATAAATGTTAATGGGGATTGTTGTTGGTTAATTTCATTAAAATTAATATAAGTATATGTGCGTAGATTGTGGAGCAGCGTGCGAGACTAGGTGCAAGTTAAGCAGCAGACCAAATCTATGTCACAGGGCATGTGGTACATGTTGCGCTCGTTGTGGGTGTGTTCCACCGGGTACTTCTGGTAACGAAAAAGAGTGCCCTTGCTATTACAACCAGAGAACCCACGGTGGAGAACACAAGTGCCCTTAAATTCTTCTAAATTACAACTCAAAATACATCCTATATATACTCATTTCTCCTTCATTATATTGTAAATTTGTAATGCTATAAAAGTTCCATTTTATTCATATGTTGAATATTGAGTATGTACGTAATTGTATTTAATTGTACCTTCAGCATTTTGTGAATGAATTATTGAATGATGAATAACGTGTTTGCATCTCTAAATCTTTGCTTTGTTGATCAATTAGAGCACAAATGTTTATTGAACTTATGGTTGTAACTATTTTATTAAACATTTATTATTCCCTTACAAGCTTTTAATCTACAAGAAAAATGACAAGAACGAAGATATAAGTTTAAAATTCATTATTACACAAAACTATGCCACCAAAAAACCCATTACAATTTACATATGTCAAGGAATGTCTAAATGAATGGGGGAGCAACTAGCTTTACATCAAGTGTGTTCTAATCAATTTAAACTAATTCTTAATAAAATGTAAATGAATTTATTATTCTAAATTATTAATAAAAACATTTATATAAACTTTCGTGATGATTTAATAATCCTCAAAACAAATTCGTGTAATATTATATATTATTTCCTCCGTTTTTTAACTACGACATTTGTCATTTCACGCTTGTCGATGAAATATTTTAGCTATTAATATCTTTAATTATACTTAATTAAAAATTTAATATTTGAATAACATACTATGTTATTCATTACGGATAAATCACAAAAAATGGTCAAAGGAGGTTGTGTGAATAATATAAAGTCCTAAATGGTGCAATTAAAAAAAACGGAGGAAAAATATATTATATTGTACATATATTATGTGTAATTACATACTTGACACATACATTGATATAATTATACAACTTTGTGTGCTTTATAATGATATTGTTATCTAAATTTCCATATCGACTTTTTTAAATTAAATAATCCACTTTAAATTAGTAATATTTTAAAAAAAATTTACAAAAATTCAGTGTGTTCAATTGACTTAATTGACCTCGTTGTCTTGAATTTACCTCGCCCCTAGCTACTCAGTGCCCTCCCATCTTGAAAAGAGTATTTTCCATCCGTCATTGAATCAACTACTACCTAGGTATAGCATATATGTTTCTTAATAAGCAGATTTTATTTTCACAATCTATTGTTAATCTGATTCAATCCAGTGTTTTTTTTTTTATGATAATTGAGCTATTAATTATTGAGATTTAAGATAATATTATGTGATTTATTTTGAGAAAAGATATATATTGTTGTAAAGATACTGTTAGCATGATTAGGTGAAGAAATGTTTATCTTACTAGAATTTTTTCTTTGTAGTATCATTAATTTGTTAAATAATTACTAAAGTTTGTAGTCTTTATACCAATGCTAGAATTTTGCTATTCATTCTTAATCGGAAAGAATTTCATTTGATGATTTACCTTTTTTTTTTTTACTAATTTGCTTATTAATGATAGCAAAGATGTAATCTTTGCCAAAAATACTCAATTTGAGTTTCTGAAAATTCATATATGAAGACATTCAAATTAGATTTATTTGAAATTCAATTTTACAGCAAAGTCGTCTGTATTTTGTTGATCGATATAACATGAATCTAACCTATCTATATACATAATTTATCTGCAGGAAAATTAAAAAATAAGTCAAGTACACAATTATTTTGTTGTTTAGGGTTTTAATAGTATCTATAATTTGCTTTTTGTATAAGGCATTAGGGGATAGTATTTTGGTAGACTGGATCATCCACAAACACCATAGTTAAGGATCGTGTGTTCATGACGGACACATATTCTTCTAGGTTTTTGATAACCCCGATTGACATGCTCGCCAATGATTCTTGTGAAAGTGATGTAGTGTTATACAAGAGCTAGAATTTTTAAACGCTACATAGAGTACATTTTCCCGATAAGCCATTTGAGAGATACTTAATTTGCTTATATTTTTACCCCTTTAGCCAAAGGAGTTTGGATTTGCGAGACACAAATTTTTCAGTTTATGTCAGCCGGTTTACTACTCTTACAGACTTTATACCTCAACCATCCACTATCATAAAAGAGTACTCATTCAAATTCATTTGAAGATTGTTAATTGGTATCTGCACATAATTTTTTGGCATTTTCGAATGCTTTAGAAATAGTATTGGTTTCTGACACTCTAATCTATGACGAAACTTCATCCATTCACTTTAGTCACACCATGTTAGGACTTGAATTGAAGATAGGGCTTTTGAAACTATGTCTCGGGTCCATATAGGGGTCATTTATCAACTACACGAAGGAATTTTGATAAAGAACAAGTGGATTCCAGATGATGATTTCTTGGAACACACGGGTTTTTATAAGGGTTTTCTAGAAAAAAAACACTAAGGATGTACACTATGCCAAGAGTGGCGGTTTGACGACGAAAAATGATGCACCTCTGATAAAAGTGGCAGAGTAACATTTTTTTAACAAATAGGTTCAAATCAATTAAAATTAGTTCTTAACCATAAGTAAATGAATAAAAAATCCTAAAGACAAACTCATACTACCTCCGTTTTTTATTAGCTGACACGTTTTGACTTTAGCACTATTCACACACTTCCCTTTGACCATGTTTTGTGATTTATACGTAATGAAAAATATAGTCATGTGGGGTCTTGTTAGATTCTCACGATATATATTTTCAAAATATCAACTTTTCATAATTTTACTTATCGGTAACTAAAGATATTAACGTTTTAATTTGTGCATTGGCAAACGTGACAAATGAAACGTGTCAATTAAAAAGAAACGGAGGAAGTATTACATTATATATATATTATATATTATATATTATATATTGTATACTAGTATATTATATATTATATTTCATATCACCTATATTTAATAATTCAATTTAAATTAGAAATTCTTTGTTAACATGTATGTAACATTTATTTTACAAATATTAAGTTGGGCAGTTGACCACTACTAAGAGTCTGTTTGGCGTTAGTTTTAAGGTAGCTGTTGGCTTTTTAACCTAGTTAAAACACTACCTTAAAATAATAATAGTGTATGGTGAAGTATTGTTTTAACTAGCTGTTAGAGGTAGAAGTAACTTTTAATTAGTTGTTGAATGTTAAAAAAGATAGCTTTTGAAATTTTAAAGTAGCATTATTTTTAATTAGTTTTTATTAATTAGAAGAGATTAGAGGTTAATTAGTGATACTAGGTTTCTTTGACAAAAAAATTTTAATTTCGAATTATTTTTTTACGATAAAGCTTTTAAAAGGTTTTTTTCGCAAAATGGTGTATTTAAAAGGTTTTTTTTTTTTGACAAATTTGACTAATAATAATAACCGTCTTTTATAGTTTCAATCTCTACTTTTACCAAACACTCACTGTATGAACCGCTACTTTGACAGTTGACCTCTAACAACTACTACGTGACAGTTGACAGCTACCTCTACACAACTATTTAAAAGCTAATAGTCAACAGCTACAACTAGTTTTGCCAAACAGACCCTAAACCTACTTTGGATATTCAAAGATTGAGAATGGTTTAATTATCATATGGTTCCAAATTGTCCTACATTCTTGAACAAAGTATTAACAAGTTTAAAATTGAGTTAAATGTTCAAAGATTAAGACTGACAAACAATTTTTACCCCATAAAATAAATTCTCCATTAACTTTTGGGCCATTGAATTTTAGACACTAAATAAGTTCAAAGTAGTACCAATTTAATATTATATTTTCAAAAGATAGTCTACAAATATTGTAGACAAAATTTGGCAAGTGTTGAGAAAAATATAGATGAAAGTTCACATGAATTTTACCTAGTACAATCATTTACATGTAGTACAAAAATGTATATTATTATATTCCATAATTTTGGCTGTATATGAGAAGTTCACGGTATTGTGAACTTGTATGTAAAAATAAAAAAGATTTTACTATACTACTCACTTTCTATCTTTATCTCTTCACTGATAAATCAACTATTATCGGTAAAAATTTTAACACGTTATCCGCACCAATTCCTAGTCTATTATATTTATACTTACTTCTCAAAATTCATAACAAATAATACTATCTAATTTTAAATGTTTTGAGAACTATGCTCTATGATTTCCCATACTTGGGATCCTCTATACCTGAAACTCAATCATTTACCATATCATGTATTGTGCAACTTCTATCACAAATAACCAGTGATGGCTAGATACCTTTACTTATGAAATTGTTGTTATTTTTCCTTATTCTTATTCTTGTTCAATTCATGTTGTTATCATGCACGTGTATTACGTAAAATTAACTTTTAGTATAATGATCGCATAGTAGTAACCTAAGTAACTTAGCTTGCGTATTGACTATAATTAACAAAAAGATGTAGCTTTTTATACTTATTATTATCCCTATTTTTTTCTTTTACGTTCTTTTTATGATTCTGTCTGCTTTCAAATACTTGATCTTTTAAAGATATAAGACCTCTCAGACCACTATTACTTGCATTCCCAGTGTGATAACCTTTTACAATTATAAATATTTATATTTGAACCATACTTTTTCTAGTACATTATGCTATCATATGATATTTTATAGTTGTACAAAATACTACCTCCGTTAACAGTTATTTGCAACATTTACCAAAAAAATGTGCTACATATTATTTGCAACAAAACTATTTCTTTCCAAATATAGTAATTTTTTAATAAAATGACAAAAAATACCCTTATTTAAAAATTATTAACACATAATATTATACATAATTACAAATTATTACAAATTTAATCTAACCTAATCATCTAAGCTTTTCCCCCAAGAAAAACAGATTCATCCCTAATTTCATCTCCCACCACCTCTCTCCTCCAGCTCCATCTCTCAGTACATCATCAGCACTCATCTTCTTAGATCTTCATCTCTCAGTTCATAATCAACTATCATCTCTCATCAACTTCTTCATCGTCATCTCTCATCTCAATTCGTGGGTGGATATTGGTGGTTTATGGGTGGGTTTGGTAGATCTGGTGGTGGTTGTTATTTGTGGGCGGTTTTTGTGGTTCGTGGGTGGGTGTTGGTGATTTCGGTGAAGGAATCATTTTTAATCGGGTGGTAGTGGTTTTGGGTTTCATATTTGGTGGTTCTATAGGGTGGTTTTCATGACTAATATGTGGATTTCGGTGGTTTGTGGGTGACTTTCGGTGAGTTGTGGGTGGTGGTTCGTCGGTTTTGGATAGATTTGCAGGTTTGTGGGGGTGGTTCGTGGGTGGGTTTTGTTGGGGTTTGGTGAGTCCGACTCACCGCGGAAAAAACCCGAGCCAAGGATTACGCTCGCAATAATTAAAATCATAAAAGCATAATAAAATAAACTCAAAGGGTAGAATAGGAATTATACCTTTGACGCGTGCTTCGCCCGACTGATTGGGCTCTTACTTGAAAGCTAGCCCCGAAATTACAACGGCCTCCAACGGAGACCCACCCGCAAAACGACTACCGACTTTAAGGTTTGTTACCTTGGGGTTAGCAAGGTCTGACCAAGCCCGAGTATTAAGAGAGTTCAAGGGGTTTTGCAATGGCAATGCCCTATTCAACTCAAACTCAAGCATCATTCCCAATGCCCCAATTTGGGTATTTATAGGGAATGATGAGAGTGTGAAATTCTCTCCCATCAACGAGGGACAATGAGATTTTTACATTTTATTTTAAAGCTAAAATAAAATAATTAAGCAAACTAGTAATAAATCAACAAGTGTCAACTATTCATGAGAGAGCAAGTGAGGACCACTTGGAGGGGGGGGGGGGGACCAAACTTTATCCCCACTCTATTCTTCTCCATGTGCCACATGTCCTCCCTAAGCTCCCACTTGCTTCTCCTTGCTCACGGCCCAGCTACCCGCGCCATAGCCCGCGCCATGGCCTAGCTACCCGCACTTGGAGATGCGGGCTGATGCTTGTGGCTAGCAAGCCACTCACTCCGAGTACGGGCTGTTGCTGTATGCTGCTAGCATGTCGCGCACTCCGAGTGCGGGCTTCTTCTGTACGCTGCTAGCATGCCGCGCACTCTGAGTGCGGGCTGCTGCTGCACACTGTTAGCATGCCGCGCACTCCGAGTGCGGGCTAGCTGCTGCAGCTTGCTGCCCTTGGATGTCGTGGCTACTAGCAATGGTGCGCTAGCATGCACCAGCCAGCATTGGCTCGGCTTGGTGCGCATGCTAGCCACCATGCTTGTGCATTATCCCCATAGCACTCGGATTGCTTGGGGCACTCCGATGCTAGGGGTATTTTGGGAAATATTTTTGATTTTTATTATTTGCGCGTCTCGTCTTTTACCATTTTGGACTTGACTTCTGACGCTCAGTTTCGACGTTCTAAGCTCGAATTTTCGACGTCTAAATACTTATTACTCGGGCAACTCATTAATTCGTTACGAATTAATTCGTCGTGTTGGTTCATTTAATTGCTTGGGTGTGACCCGAAGGGTTCAGTCAAGATTAAGCTGTAATATTAATTATGTATTAATATTATTGATTGGAAGCGGCCTCCACTCAAGCATTCCGATCATTTGACCTTACTGAATATATTAGCTTTCTAATTATTCTGAACCCACTATCCGAATAATACACTTGTTCGAAGGACACCATTCCTTTTAATCTTCCACTTGTCCTTCCGGACAAGTGAGCTTTCTGTGTATAGCCCCTTTCCTATGTCTCTTCATGACCTATAGGGTAAGATTATTCGTCATCCCTATTACGTCCAGAAGTGTTTCTCAAAATTCGAGTTTGACTGTCAATAAGCAGATGATTTCTGAAATCCATCAGAGCACGGCCATGCATTTTCATAGTCTCGCTCTTCGAGAGGCCTTGTAAACAACAAGACATGTTCCCTATTATTAGTAGGGGGACATTCTGATAAGTGTTTTATTTGTCCACCTTTCATGGCACTTTAAACATGATTTTGTATTCTTTCCCCTACTTTAATCCCTTTTTCTAACTCTTTTCGTGCACATTTATTGCTTTTGGCTTCCCCGATCTTTTTTATGTGTGTGTTCATGATTATAGATGCAATGAGAAATGGGTTATATAGCATCAGCATGAAGAACTATTTTGGAAGCAAAGCTAAGCAGGAGCGAGCGTACACCCCAAGAGGAGCGGGCGCTCCTCCCTGAACCACCACAATCTGCCTACCCCCTGCACTTCAAAGCGGGAGATCCTCCCCGATCCTCTCCATTCTACCTCAAACTGCTGCACGAGGAGAGGGCATGTAGAGAGCCTAGGAGCGGGCGCTCCATATAGAGGAGCGAGCGCTCCTCCTGTTCTGAAGCCTGATTTTTGACGGATTTTACGATGTAATTTTTGGGCATATAAATAGGACCCTTGACTTCAGATTTTGGGATCTTCTTTTCCTTTAGTTTTCTTAGGCTCTAAGTTTCTCTAAACCCTCATTAATTAGCTTAGATCTTCTCAAACTCAATCATTGTAGTAGATTAATTGAAGATTGTTCTCTTGAATTCAACAATTTCTCAACTTTGAAGCATTTTAAGTAATCTCTTTCCTATATCCCTTACTCTTTAATTTCAGTTTTTATTTACTTTAAATTGTTAATTTCTCTCTTGATCTTGTTTAATTATTGTTGCATGTCCAATCTACCTTATTCCTACTACTTATCTCAACTTGTTAATTTAATGCTAGAATTACAATTTGTTGTTATGATGTTCTTCACCATGTTTAGTGAGTAGTTAATTAGCTAGGGGTTGGGTGAAGACCCATCCAAGCCATGGGCTGATTGATGTTTGTGCTTGCATGTTCATTTTGGGTTGATAATTGATTATTAAGGGATTGGTTAATTGCATGTGTAATTGGTTGGCCACTTATCGCTCATGTATTCACTTCTATGCTAGCATCGAAAGATGGAGTCTAGTTGTGAGCCTACTCTTATATGATATGCCAAATTCCTCTTGATTATGGTTCCTTGTTTGAATAATGTAGTAGTCTTAGTTGCGAAAATAGGTGAGAAATCCCAATTGTTTGTGCCTTAATGCTTTCTTGGGCCGATTGAAAGACAAACCCGAGTTAGTAGTCTACTTCACATCTTTAAGACTTGGTTGGCATATCTTGTTAGCTGAATTTGGTTTAGGAATACTTAGTGTTGTGGCTTTGAAAGAAGGCAATGTTGAGTGCCCTCTCTATCACCCAATTTGTGTTCATGTTTGCCTATTGATTTGATCCGTTGGTTTGGTTGGTGTCGATTCCCATTTCCCCCTAGTGTTTGTCTCCACAGTAGTTGTGTAATCAAAACCCCCAATTTGTGACCGAACTAGATTGCAACCGTTTCATACTCTTGGTGTCCTTACCCATTCCCTGTGGATACGATCCTCTACTTACCCTAGACTTGTCTTAGGTTGATTTAGGTAGAAATATTGTTTGATTTTAGGGTGATTGTCCAACGACCGATTATTTCCTCTACCACATTCCCAGTCTTGTAATGTAGCATCTCTTACTAAGAGGACCTAACCGCCAGATAGCCGCCGTTATAATCCCCAATTACGGCAGACGTTTGACCGACATCAAAAACGGACTAGTACTTAAACAAGAGCCCTCACAATACTCATGGTAGATAATGAGAAATATACTTATGACGATTTCGAATCTCTTAAAGTATTCTTATAGGTCGATCCAGTATGGTTCTAAACCAATACATGTGCAAATGATTTATGTCCTCATAGCACAAGAAACGGTGCTATAAATCATACTACACACTAATCTCCATTGGTCATTAATCGTCCACTAAATAGATGACCTTGATTAAGGATATTTTTCGATTAAAATATTTAACGTTCACTTAATAGGTGTTTCTTTATCCAAGAAATTGTCTTGATACCCTATTTTGAATATTCTTTAAAAATCGAATGGACTCATTATTTAATTCTAAACCACAATTAAATAGAGACGGAGTGATTTAAATTGCATGAAAATTTAATTACTCCAAAAACTGAATGGTTCATCATAGTGCTTTACATTAACATTTTCCAAAATTTAATTAAAACACTAACATAAGGAAATCAAAGCCAGTTTCTGATGTGCTTGATTCCCATTGCCTCAACGTGTTTTTTGTGCTTCACTTGAGACAAAGGTTTAGTGAGTGGATCGGCAACATTGTTGTTCGTTCCAACCTTGCAAATTCTGATTTCACCTTCCGATTTCCATTCTCTAATCATGTGAAATCGCCTCTTGACATGTTTGACCTTCTGATGTTCTCGTGGCTCTCTGGCCTGAGCAGTAACCCCATTGTTGTCACAATAGAGATCTATTGGACCCTTGATGGAGGGTACAACATCAAGTTCCCCAATGAACTTGCGAATCCAAACTGCCTCATTAGCTGCCTTAGATGCTGCCAAGTATTCGGCTTCAGTTGTAGAATCAGCAGTTGTGCCTTGCTTAGCACTCTTCCAACTAAACGCTCCTCCATTGAGACTGAATATGTACCCAGATTGTGACTTGGAATCGTCTCTATCTTTCTGGAAGCTTGCGTCGGTGTAAACCTCAACAACTAATTCATCTTTACCACCATAGACTAGGAATTTATCCTTGTTCCTTTTGAGGTACCTTCGGATGTTCTTGGCTGCAGTCCAATGCGCCTCTCCTGGGTCCGATTGGTATCGGATCGTAACGCTCAACGCATATGATACATATGGACTAGTACATATCATGGCATACATGATTGATCCAATAAGCAAAGCATATGGAATCTGATTCATCCTTTCTCGCTCAACGGGTGTCTTTGGACACTACTTCTTGCTTAGGGTTATGCCATGTGACATGGGTAGGTGGCCTCTCTTGGCTCCTTCCATTTTGAATCGAGCCAGTACCTTATAAATATAAGTACTTTGACTCAATCCTATCATCCTTTTTGGTCTATCCCTATAGATCTTGATGCCTAGTATGTACCGAGCCTCTCCCAAGTCTTTCATTGAAAAACATTTCGCGAGCCAAGCCTTTATAGACTCTAACAATGGAATATTGTTTCCAATGAGCAAAATGTCATCGACATATAAGACCAGGAAGGCGATGTCACTCCCACTGACCTTCTTGTTAACGCAAGACTCATCTGGATTCTTGATAAAACCAAACTTACTAATGGCTTCATCAAATCGCAGATTCCAACTTCTTCTTGCTTGCTTTAATCCATAAATGGACTTCTTAAGCTTGCATACTTTTCTAGCATTGTTTTGGTCGACAAAACCTTCAGGCTGTGTCATGTACACAGTTTCTTCCAAAATGCCATTGAGGAAGGCGGTTTTGACGTCCATCTGCCATATTTTATAATTATAATATGCAACAATCGTTAGAAGAATCCGAACGAACTTAAGCATTGCAACTGGAGAAAAGGTTTCATCATAATCAACTCCGTGAATTTGCCTGTAACCTTTTGCTACCAGTCTAGCTTTGTAAATGAATACATTTTCTTCTTTTTCGGTTTTCAACTTGAAAATCCATTTATATCCGATAGGTGTGTAACCTTCGGGTAAATCAACCAAGTCCCATACTTGATTTTCAAACATGGAGTCCATTTCGGATTTCATTGCCTCTTGCCATTTTGCAGAGTCGGGGCTCGTCATAGCTTGCTTGTAGGTTGCCGGCTCATCTCCATCCACTACTAGGATGTCCTGATCTTCTGTTAATACAACACCTAGATATCTGTCAAGTTGAGATACCTACGTAATGAACTGAACATTTGCATTATCAGTTTGACTTTGCATATTTTGACTTTGACCAATATCAACAGATGCTTTGTGAGCACTTTGATTGTCAATTTGTCCTTGTTGCTCGTCCTCTCGAACTTCGTCGAGTTCGATTTTCCTCCCACTTGTCATTTTGGAAAGATACTCCTTCTCCAAAAAGACACCATCACGAGCAACAAACACTTTGTTCTCGAATTTGTTGTAGAAGTAATACCCTTTGGTTTCTTTTGGATAACCCACAAAGAAACACTTGTCAGATTTTGGATGAAGTTTGTCAAACATGAGTCTTTTGACATATGTTTCGTGTAGGGAATATTTCAAGCACTATAACCCCAAGCTTGAACCCACTGTGATCATACACTTAAGTATGGTGGCGTCCAAAGGGAAAGAAAAGAGTGCAAAAGAGTCGCCAACAAGTTTTAGGAACTTGTAAACCGTTCACGAGGTGAAGGTTACACCCCTTAACAATCCATGAGATCGTCAACTCTAAAAGGTCTTGAACCAAATAGGGTTCGGGGATGAGGGTACGAATCCAATCTACAGAAGAGATAACCCGCCCTATAAAATAGGCCTCTACTTTATTCTACTTGTATTCACGTGCGCTTTTTGACTAACATGCAAACTTTATTTTAATCCTAAACCTGTTTATCTATGTTGGTTGAATATTAATGCACAAATAAAACTATTATTGGCGATCACTTAAATTAAAATCATATTAGCCTAAACAGAATTATTAATTTTCTTATTAAGCGTGATTTCAAGTACAAATTCCCTTAAAACAGGCATAAAAAGGCGTGGTCAAGCAATAACAATAATATAAACATCAAGCAATGTAATAATAATAATAATAAAAATCATCACAATAATAATCATAATAAATATAATCATCATAATAATAAAGCTTAAATATAATAGCAAGATCCTAGGCATGATACTAACAAGATTAATAACAAATCCTAGCATGTCACTAAGCATTAAAGGTCAAAGCTTTAAACCTAACATGATACTAACATGCTATTAGAAATAATAAAAGGCATCCTAAACATGATTCTAGAAAGCAATAAATACATCCTAACATGATACTAAAAATTAATTGAATAAT
Source organism: Chenopodium album (assembly GCF_948465745.1). Classification (NCBI taxonomy): domain Eukaryota; kingdom Viridiplantae; phylum Streptophyta; class Magnoliopsida; order Caryophyllales; family Amaranthaceae; genus Chenopodium; species Chenopodium album. The sequence continues at coordinate 32,589,514 of NC_137858.1, read as the reverse complement.
AAACATGCTTTCTACATTGAAATAAAATAGGGGGTAACCTAATTTACTTACTTTGAAGCCTCGTACCTCTTTCTAATAACAAAATACACGTGTTAGTAAACTTCAATGAAAATAATAAATCAAAGAATTAAATTAAATAATTAAAAGAAAGAGTTATAAAGTTTAGAATGGATTTGAGACCAAACCCTCAGAAAAGTATAAACCTTTCACGTCTAGGGCGAAGGCAACTTCGAACTTGGCTAGGTGTTTCTAGATCTTGTGAATACGGTATTGTGTTTGTAAAAGCTAGTTTAGAAACCAAGAGGGAGAAAGAATAAGCTATATTGCTTAGAGAGAGAATAGAGAGAATTGATGATTGTTGATTGATAAAAACGGAGGTCCAGGACCCTATTTATAGGAAAAATAGTCCGGAAATAGGTAGAATTTGATAAGGAATAAAACTCCATGCTGTCTCCAACAAACCGACTTTGTCGCGAGCTGTCGCCACGCGACAAGCCTGTCGTTTTGCGACAAAGTCTGTTTTTTGCGGATTTTGTTTTTATCATATCTTTTGATCCAGAAGTCCAAATAAGTCATATAATATGTCATTAGAAAGCTCTTGAATTCTAATTACCAACCCAATTAGAATCAGATTAAATTATTTTGTAGATAAAAAGATATGGCCGAAATAGTGAAAGGGTGTCAGTTTTGGATAGAGTTTTGTATTTCTTTCATATCTTTTTCGTTATAGCTCGGAATTAATATTATAATATATTAAATATAATTTCAAGATCTATCTAACCATATAAAATTTGGATAAAAATATGAGGCATGAAAATAATATCTGACTGTCTTTGAACATCTTTAAATCCGAATAGAATTAGGACCTTAATAAAGGAAAGTTTTATTCAAATTCAAACTGTATGATCTTATCTTTTAAAAAAAAGGATAATTAATATATTTTAGAATCAATCCTAATTAGTTTGGGAATAGGATTAAACTTTTGGACCCTCCTTGTGATCATTGGGTCGTAGGTTAAATCCGGTTTGGGCCCAGTTTAGTATTTTGGCGATAACTTCCTCATTATTCATCGGAATTGGGCTTATAATATATCGTTGGAAAGGTCTTTTCAAGACCCATTCAATTACACTATTATTGGACCCTTATCATAGACCAAACTAAAATGGATTGGCTATTTTCATAAAATAGAGTTGGTTTTCGAAAACAGAAATTAAAGAAAGATTTTTAATTAAAACTATCGCAACATTAGACTTTTCAAATTTTCACTTCATTCAATTATCATTTGACGTGAAAGGTATTCATCACTGGGTTTGGTTTTGGGGAGACACAAATGGGTGTCTACAGAAGCCCCCACTTTGACTGAGTTTGGTGAAACTTAGGTTTCGAAAACAAATGTCAAAGTATCGATTGGGACGGAGAATGATTTAGAACGTTCTGCTATCCTAAATCATTCTTGTAACGCCGATACCTGCAAACTAGGATTAGTTAAACAGATAAAGAGCTAAGAAACGCGTATCTTGCACCGTCGAGCACACGTCTCTGGAGTAACCAATTTGTTGCTGCATTTTGTTTTGACGACCTTCCACAAGCTAGAGAACGCCATCTTGCTGTTGTTGATGTTCACTCGTCTCTGAACAATAGAGCTTTCTTGAGGATTGTTCACTCGTCTCTGAACAATGGAGCTTTGATGAGAAATGTTCACTCGTCTCTGAACAATGGAGCTTTTTTGAGGAATGTTCACTCGTCTCTAAACGAAGACCTTGATAATGAGATGTCCACGCTTCTCTGAACAAAAGAGCTTGATAATATGTCCACGCGTCTCTGAACAAAGGAGCTTGATAATATGTCCACGCGTCTCAGAACAAAAGAGCTTGATAATGTGTCCACGCGTCTCTGAACAAAGGAGCTTGATAATATGTCCACGCGTCTTTGAACAAAAGAGCTTTAATAGAATGCCCACGCGTCTCTGAGCAAAAGAGCTTTGAATGGATCCTTGAATGTTTGTTGAGATCGTTCGATTGGCTGCGAACAAGAGCTTTGCTGAATGGTTGTATCCTGTAAAAATCAAAAGAATTACCAAAAGGCTTTGCCGGTGTTTTTTCTTAGGGTTGACCTAAGGCTTGATGTTTTTCTTAGGGTTGACCTAAGGCTTATTGACTGACTTGAGGTTGACTCAATGTGAATGACTGACTTGAGGTTGACCCAAGGTGAATTGACACGTGTGACTCATGACTCGTGTGACTTAATGTATTTTGACACATGTGTTAGACTCAACTCGATGTGACATGACTCAATGTACATGACTCGTGTGTGATGTGCGACTCGAAAATGCAAAAAAATTTCCGTCATTTTTGTGGAGGGTACCGACTTTCTCCAGAAAAAGAAAGACGTAAAAGAATCGAAGTGTTTAATAGTGCATGTCGAATGAGCTTAGGCAAATATATACGTTCGATGCTGTCCCTCAAGGTGCAAGGAGTAATTTATACTAAACTATCTTAGTTGACTCGATTATGAAAGTATTTATGTAACTTAGGCACGGAGGCTAAGCACTTCATACTTCCTGATAATTATGAGTGATGAGTGATGTTGATATGACAAAGCCTGCTTCAACGTTATGTTAAGACTTCATGACAAAGGGTTCCTAATGGGAAGTCTATTTGGTCATGTATCTGTGATGTGTGTGAAAGTGTCATTAAGGTTAGGCTTCAAGGGCTAAGTGTATGGAAAAATATTGTTTAAAAAAGGAGAGTTAAATGATGGTGACTCTTAGGCTATAATGATGTAGGGATCAAGCCCCCAAGTCTAGCTTTAAGTGAATAGGGATGAGCATAGGATATCCCTTAACATGATCATAGCGTGGGTGTGTGAATGTGAATATGATGAATGCATTTTATTACAGCCGCACCTCTTTGTGAGGTTGCCTACGTATCCGTTAGGAATCAGGCCAAACGTAGCTCTAGCCGAACCTCGCACAAGTGTGTGTATACCTCAAAGACTTCTTTGAAAGGTTGTAACTTGGTTAGGCTAAAAGTTAGAGAAGAAGGGGATAAAGGCTCAAGACCCTAGATAAGCCCCCCAAGGTGTGCAACCTTGCTTTTGAATCTTTGTATTTTTATGCTTGAGGCTTTTAACTCTTTTTCAGCTCTCTTTTTTTTTTTTGTTTATTTATTTATTCATTTATTTTTTTTGCTCTCTTTTTGCTTTTGCATTTTTTATTTGACAATTTTCAATAAGTGTGGGCAACCCCGATCATGCGGTCTATCACTCACTTGACATTCATGTTTCTCGGGCATGGTACCGAGCACTCGATAAGAGACGCAATCTGAGACGTGTTCTTATCAAAGATATTTTCATATCAAAGACGTTGGAACACTTGCCCTTTTGCACACTTTTATTTATTTTTATATTTTGCCCTCTTTAATTTTTTGAATTACTCAAGCTTTTATTCTTTGAACTTGCATAAGTTGCACACCATCCCTTATCCCAAGGTGAGGTAGATGTGGGCTGAAGAAAAGAAAGGCCTATCGTTGGACGAGGCTCAAAGTGGTGTATGAAGAAAGGATTGCATATTTGAAAAGGTGAGGATGATATGATGGGCTACAAGAGGTGCCTCTAATCATGGGTATACTTTGTGCTTAATTCGGCTTTTTTTTTTTTTTTGCAATGCAATGATCATATGCGAGAGAAGAAATGCTCATTTTATTAAAGGGGAACAAAATAAAAACCTATGAAATAAATTCCTAAGGCCATTGAAATAGAAACTCAAGCACGCCAAAAGCATGGGAGACCACTTGGTTCAAAAGATTCTAAGCCAAGGAAATTGAAAAGATTGGATGGATTAGAAAATGAGACTAATGATGTTCCCTGTCAATATTTTAAGAAAGACAAAATTAAATGTAGATGATGGTAAAGAAGACGATGATAATCCGAAAGGGGATAAACAAGAAGACAACCATACGAGTAATGAACAAGGTGACAAAAACATTGATAACAATGAAATTTCAATGAATTACGTCTCTAAGCTATCAAGATTCATTAGAATAGAAAAGATGTTATTGTAAATGACATATTTGCAAATTCCATTGCAATCGAAATTGTGTCTTATGAAAATGATGTTGAACCAAGAACAATGGAACAATGACGACACAGGAGTGATTGGCCAAAGTGGAAGGAGGCAATGTAAGTTGAGTTAAAGTCACTTGAAAAGCAAGAAGTTTTTAGAAAAATAACCCTTACACCAGCAGGTGTAAATCTTGTTGGATAGAAATGGTATTTACTACAAAAAAAATTCGACTTTGGACAATGACTAAACTCGAAGCCCAAAACCAATATTTTAACCTAGACATGGTTCGAAGCCTAAAGCTCGAAGTCCATCATATATTGGGCGACGATTTACTATTTTGTGCAACGAACTGGTTAGTTGCCTATGTGCTGTGCAATCTCGTCACCCATAATATTTTGGGCGACGAACAAGTTCGTTGCCCTATCTTTGATATTTTGGGCGACAAAGTATTTTTCGTTGCCCATGACACATTGGGAAAGGAACTATTTGATGCCCATCTTTGGTACTTTGACCCATAAGTTTGTACAACGACTTTACTTGTTGCGCCATACGTGTTACCTCGTTGCCCATAATACTTTGTGCAACGAAGTTACTCGTTGTCCATATTTTTCGTATCATACAATGCTCTGTTCATAGCCTTTTTTTTACGGGTATAACCTATATATTAAAAATTAAATTAATCTGCATATAAATTCAAATACCAAACATTTTGAATAATAACTATATGAAATAGTTTATTTTATAAATAACATACTAATAAAAAATGTACAAATTATAAGATAATTCCACTTTGTCAACAAGGTACATGATCCTTTAAAATTATATAACAAAAACATAACACTATTTACAGACTTAATTACATCGATTGGCTCCTTCTCAACGCTGCTCAAATAAATAACCTTTAATAGTTGCGATCATCCATTTTACATTGCTAGCCCATATTATTCCTGTGTAAGTGAAACATAAGTTAGTAACATCAAAATAATTATTAAAAGCACCTTAAATATTAGTATATAAAACACACAATTATTTTCACAAACATAAACTTCAAATACACTTTGTTACACAAAAGTTTTAAATTTTAGTATATAAATCATACAATTGTGAGAAAACGTAATGAGAAAAATAAAAAAGTTAGATACAACTCATACAATTAGGCAAGACTTGTAGCCCAGGCATTTTCTCAAATTCCAGGGATTGATTATGAAGAAACATATTCTACATTAAATTAGTTGATGCAACTACATTAAGATCGATTTCTGGTAAGTTTGACAGTCACAAAAGGACTGCAAATGTGATTAATGGATGTAATTGGTATGGGTAACTCGATATACACATTTACATGAAAGTCCCCGAAGGATTAAAACTACCAGAAAACCACAAGCCTAGACAAGTATCCATAATGAGGTGCATGACTTTATGGATTGAAATAATATGGGCGGATGTGATATAACCGTCTCAGTGAATACCTTATGAGAGAAGGTTTCAAGAACAATCAAATTAGTTCCTCTATTTTCATAAAGAGGCCACAATCAAGATTCAATATTATACCAAATTATGTTGATGATCTGAATATCATCGGAACCCCAAATGAACTTGAGAAAAGTGAAAAATACTTGATGAGTGAATTTGAGATGAAAGACCTTGGAAATTTTTTGCCTCGCTTGGATTGCAAATAGAGCACTTGAGTTACGGTATTTTTGTCCATCAATCATACAGAGAGTTTTGAAAATATCTTTCATGGACAAAGCAACTCGAATCAACATCCCAATGGTTGTCCATTCTTTTAATATGAAAAACAATCCATTCAGACCCCGGGAAGAAAATGAAGAAATTTTGGGTCCAGAAAAGCATACTTAAGCGCAATTGGAGCCTTAATGTACTTAGCTAGCTAAAAACACTAGACCCGACATAGCTTTCCCTGTGAACTTATTAGCCAAACGCACTGATAGACATTATTGAAAGGGAGTTCGACACTTACTCTGGTTTCTATGAGAGACACAAGACCTTGGTTTAATTTCTATTATAAACCAAAATAGGATGTTGCTCTCGTTGGGTATGCAAACAATGTATACTTATCAGATTCATAAAATGCCAAGTCACAAACTGGATATCCGTTCACTTATGGTGCCACTGCAATATCATGAAAATCAACAAAGTATACATTGACCGCAACATCCTCGAATCATGTAGAGTTGGTAGCTCTTTATGAAGCATGGCAAAAATGAGTATGGCTAAAGTCGATGATCAACAATATCCAAGAAAAATGTGGAATGAACGTGATAACTGAGAATCCAACCATCATCTTTGAAGACAATACATCATACATCTCTCAAGTAAGTGAAGGATATATATGAGATTCAACAAAACATATATTGTAACACCCCAATAATTCTCCCTTTTCCAAACTACTTACTTTAAATAAAATAGTGGAGAACTATTGACATGTTACCGCCACATGTTAAAACGTTAAGGCTTTATCAAAGTATCGCAACGGAAAAACAAACTCAAGTATTTAAAATAACATAGTTTAGAAAACGAATAAGTCAAAGCTTACAAATTGGAACCATATAAGGCCCTTATTAAAACCAAACCAATATTCAAAATCCCAAAACATAAACGAAATAGCAAAGCATAAATAAGTTCAACACAAGAATCGAATACTCTCAATTACACCAATCCCATGACAACGCGTATGTCAAAACCCCGAACTTCACATCATAAAGCTAACATGTGCAATACTGCTCCCCAATAATACAAGTGTAATAATTGGATCATCACAGGGTCATTGAAAGGCGAAGGCCATGACCAAAAGAAAGACACACACAAAAGCACGCAATCAGCAAAGCTGAGTACATACAAGCTACAACGCACAAAACCTAGCATGCCCAACTAATTAATGTAAATAAACATATAACACAAATTTATTTAATCAAGACTCCACACTTAAACAATTCAACTATCTCAACATTCTTACTAACTAATTCCAAACACTTGACTCTTTATATTTAATTCATTAATTTAATTTGGAGTAAGCAATAGACGAGGTTGTCCAATCCACCAAATCATTTTGGTCCCAAATGACCATTTGAAATAAAAGTTTAGCGCGATGCAAGAATGGGCGCGACTCCATTCTCACAAAGTTAGTCTAGGATCCCATCTAACTTTCATTATAAAATAAAATGTAAGTACCAAAAGAGAAGAGGACATGTTGATCAAACAAGCCTCGAAAAGCCACGGGCTACCACCGTGTACCCCAACCCACAATTGTCAATACTCTAAAAATGCACGCTTTCCAGAGTTTTATTGCTCATCCATGTTTCACTTTACGTGATTACAATTTTAATTAATAGCCGACTCAATCAAGAAGACCATACATAACAATCATACATCAATTCATTTTTAACTAGTGTGTATCCCGGGCGATGCCCCGGGTTGCTAATTTGTGTTCTTCTTACTTTAATTTAACAGTTATGTTGGACTATTTGTCTAGTTAGTATGTATAGTGGTTCAGGCATTGTTTTGAATGTCACCTTTTTTTTTTACATCATATGTATTTATATTTTAATCTTGTGAAAAATAAATGAATTATATTACCTCTAATTTACTTAATAAATGAAAGGAATATTATAATATTATGTGAAACTTGAAACATTAGTAATAGTTGGTTGAGATGGTAAAAGTACTACCTATATATATCGGAGGTTATGGGTTCAAATCTTGTTGAAAACATATTTTTTTTTGTTAAATGAAGTGGCTAGCTTACGTTGCGCATATACGTTGGATGATGACATGGCATAGTGACATAGGCACACATACTTTGAAGAGTGCCATGTGGCACCGTTTCTTTAAAAGGAACACCTTTTAATATATAGTATAGATCTTATTTAGGACAATGGTGATCACATCACAAATTGACCTTTAATTCCATTAAACTTCCAAATTATCCAAAATTGTTGAACATAGTCAACTCACCTAGCCATTTCGGCTTAATCCACCTTTACTCAACATACTAACAAGTTATGATTGAGTAATAAATAAATAATAATAACCTTGTGGAATAATTAATAAATTCATTCCACTTAAACCATTCAATTCCAATCCTTTAATAATCCAAATGTGGTTAACAAACCAATCCAATAAAATTATGCTTGTATCAACATTCCATACAAACATTTTATCCAATATAATTCAACATGTTTGCATCCATAATTCCATACAAACATAATCAATTCACCAAAACATGTTTCATAAACATAAGCACATGAATTAAATCAATGTGTAACCAAACAATTTCCATCCAAGTGTTCCCTAATCATGAAACTAAGTTCTTTCCTTTTGGTACCTAACATGATACTACTTATAACGAAGTAGACATGTATGTACCTCGTACAAATAATCCTTTGAGCCACTTTTAATCACTTAAAATTCTCCTAGGGAATAATCACTTCCTAAAAAACAACCAACAATTAATATTACTAACCCAAGTAATTTCCAACAATATAATATGATGAAAAACTTATTAAAATAAAAAAAAACATATTTATATGCTTAATTAACTTTAAACATAATTAATTTTATTAATCAAACTCAAGGATAAAATTTTAAGCATAAAAAACTTCGTTAAAAATGAAAAACTGCCCGAAAATCATATTTAGAGGCTTTCTTAAAACATCGTTTCCACATGGAAAACACTACTTTTTTGTCAAAATCGGATGAGTTCAGAACCTGATCGGGATTAAAATGGGATTAATATTAACGAACCGAAATCTAAACATTAAAACACGAATTTACATGTTCAAAATAATATGGAATTAAGTTAAACTAATTAGTAGTTATAATCACCAAAATTTCAAAACATCATTACTATAAAAGCCCTAAATCAATTGTTCATAAAAACCCTAAAATCATGATTTTCAATAATTAAAAAGTCTAGGTTATTAAATTTACAAAATCTGAAAATTATAACATTTATAAATTCTGAAATTATAAAGTTTAATCATCAAAATACAATTTGATACTAATTAAAATTAATTTCAAACAATAAAATCAAAACCCATAATCAATAATTATAATTACACAAATTAATAAAACAAAAGAGAAAGAAAATAAGACTAACCTTTTGTGTGGGGAAATTTTGGGGATGTATGGGGTATTTATAGGAGAGAAAGTGGTATAGGGTTAGTTTTTTTAAGATTGGGCCTCATAAAATTAATGGGCCAATTAAGAAAGTAAAGTGGGTTTGGTTTGTTTGTTGGACATAAATTATTGAAGAAAGGTTCATAAAAAGTTCTTTGTAATAAAATCGTTCATCAAACCCAAAAATAATTTGAAACTTTTGAAATTAAATCTGAAAAAATACAAATAAATATTATGAATAAAATATAATTTCATTAATAATATATTTAAAAATACGGGGGATTACATATATCCCCAAAACTATTCTTCACACATGATCTTCAAAAGGATGAGGAAATAGATGTTCAGCCAATTCAGTCTTGTGACAACCTTGTTAACCTGTTCACCAAATCACTTCCTTCGAAGAGATTTGAGCAATTAGTTCATAAATTTGGAATGCGACATCTTCGTGAACTATGCTAAAATTAGGGGGAGTATTATATGCACTGCACTATTTTTTTCTTCGATCAGGTTTATCACATAGGGTTTTTCCTGACAAGGTTTTTAACGAGACATTATACCAAAGCATATAATGTAATACCGTTGCACTCTTTTTTCTAGCTATGGTTTTTATCCCATAGAATTTTACCTAACAAGGTTTTTAATGAGACAACTGATACCCTAATTTATTTGAACGTTCAAAGGGAAGTGTTGAGAAAAATACAAATAGATGAAAATTAACAAGAATTTTACCTAGTACAATAATATACATGTAGTACAATTATGTATACTATTATATTTCATAATTTTGGCTATATAAGAGAAGTTCAAGTATTGTGAACTTGTGTGTAAAAATCAAAACGCTTCTACTATGTTACTCACTTTCGATCTTTATCTCTTTACTGATAAATCCACTACAATTAGTTAAAAGTGTTTAACAAGAAAATATTTTTTGTTTCTTATTTCACCTAGAACTCTTATTTTCCCTATAAGCCAAATGAATATATTAAAATTAGGAAATTTGTAAATTACCACCCAAAAAGGGACCTGTTTTGAAATTACCACCCGTTAAAAATTTTATTTAAATTACCACCCCTTAAATTAAATAAGTTTTCAGATTACCACCTTTTTTGGAATTCCGGTGGAATTTCTATTTGGGGACCCCACCCAACAGCTAATAACGGCTACTTTGACTCTTTTGACTGTTTCCCTCCCCGATTTTCTTTGTTTATAAAGTCTCCAACTTCAATTCACGATTTTTGCCCCAATTTCAGCCAAATTTTCTCAGATTTCAGCTGTTATTGTTTGAAGAATTTATCCACTGAAGTGCAGACTCTCAATTCGCATCTAAAGTATGAATCCACTACTTCTTAATTTTGGGTTTTTCGCCAACAACAATTGGGGTAAATGGTTTTATTTAGGAATTAGGGTTCTTGAGGCAATTAAATTGGGGGTTTTTTGTAATTAGGGTACTTGACTTAAACTAATTGGGCTTTTTTGTTAGATTTATGCTTATTCGAGTACAATAAAGCATTCAATTTGCAGAAAAAAAAAAAGTTAGGGTTTTAATTTAACCCTTTAGGGGTAGTTTGCGAATTTGATAGAGAATTAAAGGAAGAAAGAGGGAAAAGATTGATGCTTTTGGATGAATTAATTGAAGGAATAGACGAGGGAAGTTGTTTTTTGCGTTTAATACAACATTCAGAAGGTTAGGTCGAGGGAAAGGAAGAAAAAACAGGAGGGAAGTTAATAAGGTGAGGCCCTCAAACGGAAATTCCACCAGAATCCAAAAAAAAGTGGTAATCTGAAAACTTTTAAAATTTAAGGGGTGGTAATTTAAAATAAAAGTTTTAATGGATAGTATTTCAAAACAAGATCCCTTTTTGAGTGGTAATTTACAAAATTTCCTTGATATTATGTATTAACCAATATGAGCGTGTATTTCAAAGAAATTCCGGAGACAAATTAGTTTTCCCTTTGCTTGAATTCAATTAAGGTTACGTGCTACTCACCCACTAATTACAAATCTGCACAATATATGTCTCGTGTGAATGTGATGGTTTTTTTACTGGACTATCTCATGTGAATTTGATTGTTTTTTTAAAAAAAAAAAAAAATTATTTTATTTTTTACTGTGCTCTATTCTCATGTGTCATACTGAGAAGCTTGGTTTTTAACTGTATCTTCCAAAAACTACTTTGAACTAAACTATGTAAACACAACAGTTGAATTTTGTTTGTTTTACATAAAAATTCGACACGGTAATTTCACGAAGAGCCCCTCCTCACCCAACAGGGTACAGCAACCAAAACGCGGTCATTTACCTCACCTGATTGGGAGAATATTTGAATCAATAAGGAGTAACATAATGATTATTTTTATTAAAAATGCCTGATTGAGGCAAAAACCAATACCAAAATTGACATGGAATGGTAATTCTATTTCTAATTGGAGGGCGCAAGACTAATGAAAATACAAATATACAGATATTATACATAACCTGCAGTAATAGCAGGTTGTTAACTCAAAGCAAAACTGATCATTTATCTCTTAATTGCTCTGCCTGGAATCTTCTTCGATATCACTGGATATTCGGCGTTAACTAAGTGCAGATGCCTTCTTAGCTCCCGCCAAAGACATATTTATGAAGTGGGAGCATTCAAGTGGAACACAGTTCTGTGTTTCCATTCATGGTGACTTCCTAGTGAATCTGGGAAGTTGGGACTATCCTCGGAGAAAAATTTTATAACGCGGTTGTATATGTGGCTGAGTTATCACGTTGATGTTGCCCCACGAACAGAGCTTGTATCAGAGGTATGCAAGGGAGTTGAAAGATGTGGCTGAGTCAGATGTGTTTCACTTGCAAGACCAAGAACTGCAAGGGTTGAACTGCCAAAGAAGAATATTTACATATTACAGCAAATTGGATATTATGAGAGCATAAACAAGAGCACTGCAGCCTATCATACTAGACCTTACATTTTCCGAAATTCTTTATAAAACAAATCCTCAAATATACCATAATCACATAAGTTCGCACCACTGATAGTCAGGGAACAACATATATTGCTACATGCTTGCTTATTAAATATCAAGATGAGACCACAATCACATCAAGCTCACTAAGAAGTGGATTGATGGTTCAAGAATTTAATACCTTGGTAGAGAAGATTTGATAGTTGGCTGGCTGGAATAAGAAGTAAGGGGACCTCTGAGGTTACTGTATTTGTTCAGGGCGTTTTCAAGCTGGGGTGCAGGTAACTGCAAGGTACAAAAAGATATTAAACATAATTCTATACATTTTATTAGTTGTTCCACTTATGGTACAACAAGAAAAAACATAGGGAGTATAACATTGCAAAAAGTAACTTAAGATAGCACCATAATACTTGAAACCAATATTGCATATACAGGCAGATTATCTGGTTTACCTTTAATAGTACTTGGAATGAATGTGGCTGCGTCTGAGACACACATTTTAAGAAACCAACCCAGAGCTTTGGCATTCTCCAGATCTACAAGGTGGCATCATAAATTAGTCCTATAGAAGATACTAGGCAAGAAACGCAAAAAATTTGAACCTAAGATCACCTGTCTATTGACGAGTTTGGAGAGAACCTCCATGACAAATTCAACCTGAATACAGAAGTGTAAGTTGATTAATCTATTGGATCCATCTCTACAATATATCACAATACACATAACGATTATAAGACATAACATCAATGTATAATAGAATTTGTAAAATAGAATTATGATAATCATTTCAAGTATAATCTGCTCTAGCACTCACTTATGCCCTTTAATACTTTGCCAATGAGGTTGCAAATATACACATTTTCAGTACATTATTAACAAACACAGAATGGAAGCCATGCAAATACTACATGTTTTCAGTAGATTATTTTCATTAAATACCAGCCGCGTACATTCCAATTTTACTTGGAACCACTTAAGCCTCGAGTGAGGAGTCACCAGACTGGCAATCTAGCCTAACTCATCGAAGTCCTATGCACTTAAGAGTGTTTAGATTCAGTGGTAATAGTCATAGCTTACAAACAGTAGTTTCCTTCAAACCTGTCTGTAATTCATACCAAGACAGCATACTACATCACAGCATAGAAATTAATTAAGATTTCTTTTCTTTAGATTTTTATTCTTTCATTTTTGCTGTTTGACAAAGGACAAAACTACTTTAACCTATGGACCAAGGTCCGAAGGTATGCATGAGAAATGTAATCAAACTCTTGTATACTAATAATACGACTAGCCAGAGTTTATTTAACTTGGGCTGAAAGGATGCATCAATTAGACCCAAGAACCTTAACGCCCCGTTTCGTAACCGGTTATAAACAATGGTAATGGGAATGAATTTATATAAATTTGGAAAGAAAGTCATGTTCATTCCCATTATCACTCAAGATGACCCTAAATTTTGTAAAATTTTCCTTCTAAATTTCCATTCCTACCTAATACCACCCCTTTCGAGTGATAATGGATGGTAATGGAAATATGAAGAAAATACATGCTTTGGGGATGAGAATGGGTTCAATGATTTATAAGTTGTTTCCATAATAAATACACTTTAAATTCATTTCCATTACCACCATTTATTATCGGCTACTAAACGGGCCTTAAGAGTACAATTATTAATCACCATAAAATGTTTGGTCATGGATTTGTTCAAGATATATTGTAACTTATCTCAAGGTACATGAGCAATGCATCGCCAAGAAATATTGTTTATCATACTCCCATGTCCAACACGGCTACATGTCCAAGTTTCCGACTTTGCTATTTTGTGAAAATTTTACATAATTTTAAACTAAAATAAAGTGTCTAAGTGTCATACCCATGTCCAAGTGTCAAGGATCCGACATGTGTACTTGAGTTAAATGAAGGGACTGAGTAACATAAATCACACTCTCCTACATTGACCAAATATTATTACATATTGATCATCTTCTCACGTATGTAATTAGTAATCCAAAACTAGTTTACACATTTGGGTATTGTTCCAAGATTTTCATATTAAAAACAAAATAAGGATATATAATTATACTTTGTATAGCCAAAAATAATTATGCTATGCATTTTTTTTTTTTTTTTTTGGGTCCTAAAAAAATATTTTCCCAACTCCATGTCTATGCTTTCAAGCATGCTTTCTTTATCCCATTTTCTAATTCCTTTATTTGTTATTTCTTAATTTTTATTTCCCCTAATCTCCTCTCTTGACCACACAAAGTGATTAGTAAACGTACGTCAGCCATATAGTATACACATATCATCATTAAAATATTTCTTTTACAAGACCAAAATGAAACAAGGATGTTGAGATAAACCATTTCTGATATTATTCAGATGATGGTAATTAAAAATAAAAACAGCTAAAGAACATAGGTGTCAGAAGGTACACTCAGATACAGACAACAAAAATCCAAATAGCTCTCTCTCATTTCCACTTCAACTACAAAAGTTTTGGATCTTATAAGTTATAACAAAAACTGATAAGATCCACGGTTGAAAAGTACCAAAGTATCCCATTTCCTAGAGTCAGCATATTTAATATTGCACCATTGCTAAGTAGGAGGACCTTACCAGAGTAGGAAAAGCATCAATTGCTTGGATTACAGTTCTCATAAAAAGTAGAGGAAGTGGAGTTCGATCAACCTGGAAAAGTAGACAAATTAATATCTTTTTGCATGAGAGGAAGAGCCAGATATAATACTACTAAAGTAATAATACAAACCATCTGGTTCAAAGCCTTTGCCAATACATGTTGAGTGAACACAGTACGTTGCTCAAAACAAGCCGTGCAAGCATCTGTTACCTGAAAATGAAAAATAGAAGCTAAGCAAAGTCGCAAGAATCATTAGTCAATACCAAAAGGTATGTTAATACAGAAAAAAGAGGAGATTAACGAAAGCAATGTCTTTCACTAGCCAGTACAAAGTGCACACGATTTACCATTAGAAAACTTAGGCATGTTAAAGAAAGAATTTGAATAACAGGCAGCAGAAGCATTAAGCCATACAACCAAGACTCCAAACATTATTGGATGTTATGTGAACAGAATTTGATGAGCAATAAAACACACCAAATTAACAGGGTATAATACTGGATTCATTTAGGATTGTAAGTAGCTTTACAAAGAACATCAATTGTCTTGTTCACCCGTAAACAAAGGCATTACACATTAGCGTCAAACTATTTAAATCAGAAAAACAAAAAAACAAAACAAAAAAAAAACAAAAAAAAAAAAAAATAAAAAAACAAAACAAAACAAAAAAAATCAAAACAAAACAAAACAAAAAAAGCAAAAAAAACAAAAAAAAAAAAACAAAAACCGGAAAAAAAAAAAACAAAAACAAAAAGCAAAAGAATGCACTGAATAACAATTTAGGCCAGCAAATATATTAAAATTTAAGACAAGTACAATGAAATTGGAGTAGTCCTCCATAAAATGACTTCAACACCCACAAACTATAATTGTCATAACGCAAAAACAGACCTTTTTAAGTGCAATTTTTTCCTTCTCTGGCACAATGTCATGGATAGCAACCAAAACCTCGGCAGGAGTTAATGCTGGACCAGTATGAGCTGAACCCTGTGACATGCGGCCAATTTCATATTAGCAGATGAGCTGAAGAGTGATGCAAGATACAAGAACCCATAATAGAAGGCAATATTCAAATTGCTTCGTAACATACTAACATCTATTTCTTAATTAATAATAAAAATAAAAATAAAAAGCTGTTCCCAAACACAACATCAGCATTATTGCCATGAGTTCTATAAGTGAAGAATTTTAGAATATGTATGCTTGCAGGAAAATTCCAGTGGCGAATGAGATAAAAGGCAAGTAAAGGGCCACTGTCTTTCAAGCTAATTCTATCCCACAGTTCTTTGAGCTGGATTGAACATAAATAGATGATAGACCATATGTGATAAAAGATCGCGCACCTGTAATATGTGAGCCAGTGCCTGCTGAAATTTGTCTAGAGGAAGGTCAACAAGCCGAGGGAATATAGGCAAAACCTGAGACCAAAAACAAAAACAATTAAGATCCAGAAATATACATAGCCAAGGCATAACTCAACATATAATAAAGACCAGAACATTCATCAATAGTAAATAAACCAATTACAGTAGATTTGATAATTGAACTAAGGGAAGAGATAGTAAAAGCACCTCATTTTTGGAAAGAGAAGAAAGCATCGGAATCAGGATAGTAGCATCCTGCAGAAGTAGAATATTGATGAAAAATAAGTACAGACCCTAATAGGTAGTTAGAAAATCATTAAAAAACAATCCGCGAAAAAGGAACCTTCAATTTAGTTTCATATAGATGTTTGACGGTAGATATAAGATCAGGTGGAGGAGTGGTTTGTTCAGCTAGTATTTGGAGCACCTGTTCACACCAATGGAGCAAGATAAAAACAGATTTATTAAAAAAAAAATATTACTGAATATTGGAGCGCAGGGGAAATGTAAATGACTACAGGTCTTATCCAGGAAATGGAGGCAAGAAAGGAAGGATATGGGATAGAACCAACCAGCATTAACAAGTTCTCACTTCCCATTGGTGGGTCAGATATAATGCGGAGCAGTTGAGAATATGATGACCCTAAAGCCCTCAATAAAATAGGAATGTGGCGATGAATAGCCTGAATCATTGTGATGAACGCAAATGAATCATAATAAAACTGACATAAGCATACTATGCATACATAGCAGATAGTGATCAAAGAAACATTTAAGAGTGATACCTGCTTCACAATTTTACCAGCTCGTGCATAGACATCAAACACAAGCTGAAGAAGACCAGGTTTCTGTGAATTGCAAACCAAGATCGTTATACTGAAGGCGGAGTTTTAGAGCTCTTAGATGTAAGGACATAAACTAACCTTTGTACAAAGGGAAAAATACAAAGATATTAGGCGTTGAGCTTCAGGAAATGACATGCTAGCACCAGCCTGAGAAACAGCATGTGATATGCCAGAATTTATTAGTTGGGGACCACTGATAGAAGATTCTTCACCAACTCCTGCCTGTAAGAAGATATGACAAGTTTACCAGAGTAAAAATAATGATTAGATATAGTAGGAGGAAATTCAACTTAAAGAATTAGATATAGGAGGAAATTCAACTAAAAGAGTTGGATATAGTAGGAGGAAATTCAACTAAGAGATATACAAATTTAAAAAATAGAAAAAATAAACTGATATACACACACAATGAAGGGAACATACTTTCTGCAGTTAGCAATATGGTGGTATACGATAAGGGATCTGCATCTAGTTTCTAGAGGTTTGTTGGACCTTTGTATCAAACCCCAATTATAACATTACACCCTATTATGAAGGCATCTATAATAGAAGAACTATTACGGAAGGAAAGAGGTAGCAATGATCCATGGCATGCTTGATGAGTACACTCAAAAGTGACAACAATGTTGTTGGTGATAAACATTAAATGTCATTCATAGAATCAGGGCTGCTGATTCTGATATCATTTTTACTTGCTGGAGGAAATGGAAGAGGAATTTCAGAAGACAAGTGCAGCAGATGGTGGTTTTGTGTGCCTTAGCAGCTCAAGTCTATCATTCGTAGAAAGCAAGAAATAATGCAAAGTGGAAGGATGTTGTTTGGCTAAGGAAATTTATCTATAAGAGAGTGAAGCAGAAGGTGTGCAGCAGGGCTATGGACATTGCTAACTGAAAATGGAAGCAATATGACTATAATTGGATTGCTATTTTAAGAGCTAACATTTGAGTTGCTTTTGTTTTTTTATTACTGGTGATACAGAAGTTTTGTCTCAGCCTTATAAATGAGGCTTTAAGTTATTTTTGAGCTTCAATTTATTCTTAATAACAAAAAAATAAAAATAAAAAAATCTTAGTTTCAAGCACTAAGAGAACAAAAGTAAACTCACAAATCCAGCTCTAAAGCCTTTTCTTATAGATGTCCTTTGCTGAGAGAGAGGACTTCCAGTAAAAGCAAGTTGAAATATGTCTATTATGATGTTACGATCATATTTGAGGTACTCAATCTCCATCTTAGAAAGGAATTCTTTCAACATTATGCTTTCCCAAAAGTATATGGTCCCAAGACCAGAAAGTAGTTCTTCTATCAACATAAATATCTTATTACAAATGATTTTTCAGTTTGGCAAGTTACCCTTGAAAAAAGGACTTCTAAAATTATCTGTATGTTTCCACCCCAATTTCTCCATTCTTTCCTTCAGTGCTTTGACATTAAATTAATTGTATAGTGATGATGGAAATCCTTCGCAAAGAACTAGATAATAGAGTCAAGACAATTTCCAAGAAATTCCTACAGGAATGTGTTTACATATGCTTTAGCATAAATGACATTCATAAATCATAAACTAGAAGTGAATGTTCTTGGCATCCTGCATTCCTGCTCCAGCATATACCTCATCAAGTTTATTTTTCAGATGTGGGGGTGTGAAGATAGATAAGATGAAAGCACAAGAAAGGGGTCCATTTCGCATCTTAAATATGATAACTAACAAAATTAAAATAAAACAAAATAACAAAATTCTACTTACTTCTCTTCTCAAACAAATAGATTCGGATGCATCAGCATCTGTTGTACAGTCCACAGCTGAAAGCAACATGTTCTTAGCATATTGCTCAATGGTTTCAGATACATAATTGAGTTGATACAGTTTGTTTGAAACCTACCAAATCAAAAAATAGAGAGAGAACTTAATCATCACCAAGTTTCATCAAGATAAATATGGATAAATCATAAAATTATTTATAATATTTAGTGAGGTTTACAGAAGGAATTGCTCCCATATACAAAACACATCCACTATATGACCCCTCTACATATCAGTTATCAGAATCGAAATCCAGATCATATACCACGTGATCCTACATTCCAGTTAAAAATTTTATTCATGGTAGTTTTCTAGGTGAGATAACAATAGAAAGTTAGGACCATTGATGTCAAAAAGATGGCATGGTCGTAAATCTTTTTATTTTTTATTTTATTTATATATTTATTTATTTATGAGTTTTTTTCTACCTTAAGCTGTTATGTATTTGGTCATGAAGTACCAGTAGCAAATAATATACATTTTCCTTTTTGTTTACTAGGAGAGAAAACCATGTGGAGCTCATTCAAAAAACACCAACTCGAGCCATCGTTTCGGAACAGGCAACAAATTTTATAACAAAAGAGCACATAGAAAACCTAACTATAGCCAGGGCTTTACTGCAGTCCCAGCAAAGAAAAGTTCGTAAAACAAGAAAAAAAAGAAAAAAGAAAAAAAAAAAAAAAAAAAAAAACTATCTATTTTCCCAAACACCATGTAAAAAAAACACAAACAATTGATTTCAACACTATAATACTAACAAAGCGGAAAAGGAACTACAGGATAAACTGCCAAAAAGGAGCAAAATTCTCCTTCTAAAGGAGTGGAAATTGAAGGGGGCAGAACACCAGTAAAGCCAAACGTCAGCATGCAAGACACCAACACCAGCGAAGAAGTTCGGAAAATAAGGGAAATCTGAAACTGGGTGACAGTGACAAGAAACCAAGCAATCATATTCAGAAAGAAATTAAATAAAACAGGTTTTGACCCTGGAAAAGAGGACTTCATCCGATGAAGAAAGACTCAGCCAAGGACAAGTGCACAGACAGAAAAGGATAGGCTATGACCAGGATTTCCCAGGAAACAGGCATTGCAGATGTGGATTTCCAATTATGATACAGGAAAATTGGCCAGGGTAGCAATGGAAATTGAAAAATCAAAGAGAGCACTAGTTAGCGGTCCACTTAAGCTGAGATTAGTTTTGCTCTAGGAGCTGTTGCAGCCAAGTTGGCCAGGGAAACCTTTTTCTATTCTCTAAATTTTTTTTTTCCTCAATGTCTAAACCTCTGCCTACACCTTATCTGAAATCAAAAAAGTTGATACGACCGCTTATCTAAACTAAACTTATTAGCCCTCATCTATAATTATCCTGCATACAAATTTATATTTAAATTTAACTTAGTAGACCTTATCTTTGCTCTAAGCCATTGCTAGAGATTTATCAGCAATGCAAAGTTCATATCGAAAGTATTCTTGAGAAGTAAAGATACCCATTTTAGAAGAAGAGCTTCTATAACATCTCTTCTTGACGTTAGATTCTTATTAAAGTAGGCCAGAGCCCTATCAGGGCATTCAGTTGAGTACCGTGAGATCCATTGGAAAAACTCAATCAGAAGATTTTGAGCAAGACAGTCGAGCAAGAGAAATAAACCCACAACTCATTAGCATCTGAACTTGTTAAACTGGAACTTTAAATAAGAAGTTGAGAAGAGCATATCCACTGATCTATAATAAAATCTGAAAATGTGACAACCTTACTAGCTAACTAATTACTTCCTCCGTCCCCAAAAGTTCGACCCTTTTGGCCTAATTTTAGTACCAAAATGATCGACCCGTTTGCATTAAAATATTCTCTAATTTGCAATAGTACTTGTGCAAAGTTAGCTTCCCCATGTAAATTTTGTTTTTCCATATACTTTTATTACTTTCTCCCTCTAGTTTTTTGCAAACCCCACGTGGATTTCATTTTCCAATATTTTTTTACTACTATCTTTTTTATTTTCTTAATACCCGCGAAATCAACCCAAAAGGGTGGTTCTTTCGGGGACAGAGAGAGTACATTATTAAATGAAAGTAAGCAATATCACGCACAAGTCATAATAGCAAGAGCACAATAATAGAAGACATACCAGACGGATGGCCTTAGCGCGAGTATCATCTTCTGAATGTACTGCACACTGCATCAACAATATGCAAAACATAAAAATTAAGTTGATTGCACAAGAAAAAACCCAATTACCAAAAACTAATTTCATGATAACCCATAGCATATTTAATTTAGGGTTATAATTATAGTTATCCATATTATAACCCAAGGCATTGCCCTGGCTCAAAAAATAATAATATAGGGTTATTTCTTCAAAAGCAAAGAAACCACTAGGGCCATTTATGAAGAAAAAAAAAAACACACTAGGGATAACAAGTTACTCCCTCCGTGTTTTAATAAGTGTTACACTTACCAAATCAGGCCGTGTTTTAATAAGAGTTACACTTCCCTTTTTGGCAAAAAGCTATATTAAAATACTATCTCTCTCTCCTCTCATGGTCCCCACCCAAACCCACTACTACTTTTTATTATATCTTTCCTCTCACATTCATTACTTTTCAATAAACTATTAATACCACTATCTTTCTTTTACAATTTTTAATACTCCAACTACCCCACTTACCTCTTATTTTATTTAAATCAATTAAATTGCCTAAATCTATGTGTCTGTCAAACTGTAACACTTAAAAAAAACACGGAGGGAACATGTATCATAGAACTCAACAAAGAAACCACTAGGGATAACAAGTAAAGTATCAGAGAACTCGTAATCATGTATCCCTTAAAGCAATTGGACTTCTCCACATACACACACACACAAACACACACACACACACACACAACACACACAAACAAACAAACACACACACAAACAAACAAACACACACACACACACACACACACACACACACACACACACACACTTACTTCAAATCACTAGAACAAGTGCCTACAAGTCTGCCCTTGTTTTACCACATGACCCATATTAGGTGACAAAATAACTTTATTTAATTTATGAACCTGAACCGCAGACAATATCAATTCTACCCTCCTCTGCAATTCAGAGAACATTACTGCAGAAACTTCAATTTGAAAAGAAATCCAGAAGAAAGGAAATAGATTCAAGTTATTTATGTGCTGATCTGATTATAAGACCCTAAGCAACAAATTATTGAGCACTTATCCCGCTTCGAAGAAGATGGTTCAATGTAGAAAGTCCAACAACAACCTAAAATTTCAGTCCTAAGATCGGAAAGATGGATATTGTGCAAAGAAGATAGGCAAAAGGGACACTGACAGAGATAGCTTCCTTTCTTAAACAAGAGTTTGCAAACCAAATGACAATTCCATTACCAACATCATAAAGATCATGGACGAGGAAGGAAGCACAACTGCTAAAAAAAATCATAATGAATTAGTGCAGAAAAATATAGTTCCAAAGGCACCATCCATGCCACTCTTAGTATAAGGATACTGTGTTTATATTGTTTCATATGTCAGAATAAAATCTAATGACTGTTAATTGTCTTCTTAATAAAAAACGCAGTTCAGTAGTCACTTGACTTATAAAACCAATGACTCATAGAAGAGCTTTTCTTTGTTAGAGGTTCACTAAATTTATATGCATGCATAAAATTTTAAAAGCTATAACCAACTCATATCACATGAGATTTAAAACAGTAAATATAAGAGAGAATAAAAATTAGTATAATTTAAGTGGACACCCAAATAAATCAAAAGTTGGCTCATATAATAGAGATATGACTGTATCAAATGATGCAAGCTGCAAAATTCCATAGCCGTATTACCTTGAGAGCAATACTCAAACAGGCCAGTCGATTTAGTGGACGTCCCAAAATCAGGCTCCAGACAGCTCCAAGACCTTGAGTGACACGATCATCTCGAACATCTTTTCCTCGCATGTCTGAGCCATCAGTATAGCAAAGACTCTCCAGCAGTCTCATTATAGAATCTGTAAACATTGGAGCTTCACCAAGTAGTCTGCTAAAAGACTTGTCTGAAGCAGGCAGAGTATCCAGCAAAGATTTTGCCTACAAAAATACAGAATAAGTACATTTTAATCTCGAAGAAAGAAACAGATTAGATAAAATATATCATATTATAATGTATGAATTCTTACAACTCCAAGAAGGAATTTCTCATACAAGTCAGCAGCACCAGGAGATTGTTCACCTTCTGTAGTTATCAAACCATGGAGATGGTATAAGATATGCATCACAAGGTCATGTCCCTGGTAGAAAAGTGCTGATCAATAAACCTTTTGTAACAAAGAAGCACATATTACAATGAAGGGAAATATGTGAGCAAGACTCATTATTAGGTCAACAAAGGGCAAATGTCAAGTGAGATAGTTATCCTGCTCTATATCTGGAGCATACAATTTGCATCCATCCACCCCAAAGCTAACATACACACAAAATCCCTTATCATAAGCGGTCCTTCATCTTCAAAATGAAGTTCGCTACGGGAAAGAATGATATTTGGAGGCGTGATTCAACCAATAAAGGATATACTTCCTCCGTTTCTTATTTCTTGCAACATTTGCCATTTTGGGGTGGTTCACATTTCTTGCAACAAACTTATTTTTTTCCTTATTTGGAAACTTTTTTCGGTCAAAATGACCAATATACCGTTACTAAAAAAATTTTAACACGTAATGCTACCCATAATAACAACCCATTATAACCTTAATCTAAATTGATTATCAATTAAATCACACCCAATAAATCAAACCCATTGTCTTTCTCTCTCCTCCTTCATCTATCATTCCATCATCTTCATCTCTCATAATCAAATTCCTCTTTCTCTCTCCTCCTTCATCTATCATTCCATCATCTTCATCCTATCATTCCATCATCTTCATCTCTCATACTCAAATTCCACTTTCTCTCTCCTCCTTCATCTATCATTGCATCATCTTCGTCTCTCATAATCAAATTCCAAATCACCTTTTAGTGGGTTTCAGATCTGATTGGTGGGGTTGGTGGCGTGGGTCTGGTAGTTTCCAGGGTTAGTGGTTGTGGGTTCCGTGGGTTGGTAGCGTGGGTTGGTGGTCGTAGGTTGGTGGCGTGGATCTGGTGGTTTCGTGGGTCGTGGGGTTAGTGGCGTGGGTCTGGTGGTTTCGTGGGTCTAGAATTGGTCGTTTTCGGTGGTGTTGGTGCCTTGGTGGTGTCGGTGGGTCTAGATCTGGTAGTGTCGGTGGTTTCGCAGGGGTGGAGGAGGGGTTTTGGTGGTTTCGTGGGTTAGGTGGGTGAATTTAGTGTGGTGGGTCTGGGTGGTGGTTGTGGTGTCGTTGGGTGATTGCGGGTGGTTTCGGGTGGTTTCATTGGTGGTTGCTTTTCGTTGCTGGTGGTTCTGGTGGTGTGTGTGTTCATTGGTGGTGGTGCTGAACTTTTAGTTATTTAATTAATTATTCACCCTCTCTCCTTAATTACATTATTAACAAACCCATACTTTTTATTAAACATGCTTAAAATCTTTTGACTTGGGAACCGTGCAACCCCCCTTTGTTGCAAGAAATAAGAAACGGAGGGAGTATAAGAAAAATCCCCTAAAAATCTCCCATCCACAATCTAAAATATTTCCCATCCTTTAGTTAAATATCCAATAAGTCACAGATTGAAGTAAATTTCAGTTATCTATCTAAAGGGGGGTGGGGGGAGGAGGAGTGGAGGGGAACAGGAGCATTATGTCTAGTAGAGAAGCAAAAACAGACATGGATAACGGCCACATAAAATTCTCCACTATCCTAGCATCTAAACATGTATTTGCTTACATGCCCTACCTTAAAGCTGAGGAGTAAATTTTCAGGGTAATGATGAGTCATCCCACATCATCATCCAGGGCATCCCTATCCACTTTCTAAGAGGTTGATCACACTAATAACAAGGTCCTTAATATTTATTAGTGTTAACCATCACTTAATTAGCAGTGGTTGACATAAATTTATAAAGGGTGTCAACAGATTCCTATGACTCCTGCTTCAAATCCTATATAACCCATGGCATTTCAGGCTTCACAATAAAATTGTCATTTTGAGTCCCTAGAAAACATAGGTTTCAGCTTCAACCCCATATCCTTCCCAACCCCTATTTCTTATAAAATTTTTAATGCAAATGAAGCACATATATTCAACTTGCACTCTCGTATCTTTATATATCCTTCTCTACCATTCTCAAATAAGACAACCAGTGATACTGGCATTGTTCATTGACAGAATTACACCAATTCATTTGAATCAACCGCTGAACAAAATGCCAAATAAAATCCACACTCCAAAAAACTACAACCCATAATGGTTTCAACGGGCCAGGTCTTAATGTAAACAGCCTCAATTCAAGCAACCAACCCCAACCCCTTTAGCCTATTCCTGATTCCGTGCCACAAGAAGAGGAGGGCAACAACAACAACAACAAAGCGTTAGTCTCAAAATGATTTGGGGTCGGCTAACATGAATCGTCATAAGGAACCGTCCATAAAGGATTAATAGCATAGCAAGATAATAGATTGAATAAAAATTGGGGGAAAAAAAGGTATAAGTGTGTAAAGTACACTAATAAAATTCAAGAGAGTTTACAAGAGTAGTAAAGGGGACGAAAAAGAGAGATCAAACATGCGAGTAAAACACATAAAGGTTTGAGAAAATATTAGCTAAAGACATAGGTAGATTTTGCAAAACACGAGTTGAATAAACAATAAAAATACTAAAATTAACATAAGATGAAGAAGGCGGAAGACATAAAATAAATGCATAAAATGACCCAAGAAAGAAGGGATTTTAATCCAAGAGCCTCATACATGCTGATCTTTGTAATCCAACACAATGTCTTGTTGCACCATCACTATCACAAGGTCATCAGCTGCCATCTGTTAAAAACATGAAAGATGAACTTAAGTTTTAGATTGATTTGAAAAAGTTCTATTTATAAATACCACCCCTTGAAATTTAAAAAATAAAAAGTATGATAACAGAATTTTTTTGACAGAATGATAATTTTCTAGTCAGGCAACAGAATGTGCTAACGCCATAACCCCCCCCCCCCCCCTTTCCTCTCTTTCTGCCTACTTTCTGTTATCAGAACTTGGACCAAAGTATACAAGCTTAAATGGGTTTTGCATAGCAATTTCAACTAACAATGTTTATGTCATTATGTAAGTATCAGTAAATAAGATAAAATTTCCTTAACTTTGATAAGAATTCTGCAGTATGAGCTTGATATAGGCCATACTATAATGTCCATAAACCATCAGGTCCATGACCCATGATTTCCTAGGGTTTTATCATATAGTTTTTGACAAGACTAAGAGACTAATTTGATGTACTTAATATCAGCATCAAGACTTCATAAAGGCACAACAATCAAAGAGCCAGAGAAGATTCGGCAGAAATATAGCATCCTAATGCCTTCAGCAAGTGGAGCTGGTCAAAATTCAAAACCAATCCCAAGTACCTAAAAAGAAACACCAAAACCACAAACTTTTCCATCATTGCAGTCTATCATCCAGACCATACTCAAATTTGACAAAAATATCCTAAAAGCATCCTCAACTAGAATTGCACAATACATATGAGGAGAGCAATCTATCCTCTAATATTTGATGCAATAAAGGATTCTTCTATGTCAATTACACAAACATTCATAGAACTCACTGACTTTAGAGCGTACAGCTTTCCTATCAAAGCACACTTCATCACTCAACTTTTTCAAACCTACCAATAAATTGATAAAGCAGTAGATACATATAGCAAGTCCCAACAGTACATTTAATTAGGCTTGTAAACAAGCTAAGACAACTTTCTGTTATTCTAACTCAACTCAGCTTGAGAATTGCATAGGACAATCTTGAATAATCACTAAAGAAATCTAGAGAGGTCAGTGACCCTTGATGACCTACATAGTTAATTTTCTTTTTATAAACCATACGCAAATATTGATGTACATAATTTTTAGTCATTGAGAGAAGACACCAAATACTCAAATTTATGAAAATTACGATAAAGAGGCTTTAAATACATTGTACATCTAATAGGGACATTCTATGGAAAGCCTGAAAAGAATACCTGAATCTCTCACTAGGTAAATTGGCTAGACACCTAACACCTAATTCTAAAAAATCCTATCTATCTTTTCCAATCATAATACCCATAAAATGGCCAGCAAGTTTACACAAGAAACCTGCACACGGTTACTGAATAAACCATTTCAACACTAAGTTTCCAAGAGCTGCTACCATATGTAGAAGCAAGCTTGCACTGCAAGTAGTATTGGTCATCTCCATTTAAAATAAAATAAATAAATGAGTTCTCCATCTCACCACTTGAAAGACATAAAGTATACAAATTAGGCTACAGAACTTCATTGTGGAGTCAGTCTGACTCCATGTGGAGCATTATCCTTCCAGGAAGAAAAAATAGTTTTGAAATAAAAAGGCCCAAAGTCTAACGTGGGGGAGATACCAGAAGAATTTACCATGGAAAATCTACAATCTGGAGTCAGAGATTTCTGTAAGGAAACAGATTCGAAACACTCAATAGATTTGAAAGATTTCCCGACTCCAAACATCGAGGATACTTCCCAAAATAGAGGTAAAATAGAAGGAATACCAGCATTTATAACACTCAGATAAATATAGAAGCATGATTAACCAAGAAAAGGCAAAAAGGTGTCGAATATGGATGGAGGATTAAGAAATATGAGCCAGGGGATGATGATAAAGACATGGAGACCCAAAAAGTTTCCAAGAAAAAATTCTCTACCTAATACCAGACCAAACAAGAGGAAAGCGAGTTCATCATCATTCTTTTATCAACATCATGAGGGCCTAAACCACCTCTTAGGGTGACCAAGGTGTCCCATCTCCTTCTCCTAGGACCAAAGCCCTTCCACGGTTCCACTACAGCTAATCATAAAGATTCCTGTCCACTCTTTCATAAATCAACTATTCCTACATGAAATAACATCAGACAAACTTAAAGACCTTACTTGCCACAAGGGTAGCATCTAAGATTGCCCTCCTATCCGTAATTTTAATCCCAAGTGAGAATTATATTTCTAAATCTCAACCGTAACACCAGTAAATAGGGCTTTAATCTCCTAACCTTATTTCAGAAACAAATTATATATTCTTGTTGAATCAGACTAGAAACATACTAGACCAAGCAATCCTCTTATTATAGAGACGAATAGAACAAGACCCCAAATTGATAATGATTTCCCTTAAAAAATCAGCATCGAGTTAAAGTTAAAGTTCAATCAGACCAGAATTAACCTTGATAAATTCATACTAGAATACCTTATTTCAACTTTCAAGTGACACGAACAAAACCTAATTCCTAACCTCCAATGAATATCCAATACAAGATGGAAGCATTCTACACGGCAATCCTCTTATTATAGAGACGAATAGAACAAGACCCCAAATTGATAATGATTTCCCTTAAATATTCAGCATCGAGTTACAGTTAAAGTTCAATCAGACCAGAATTAACCTTGATAAATTCATACTAGAATACCTTATTTCAACTTTCAAGTGACACGAACAAAACCTAATTCCTAACCTCCAATGAATATCCAATACAAGATGGAAGCATTCTACACGGTAATGCAGATGATTCCTGGAAGCTTTCAACTCGAGCACTAAATTTTTACATGATAATCATCATTCCCCTCCATATTGCACTAATCTTTAGCTCTCTAATGATCATGGAATCTTTACTCTCAATTCCCTTAAGGTAGCTTTTTGAAAGATAGGGCAAAAAACCTAAAGCTTTAACCACACACCCCCTTGAATTCAACCAAATAAACTTTACTAATTGTCCCTGCCATTGTAAACAATTTCACAACCAAATGCATCACGAGATATGTATTCCAAATCAAACAAGGTATCAAACCAAAATGTATTACAAATAAGTTGATAATGTTAAAAAGTCTCAAGTACCTTCCTAGGGATGAGAAAGTATCCCAATCAGTCATATGATTGCAGAGGTTAAATCCCAACATCAAAAAAGAACCTAAGTAATATATTTCTATTGGACATATTTCAACTCTTTAGTTATAGGAGTGAAAATGAAGGGAAATGCTAGTTACAGATTAGGTGAATTGTTTAATTCAGGATGATCTCTGTCAACTCATAATTAATGCAGGTCATTTTATCCTGAAAAGCACTAAGATCTGCAGTTTCAAATATACAACAAAATATATTTCTGTGTGAAGATTTAAAATCACACATATTATATACTCCACAAAAGGCATTGCTTAGCTCTCCGTCTCAAATATTAAGTTTTTCCAAGAAAAATAAAAAATGTTCAACCAGAAGAGTCACTCTGATACTGACTAATCAAGTTCGATTCTCTCCATCTCAGATATTAAGTTCTTCCTATAAAGATTAAATATGATTATGATCAAGCAGGAGAGTCAAGTTGATACTGACTAATCAAGTTCACTTTGAAGAATTTTTAATTTAACTCAGAGATGTCTTTAAGTGAGCTCAAAATAAGCTCAGAGGTAGTCAAACTCAACAACACATCTAAACCTGTATCCCAGCAAAGCAAATGCATCAGCTTAAACACATTAAAGCACTAATATACATAGAAAACCATTCCATAAACAGCGGCCAAAAAAACTAAACGGGAAGTCTCCATACCCAAGAGACCAATCGAGCAATTAGTGAAATCCTAGTCCTGCAATATTCTGGGTCTTTTAATTGTTTGTATGATTTCACAATCCGTTCCACTGCCAGTTTCTTTATTGTTTGTCTCTGTTTTTCTGTTAAATAAACATAAGATGGAACTTCGGGCAAGTCTTCACAAGTTTCTTCACATGCAGATGTGTTTGAAACAGGAGGAGAATCTTCATCAGATTCTTGAAAATATGAAGTACATGCAGCATCTGTTGGTTCTGCTTTCAATGATGTCAGAGTGATGGGGCTCTCATTGACCGCATGATCAGGAGAGAGTGCACGATTAACATGCACATTAACATCTGAAGTCGGTAATATCTCCCTGGATTCATCTGCTTCCTCCTCTTTTTGCATTACTTCGTTCTCAGGAACCAGAAGGGTTGAACTTTTCACATCAACTTCAGCATCAGGCACAAATTGCGAAGAGATGTGTTCGGTGATTGGTGCCGAAGTTAGTAAAGTGGTTCGATTAACAAAAGCAGGACCTTCCAATATAGATGAGACATGTGTAGCTTCCTCTGCAACAGGAAGCAATGGAGCTTCAGAAGGCACTGCAACTCGCCTGGGATCCAAGCGTCTGGGATCCTGAAATCAGCACAGCCCAACTAAGCTTACAGAAAGTAACATAAAGGCTCCCAGACATCAATATATATTGGGTTATAATTTGCCATCACATACGGTTCCACAATAACTATCATATACATATATGATTAAAACATGACCAGCAAAAGGCAAAGTAGTAGCTAATCTCTCCATTCCACATTATCTGACCACTTAAACCACTTCATCATTTAAAATAACCAATCACTCTTATTTGTCATACCAAGCATAATTTCAAGATACCTATGCAATAAGTGCCAACTTAATTTGTGTGCAAAACCTTAAAAAGTCAATTATTTGAAAATGGAGGGAGAGAACAAAACCTACCCTTCTTGGATCACGTCTAGAATCCACTTGGAGAGTGGCAGAGCCAGAGTAATCGGGAGGAGGTGTGCTAAATGTAACTGCGGCAGCAATGGAGCCTTGTTGAGCAGAAGGAGATGGAAGCACAGGCAATGATGTACTATCAGTACTTTGTGCAGCACTCACAGCAAAAATATTTTGTGCATTGGAGGGAAGGGACCCCTGCTTTGCTAAAGGTGCGGTCTTTGGCAAATGCTTCATATTGGTTATGACAATATCAGCTAACAGATCAGGATGAATTTGAGATATTAAAAGTTCAAGAGAATCGGCAGCCCTTTCGCCTTCTGCCAACAATGCAGCAATGACAGTAATCATTTGTTCAACAGGGTTCACATCATTATCCACCAGGGGAGCTTCAGAAGGAATCCCATTAATAACAGGATTGTCATCAGCAGACCCATGAATCTGTACAAGATCAGGAGATCTTCCATTAGAAGTGTAACGCAAACGTTTTGAAGGCATCTCAAGATCATTATCAAGCTCCTCATTGTCAACGGGCAAAAGCTTTCTCTTTATTGGATCCCCTGAAAGCGGAAGCTGGGCTGATGACTTTTCTTCCTAAACATCAGATATCATGGGTTGATTATTACACATGAATCAGAGTCAGAAAATTGATTCACACACACACACACACAAAAAAAAAAATAAAAAAAAATAAAAATAAATAAAAAAAATAAAAAATAAATAAAAACCAACAAACTACATTGTGAAATGTCCCACATTAATAACATATTAACAGAGCAGATCCCTCTGACAAAAATGCCACCATTCTGGCTTCCTGATAATGAAAAAGCTACATGCAGTTAAACATTTAAACTAATAATAAACTACTTTTAAAATAAAAAGAGGTTGAAAATAGTTTTTTAAGTACTGTAAATTGTGCAGCATCACTATCAAAATTCTAGTACAGAGAACAATCAAGGCCAAAAAAAGAGTCAGAAACTCCATGCAAATTCCAACACATATCTTGTCAATTAGTACAACAGATTCTATAACACACATACGTTTGCTCTTCTTTTTAAGGTTTGGTAATTATAATCACAGTTTGTTAACATCTGAACAAAGCTAAAACACTTGCTGAACCTGTAAGACTTGTTGCTCTTGTGAAAAGGAACAAGCACATGACTTAAATATATACTGTCCAAGCGAGTGAGCAAGAGAGAGAGAGAGAGAGAGAGAGAGCATGTCCACATTCAAGATTTGAAGAAGTAATTTTCTGAGCAATGCAAATGGTTTATGGCAGTTGTAGCCTAAAGTCCGTCACAGAAAACTTCAAAGTATTACAATGCACCAATGCCCTGATTAGTCCCACAATACTACCTACAAAAACAATTCATGCAGCATAATATATACTGTACATTCGGTAGGAAAGGGTTAAGCAGCAAATAAGAGCTTCATACTCCCTCAGTTTTTTTTTAAAAAAAAGCCAACACTTTGACCTGCGTGAAGTTTTATGCGTTTGAGTTAGAATTGTTAAAATATTATATAAGTGGGGTTTGTTGGGAAATTTAAAATGACACTAAAAAAATATATATAAAAAAATATAAAAAAATTAAAAAATAAAATAAAATAAAATAAAATAACAACAGTTGAATAGTTTATGTACAGGTAATGGATGTGAGAGTAGAGAAATATTGAAAAAGTGTGAGTGGGGTACGAATGGGGACCATGTGAGGAGACAAGGATAATGAAACAGTGTAGTATATTCCATTTCAGGAAGGTTTGCATTTAAAAAAAAAACACGAAGGGAGTAGCTCTCAAAAAAAGACTTGACTGAGCACAAACTGGGAAAGATCCATATATTTCGGTGCAAGCCTTAAATTCCTGCCCGTACAGTATAAAGCGGCATATGTTCGAGCAAGGGAAAATATCATCCTTACTCTATATGAAAAAAAAACCCATCAATCTCTTTATCAACCCCTATCATACTTCAGAGAGGAGATGAGAGCAATACCTTAACAATCCGGGCATCACGAGAAGAACGCTCATTATTTCTCATTAGTTTGTCAACTTGTCGAAGAACTTGATCAACAGCATCGCCAGCATTCATTGAACGCAATTCTTGAACTAATCTGTCCCTGGACTAGAAAATTAAACACCTTATCAGACAGATGCAGATTACATAAACTGCGCATAAGCACCACAATAAACACAGATGCACACAGAGACAGATATGTGCACATGCCCACACGTATAGTAGTTCACAAGCAATACATTTTCATCATATACCTTCAAGGGTTAAGAGCAAAACCCCAATCATTTGTAAATACAGCATGTAGCATTGAGGTATATTAAATTTCACCAATAACCCTTGAGGTATAATAACTTTCACCCATTACCCTTACAGGGTGTTTGTTTGATGGAAAATGAGTTTGCAAGGGGAAATATATTTCCTAACTTGTTCCATTCTCCAATGGTTGTTAGGTGGGAATGGGAAATGAGGGAGTTTTGGTAATGGGAAATGTGTAGGGAGGATGGTAGCAATTGGAGATGGGATTGAGAAAGGTATAAATTGACTTATATTCCCGTTTATGAGAAGCAAGGAGGAAAGGAGTAGGTGAGGACAATTTTATAAATTGAAATATATTCCCACCATATTCCCATCAATGTACCAAACAAAGCATTAGAAATATTTTTATGAATTCCAAGCACATTTTCCACCTTCTGTGCCCCAATTCCCATTTCTGCATACCAAACGACCTATTAATGAATTACAGACAGCAACTATTTTAGATACTCATCGGCTCACCTACTTACTCCTTTCTTCCTTTTCTACTTTAGATACTCATCGGCTAACCGCACATTTTGAAACCACAAACAACTTTTTCAGGGGCCTATGTTACTAACAGCCATATAAAAGCAAGAATACCTTCAGAGTTATCAGCAATTAGATGTTTAAGCTTGCCAAGGGACTTCATTAACCGAGTCATTCAAATATATAGTTTTCAAAAAAAAAAAAAAAAAGTCAAATGATAATTAAATGATCTGCAGCTTGACTCATGAGCAATGATGAAAATGACTTTGAATTGTGAGGTCCTCAGATGCAAGAAACAATTTGAAAATGCTAGGAGTATCTATTAACAAGAAATTTTCTGCAATCATAATTAGTAATAAAAAATGATTACCTCAATGAAAACTGGATGAGTACATCTCAAGAAGCCCAATAAGGCGCTTCTTACAGAATACTGTAGACTAGCAGCATGACCTGATCTGGTTTCAGATTTTGAATAGAAGTCAAGAAGTGCAGATAAAATCTGACCATAGTGCTCTGTTCTCTTTCTTGCAATAGAAGCCAAACTGCAATTGAGATAATCTATGATTAGAGATGAACAAATTGACCTGGAATAGATGGAGAATCTGGTCGAAAGAACAGGAACGCTAAGGAATTAGATGGAGATTCTTTTTCTTTCGAATGATGATCAAGAAAAACTGATACAAGAACAAGATTGAGGAGCCTCTTACATACAAATACAAATTAAGAACCAATTCATCACGACCACAAGCAAATAGCTCACCCAAAAAGGAGGGCAACAAACAAAATAATAATGGGGATCTTAACCACTGAAACAAGATAGCAAGAAATGATGCTCATAAAACACTAAAAATATAATTCTACCAAAAGTCCAAAACCAAACAAACAAAGAAATAACAGTGTTTAATAACCGGAATGATTTAAAATCTCTGTTTCAAGAAAGAGGGAAAGGAACCGAAATAACTTGTAATCGGTGTTTGGGGGGTTCTGAGGATGCTCCGTTCTCTTTTTTGTGTGTTCTTTTGTTGGATGTTCATATACTTTAAAAAAAATAAAAAAGAATACTTTGTTAATTAAAACAGAGAGAGGAGATCACTAAATCAAAAACTACGACCCAGTCATGATTTTTAACAGCAAAACCCAAACCAAAAAGTATACCTATGGAAACACCAGGAAAAAGCAGGAAATATTGCTCAATCCAACAAAAATACCAAATAGATTATGCACTAACCAGCTTAAAATCATAACCACAATTTACACACATACAAAAACTAAACAACTGCCCAAATCAATGAAGATCTATAAACAATAAAAGATAGTCCCTTCTGCCAGCTACATGAATATGAAACATCAACCGAATTGTAGTACAGTATCTATAATTAATATGGAATACAACATGTGGAATTCTGCAGAGATGACCAACCAGCATGTATCCAGTTAATTAGAAGGTTTGGAGTGTTCATGATAGCAAACACACCCTTGTCTTAACCTATCAAGACTAGCAAAGAAATCAATTGTACAGTTGTATGACCAATATTTCTTTTAATAATGTGTATATCCATAAATTTTTGATAAACAGAAAATTCCAGATAAAATGTAATGAGTAAAAGAGAAAGTTCAAAAAAAAATTCTGCTTGGAATTCTTCAAAGGTTCTCCAAGTAATGGCAGAAAATCAATGGCATATGGAACATGAATCAAGAAATATATAGCAGAAACGAGATCATGGATTTAGGCAACAAGCATCCAATATTTGAAACTTGGTATCCAGGCTATAGCCATTAGGGACCTCAAATTGTAACTGCTACAAAAAAAACGGCGTTACATAAATAGACTAGACACATTCACCAGCTTTCCTGCACAGCATAAAGAGCAGAGAACCCCAAATACCTACACACAAACAAATTGCTGCAGCAAGCCGCAAGGCTCCCCACTACACACAATTTAATTCAGATACACCACCTTTGTCAAACTGCAATAAAATGTTCACAAACCCATCTCATATCCCCCAGACAAATACATCTGGCTTGTATTGAGCATTTGTTCGCATTTCTTTCTCTGTTTCTATTTGTAAATATAGGGGAAGAAAAAGAGAAACCAATTCTAGCCATGATACAGAGCCATCATTTTATCTACCTGAAGCCTGTACAGATGAACCAATACTCTCTTAGGTCTGGACATCATTGCACCACGATCAAAATTACTAAGTTACTTTCAACTCCCACTTTATTTAATGCTAGCACCTTAAACAGTTAAATAATGCTGCTGCAAGTACCTTAACAAAAAACTAAGCCCAAATAAGATTATATATTTCAAAGAGCACGACTAAAGCTAAGTTGCCTTTCCCCTATTTTGTGGAAAAAAGAGTGTTTACAGAAAAGCACAAACGATCAGGTATGAACAATGGAGGCCGTGACATCATTTTTAGCTGGTAAAACGATATACACACCTATCGGCTAACAGGTTCAAGTAGATTAGAATTGACAGAAAAATGTAATACAAAATCTAGAGATCAGAAATGCAACCAATACAGGAGACAGGTAAACAAAAAAAAATGGCAAATCCAATCCCCAAGACTATGTGCAGAGATCAATTCTCTCAGGGATACATGTAGATCAGACGAGCAATTATGGTGCTTCATGTATGAGCCTGAGCACACACAAAAACTAGTTAGCTCTCTACGGTCAAAAGAGGCCATTAATCAAACATAACCCTTTAAACTAAAATTATCACTACCTATGAAGTTTGAACCATGTATTTTCGACGCAAACATACACATCCTGCTTTCCACAAGTTTACTACCATTAATAGTCTACCAAATGCTGACCACTAGGGGCTTAAATGAAACCGTCGAATTTGGAGGTATGCTCCACAAATTTGGCTACAGGAAAAAAGCATTGGTCTATCAGAAAACTGAATGGCATGTTAAAAATGATTAAACTCTAGGCTTGAAAATAAGTGTACTCTTTCTAGCTTTCTTTGCTCAAGTTTTTCAGGAAAGAAAACATGCTGCATCATCTTACAAAAAACAAATCACCAAAATATAAAGCTATGAACCAGTACCTTAATAAATTCACTTCAATCAATGGTAACTTATAGCATATAACCACTATTTATGTATCCCTTGAGTAATGACGAAAACATAAAAACAAGGAACTCAAGCTGTTACATCCTCGTTTTTCAGTTATTACAGATCTGAACTGAATTTTAAATATCAGGATACAGAAACCTGAGACAAACTCCCAGTCCATGACAGTGACAGAATCTAATACTGGGTCAGAGCAACTGTAAGTAATCACTGATCAACTTAACAATCATAAATTCCCTATACCAATAATATTATTCGCAAACCTTCTAGAAGTTCACTTAGAAAGCAGGATAGGGTAACCAATTAGAAAACAATGTTTACCATTTGCAGGATCAAATGTTCTATATTTATTGAGTGAAAACAGTTAACTAATTTTTGCTACGTGTGACTTATTGTATTTTATATCCCCCTCCCTGGCAAAAGAATCTTATATAGACATATCAAGTAAGATTTGATGACATCTGAAGTTTTTCAAAAAATTATATTCAAGCCACCAAGAATCATTTGTAAATTGAGACTCAGATAGTAAGAAATAGAAGTCCCCTTTTATTTGTCTACTACTGGGTACAAAGATAAGAACATACAAAGTTCAATTCTGCCAATTTATAACAAACACCATTTACAATTATTCACACAATACAAAAGCAGTGGCAAACAGGTGCTATACCAAGTGAACCAAAATATATTCATTTATTATAGGTTATTAATGTGTATGGACAGTAAAATTAATATATACATCCATCGAAAGAAAAAGAAAAATCAAACTATCAGCTGTAAGCAAATTCAGCAGAATAGCCTATAACAGTGGCCTGAAAATGGTCCTTCAAAAATTTAAAAACATTATTGCTGCTTGACCACCAAATTCCTCTCAAAAAAGGACTGCCCTTTCCTACATCATTTCAACTTCTATTGCTGTCAACAGCTTTCACATCAGCTAGGACCAAACACTGAATGAAAGTGCTGCCTAGTATTGCCTAGCCCCGCATCTTGATATTCTGACCAATTAAAGCAGCAGCTTCAAGGAATTACCCAATGCCAATTAACGCCACTCAAAGATGCTGAACAGCATGCTGCACTAATGCATCAAAAGAGAAGTTGATCCATACTACACCTGCTCTGAGCTTTGAATCAATCATTTTAAAAAGAAACATAGTTTTCATAACTTGTACAGATAATTCAATGTCTTCATCAATCTGAAGACAGTTATTGACATCAGTAAGAGTTAAGACATCATAATACCATGTAACATCAACTTGATGAAACAAGATAAGTAAACTACCAAAGTGGCCAGCAATGTCCAGAACAAAAATTAAAAATTTCACACATTGTCCAACTCTTACAAACTCTATGTCAAACTTACACAATAAGTTAAAACATATTGACGACGAAGACGAAGGCCAGACAAAAACAAATGATAAATAAAAGTACCATATTTTGATACTTCATCTGTTAAAATAACTTGAATACCATAAAGACAATACAAACTAGCAAATAACTATCTACAGATCTACCCAC
This sequence comes from Chenopodium album, assembly GCF_948465745.1. NCBI lineage: Eukaryota > Viridiplantae > Streptophyta > Magnoliopsida > Caryophyllales > Amaranthaceae > Chenopodium > Chenopodium album. The sequence goes on along the minus strand of NC_137858.1, from coordinate 32,551,643 downwards.
TCTAAATTCTACATCCACTAGGAAACAAAAAAAATCAAAACTGTTCCAAGTATTTAAAAGGGTGGTCAAAAATTGAATATGAGTCAATCCAAGAACCAGAAGAGGCCTTGACAACAAACACAGGAAAAAAAAAAAAAAAAAAAAAAAAAAAAAAAAAACACAATTAACATCTAGAGCATGAAACCAATTTCACCCAGCTTGACAAAAAGTTCAGCAGAGTTTGCAGAGAGGCACAAGAGATGTTAATACAAAACCACATTCAACAAAGCACAACACTTTTCCAAGATTTTTTAACGTCAAAGACATCAACTGAGTATACCAAAAGCAGAAACATTTCACACACTTCATAGAAAGAAAATTGCTTTTAGATGAGTTATCTAGCAGCTGATAGAGTATTTTTTTTTAAAAAAAAAGAACACCAAGCACACTGCAAAACAAGCATAGTAGAGAGCTCCAGAAAATAATTCAAGGTCATCAAAAGATATTTACCCATACAGCTAGAAGGACAGACATATTTCTGGATGCATTAGTCCTAAAAAATGTAACTTTAATTTCAAGTCTCCATCTATCTTTGCCAAGTTCCCTACTTGGACAGGATTCAAGAACAGACACTGATGGAGACCCTTCAATCTTTCTTACCGCGGATAACAAAAATAATTTTAAAAAACCAATAACTAATACTTTTTCCGTTCCCCTAATATTGCAACATGGGGAGGGACACAGATTTTAAGAAGAGGAGAGAGATAAAGAGGAATAAAGATAAGGAACATGTGATGAGAGAGATAAAGAGAGAAACCAGGTGCAAATAGGGAAATGTTGCAATATTTACGAAACTTCCTAAAATGGTAACGTTGCCATATTTGTGGAGCGCAGGAAATATATCGTTAAATACTCAATTTCCATCAAAAGAAACAGTGCAATGCTGCTAATGCCATAGTCATGTAATGATTATACAAGATTAGCAATCCTGCCTATTTTGCAAAGACCCACATACTCACTCTGATAATCGAATTTTAAAAGGTGAAATCTGCATACCATGAATTCCAAAACATGCTTGCATTTTAATTTTTCCCAATAAGCTACCTCAATTCATTTTATAAATAAATTTTAAAGGGACTTAAAAACGAAGTGACCAGATACATTTAGCATTCAACATGATAATATGAAGCAAACAAATTATAAAGATAGAACAAATGGAGCTTACCAATTGACAACGGTGATTGTCAATGGACCAGGAATGCTACTGGATGATCGCAACATATCTAATAAACTGGTGAATAGCCTATTTGCTTCTGATGCAAGTTTAGCTGGATCTAGAACTGGATGGTCACTAGCCAACCATGAGATATTGAATCTATGCTCCTTACCTGTCAGCCATTATGCAAAAAAATACAGCTTAAATAAATGAATAAAGGCATATAAGGCAATTCAGACGGTAAAAGGATTGTAACTGCCAATAAATAATGGCCTCACACACTTAAAATTCTTAATATCATCACATATTAATGAATAATTTCATACCATAAATAATGGTGAAAATTTGAATGTTGATACTTGAAAAAATTTCCTATGTAAAAACAGTTAAAATTTTACATAATTTTTTTATAATAATTGATGGCATAAGCCATAAAAATTGATAACTTGCAAAATAATGACAAGATGAAGCCAATTTCTAAAATGACCAACATTTTCAGAGAAAGTCAAGTACTAAGAAAGCAATCGTGAAAGTCAAACATGTTGGCTATAAACACCAATAAAAAGACGATCACCAATAGAATACCTCCTGAGGTCAGTCTATCAGTATTATCTGCATCTGGAGTAAATAGCAATATGCAAGTTTCCCAAAATTTCAGCGCCAATAACCTTGTCCTCACAGCAGCTGCCTACACAGTACATGCAAATCCAAAAATAAAAATAAAAAAGCGGGGAAATAAATACTCTGCAATGGCATAAAAATTGAATTATGTCTCCACGTCATCAAAATGACACTACTAACTAACATGCCTATTACAACATTAATTTCTGAGACGGCATACATAACACATACTGATTTTATGATTGAAACGTGATAGCGCAAATAAAATATAAAGCAAAAAAGCCGTTATAGCATCAGAATAAGTAGTGCGCAAGATAAACAAAATGCACCTCCCCCAGATAAGAAAATAAATGGTAAAGTACAAAAATAAAATTGATGTACATAGCATAAATTAAACACAAAAATGAACAAAGGTCCAGAAGTCTATACTCTATAATCAATAGTATATAATCAAGCATATATAAATTGAAGTGTTTAACTAACTGAAATTACCACCTCACTAGTTAAATGACTATATAATCTATTCAATAGTTTGTATGCAGCGATATTACCTCAAATACAAGAGAAAATACTGCATCCTTGAACTCAATCATCTGCATCCACGTCTCCTCAACCCACCTCTCAACTTTATCATGTCGATGAAACTGCAATATTCAATACAAGCATCAAATATTTCTACCTGACAAAGTCACCAGAACCCAAGGAAAACCTCAGTTGTAGAGATGAAAACCCCTAAAAGATATGATTCATATGAATGATAAAAATTGTGAACAGCATATAACCCAATAATTTTTCCTGACTTGAGACATAAGTAGAACAGTGCAATGATAAAATCAGTTATGCTGGACCAAATTAAGGAAAAAAATTTAAGCAGAAGCAGCAGAAATTACAGGAGACAAAAAAGTCTGAAAAGGAAGACAGTAGTTAAAGCATGATCCGGCCTTATGCAATTGCTAACTTACTCAATATTAATTAAAGTGTGATAAAACAACCATAAGTACAAGTCCATTAATCTAAGGTTTTAAAATAACCTTACAGCTAAATTATGAAGTGAAAGAGTGGCAAAGAAGAGAAATATGTACTCCATATTAAACCGGGAACTTGGGACTTAAATCTTTTTTATTAATTGAGATTATGGAAGGAAATATGCAGACCTGCTGAGCCAACCCCTGAAGTGTAGAATAAAAGAATTTTGTGCCACTAACAATAGCTTGACAAGCAACACCAGGATCTTCATCCTTTAACTGCGCCAACAGGGCTGGCACTTGCATGTAAGAATGCTCCAACACTCTCAACCCAACCTCTTCCATTACACTGCCACAAAAGCATTAACAAACTACTCAAGAGCAATCCATATACCAATACAACAAAGACAAGCACATCAGCATCACCCTCGTGGCCTCAAGATGATTGAAGGAGTTAAATAAATGCAACCTAATCCCTCAAATGACAGAGAAGCTACTACTGATAGACCTTTCACCGACTCACTGCATAATCAATGCCTGTCTATCCTTTCTAAATAAATAAGAAGCACAATGTGTTTGATAAAAAATTACAATCTAGTCCATTACAATCCAAAAGTTGGATAATACTAAATAATTCACAATCTTCAAAACCGAAAACTAATTTAGTCCAATAAACTTAAGACAGGAACGCTTAAAGAGTACAGGTTAACGATTATGAGTTTATTAATGAAAAGTATCAAATCATAAACTAGCTCTGAACATAACATGAATACCTAACAGAGCTTTACAATCAATAAGTAATCTATAAGAAAACTGAAATCAACTACTCTTATATTAGTAATAATTGACAAACACAAATTGGAACCAAATAACAAAAGGTTATATGCTCGCGATGCATGCACACGCAAACTCCGAAGCTACTCAGAATTACAGCCCAAGAATGGCCTTTCTATCACCCCAGAATTCTCAACCCCAAATCTAATAGCTAAAAAAAATACCACACTTCTTGATGTCAGGCCATTCCTCAGTTAGAAGACGAGGAGGGCGGAGAAAAGGTCTAATTTTTCATAGTTCCTTCGTACAATAAAGCGTTACAAACAATAGCCTACAACACATTCACTACCAAATTTGACTCAATTATCAAATTAAGCTCCAAGAATCAGATAAACATTCTACTTGGAACAGAAAATCAATGTAAAATCACACAAAGAAAAATTCTAGCAACAAAATCGGTCGTTAAATCTTTCATATCCTCAGTAATTATAACCAAAGTTCAATAATCAACCTTAGAAGAACCCTAAATTGACAATTAAAATCAACGATAAACCCTAAATTGTGAAATTGATACACAAATATTTTAAATAAATAAAAACTTACCTGAGAAGGCGGTTCAATGGAGGAGAGAAAGCTAAGAAGGCGGTTCAATGGAGGATTCAGAGAACGCGGTACAATGGAGGACAAAGAGAGAAGGAAGAGGGGAACAGCGTAAAGGTGAAAAGGTTCGAAAAATAAAAAATGAGAAGGAAAGATGAAGACACACACATATTATGCGGGCAATACCCGAGATTGGGCAGACTGTCCACTGTCAGGGGTAAAATGGTGATTTTAAGTAACACTATTGGACAATTATTAAGTTTTTTTTGTTTTACGACGATCTAAAAAAGAAGGCTAACTCCCAACTGACTCGTAGCTACAAAGAGATTGTTTAACTGTCGTAACATGGATTGGGGACATTTAAGGTTACAAACATTGTGATCTGCTTGACAATACAAATAAGGGGTTGAGGAGATTGATCATCGGTAATGGCCATAAAATGTTCCAAATTTGTTCCCTTGTATTTCTTGATTCTACAAAAACAAAAGCTGAAATACCTTTTACCTCTCTTGTTCTTCACCCTTGACCTGATTAGTATTCCATGCTTCCTCCACGTGGCAGAGAACGTGAAGGTATAGAGTGATGGAAAGGACAACACCTTGTCGAATTCATAATTCATGAGGTCTTCATCACTAGAGTCTACGGATTCTACTTCCAATATTAGTGGTAGTTAAATACATGGCACATACCTCACTCTCTACCTCGATACTTGAGCCCTCATTGATGCTAGAAGTTTAGGCTAGTAGATATATGATCATTTAACTTCTCAACGACGCGGTGATAGGCTTTGGAAGTCCAACAACGTGGTTGCCCATAGCGATGTCCAAAGCTCTCGCTTAGCCTTCTTCTTTTGGCTCTTTCTAGCGTGATTCCTAATTTTGGACCCACCATTGTAGTTGGTGTATTGTAATACTTCGGAATTTTTTTTATTTATTTATTACTTTCAACAAATGGAAGTTTAAATGTTTCAAAAAAAAAAAACAAAAAAAAAAAAAAAAAAACAAATGGAAGTTTAAATTTAGATGAATCAGTAATAAATAAATTCTCTTTTTTCTTTCTTTAATTTCAATCTCTCTATCTATCCCACCCAAAAAAAAAAAGCTTAAGATTCCTTGATTTTTAAAGTGATGCATCTGAAAAAATGGAGAAGATATTATCTATTGTATTAATTGTATGGTAGCTAGGTTAATTAACATTTTTGCTCTCACAAACCAAATAAGGACTAAACGCACTTTATGCTACCCCCAATCCTAGAATCCCTAAATTGATTTCTCCCACTTACCAAATCTAGCTTTTCCCCTCAGGGGCTCTGACGGGATGCCGGTGATATGAGCAGGTTGATCTTCCTTCTCGATCGCTGGTGAACCCCTACCTATCCCGTCAAGCCCCACCAAGTCAAGGAGGGCTTTAAAGCTCTTAATCCCTGCACCCGTTTTCTCGAATGTGTTTTGCTAGTGGTGGTGCTCCATTCACTCTCCACGTTTGCCCCCTTTTCAGGAATTCTTAATTGTAATTGCTACTAAAGGTGTTAAAAAATATATGAGTTGAAATACTGATCCGATAATCCAATGTTTCGACCCAAAATTTTGGTTATCCGATCAAATTTTTAGGTTTAAGATATTTCAGTTCGGATATTTGAAAAAATTGGGTTTTTAGATTGGATACTGTAGACACCCAAATGTGTCTCCCCAAAACCAAACCAAGTAATGAATACTTTTCATGTCATTTGATTATCAAATGAAGTGAAAGTGTGAAAAGTCTAGTGTTGCGGTTATTTTTATTAAAATACTTCTTTCTGTTTTTGAAAACCTGCTCTATTTATGAAAGTAGCCAATCCAATTTAGTTTGGTCCATGATAAGGGTCCAACTAATAGTGTAGTTTTTTTTTTTTTTGAAACACCAATAATAGTGTAGTTGGATGGGGCTTAAAAGAACTTTCCAACGATATATTATAAGGTCAATTCCGATGAATAATGAGAAAGTTATGGCCAAAATACTTTATGGTTGAATCCTACACCCTAGTGTAGAGTCATCTACCTACACCCCCATGCAAAACGGTGCCGTTTGATCTCACTCCCCCCCCCCCACTAACCTCTATCCTTCATTTGCAGTTAATTATATAATTAATTCCCCTACCCCACATATTATACAATAAAAAACCAACAACAATTATTTTCTCTCTCCCCACCCATCTCTCTAATTTTTCTCTCTTTACACCCATTTCTTTGCCATTTTCTTTCTCACCAAAAGCTTTAACTGCAAAATTTTTACAAGATTATCGCAAAAAATTGTTCAATCACTATGAAATTCAACAAAACAAGGAGAAATTCGAAAGAGTAAGTTATTTTATTTGAATTTGGAATGAATAAAAAGTATAAGCCTTAGATTTTACTAATTTTTTTTGTTGCTATATATTTTGGAATGATAATCAAAACATCAACCATGAAATATTATTTATCAACGTAAATATTATACTGCAATTTTAGTATTTTTTATTAAAAAAACTTGTAAATTAAATCAATATATTCTTCAATATTTTTGCAAAGCAAAGGAAACAATTTCAGAGAACAAGCTCGTAGTATTTTTTTTTTTTTTTTTTTTATGAATGTTCAATTCCATTTTGTTAGATGTTCATTTATATATTAGTATGCAATCATTAATTTATATTTTAATAAATGATTAATATACATGTTCATTTATATATTAGTACATAGTCATTTATATAATATTGTTCATCCCTTTTCATAGTTTGGAGTGGATAATTATTTTAATGAATGTTCATTTTTATTTTGGTGGATGTTCAATCACATAAAAGTATATGGTCATTTACAATTTCACATGCATATTAATATATGATTTTTAGAATTTTGTTAAAAATTCATATTTTAATCATTTTCTTCAAATATTTCATGTTCATTTCAATTTTGAATTTCAATATATGTCATTTCTTATGTAGATGTATGGTAAATCAAATATTGCTAGCTTCAAGAGATCATGTATATTTTTCGATCATTATCTTTCATGGTCATTTTCACACTTATAAATGTTCAATTGTAAATTAATAGATGTTCATTTCCATGTTGAATTACGTAAATAAGTTCATTTATGTATTAATAGTTGTTCATTTCCATGTTGAATTACATAAATATGTTCATTTATGTATTAATAGTTGTTCATTTTCATGTTGAATTACGTAAATATGTTCATTTATGTATTAATAGTCGTTCATTTTCTTATCAATATATGGTCATTTTCACACTAATATATGCTCAATTCATTTATATATTAATATATATGTTCATTTATATTGATAGATGTTCATTTCCATATCAATTATTTCAATTGTACGTTATACTCATGCATGTTCATATTCATATGAAAATTGGTTCATTCTAATACTCATTCCTGCTCATATCTAATACAGCGACTTATATGTTTTTAATTTGTCTGTTAGTTAAACAATGAATTGTGGTTATAGTGAGTTGAACCACACAATAGCAAGGAAAAATGGAAGGCGGCAGAACTAAGAAAATCAAGAAGGCGTGGAGTCGCTAAGCTATATGAAACAATAACACGTGCTTGAATTCTCCAAATTTGAATCGAGAAGCAAGTTTATTTTGTTTGATTATACGTGTAGAATTGTATTATATATTTTAATATCTAATCTTTGAATTTTTGGTGATATACAATATTATTTTGGTTTTATTAAGAAATAAACCTTTTCTAATCCCTAATTAAGTACTAATATAAATCACATCCTTTAAAAGTAAACATCTAGATAGTATATATATAATGATCATATTAGAAAAACAAGATGTTCATTAAAAAAAAGTAGTAAAATAAAATCATAACAACGTGAATTCGGTGGTTTAGAGCAACTCCAATGACAAGCTAATTTGACAATTAGCTTGTCATGCCACATATGTTCATTTACAAAAATTTTAATAAACTAATAAAGATAAAAATATTAGCAATTCAATAAAATGAATATCTTCATCAAATGATATGTTGGATCCAATAATTCTTTTACCAGAAGTCTTTCTTGAAAAAAAATATATATGTATATTATTAGTTATTACACATCTTACCGCTACCTCAAATGCTACCACCAAACAGGGCTATAATATACATGTTGTATGCTTATTAACTTCAAAATATGATTAAATTTTATTATATATAAATGTTCATTATTGTATTGATAAATGCTCATTTTCATTCTTAATCAGGATCATTTCATTTTTAACAAGTAAATGCATTAATTTTAAAATGAACATATACATATACTTATAAGTTCATTTTCATACTAAAGCACCCATTATATCATGAATTAGTTTTTTTTATAAAGTTTATTCCATTATGTAATAATGAATAGTTACACATACAAAAATATATTAAAATAATACATATTCATTTAAAATTAATGAAATAAAAAATATCTAGAAAAAACCTTAAAAAACATAAAATTTGAATAAAATATTTTTTATAAACAAAAATAACATCTATTGATACAAAAATGAACATTTACGCATACAAAAATGAACATTTATAAACAACACTTTAAACTTCTGCATATCTCTTCAATCTGAATAATATTAAATGCACGATACTTCTAGACTTCTAGTCAATTCATTACTCCAAATTTATCCAATACTCTCACCAAATTCCAGCGCAATCATCAATCAACAAATTAATATATATAATAGCAAAAATACAAAATCAAATATTGGGAAAATAAAAGGATAAATACTCATACACTATAAAATTCTCGATCTATATTCTCAATATAAAACTAATTTTATATAGAGTATAAATAATTGATTGAATTTGCTTATCTTTGTTGCAGATTATGCTTACACACTTATAATTGTTGTTACTAATTAAGAGACTGCTATTGACATTGACAAAGCTTGCTGCGGAAGTATTTATGAGGATTATCAGTTAGCAACGGCGGAAAAAGAGGAGAAAGAAAGATAAATACAAGGAAAGGAGATAATCTGGAGAGGTGGATGGTTTATAATACGACGACGCGCGTATATACGGGGGTGTAGGGAGCGGTACCTAAGCTAGGGTGTAGGGTAAAATTTGTACAAAATACTAAATTAGCCCCAATTTGGTTCTTATACGCGGCCCAATGATCTAGAGGAGGGCCTAGTATTAATTATCATTCCTAGAGTTATTAGGATTGATTATAGTCTTCTAGAATCATCTAGAAGGTTCTCTTAAATCCTAATGGAATTATGATTGATAATTATGTTTTAAAGAATTTTATTTGGAATAAAATGAGTGTTTTATTTTGATAAATTTGATCTTAAAGCTGATAAACGCGAAGTCTAATTACTTAGTTATATTAGGAAAAGGATTCCGTACAAAGCGCGTTTTATCTTTTAATTAGTGCCAAATGACAGAGTCTGTCACCTGGCGCTAATGCTGTCGCCTGGCGATAACGTCTGTCGCCCGGCGCTAACGTTTGTCGCCCGGCGCTAAATTCCAGTTTTATTTCGTATAGAATTTGAAGTATTTTCTATCGTTTTCGGACTATTTTTTCCTATAAATAGGGTCCTAGAAATCCGTTTTCAAATCACCCAGAAATCTCTATTTCTCTCTTCTCTCTCTTGAGCATATAGCTTATTTTTTTCTCCCTTCAACTTTTCTAAACTAGCCTTTTACAAACACCATACCGCATTCGCGAGATCTAGACACACATAGCCAAGTTCGAAGTTGCCTTTGCCCTAGACGTGAAAGGTCGATACTTTATGAGGGTTTGGACACCAAGTCCAATTTCTAAACTCTTTTCAATTATTTAATTTAATTGTTTGATTTTATTATTTTTCATTGAAGTTTACTAACGCGTGTATTTTGTTATTAGAAAGAGATACGAGGCATCAAAGTATGTAGTCTTATTGCTCTATTCTTGTAGAAAACATGTTTATTATTAATTAATTCCTAGTATCATGTTAGGATGCTCTTTATGCTTTCTAGTATCATGTTTAGGGTGCTTCCTATTATTTCTAAAATCATGTTAGTACCATGTTAGGTTTAAAGCTTTAATCTTTATTGTTTAGTGACATGCTAGGATTTGTTATTAATCTTGTTAGTATCATGCTAGGTTCTTGTTATTATTATTATGCTTTATTATTAACATGGTTGTTATTATGATTATGATGATTATTATGATTGTTGTAATTAATATTATCACGTTGCTTCATATATTGTTATTGCTTGATCACGCCTTTTATGTAGGTTTAAAGGGAATTTGTACTTGAAATCACACTTAATAAGATAATTAATAATCTTGTTTAGGCTAAAATGATTTTAATTCAAGTGATCGCCAATAATAGATTTGTTTGTGCATTAATATTCAACCAACATAGATTAAACAGGTTTAGGGTTAATCTAATGATAGTATGTTAATCAGAAAGAGCACATGAATATGAGTAGAATATGAGTAGAATAAAGTAGAAGCCTATTTTATAGGGTGGGTTCTTTCTCTTTTAGATTGGATTCGTACCCTCATCCTCGAACATCCAATCATGGTTCCAGACCTATTGGAGTTAGCGATCTCATGGATCGTTAAGGGGTGTAACCTTCACCTTGTGAACGGTTTACAAGTTCCTAAAACTTGTTGGCGACTCTTTTGCTCTTGTTTTCTTTCCTTTGGATGCCACCATGCTTAAATGCATGATCACAGTGGGGTTCAAGTTTGGGATGCTTGAAATATTCCCTACAAATACAGATCGAATTTTTTTTCAAAAATTTCAACTAACTGATTCAAAATTCTGGTGATCGATTCGAAAACCCGATTATCCGATCTGAAAAAATGTGGATATCTAATCTGAAAATTCAGATATCCAAAAATTTCAAATTAGAAATTCTATGATCCGATATTCGAAATTGGATAGCCTTAGTTGTTATAAAGGCTTACCCGAATCCTTAGGCTCCTTTTTATAAGTTTGTATGTAGTAAGCTATAGTTCTTTCATTTAATTAATTTTGAGTAAGGGAATTTTGAGTAAGGGTTTTGCTTTATTTACGTCATTGAAGTGGTTCTTTAAAAAGCCTTCACGTCGGTCCTTTTGATTTTCAGTTTGTGGGTACTCTTATCCTTCTACTGTTCTTAAGTAAAGGTCTTGGTTTTTGTTGTTTCATTCTTCCTCCATCAACCCTTTTGTGGTTAAATAGAATGCCAAAAATTACTTAGTGCTCTTATGCACTCTCACTTGAATGATTATTATGATGAAAGTATTGTCAATTTTACTACAAATAATTGCTCCCGAAACAACCTCAATCAAGCAAAGGTCTTGAAAGAAGAGGGCATATTCTCTTCAAAAAAAAAAAAAGGTGAAGTCGTTCTTGCTGGGGTTAAGTATGACATATGGCTGTAATTTTTGTGCTTTGTTCTACCAAGAAATGAAGATGATTGTGTTTTTCTATGAAACTATTGCCATAATCCTTTAGTTAAACTTTGCAGCTTCCTCTTTAAAGGTTCATGATTATGATTTATAAACAAACTAAGGAGCTTTTCTTTTAGTCATCATGCTTGATGGTACACAATACTAAAGCCTTTAAAGAAGGGGTATAGCCGAAATCAAGCTTTACCAACTTGAAGAGGCCCATGAAGACCTTGGCAAAGTAGTTAAGGTTGAGCCTAACAACTAGGACATCCTCCGTTTGTTAGATGGAAACTATGGAGGGTCTAAGACACAAAGCTAGCAAGCTCAAGGGCAAGAGGGGTACTAAGGATTCCGAGCTATCCTACACCATCTTCAACAAAAAGGGAAGCTCAGCAAGTTTTCAGTCAATCTAGAGTATAACAGGTTGCCTAGTAACGATGTTCAGAGTGGTGTTACACAGACTTACCCATCATGGACGTTGCTAGTGAGATGATGGTAGAGAACCTTATCCCTACAGCCAATGTATTTACCCCTTTGGAAAAGAGGAACGATATGCTACTAGCTCCCCAAACAACCAGGATTCTAGACAAACTAAAGACAAGGGATCAAGGAAATTCCATGATGTGTTTTTCAACGGATTGAGAAGTAATCAGTCCCTTAAGATTTTTGGTAACCTTTCCCTACACTCCATATGGCCGACCACCTAAAGGAGGACTTTGTATGACCTTTTCCTTTAATGTTCAACCTACAGTCCTACACTATATAGCGTGACCTTATAGCATCTGTTCAAATGAGCATAAGACTATTTCACTAGTCCAAAGATTGTTGATACCTCTTTGTTATGATATATAACGACCCTAAAAGAACGGACTGAATCATCTCCATAATTCGATCCATTATGTATTTAGTTATTGCATCTTAACAAGGACATAATTCCAATCTTTCACTTGTTTCAGACAAGTATGCATTTTTCAAATTCCTTAATATAATGGCCTGTTTGGTAACCAGAATTTAATTTGTAATTCTAGATTTGGTCCAATTATGTTGTTTGGATATGCTTAATTAGAATTTGGGAATTGAAATTGGCCCACTTCCAAAATTATGAATACATAAATATATTTTGATATATTGAAATTCCAATCCTAAAGTTGTCATTTCAAATTTTAATATTCATTAAAAAAGCCTAACTTTCTTTCTCTTCTATGTCATACAAAAGTTTCATCCTCTTCCACAATTTTTTCTCTCTCCTAGGATTCTTTACCATAGAAGCATACACAAGTTCTCTTACCCCTCTTCCGTTGAAGCGAGCTTTGAATTTCTTGCTCGACCATTAGAGTGTACCCTATTTAAAATGGTTGAAATTTGCTCGACCAATTTCTGAAATTTGCTCGACCAATTTCTGAAATTTGCAGCTACTCTTTGAATTTTCCATTGAAGCGGCGTGCGAGCTTTCTCTCTCCTCCATTGAACCAACATTGCAACAAGCAAAGAAAATTTGGGAATTTAAGATTGAGGAGGAGAAAGAAAAAATTGGGGAAGAGGATGAAACTTTTGGAATTTAAGATTGAGTAGAGGAAGTGATGAGAATTAAGGTATTTAATATTGAGGAGGAGAGAGAGTTTATTGTGTGAGTTAAAAGTGTAATTTTATTTGTTTAATTCAAAATTTCACTTATCTCCAAACATAGGTTATAATTTAAATTCTGGAAATGAAATTCTGATACTCCGTATTCCCCAACACCCAATAATGAAATTAAATATCAAGATTTTAAATTCTGAAATTTAATTCCAACATTTGAAATGAATATCATGTTTCCAAACACAACCTAAGTTAACTAGTGTTTGATTTATAATATGATTGCATGATTTGCATCACATGTCACGATTATATTAATACTCAAATCTATACTAATCTATACTAATATATTAAAAGGCGTTACTAAAAACGTCTCTACGCCACGTAGATCCCCTCACTACGCCACGTCACTCACTCAACTCCTTATTACGCCACGTCATCCACTCAATTCCTCAATGTGCCACATCATCTGCACTACCAACAATACTTCATGTTGCCTTAACTATATTAAAAAAATATATATGGATGAAAAGGTTCGAACCCTTGACCTCTTTGAAGAAATGTTATTGTTTAACCATCTAGGCAAATTATTGGTTATGCTTTAATGTTTCACACTAAATAATATTATACCATAAAAGTATTGAATATACATATATACTACATACACACTATTAAATGCTCTTAAAAATTAGCACTTGCACAACTACAAAAGTAGTATCCCGGGGCAACGCCTGGGCTACTCACTAGTTATTCGCTTAAAAATCGAGTTCAAATTGTCAAACAAATAAATGATTACTATATAACCCATTTGAGCATGACCATATATTTTCAAGTTGGAGATAGTTAAGAAACCCCTTGTCTCTTTCTCCTCTCTCTAAAACCCTTGTCTTCATTATTGAATCTTGGAGAGGCTTTCATTGGTTTTTATTGGTGGAAAGCTCCAATCTTCGTTTCTTATGTGCTTTGATTTTTCTATTTGATTTGTTTGTTTTAGGTTTATAATACTTCTTCCTCTTCTAGGAGAAACATATCTATAATACCCCGTATTTTAATACATATTTTCTAATTAATTAATATTTCCTAAAAAGGGTATTTTGTTAATTTGTATTACTATTTGAATTTTGGAGCCAAAAAGATTTCCAAAACTTAATTATATTTTTTTTATTTTGAATAAGATTTATTATCTATTTATTTTATTTTAAAAATCGGATTATTTATATATTCTTTGGATATTTTAATTAAGCAAAAATTATATTTTATTATTTAACTAGGAGGTCTGAAATTCCTAATTGGAATTTCCTAGTGTAGAAAATCTGATTTTCTTAGTTATATTATTTAGTGAATAATTGATATTCTCTTAATAAGTTATTTTTATACAATATATATTATTATTTACATAACTATTTTAGTTTTAATTCCTTAAATCTATCAAAGTAATTCCCTAAATACTACATAAGGTGTCCGAAATTTTGAGCTATGGAAGCTCAAAATTTTTGGCCACCATGGTTTTATTTTCAGGTGATTTATTTTGGTAATTTGTATTTTTAATTATCTCCCCTAAATCTATTTTTTTTCCTTAATTCTTATTTCCCATATACTAAATATTTGATCATCTTATTTTCCCTACCTTATTTCATCCTTGATTATTCCCCAAGAAAACCCCTTTTTCCATATTATTGTTCATGACAACATACTTTCCTTAATTTTATTATTCTTAGGGCCTATTCTGATTTACTGAACCGAGCTGAACTGAACTAATGGAGCTGAGGTGAACTGAATTGTAGCTTAAATGAATGTTTATGAGAAAGGAAAATTAGAAACTTAACTGAACTGAACTGATTGGAGCTGAACTGAACTGAAATTAAGCTGAAGAGAACATGCCCTTAATTAGTCACCTTAATTATTATTAAACTTTTTATAATTCTTTAATTCTGTTCTGATTTTGAAAGCATGTTGAATTTCATAAAAAGGAGTTTTATTTATTTATTGGAATTATTAAATTAAAGAGGTTTTTTTTATTGAATTATTAAGGAAAAAATACACTTTAATACACCCAACCATGGGCGATTTACTTTTAATAATCATAACTAAGGTTTTTTATCTAATAATCCTAGGTGTTTACCTCCAATATTTGTAATACCCCGTATTTTCATACGTATTTTTCTAATTAATTAATTAGAAATTATTTTATAAAAAAGGGCATTTTAAATCTATTATTTGGAGCCAAAATAATATTTGAATTTTGGCACCAAAAGTATTTTGAAAAGTAATCATTATTTTGGATAAGATTTATTATCAATTTATCCTATTTTTAAAATCGGATTATTTACATATTTCGGATACTTTAATTAAAGCAAAAATAAAATTTTAATTAATTAATTTTATGGCCGAAATTAACTAATAACTTGCTAGGATTTTCGGATTTTCCATGTATGGAAAATCTGATTTCTTGGTTATTTATCGGTAAATAATTGGTAATTAACTAATTATTTAATTATTTATTCTATAATATTATACAATTATTTATTCCTTAAAAAACCGAGCAAAATCTTCCTAAATATATCTAGAGGAATCCAAAATTTTGAGCTATGGTAAGCTCAATATTTTCGACCCTCATGAATTATTTTGGGGGAATTTATTTGGTAAAATTATATTTTTAATCATCTCCAAAAATCTCTTATTTTCCTTAATTCCAATTCTCCATCTTTTTAATATCTAATCATCATATTTTCTTGCCATTCATTCTTCTAAATTATTCCCCAAGTAATTCCGATTTCCCTAATATTTTTCATGACATACATACCTTCCATATTCAATTATACACAATCACCTTAATATCAAAACTTTCCTTAATTCTTTTACTCACTTCTCCAAGAAATCTCTTAAGCCTTACTTACCATAATTCTTCCTACATTTTTCTACCATAATTCATGCTCATACTAGCCTATAGATACCCCTTTAATTCATGATCAAACCTCACACAAATTCTCATAATTCTCTCTCAAATTCTCTAATTATTTCTTTTTTTTTCTTTTCTTCTTGCGCCAACCACCACCACCGTACGCCACCTTCCACCTCAGGCCGCCACCTGCTGCCGCCCTCCACCTTTCGGCACCACCTGCTGCCGCCGACAACCCTTGCCGCCACCTCCTCCCTTCTCTTCTCCTTGGTTTCTTATCTTTCTTCTCATTTTTCTCTTATTCAATTATTATTATTATTATGGGAGATTTATATAAAAATTATTATGAGTAGTTTAATCTTATAAAATCAAATTTTAATAATGTTTATGTTGAATTAATTAAAAAGGTTCATGTACATGTAGTTGGGAGGTTTTAATTTAATTATTGTGATTATTTGTTAATCTTATATTAATTAAGGTTATAATCAAAATCCTTGAGGTTTCTTTTGTAGTATTTTGGCTAAGCGAGGATCAAGGTACGTTAGGTGGCTAGATACCTTGAAAGTGTTTGGTTTGAATGAGCATGTGTCAATGATTTTATGTTAATTGAATTAAATTATGATTTATGAAATAAAAGTATGTTTAAATGATTGGTTTTAATACTTAAATTGAAGTATTGATTTTATATCATGTTTTGAATGATTAAAATTATCATTCATGTTTTAAAAAGGTTTGATATTGAAAGCATGTTGAATTTAATAAAAGAGTTCGAATTCTTATTTGGAATTATTGGATTTAAAAGAGGATTTATTGAATCATTGAATTATTATTGAATTAATGCTTTACAAGCATGTTGGTAATCCCACTATGCGGATTTGGTTTATTGATGAGGCCTTGGACTTTGTATGAGCGGGTCTTTCCTCAACAATAGTCTTGTAACATAAGGAAACTAGCTTGGGGGGTGTGCACACTTGGGAGAGGAATTGGTTTTAATATGAGGAATTGGTTTTTAAATAATTGGAATTGGTTTTATTGATTATAGATATTGGAATATTGAGAATTGGTTTGAATCATGAGTTTGGAATTATTGGATTAATTATTGGAATTGATTTCAAAAGCATGTTTGCAAATAAATTGAGTTTAATTATCTTGCACTTATTGTACTTAGCATATTTTGCTAACCCGTACTTCTTATTTTGTTTTGGTTCGCGTTGTTCACCGTAATGGTAAGCAGTGTTGCTTATTTTCAGGTGGAGTTAATAATTGATGCATTTGAGTCCCGTGATTGGTTTCAATTAAATTAGGAATTGGTTTTTGTATTTATTTTTGAGTAATCATGACAATGGTTACTTTTTTATGGCTATTATTAAATAAAAAAGAGTATTGAAGTTTTCGCTGCAAAGTATTGGTTTATTTAGTAAGTTTGAGTAGCCTTGCGTAATCACGCGGCAATAATACGCCTTAGTCTATCTCTACGGTATAATTATACGTATTATACTAGTATTTCCGTAGAGGGAGATTTGGGGGGAGTTACAATAGTCCCAACTGGTCAACACCAAGTTAATGACTTGTTATACCAGGTAACCATGATACGTGTCAACACGTGATTGACCCAAAAATAAAAAAAAATAAAAACAAAAAGAAAACCCAAAATTTCCCCAGCCACCTCTCCACCACCGCCAAACCCTAGCCCCTCCCCTTACCTCGCCAGAAAACAGCCAGCCACCTTCTTAACCACCAAAAATCGGCTGGCCGACTCTTTACCACCCTACTAGACCCCCTAAAACCACCCACACAGCCAGCCTCGACCCCAAAAACAACCAACACGAGCCTTAACATTAGGCCCTCTCCTTTCCTCCGTCCCAAAACCGCCCTCCTCCCTTCTCCCACTGTAACACCCCAATAATTCTCTCTTTAAACCTCTGAGGACCCTGAACAATATTCAAGAGAATTACTGGCGTGCTACCGCCACGTGTTCAAACGTTAAGGCTTTATCAGAAAATAGCAGCGGAAAAACTAAATCAGTTATAAATAAGTTTCAAAACCAACGAATGAAACCAAATTAAGTCATACAACTTGGAACCATTAAGGCCCTTATTCAAAACCCAATAAAAGTAGTAAGTGATTAAATTCAGTGTTCAAATAAATTCAAACCCAAAAGGAATAGTGTCGAATAAAATCGAATTAAAATAAATTCAAACTTGCAAAAGAAATAAAATGAAACAACCAACTCTCTACTCAAGATCCCACAACCCTGATGAATGCTGCATGTGTAAGAACCTGTGGTAATTCTGCTCCCCAATATTACAAGTTTAAAAATTGGATCGTCACAGGGTCATTGAAAGGCGAAGGCCATGACCAAAGAAAGACACACAAAGCACGCAATCAGCAAAGCTGAGTACATACAAGCTGCAAAATAAATTAAGAATTTCATAACATGCTACTAATAATCAATCATCATGCATCATTAAATTATAGACTCAACACACGACTCAACTATTTATATTACTAAGACTCCATTAATTAATAATAGGTAAATCATTATTTTTATTCATTGGATTACGCAATAGACAAGGTTGTCCAACCCATGCTCCATTTGGAACATCAATAAAAGAAAAACCCCATGCCTCCTTTCGGAAACATCAATAAACATCCAACGACCACGGGCGCGACTCCGTGACCGTAGTTAGTATGAGATCTCACCTAACTCCTAGTTTTGAAAAATATTTGAAATAAGAGACTCGTAGATCAGACGGCCTCGAGAAAAGTACACGGCTAATACCCCATGTACCCCAACCCCTGATTGTCATTACTCCAGAAGTGCACCAATCCAGAGTTTTATTGCTCATCCATCTTGCACTTTACGTGATTTACAGGTTTAGACTTGGTGATTACTCATATGCATAACAATACAATCAATCCAATATCAATTCAATCAAGTAAAGCAACTTTTCAATTTCAATTCTTGATTTATTAGTGGCAAGCAACATTTATTATTTATTCCTTTACTACCTCGGTGTATAAACACCTTGAGTGCATAAGGCACCCCAAACTCTTAACCTTGTCTTAATAAGACATGAACCATTCCTTTACTCATCCTATTTCATTAAATCATGAATGAGTAATAATTAAGTCATTTCACCAATCACATACCTTTGCCTCTAAGCGCACCTTGCATAATTAGAACATAACCAATAATTACAATAAGGAATAGTGCACGTCAAAGGAAATTCACAATGTATAACCAAACAATTTAACCCAGTCATCCCTAGACATGATACTAAGTTCTCGATCCGTCCTTAAACATGCACCTAAAAGCAAGGTTTTGTAACTTGTACGTACCTTGAGCAAACGAATTTGTATGCCACTTTACTAACTAGAAATCACCTTCAATAAACTCCTCTCCTAAGCCAAATAATAACATCTCAATCAATACCCAACAATTAAATTTACAGCAATACTAACTTACTTTAAAACCTTCAAAATCCAAATCAAACAACACTTTAAAACCTTCCCTTTTGTTAAAATTAAAGGCTTATATATAGTTCTTTAAATATTTCTTCATAAAAACCTTAAAATACACTCTTATACATGAAATTACAGCAAGTTCAAAGTCTAATAAAAATCTGAAAATTATATAAAAACCCCTAAAATCTCTCTTTTTAATGGGTGATTAAACCCTCTTTATAAAACATCAAAAGTAGTACTTAGAAACTATTTTCAACACTTGAAACTTCAATAAAAACATATATTTATGCTTAATTAACTTTAAACATAATTAATTTTATTAATCAAACTCAAGGATAATATTTTAAGTATGTAAAAACTTCGTTAAAATCAAAAACTGCCCGAAAATCATATTTAGAGGCTGAATTTGGCCTTGAGAGGGTGGTGCTCACTACCATAGGTAGTGAATCTTTCTTAAAACGTGGTTTCCACATGGAAAACACTACTTTTTTTTGTCAAAATCGGATGAGTTTAGAACATGATCGGGATTAAAACGGGATTAATATTAACAAACGGAAATCTAAAAATTAAAACATGAATCTATGTGTTCAAAATAATCTGGAATTAAGTTAAACTAATCAGTAGTTATAATCACCAAAATTTCAAAACATCATTACTATAAAAGCCCTAAATCAATTGTTCATAAAAACCCTAAAATCATGATTTTCAATAAATTGAAACCCTAGGTTTATAATTCATAAAATATGAAATTTATAACATAAATATAATCTGAAATTTATAATTTTTATACCATTAAAATATAATTTGATACTAAAAATATAATCTTTATACTAAAATCAAAACCCAAAACAATTAAATTAACATTAAGCAAAATAATGAAACAAAGGAGGATGAAAATAAGACTAACCTTTTTGTGTGGGAAATTTTTGGAGATTCATGGGATATTTATTGGAGAGAATTATTGTAGGGTAAAAAGAAAGATTGGGCCTCATAAAAATAATGGGTCGATTAAGTAAACAAATGGGTTAGGCTTGTATGATTAGACATAAATTGTAGAATAAAGGTGCATAAAATAATTTGTTCAAATAATTTTCGACCTAGATTAATAATTTGAAACTTTTGAAATTAAATTATGAAAAATAACAAATAAATATTATAAATAAAATAAATTTTCATTTATAAAATATTTAAAAATACGGGGGATTACACCCACCTTCAAAACAACGATTTCGAGAGTGGGAAAAGGGAGGAGATGCGATTTTTGCGGCGGAGGAAGGAGAGGGCACTTGATTTCGTGAGATTGGTTGGTCGTTTTAGGGACGAGGTGGGCTGGGTAGGTGGTTTAAGGGCTTAGTGGTGGGTCAGTGTAATCCCCCATATTTTTAGTGTCATTATAATATATTTATTTATAATTTGTACAAATATTATTTATTATTTAATTTTCGATTTCATTGAATAAAATGATTTTTATAAAAAGATTTAAGTAAATTAATAAGTTTTTGGCTAATTTAAAAAAAATTTTACTTAGTAGCCCAAACCACAAGTTTTATTCATAATCTAATTAGGAAACCCAAGGCCCAATAAAACCCCAAAAACCCTCACACCCTTTCTCCCCTCTCACATAAAATTCACTTCCTCACTTCCTCCTTCTTTTTCACTAAAGTAGATTAACACACAAAATAATAAAAAAAAATCGAACGCTTACCTGCTGTCGTTGCCCAGCTGCAGACGCACCCCACCTCCGGCGCCACCCTGCTGACCGGTGACCTCCACAACCCCCCTATAGCAGTCTGCCCTTCTCTCTCCCCTTCTTCTTTCTTTTTTTCTCTTTTGTTTTGTTAAATTGATTCAAGTCTTAATCTTTACTTAAATATTGTTCTTGATTTGTTATTAATATGATTTGATTATGCATACAAATTGCAAAAGATTATAAATTTATAAATTTTAATATGTTTTTTTTATAACACAAAATTTCAGATTTATGTATGTATAAAATTAGGGTTTAAATGATGACTGTTCATGGTTTTAGGGTTTAAAACATGTTAACTAAGTTATCTAATTATGTTATGACTAAATTATGTTAAAGCATAATTATTTTGTTTATTTATAAATTTTAAGATTATTAAAGTTTCAATTTTTATGTTCAAGTTGTGTTAGGGCCTGTTCTCATACGTCGAAATTCAATTCAGTTCCGTTCAGTTCAGCTCAATTTAGTTTAGTTCAGTTTAGTTTAGTTTAGTTCAGTTCAGTTCAGTTTAGCTCAGTTCAGTTCAGCTCAGTTTAGTTCAGTTTAGCTGAGTTCAGTAAATGAGAACAGACCCTTAGTTTCATATTTTTATGCTTCTAATCTCATAAAACAATGGTTGTGGGTATTTTATGAGTATAAAACTTTGAACTTTAAAATCTAATCTCAAGAATGAATTTTCAGATTATAAAATTATTAATTTGAAGCCTCTAACTGCTTAGGGTAATTTTACTCCGCCATGTGGACCAACCAGAGGGCGACACGTGTCAGCCCAAGGATGGCCCAAAGTGGACCTATCCCTGCTTGACACGTGTCATCCCAGATATTTGGGGAAATGACGGCCTTCAGGCCCAAATCCCGAGAAAGCCGCAATGCGGCGCAACCCACCACTGATTAGGGTTATGTGACCTAATCAGGGGCACAATTCCCAAGGACCCTATAAATAGGGAGATTCCCCTCTTTTGGAGGGCAACGTTTTTCCATTTATTACAAACTGTCCCTTTGATAGAGACAACTGAGCTAGAAATCCTAGCAGATCCCCACCTAAATTTCCGCACCTTTTTCTCTCCTTTCAAGTTACTAACTTGATCGTCGGAGGCGGAGCACCTACCAACCGGTGTCTCCGTTTGTCTTGCAGGTACAGGCCGCTCCGGACCAGTCTTCGAGCTGTAACTCTCCCGAGGGACAAAAACACCCAAAACACTAACTACATTGAATTGGTGTATTTTTGGGTTTTAAACAAGTAGCCTACTTTATAATGATTATTTCAAGTATATATGTTTATGGGGTTGTTTTATAATCTTAAACTAATGGTTCGTTTGGCATCGTTGTGGTTTTCTGTTTTTTGGTTTTCAAACTCATATGTTATATGTCATATAATATAATAAAAATTAGATAAACTCATTAAAATCATGATAATTTTGAAAATTGACAACAGAAAAGTGGAAACACCTTTTTCTTGTATCCTGTTTGTTTTCAAAGAAACAAAAAAGTGAAAACAAAAAACAATGCTAAACAAGCCCTAAATTTTTAGATTTTGTTCTTCACTTTAAAGTTGCTGGAATTTTATGTTATAAGCTATATTTTCATGATTTTAACATATAAACTTATAGATGAATTATTGTATTATTAACTTTGACTAATGTGAACAACTTAAAGGCATTATTTTGATGGTTTAAGAGGTTTTAAAATAGTTTGGTATTGCTGTAAATTTATTTGCTTGAGTATTGATTTAGTTCTTGTTGTTTGGTTTAGGAGAGTACTTCGTAGAAGGCGATTTCTAGTTTCTAAAGTGGCCAATCAACTCGTTTATTCAAGGTACTTACAAGTACGAAACCTTGCCTTTAGAAGCATATTTAGGGATGTATGGAGAACTTAGTATCATGTATAAAGAAGACTGAGCTTAATTCTTTGGTTATACATTGTGATTTCTGTATGTTGTGTATGAATCTACTTTGTAAGTATTATTTATGCATTAATTTTGTAAGATGTGCCTAGAGGCAAAGGTACGTGAATATGTGGAATGATTTATTTATTACTCGTTTATGATCATTGAGATAGAATGAGTAAATGAAGAATTTAAGTCTTATAAGACGAGGTTTATAAGGTTTTGGGGTGCTTTATGCACTCAAGGTGTTTATACACCGAGGGAGTTAAAGAAACCAATAATAAATAATGCTTGTCAATAATAAATCAGGAATTGAATTGGAAACTTGGTTTAATTTACTTGATTGAATTGATATTGGATTGATTGTATTGTTTGCATACTAGTCATCACCAAGTCTAAACTTGTAAATCACATAAAGTGCAAGATGGATGAGCAATAAAACTCTAGATTTGTGCAAATATAGAGTAATGACAATCAAGGGTTGGGGTACACGAGCACTTTTCTAGAGGACGTCTTATCTACGAGTCTCTTGTTCAAATACTTTTAAAAATTATAAGGAGTTAGATGAGATCTCATACTACTATGGTCACGGAGTCACGCCTGTGGCCATTGGATGTTATTGATGTTTCTGAAAGGAGGCATGGGGTTTTTCTTTTATTGATGTTCCAAATGGAGCATGGGAGGACAACCTTGTCTATTGCTTAATCCGATAAATAAAATGAATTGACTTAACTATTATTAACTAGTGAAGTCCTAGTAAAGTTGACAGTAGAGTCGTGTATTGAGTCTATAATTTAATTGTTGTGATGATTGAATATTAGTAGCATGCTAGGGATTTCTTATTATTTTTTCCGTAGCTTGTATGTACTCAGCGTTGCTGATTGCATGCTTTTGTGTGTCTTTCTTTGGTTCTGGCCTTCGCCTTTCAATGACCCTGCGACGATCCAATTTTTACACTTGTAATATTGGGGAGCAGATTAACCACAGGTTTTTACATATTAAGAATTTGCATCAAGGTGGTGGGATTTTGAGTGGAGTGTTGGTTACTTTTCACAACTTATTTTGCTACTTACTTTTAAATTTATTTAAACTCCGTTTCATTTATATACTACTATTACTAGTTTGGGTTTTGAATAAGGGCCTTAATAGTTTCATGTTGTAAGACTTAATTTGGTTTTGTTTGTTGAATTTAAAACTTATTTACAATTGAATTAGTTTTTTTGCTGTTAATTTCTGATATAGCCTTAACGTTTGAATACGTGGCGGTAGCACACCAGTAATTCTCTTGGATTTTGTTCAAGGTACTCACAGGTTTAAAGAGAGAATTATTGGAGTGTTATAGTCAGGTGGGGTGCTAAAAGGCTGTTCGACCGATTTTCGGTCGTTAAGGGGGTATATAACAGGTTTTACAACTATTGAAGACTCATAGGATGATAATGGAGTACCTGAAGGAGACCCGCCAATCGAAATTAGAGTAGCCAAAGGTGGTATAGGTGAAATCTTGACGACTGAAGAGAGTTGCGTTAAGCTAGATGGAGCGACAAGAGGTGATATAGGCCAGGTGAAGTCTCAATGGCAAAAGAAAATTGCAAAGAATTATACGGTACAGTAGAGGAGGAGGATTCCATTATAGACTCATACATTGAATTCATGACTGCACCTCATTTCATGAGCTAATGTGAGTTAGAAAACATTAAATGTCTTTTGGTCTAACAATTTCTTATAAATTAAATCAACATTTGATATTCATAGATTAAATGAAAAATAAACTAGAGAAATACAATAAAAAGAGCTCGTACTAGGGTGTGTTGAAGTGGTCACCATTTAGATATATTTTATTACAAATGTTACCCAAATCACGCTGCACAATACATGAAGTTACAAAGTTCACAACATTAGAAAAGTTTACTCAAAAAAAGAACTTCATGTTTTCAAAATAGCACAAACATGACGTTGGCTTTATTATTTAGGTATTTTGTAGGTTCACATTGTTAAATTTGAATATAATACAGATAAAGAGATGGATATAAGAAATGATAGACACAAAATTAAACAATAACAATTAACAAGGTTAGGACTATAACCACAACCAGCCAACAAGCATTATCGCTCAAGAGAGATGTAATATTGTGGATGAATGTAGAAACTTTAGAGAGAGATGAGAGATTAATATTTCATTAATTGCATTAAATAAATCAACATACAAAGTCTTTTAAATAGTACTCCAAACAAATAACAAAACACCACGTACAACATAGAAACGTGAGCTAAATTAGTGTGAGTAGTGAACCCTCTTACTCCTTATACTTCTCAACTAAATGAAACATATTGTTGACTAACAAATTTAAATAAACCAACCCACTAACTAATAACATGTTCATATCGTAAACTATAATAACTAGTTTGAATCATTCTAACAGACTCGTGATTTCGTTGTAGATAAATCAGTCACAATCTACATAAAAAAATGTAGTATATAATGAGTAATCAACCTGAAACAAATTATATTAAAATCAATTATATTAACAAATTACGTGAAACTATATACATAAATCATGGAGGTGTTCGGCAGTAGAGCTTATGTAGCTTTGGCGATAGTATATTTTTGCACAATATTTTTCCTCTTGTAACACCCTGTACTTTCGAACAATTATTTTATATGTCTGCTTCAACCTATATTGCCTAGTTTCTAATTTAAATCTCAATTTATAAATTAAAATGTTAATTTAATTATTAAGATCGTTATTTGATTTAAAGGTCATCTCAATCTTTTGAAACCCTTATTATAATGTTTTAATAAAACGATTGTAAGTTATTATTTAAAAAGTTTTATATTTAAATTTTAATCATTTCAACTACATTTAAATTATTTGAATTGATATTAGTCTTAAATAGTGATTCCTTAAGCTTAAGCATCTATTTAGTAAGTGTTACTAAATTACATGTAATTTTAAAATATAACCTATTGCGATTGATACGGGTCATCATGGGTGATTCCTTGACTGAAGTACCAATCTAATATGTATAAAGTGATTTTGGAGTTTTAAAAACGTTTTACGTGCAATCGTATCAATATCGATAACTAAAGTTGCATTGGGTAATTCCGTCAACTCGTTTATCAAATTGGTATTATTTATAAAGTATTCTTTAATTCTTTTATTTATAAAACTCATTATAATGTCCTTTTATTTTTATTTTTTTGAGGAAAACGGATGGCGTGCCTTATATTAATAAGTTATCCATCAATGCATACGGGGATACCTCACAAGGACAATGGTTCATCCAAGTTTGTTCCAAACCAAAAGGCACTAAACGGGCTAAATGATGAGCTACACTGTTGCCTTCCCATTTAACATGACACCAAACGATAGAATTAAAATAGCTAGAAGATTAATGCACATCTTCTGGCATAAGATCAAGGTCAGTGAGAAAAACAGAGCCCTTGCATAGTCTTTTAATAAAGACATGGCAGTCGGATCACAAGGTCTTTGAGTCATAACGTTTTGCAAGTCTTGTAGCCATAACAATAGCTTTACATTCAGCTATAATGGGTGGCTAGAAAGCTTTCAATTTTCTTGTTGCAGCAAATAATACCTCCCCTTGCCAGTTTCTCGTCACCACACCGAGACCCACCCAGCCTTCATCGCGGAGGGACGCATTGTAAATGATCTTTGTAATTCCTTCCGGAGGGGCTACCCAAGTTTTGGGGCTGCTATTGCTCTTGGCTCGTACTACATTATATATTTTCTCCGTACTTGAGATGCAATCACTCGCAAGCCGCTGCCCTCTATCCACAATCACAAGGTGATAAGTTCCAACTCCTTGGAAGATTTTTTCGTTCCGTCTACGCCACAAGTACCACATCAATATGTCGCTTATAAATTAGGTCATTATAAATGAATATCATTACTAGTTTCGCATTTTGTCATTTATGTCGCTTTTCGGTACATATGGACTTTATATATATATTTTTAGTATTGTGATTTAAATTTTTATTTTCATTATTATTAAGATATCAATAATCTAATCTATATTATCGTTTTTGAACGCGTTTTAAATGCCTCCCGTTACATTCCTTTCCTAGTTTAGTTTCGGGCCAACTAGCATTTATCTATGGGTCGGGTTTTCCTCAAGCTTTCATAACTAAATAGATTAAGAATTTAAGATAGACTTGTTTATTAGATTCCTTAAACCCATTCTTAAGCTAAAGTAATAATTTAATCAAGCCCAAAAGAAAAGCCTTGAACCTAGGTATTATGGGGCTTGTTTGTGCATGCGCTTCATTTGAGCCCATTTTAGGCTGATTTACATAGCAGCGTTGACGGATAAGAAGGCTTATTATCTAACCTAGGTAACCACCTACTTACTCCTCATTACACCCCACTTAATGATGCCTTAACACTTGCCCTTCCTCCTCCCTTTCTCACGTTAAAAAGGCTACACAAAACTACATCCTTCATTCCTTTCATCCGTTGCACAAAACTCATCTCTCTCCCTCAAAATTTTCTTGATCTTCCAAGGCTTAATCAAGGGTAAATCAAGACTCTTCTTTCTGCTTATTTCATTTACAAAATCGTGGTTGAATATCTCCATTGAAGTAAGGGAATCAAGGAGAAACAAGGCTTGTTTACGCGTGTAGTTTTCATGGGTTTTAAAAGGATTTTCGTGGGTCTTCTACTCCTTCTTTCTACTCTATAAATTGGTCACGCTTCAAGAGGTAACTAGAACTATTCGTCCAAGATTTAAAAATCATGGCTAGGATAGGTTAAGGCTAGGTGAATTAGAGTTGGTTAGATTAGAAATTGTTGTAGTTTATTATCTCATGTCTGTTTATCATGTTATCAGAGGCCAGGTTGGGTTGTGATTTGGGCTAAATTATGGACAACTCACATGTGAGGGGGATTGTTGAGCCCATGATCAAACCCATATGTGAGTGAAAGTGTTGTCCCACATTGAAAGAGAAATATTGGGATGTGTATCCCACAATGAAGAAAGAAGAAAGTCGTGTCCACTTTATAAGGCTAAGGGGCTACTCCCCTCATAGCCATATGGTTTTGAGTTGGAACCTTCTTGTTCGTATAAAGTGGACAGTTGTGACGGGTGTGTCCTAGGCCCGTTTATCATGTTTTGTGGTGGTTTTCAAGCATTAATTGTACTTTAATGTTCACAAATTTGCTACTCTAATTGCTGTAATTGTTCAGTGGGTTTACAACCTCATTTGTTCTTGATTAAGTTTGTTTTTATGCCTAAATGGTATAGGTCATGTTAGATTTATCCCTAAGATAATTTATCATGTTTTTGGGTAAGTTTAAGTGTGATTATTTGCCCAAACGTGAGCAGAGGTGCTGCTGCCATTCAGCTTGAGGGGAGTATGATTTGAGTGTGTTTATATGATGTATTGCCTAATTTTTATGCCTAATCTTTTACCTATCATGACCTTTTATATTTTTAGAGTATGCATGTTAATGGGCTATGGTTAATTATGGATTTAAGGTTGGTTTTGGGCGATTTTTGTTGTGCAATATGTTGCTGTAATTTTACTGGGGGCTGCTATTTTGTCTTGTTGTTTTTAGCATGTTAAAGACATGAATTTAAGCCTATCTTGTATGTATATATTGCCTAAATGTGGTTTAATATGTCATAGTTTGATTTTATCATTTTGGCATGAATATGTAATTGTGAATATTAATTAAAATCATGCGTTCTAGTGAGTTGATTTTCTTATACATCTTATATAATTCATTCTTATGATATAATAAAATGGCTTTAAAGTGTCAAGTAAGTTGTTGACGTCGTTGTGCTTTAAAGTAGAATAACGCTGTTTTTAGCACAGCTTCGCCAAGGGTTGTGTACGAAGTGTATTGTGATATTTTGTTATAATCGGTTTCGTGCCCAAATCCAGACAATAATAGTGGCACCTTGTTATGATATATGAGTTACTTACTATATTTTGAAGAATTTTGAAGTTAAACTCTGTTGAAGGATTTTTGTTGAATTTTGGTCTTAGAAGTAAAGACATGCAATATTTTAAATTTGGGTTGATGATTCCTTAATGTGTTTGGATGATTTTGAAGATTATTTTTACTGTTTTATTTGATTTGTGAGTGTAAGACAACCATTGGGCTACATAATTCAATGGTTGGGACATGCCAACATCTTGGGCTGCGGAATTCGAGATGTAATTTCCTAGGTTAATTGTTGTCGTCCGGAACTACTCGGGCTGCGGAATTCGAGTAGGAAATTGGGAGTTTATCCATTCTCAGACGCAAATGATTGCGAATCGTCTGTAGGTTCGCCCTGACAAACCTTTGGTGGTGGGCTGCGAGATTTACCGGCGTTCATATTTTATATGCTTGTCTCACTATGAATCAACTTTCGAAAAGTTAAAATTCCTTATTTTAAAGTTACTACTACTTTGAGAAGTTCTTCTTAAGTCAAGTCAAGAATTTTTCTAAATCTCTTTAAAGAACCTTTATAAGTTTTAAATATTGTTTTTATGAGTTTTTTGTTCTGTTTTGGGTGCTATTTATTCTTACTCTGTATTTTTGCGGTAATATATTCATATTGTTCAATATACATGTTTGTTATGTGTTATAATCATGTTGCATGTTTTGAATTGTAATCCTATCTTTGTATATCATCCCGTTTATCTTGTGTATATTATTAAGTTGTTTCTTGACATGTATATGTTGTATTGGTTATTTGTTTACTTCTATGCTTTACCTTATTCTTAGCTTTGTGTTTCTACAAGTTCTAGGAGAACTGCTAGTTACTCCCCATTGATTGTGGAACCTAAATGTTATTTGCAGGTGAAGAGTAGCATTTGTTGAGTCTGGGCTGAGAGCAGAGTGTTTAGTTTGTTCCCTTGTATGT
The DNA here is from genome assembly GCF_948465745.1 of Chenopodium album. Taxonomy (NCBI): domain Eukaryota; kingdom Viridiplantae; phylum Streptophyta; class Magnoliopsida; order Caryophyllales; family Amaranthaceae; genus Chenopodium; species Chenopodium album. The sequence continues at coordinate 32,521,651 of NC_137858.1, read as the reverse complement.
AGTTTCATCGACTTTCTTTTGTTGTCTTTACATCTCTTTTTGGAATAGTCGGGTTTGAGGTTGTTTTGCCTCGTTGAAAGTTTTCTTTGATCATTTTGGATTTCTTTCTTTTGACTATTTTCATTTTAGTTATTTTTTTGGTCCCTTTTGTTTTTAGTAACCTTTAGAGTGACATTTCCGTCTTGAAGTTATTTCTGCTAACATCTCGCCTTCTGTTTTAGACGGTGTGTTACACCTCTTATCAACATTTGTGATGTCCAAGTATCCTTCCTCAAGCACTTTACATAAGGTCTACATTTAAAAAACTACAAAGTACCCCGAAAAACTCGATTGATAGTGTAATACCCCGAGATTTTAAAACCCGATTTATTATTCTCATATATTTATTTTATTAACTTAATTAAGGTTTTGTCTCTGTTTTAACAAGAACGAATGTTTTAGTCTTGAATTTTATTTTAATATTATATTATTTTAAAAGATAATTTTACGAAGGAAAGCAGTTTATTATTTTAAAGTTTATTTCCGGTCCGCAAAATGTTTAAAGATTTGTATCAAAATTTGTATTTCTTTTATCCAAGATAGTGAAATGACCCAAATACCCTTGCTCACCAAAATATACAAAACACGCCTCCTAACTTCCTTCTTTCCTTCACGGTTAGGTTATGAGCTAGGATCAAAATTATTTTTCTTTTCCTATTACTTGTTGCTTAGTGTCTTTCCAAACCAATCAAGGACAATTGATTAGAGTTTTGCCACCTTAGCTTGAGCTTATACTACTCCTTCAAGGTTAAGGAATGAAAGGAACAAGAAGACAAATTCCACCTCTTCAATTAGCACCTTCACGATTAAGTAAGGTAAGGATGAAGTTCAGTCTAATATTACTTCCCTTCTATTGGCTACTCAATCTTTTCCCAAATATTGCACAACAAATGATCTGAATATCAATATATATAGAAAATCGTAGTTTTTCTTCTTCATCACTTGCAAGTTCTAGTAATAAGTGAACAAATATCCCATAAATTCCAACCCAAAGACTATCATTGTCATCTTCCCTGCCTAGACCGTTGATGTCACCTCTCCCCACAAACAACCAGACTGTAAATCGAGGTAACGACTATTGCTAGTACCCGCAATTATCTTCGAAATGCGTTTAAGAAAGTATGATGTTACGATTGAACTAAAAGTGATTTATGTCTTTGATATATTTTGTGATTTGCGGGATTATAACTATGATTTGTTTGAAATCTTTCCCTGGAATATATGTTTTTCTTAGAAATCAAAAGGATACTGTAATGATGAGTTTTACTGTACATTGTAAGTATTTTATAAAGATGTTATATTATTTAATAAAAGTATTCTGAATGACTGGAATTTCTTGATTTCTATTAATTTATAAGAAAATATAAATATAATCTGATATGATTGAGCAATAGCTCCCCTGAGGGCACTATCCCATTCTTGTTATGGAGCACTGGCTCCCCCTGTTAGGAGCACTAGCTCCCTCTAATATGTATGGAGCACTGGCTTCCCCTGTTAGTAGGAGACGTCTTACCCCTGTTAAATGTATAATGATTATATTAATTAAAAATGTTATGAATGAAGGTTTATTGAAATGATGTTTTATTACCTGTTTTAATATATTCTGCTCTTCCTGTTTTATTAACTAAAATGAATTGAAATGATGTTACGCTGCTAGAGTAGTACGTTACTGAGTCTTCGGCTCACCGTTTTTATGTTTTTCTGTTTTAGGTACTGCTGGAACAAAGGGAACACGTAGTGGCGAGGATTTTAGTTATCTTAAGAAGCTCACTAGATATTTATAGTTTTAAGAGGATGATTTATTAATTCAAGTAGCAAGTAAGACTTTGGTAAGTTTATTTTAAAATAAGATCTATTATTGAAGTAGGATTAATGTCTGTATTGGATAGATTTCTATATTATATGAATTAAGGTTTTTAGGTATGAATGATGCCTTGTAACTCTCGTGAGGGAGTTACGGCAGTGACGTCTCGACCGAATTAGGTTAATTCCGCTGCTTAGATTACCTTAATACCTGAGTTAGAGGCCGGGGCGTTATAGATAGCATCGTTGACATTCCTCGTGATGAGATGAGAAACAAACTTACTGCATTTCTACTAAAAAACTTCAAGAACACTGGTGTTTTGTCATTGCTGTTAAGGGAGAAGAAATTTCAATCTATAAACCACCTTCACACCAAAAAAACAAAAAAGACTAAAATGAAAGCAGATAAAGAAAACATTCTGCAAAAAAAAAAAGCAAGAGCAGAAAGACTAGAGGCCTTGGAGAAACTTGTCCTTTGAGCTAGCTCAAGGACTAAGTTCTTTAATTATGAGCTTGAACCACAACCTAGTGGCAAAACTCTCCTATAAAAGTTCTTGACTATGGATTTACCAACCTTTAGGTTACAAAGACTCACTTAATGAGCTTTCTTGGAATTATGGCATTGAAAGGGGTTGAGCATAGCTTATATGCATGTACATTTCCTTTTCATTAGAGCCAATTGCTAGATCATGGTTTTATAACCTCGATGCAAGACAAATTTCCACTTGGGGTGATGATGTGGTGTTGGAAAAGCGTTTTTAGCCCAATATGGAGATAACATCGAGCTCATAACTTCCTTGCGATCTTGAATTACTCAAGCAAGGGGAAGAAAAAGGCTTCATTGACTTCTTTTCTATGTGGCGATCAAAGGTTGCTTTTCTTTCACAAAGATCTCCAGTTCATGAACTTGTCCCAAAGTTCATAGATTATATGTCTCCACCATACAAGTGTCATTTACAGTACCTTAGTTTAGACACATTTTGTAAAGTCTATAATGTGGGTAGTCTGGGGACATTAATTGAAAGGGACTTGATAAATGAAACCATGAATCATATAGATGGACTAGATTTTTACAGAGTATTTCACCTACGTTGGAAACGGACAAAGCTCGAAGACGCAATCTCAAGAAGTTGTCAACAATTCAAGATGTAGCACCCTAGGTCTTATTTTGTTTCTTTCCTTTCATATAATAGACTAAGAAGTTCATGTTGTCGAATCTACTTATTTTGTACTCTCGTTAATTAACGAATAAAAAATTATATTTTCAAGTACGTCTATCTTATTCTCTTTTTAATCACTTTGTTGTTATAAGCTCGAATTTAATGAAATGCACATACAAATAGACAATATCAAAAAAGCCATACATACTCAACACTTTAAGATCTTAATTAGCTTTGGCATACAAAATTTATCAAATGAAAAGAGGCCCATCTTTGGCCCACAAAGAAAGGATATGATGATTACACAAACATAGGAGGCAACTTGAAACTCCACGAAGATAATCCCATGTTTTTTTTTAACCTCTGAACAAATCCATCTTTTTGGCAGCCCTTTTGAATCTCGTTAATTGAGCCTTACTTATTCAACCTACATTAATCCAAACCTTAGGATGAGAATAGTGTAAAGAGATACAAATGAAAAATTGGGGGAATGAAACATAAGAGGGAGACACAAAGTTATTCTAAACCCAAAGAGGAGTGATCCAATGCAATAGAAAAATCGTTCTAAACCCAAAACCAAATTGTCAAATAAAGGAAAAGAAGAAAAAAGAAAATCAAAGAGAGAGGACTAGGAAAATAGAACCTAATGTAGGAATTGTCATACAAAGACTCCGTAGAAAGGTTTTAATTTAAGAAGCACCAAAAGTAAGGGATTAAAGAAGTATACTTGAGCCTATCAATTTTTTTAAAGCTTGAGCCTGGCCACTTTACAACTCTGAAAAGGCCCTCCTTAAGGTATCATTACCATGTACCAAAATCATCATTCCTACAAAAATATGGCCCACTTTAGGCCTTTGCACATATGGATCTACTATTGAGTAGTTACGCCCATACATAAAGTACATGAAGTGTTGAGAAATAATTACAAAATAAAAAAAAAAGAATTGGAAGATCTGATAGCCATTGGCTTGATTACATCGTTTTAATAAAACAATCAAATTAAATTAAATTAAATTCGATGTTTTCCATATATTTTGCGAAGAAAAATAAGATGACTATCACTTTCAAAAACAATCATCGTATTTTCTTTTAATAATAGGATTATTTATTACCAAGGTGATTCACGTTCTATTTACATTTCCTAGAAAGAAAACGAGTTAATATAGTAAATTGATCTGATATATCGACAGGCTTGACGTCAACCTTAGATGTTTTTTACAACTCTTGAGCATTAGCTAATTCATCATGAGCAATTATTTTGGTCGTTGTTTGGGACATCTTCATCCTCTCTAAGAGAGAAACATTGATTGAACATGATCGCTACATGAAAAATGATCGTTATCGCTATTACGCGTATACCTCACTGTCAAAGTCATCACGATAATGCAACTATTAAGTCAATAATCCTTGCTTTTCGAAAACATGTCTAAGGGCTTGTTCTGATTGACTAAATTGATCTGAACTGAACAAAGCTGAATTGAAATTATTGGAGCTGAACTGAACTGAATATTTTATGAGAGAAAGAAATTAAGATAAGAACTGAACTGAACTTATTGTAGCTAAACTGAACTATACTGAAAATAAGCTGAAGAGAACATGCCCTAATTCTCTTTCTTTGTTCTTCTATGTAAAAGTTGGATTCCCCTTCCTTTTTTATGCAAATATGTCATTTTTGTTCATTTCTTTATTGGGGGTAAGTCGGTTGATCCCTCCTATTGGCAAACTAAAAAAAAGGGTAACCAATTTTTGCTCTTTGGGGCTCAAAAAGCCAAGACATCCCTACTTCCCTCTATTTTTGACTTGAACACGCTAATTATGTTATAAAATCAATGTCATGCAAAGCTTATTACGAACCATCTTAATAACTTTAAATGACAAAGGGAAGAACATTACTTCCTACTTAATTAAACAATTCATGATAAATATATGCAAAACTCCATTATTGAACACACAAATCCTGGGGCTTAAAACATAAAAAACATCTCCTAGCATATGCAGACATGAATTCCAAAAGCCACCTAAGTCTACACTTGGGGCTACAAAAATATAGATCGCAGCTTAACTTTCGTTTTGAAATGAGACCATACTTAGCATATGTTAGTTGAGACGATTAATACAAGAGGGGGGTGAATTGTATCGAGTTCCTAATGACTACTTTTTGCGGATTAATAAACAATGCATATAGGAACTTAAAAGCACACACAGATTTTACGAGGAAACCTTCCAGGGCCCAACTGGAAGTAAAACCTCGACCCTGCCTTAGGGATTTCAAACACACAAACTTCACTATAATAGGGCAAACACCAAGTTACAACCTATTAGACACGGACCTTTAGTTTCACAAGTTCCTCACTGGAATTGCTACTTGATAGGACCCTATCCTACCCAACCTAAGCACCACACTTAGATTCACTCATACTGCCAAAGTACTACACGTACTGCCAAAGTACAAACACTCAGCCTCACCAAGAAGCTTACAAAACTGTGTATGATATAAACAATAAACACACCCAAATAACCCAACCCAATACAAGAATTCGACACCTAGTATGTTAGGCAAGCAATGCACGAAATCCAAAACTAATATGACAAGTTAGAAGCTTGGTAAACTTAATCAATTACGCACAGTGATTTCTTCACGCATAAACTCACAAAAACCTAAAGCCATTTTGCTCTCTACTATTTATACAAGTCACACTCGTATAGAAAGTAGGTTTTCTAAAAGATAAACAAGTTAACTTATCTTTAAAACACGGTTTTATGTAAATCACATGAATATAATCTTTTCCGGAAAATAAAGATAAAAAGATATTTTGTTAAAAAGAATTATCTTTTTAACAAACCGATTTAAAGGAAATAAAACTTTTAGAAAATCTTTTCCTAAAATCTATCTTTTATTATTTTCCGTTTTATTTTATTTACCAAGCTAACTTGTCACGCTTCAAATAAATTTCGTGCAATAACCTACTTAACATATTAACAATAATCTAGAAAGATAAAAACCTTAACTAAATTGATAGCTGCGCCGCGCTTTTGTTAAGCCAGATTACTTGGGCTCCAAGCTTGTTAAGTTCCACCAAAGAACCTCAACTTGCTGTCTTTAAGTTCCTGTTACGGAACGTTCCTGTTAGGGAACTAGTTCTTGTTAGAGAACTCTTCTTCTAATTTGTTTAACTTCTTTGATAAAGATCTCTTCATGTCTTCTTAGTTCCAGCTACTTCTTCCATCACCATGAGCAACTTCACCTAAACTAATCAAACACTTGAAAACCTTTATTAGTTGAGTTTGCTTTAGTTTAAGTTCCTCATCATCAAAACCTTTATGCTTCAACAGCATATTTTGCTAATACGTATTTTCTATTTATTTTGGTTTGCCCTGTTTATCTTAAGATAAGCAGTGTTGACTATTTTTAGGTAGAGTTAATAATTGAGCATATGGGAGTCCCAGGATGTTCTTCATCTAGTATTAGGAATAATGTTGGTCTTTGTTTTATTTTGCGTACTCATGACAATGATTGCTATATATATTATTATTAACAAAGAAAGAATTTGAGTTTCCGCTACAAAGTATTGGTTTTGGTTAGTAGTTTAAGTAGCCTTGCGTAATCACGCGGCGGTAATACACCTAAGTCTGTCTCTACAGTATAATTATACGTATTATGCTGGTATTTTCGTAGTAGAGGGAGATTTAAGGGTGTTACAATATCTCCCTCGAAACGATAGAGTTTTTCTATCTTCATCTTTAGGATGACTTTTCTCCTTTAAAGACCAGGTTTCTTCTTCACTCTTTTGAGGGATGAATTGTTTTTTGTGTGATGGAATACTATGAAATTGTATCACGGATAAGACTTATGTGAGATCGAAAAAGAAGTAAATCCTTCGATTACAATTAGATGAATCAGGAAGAAAATTCAGCTACAACAGATCGATAGCCCTCTCATCAAAGAAGGTTGTAAATAACAATGAACGATACAAAAGAGACTATGAAGAATGTATGATTTGCAACAACGATCGTAGCTTTGTTGAAACGATGATTTTTATTTGATTCATTTGTCATGTACTGTATTTATTAATTAGATGTAAACGTTGGTTTGTGATCCTTTATTTATTTCGTTTATATTAAGCTCATGTAAAAAAACTATTGAAGAAATGATTGTAGAAATGTGTGTAATAATTATAAGCTCTACAACTTAAATAATGATACTCTCATTGTTTTATTTATTTATTTATTTATTTATTTATTTTGCAGTTCTTGTAGTTGGCAAAATATTCAATGTAACGTTTAAGGCTGCAAACGATCCGAGTCGAGCCGAGTTTTAGTCTGTTCGAAAAAAGCTTGATAAGAAAATTTAGTGTTCGAGCTTGAACGAGTTATCAAAAATCTTGTTCAAGCTTGGCTCGTTAAGGATTTGGCATGTTCGAGCTTTGTTCACGAACGTGCTTGTTTGTATTTTGAGTTTAAGGTCAAACTTGAACAAGCTTTATTCAATAACGAGCCCAGTATATTAAACTTTTTAATTTTAATGCATCTACTTAATTTTAAATGAGAAGTTTTCATTTTTTCTATAGTAAAAAGGTAATTTCAAAGTTTTCTTGCCAAAAGATATTTAAATATAATAAAGTAGTTTTAATATAATAGAGATTTTTTTGAGCTTGGGCAAACTTTGACCGAGTTATAATTGAACCTGAACATAAATGTGCATAAACGAGTTGTTCACGAGCATTTTCGAGCCGAACGTGATGTTCGAGCTTTGTTCATTTATTTGACGAGCTTAAGATTTTTGTCAAACTTGTTTGTTACTTAATAAACGAGTTTTGACCGAGCTTTGACCGAGTTTGTTCGCGAGTAATTCATGAACGTATCGGCTCATTTTACACACCTAGTAACGTTATAAATAAAATAAATACTTATTATAAGAACTATGAAAATTAAATGTTTTTAAACTTAAATTCTAGACAACTCTAACAAGATATAAAATGGTTACGTTTTAAGATGCCATATATGTATTTCTTGTTAAAATATTAGGTTCCAAAGGAATTGGTTATGTAAATATTCCAAATCAAACAATAAATTACGGAGTTAAGAGGAATTGTGATTTTTTCAGACACAAATCATACAAACTACTATAAGCTCATTCATTTTTGATATGAAATACTCGTAAGCTTAAGAAATAAAGTCATTATATCAGATGAATAAAAGATGACCTATGCTTCTCACATCTAATTAATTTTTGAAAGTATATTGATTAACCTAACAATTATCACAAAAACTTGCAAAAGTTAGTATGACGACTAAATTAGGACCAAGAGAAAATATGGGTATACTGATAATGAAGTGAGTATATTTATTGCTTAACCGTGTTATTTCTCAAATAAAAGAATAATGGATTTCTTCATCTTGTTAAAGTTGAATCTTTTAATACAAATCACTATGCCTCAAAATGTTATAATGTATCTCTAAACATAACGTGTCTAACTATCAAGTTGGGTTAATGCTTGACAAAATAAAACAAGTGTTGGGTACCATGAAAAGAGAAGAAATGAGGTGGAGTATGACCAACCAAGTAGAAATAAAGAAAAAAGTGATAATTGTTCTAGCACTTGTAAATGAATAAAAAAAAAGAACTTTTATGCTTTATATCTTATATTTTGGTGAAACAATTACTATTGCAAAAACTTTTGTGCTCTGTCAGAGCTTGTTCACTTTAGCTTATTTTTAGTTTAGTTCAGTTCATCTCCAATCAGTTTAGTTCAGTTTCTAATTTCCCTCTCTCATAAAATATTCATTTCAGCTTTATTTAGTATAGTTCAGTTTAGTTCAACTCTAATCAGTTCAGTTCAACTCAGTTCATTTCAACTCAGTTCAATAAATGTTATCAAGCCCTTATATTCTCAATCGCGCTTAATTCATGTTTTTTTTTCTAATATATTTTTGGAACAATTGCCAGCTGAAAAAAAAGAGAGAGAGAGGATAAGGAAGTATACCGATAATGTTTATTAACAATATGACAAACACAAATTTTTTAAAAAAACGGATGTTCACTAAATTAATGACTGGTGTAACTTGTTGGATGCAATAACTGCTAATCGCACGTGCATCTTTATGACAATGGGTGGTTCTTGCAGACAGATGCACGATCCGCATGGTGCATCCGCTGTGGAATGTACATTATGTTGTATCATAATGTACATGGTTGTAGAAAGAACATATTGTTCAATTCTAATGTACACGAGTTATATTGAACTTTTTTTTTTTTTTTTGTAAAAAAGCAAAAAGATAAATAGTAATTTTTTTTTTTTATCATACAATAATTTCAAATCATTTTAAACTATACTCTCTCTCTAGAATTTTTCTCTCTCTACAAGATTTCTCTCCCAAAATAGAAAAAACTGAAAACCACTTCAAGTTCATCAAACCTTAATAAAAAAATCGTTAATTTCAAACTTCTTGGTGCAAAATTGTTCAAGATGGCTGACGAAAACAAAAAGTAAGTGCAATTTCGACATGTATAGTTGTTCAATTTGAGTTCGATTGGTAGTTTTTTTTGCAAGTTCTTGGTGTAAATTTGTGTTTATGTGGTTTTGGTGTTGCAATGAGAAACTATATGAGGTTCTTGAAGAAAACGGACCAATTATTACATTTTGAAAAAAGAAAGCAAACACATTAGCAAATTCAGAAAAATTTGTAGATCTAAATAATACAATGTACATTAACATACAGTAAAATATTCTTTTTCATATTTTATAAAGCGGATGAACATATTATAGAAACATAGTGAACATATCTATATAATTACAATGAAAAGAACATATTCTTAAAATACAATGAACATATACCTTAAGTGAAAAGAATCTACTATTAAAATAATAATGAACATATACCTAGAGTGAAAAGAACATGCGTGTTATTTAATAATGCTCTTTATCTTCATGTTCTTTGATTGTCAGTATAATGTACTTTTATTTGTGACATAAAATTAATTGTTTATTTTGAAATGTTTTTTAAATTTTGTTTTTAGATTATGGTGGTTGAATACAAATAATATTCATTACATTATATTATCATGTTCTTTATTAATGTTTTAGATGCTATTTAGATATATATAAAGAACATAAAGCTATATATTTTTTACAAAACAACTACATGTTCATTCCAAAACAATTATATGTGATGTTCTTTATAAGATAAATATATGTTCTTTAGAAAACAACTAAATGTTCTTTACTGGACAATTATATGTTCATTCCGCCTTTATTTAAAACAAAACTGGATGCACGAAGCATCGTGCATCCGCCTGCAGGGAAAAAAATTCATCTTTATGATTGCGAAAATAAAGAAACAAAAAGCATTTTCTCTCTCTTCCTCATTCATTCACCATAACTGCGATTTCTCTCTCCTCGTTTTTTCTCTCAACTGCGGCGATTTCGAGCTTTCCCACTCTCTTCAATCGGCGATTTTCGAGCGTTTTTTCTGTCCTCTTTCACTTGTGAAGTTGTTATTTGCTAAATTTAGGTAAGTTTAGTTTTTTTTTTGAGATTTTTGCTAGTTTAAGTTGTTTTGATTATTTGATTTTTAGGTTTTTTGATTTTGATTTTGATTTTTTTTTCGATTTTCGTAGTGTTTGATTCTGCAATGGTAAAGAAGAAGAGTACAAAGAAGTCTGTAGATGCTGAAGAAGGTGTGTTTACTTAAAATTTTCATCATTTTTTCAAAATTTTCAATTGAATTTTCTCTTATATATGTCGAATTAGTAGTGCATGTTATTTTTTATAGTTAATTTTCACTTGATTTTTTATGCAGATTATGATAATTGAATTTGATTTTTGAAGTTATTATGTTTAATTTTGCTTTATGTAATTGTTTATTGTATATAATTGGTTCAAAATTTGTTATACGTGTGTTGTGGTGTTGTTATACATCTGTAGATGCTGAAGAAGGTGTGCTTACTTAAATTTTTCATCATTTTTTCAAAATTTTCAATTGATTTTTTGCTTATTTATGCCGAATTAGTAGTGCATGTTATTTTTTTATAGTTTTCACTTGATTTTTTTGTGCATATTATGATAATTGAATTTGAATTTTGAAGTTATTATATTTAATTTTGCTTTATTTTATTGTTTGTTGTATATAATTGGTTCTAAATTTGTTATACATGTGTTGTGGTGTTGTTATAAGTGAAAGAAATTTTGCATGTTTGTTTTCAGAATTTTTATTCATTGCTTATTATTCTTCAAATTTTGTATGTTAGGTGTTAGGTGGAGAATGGTAATTAAACTGATTTTAGGTTTAGATTTTATGTTTTAGTTAGAGTATGAGTATAGTAGGCATATCTGCATTGTGTTTGTGCATCTGTGTATGAGTAACAGGAATATGTGCATTGTGTTTGAGTAATAGACATTTGTGTCATTTATATGCTGTTAAAAGGGTCACTTTATGGTATTTAAAGGGTTACTTGTTGTGGTTAAAAAGGTCACTTTCTGTTGTTAAAAGGGTCACTTTATGCTGTTAAAAGGGTCACTTTTTGTGTTAAATGAGTTACTTGTTGTGGTTAAAAAGGTCACTTTATGCTGTAGAAGAGGTCATTTATGTATTTAAATGGGTCACTTTATGCATTTAAAAGGGTCATTATGCATATATTTTGAATTTGTAATTTGCTGAATATGTAATTTATATGTTTTGAATTTGTAATTGGCTGAATATGTAATTTAAAAGAGTACTTTGTGAATTTGTAATTTATGGTTATTTTCCTGTATTAATTAGCTATAGGTGGTTCAATAGGTGGATATCGTTATAAATTGTCTTCAAAGGGACAAGCAATGCCTAAAGAGTCTGCTAAGGGCAAAGCAGTACCTAAAAAGACCAAGACAATTGCTGAGAAGGCTAAACCAGAGTCTGAGAAGGCTAAAACAGTTCCTAAAATGAGTAAGACAGTTTATGAGAAGGCCAAACCAGAGTCTGAGAAGGCTAGAACAGTTCCTAAGAAGGACAAGACAATTCCTAAGCAGGCTAAACCAGAGTCTGAGAAGGCTAAAACAGTTCCTAAGAAGGCCAAAACAGTGCCTGATTCTGATTCTGAATTCGAAACAGTTTCTGATTTTGATTCTCAGACTGTTGTGTAAGTATACATGTTATTTGATTTGCATTTTTTGATTATATGTTGTTTTTAGTTTATATTGTTTAAGTTATTTTTTTAATTATTATTATTTTTTAAGGAACAAAGACGCTTGATTGCAAGGTGTAGACCACATACATTGGAACTTTTGATGCAGAACTTTTGTTCTAACCAAAATCAAGCTATTGAAGAAATTTGCAATTGAAAACTCTTAATCGTCAAATGCTACCTTGGCTTGTTAAACACTTTAATGGTGGTAGCCACATGTTTACCATTGCTACTGGTAAAGAATTCGTAGTTACTAGAAACGATATATGTGATGTGTTTTGTTTGCCCATGAGTGATATTCCTGTCCCTGAACTTAAGAAAAATGCTGAAGATGGAAGTATAGATAAATGTATCATTCAGACATGGAGATCTGATTATGGTCTTTCTGATAAGCAAGCTCTTCATTTGTCAAAGTTAGAGTCTCGGATGGTTGATTTGGTTGATGGAGGGGAAGAATTTAAGAGGTGTTTTGTTCTTCATGCTATGTCTAGCTTTTTAGCTCCTACTGCTAATAGGACTGTTTCATTGAAGTTGTTGAAGGTTGTTAAAGAAGTTGATAAAATTAAAAATTTTGGTTGGTGTTCATATTTTTTGAAAAAGTTAAAAAAGGTTGTTCAGAAGTATAAGAATGATGAAAAAGCTCAAAATGTTAGTGGTTGTTTGCTGGCTTTGCAAATTACGTATTTTCATCGTTTAAATTTTTAAGGAGAAAAGGAAAGTAGTACTGTTCCTTTGATTCAGCATTGGACAGATGCTAAGATTAAGAAGCGGATTAATTTAGAGATCAAAGCTAGAGGTTTTGGGCAGGGACCATTGGATACCCTTACATATCCTGTGTCACAACCTGTGATTAAGCAAACTATTGTTGAGCAACCTCGCACTTTGGGATATGATCATGGTGCTTCTACAAGTGGTAGAACTGGCCGCATTCTTGCATTTGAGCTTCCGGAAGGTGTGATGACTGATGATGAAATTAAAGAAATTTCAAATGATGTAAGTGTTTTGTTTTTTTATTTTTATTTTTATTTTAATTTAGTTATTATCTCTTTATGTACACTAAAGTTACCCTTTATGTGCACTAATGTTACCCTAAGTATTCAGTTACAAGGGTTACTTTGTGCATTTAAAAGAGTGACTATATGCATATAAAAGGGTCACTTTATGCATTTAAAAGGGTCACTTTATGCATATATCCTGAATTTTCACTTTTTTATTATATTTATTTGTCACATTTGTTTATTTTCTTCTTTGTTCATATGTTTGTAGGCTGTTCATGAGACATTTCTTTTGGTAAAAAGAAATATGGATGTTTTATCGTTGGTTCAAACATAGGGTATTGAAACCTTGAGTGAGATGATTGCTTCTCACAAAACTGTTTCATTATCTTCTGATAATGTTGTTGCATTTTCTCAAACTCAACAGCTACTCTCTGATTCTCATTATGTGTAGCTTTTAGATGGTTTAATTAATGAGTGTAATAAGATGAAGTAAATACATGATATGTTTCGTGGTTTTTATGAACCTGAACAAGGTCATACAGAAGATGTTCCTGAAGATGAACCTGCACAAGGTAATAAAGAAGATGTGCCTGAAGATGAACCTGCACAAGGTTTCAATGATGACAATGGTCATGGAAAAAGTGTTAATGAAGTTGATCCTACTAGGCCTGCTGTAGAAGTTGTTGATGAAAGTGGTAATGGTGGTAATGGTGCTGGACCTTCTACAGAAGTTGTTCCTGGACATATCATCAGATCCAATAAATCTCAATGATCTCTAGACTGTAGGCCAGTAGGTGTGGATGTGTTTTTTGTGACTCTGTTTTTGAAGGCTAATGCTCGGATTTACAAGAATATGCCTCAGTTACATTTGGAAATTCTCGATTATTGTTTGTTGAAGGATGATTCATTGCAGAGGAAGTTAAGTGTCATTTGTTATGATAATTATTTTTTATTTGTTTTTTTTTCCTCTATTTTTTTTAATGCTGATCTAATTTTTTATTGTTCCAGTGAGAACCTTGTTACTTTTGGTATGAATTTTTTGATTCCAAGAGAAGACATGGTGTCCCTTGCTGCTCCACTTAGGATTCGATGGTGCATTATTGATTGCTACTGTCTGTATCTGAATGAGAAAGCATGTTTTGAGGCTTCTGGTCCTCGAAAATTCATCTTTGGTGGTGAGGCAAAGTGTAAGTAATTTGATTTTTTTTTTATATTTAAACACATTTACTAAAGGACTAAATAGAAGACTTGTCCTTGATACCTCGAGGGGAAAGGGGCTAAAGCCCGTTAGTTGAGGAATTCATGGTGGATACCCGACCTTGTTCACGCAAGGATTCATGTGAACTAACGAAACCATGGAAAGACTCATAATTGTACACTTCCCATTCCTATGACTTGTACATTTGGTGAGATTAAGCTTTTAGCTTTTAATGAATTCATAGCCCAGGATTTGGGTGGTCCTGATGAGACGGACTTGATGAATTCACCGCTTTGATAATGTGAGGTTGAGCAAAGGCTCTTAATGATTTCATATCCCAGGGTATGGGTGGTCTATGTGATAGACTTGATGAAATCACCTACATGGTTGTGAAGGTTTGGCTACCTTCTATGAAAGTCTTGGGCAGTCTTTCTAAAGCACTCGTGAGCATCCCAAGTTCAATGGCCAATATTGGTGGTTGATTTTTATCGCGGAACTCACAATTTTTATGGTAAGATATGTGTTATTGGGATCTAACTTCTAAGTTGAGTGAGTTCCAGATTCGTATACTCGCTTAACAAGGAGTTGCCTAATTTTCACTATGTATTGGTTCAATCGAAAGATACCAGTACTTAAGTATCAAACCTATTGAAATGCTCAGAACAGGTGTTTTTTGTTTTAAAATCTTTTTCCTTCGCATTTGTGGGGGATTGTTGGAAATAATGCAAAGGAAGTTTGTTATTTTTGGATGAAAACTCTTTGTCCCACATTGGTGGGATAAGGAAGGCTTTACTTGGTTTAAATATGTGTGTTTGTATTTTGATGTTTGAAGTGCTTTCCCTATTGTTGTGGGCTAGAAGGGGGCATCCCTACGCGCGCGCCGCCGCCACCGTCTGGCTGGTTCGGTTCGTGGCACGTGCGTGGTGTGGTGGGGCTACCTTTTTGGGCCAAGTCGTAACTGACGTTCCAATTTTATGAGATCGTTCAGTTACGAAGCCCGCAACAACGTTTGACTCAGTTTTTTTGAACGTTTGTAACTATCCCTGATTTTACTCCCACGATTTATTTTGTGGCTTGATTTTCTCCATCAGTTACGATCTTCTTTGTCTATGAAACTGATTTTTCGTGGCTTTTGAAAACACACATAACATAATTTTATTCCTCTTTCTTTATTCTTCCAGTTTTCCTCTAGATTAGTTCTGAGCATATTGTGAGTTCCTAATCTCTCTTTTTGAGTGCACATTAAGAGAGATAGTTGTGTAAAATCTTGGGGGGGCAACGCCATCTCCGATTGCACCATAGTCGGGGCGAATTTTGCTTCTAAGACAGTGTTCTAAACATGTCATAGCTTCATTCATACATTAAACAAATTCGGCCCACATATCAATTTATATATTTTCTGATTTTACAGTATCTTTACCTACAAGTAGTTGGAGTAACCTTGCTTAATCACACGACGGTAAATACATAGTCTGTCTCTATGGTATAATTATACGTATTATATTGGTATTTCCGTAGTAGAGGGAGATTTGAGGGTGCTACAATATTTTCCCTCGAAACGATAGAGTTTTATATCTTCATCTTTAGGATGACTTTTTTCCTTTAAAAGACCAGGTTTCTTCTTCTCTCTTTCGAGGGATGAATTATTTTTTGTGTGATGGATTGCTATGAAATTGTTTCATGGTAAGACTTATGTGAAATCGAAAATGAAGTTAATCGTTCGATTACAATTAGATGAATCAGGAAAAAAATAGCTACAACAGATCGATAGGCCTTATCATCAAAATAGGTTGTAAATAACAACAATACAAAAGAAAGTATGAAGAATGTATGATTTGCAACAGGTCGTAGCTTTGTTGAAACAATGATTTTTATTTGATTCATTTGTCATGTACTATATTTATGAATTAGATGTAAACGTTGATTTGTAATCCTTTATTTATTTCATTTATATTAAGCTCATGTAAAACAACTATTGAAGAAATGAATATAGAAATGTGCGTAATAATTATAAGCTCTACAATTTAAATAATGGTACTTTTTTTTTTTGGCAAAACATTCAATGTAACGTCATAAATAAAATAAATACATAATATAAGAACTATGAAAATTAAATATTTCTAAACCTAAATTCTAGGCAAATCTAACAAGACATCAAATGGTTATGTTATAAGATACCATGTATGTATTTATCGTTAAAATATTAGGTTCCAAAAGAATTGAATTATGTAAATATTCCAAATCAAACAATAACTTATGGAATTAAGAGGAATTGTGATTATTTCAGACACAAATCATACAGACTGCTACAATTTTGTTCATTTTTTAAATGAAATACTCCCACAAAAAAAAAGTCATCATATAAGATGAATAAAAAAATGACCTATGCTTCTCACATCTAATTAGTTTTTGAAAGCATCTTTCAAAAAAAAAAAAAAAAAAAACCAAAAGTTTTTGAAAGTATATTTATTAACCTTTATTACAAAAACTTGCAAGAGTTAATTTGACGATGGGTAATACTGACAATGAAGTGAGTATATTTATTGTTTAACCTTGTTATTTCTCAAATAAAAAAAATGGATTTCTTCATCTTGTTAAAGTACTATTGAATCCTTTGATACAAATCACTATGCCTCAAAATTTTATAATGTATCCCTAAACATAACGTGTCTAACTATTGAGTTGAGTTAATGCTTGACAAAACAAAACAAGTATTGAGTACTAGGAAAAGAGAAGAAATGAGGTAGAGTATGACCAACGAAACAGAATTAAAGAAAAAGTGATAATTTTTTTTTTTTTTTTTTTTTTTTGAAAACAAGAAAAAGTGATAATTGTTCTAGCACTTGTAAACAAACAAACAAACCAACAAAAAAAAAAAAAAACACTTTTATGCTCTAATACACTCTCAATTTGTAAAAGTTATTCATATCTTATATTTTGGTGAAACAATCACTACCGCAAAAACTTTTAAGAACACAAGGAGTATACGGTAACACTTGTAAACATAAAAAAACCTTTGTGCTCTATTACATTCTCGTCGTTTAATTCATGTGTTTTTTATTTTCTAACTTTTTTTTTTGAAACAATTGCCATCCGAAAAAAAAAAAAAAAAAGGAGGAATGGAGGAAGTATACTGATTATGTTAATTAACAATATGACAAAATAATAAAGTCAAAGCTTTGAATTTTCTCTTGTAAATGAATGGAGTTGTTTTGCAATTTTTTTTTTTTTTTTTCTTTTTTTTCTGGTGCAGTTGTTGCTTGCAGATGCCATAGTTGCCTGCTTTATTAGGTCTATTTTCTTTATCTGGGTTTGAATTAGACCTGGCAAATGGGTCATTCGGGTCGGGTATGGGTCGGGTCATTTCAGGTCGGGTCAATTTCGGGTCAAAAAGTTATCGGGTCAAGTTCGGGTCGGGTCGGGTCATTTCGGGTTTCGGGTTGATTTCGGGTCGACTGATAATCGGGTCGGGTCGGGTATCGGGTCAACACTTCGGGTCGAGATCGGGTCGGGTCGAGTTTGGGTCGGGTGAGTTCGGGTCGGGTCAATTTTCGGGTCGGGTCAGTTCGGGTCGGGTCAATTTTCGGGTCCAAAATTCGGGTCAACTTCGGGTCGGGTCATATTCGGGTCGATGCATTGGGTTAAATTCAACTCTGTATATATATTTATTTATTTTTTGACGAGAAACTCACTATATTTATTATTTACTATTTAGTAAGGCTACTTTTTTCATGGAATATACCAATATAGTAATTGTTAGACTTTTATTGACGTTTTTTTTTTTTGGTGTTTAGATTGAGAATCAATTTCAGGATCTCCTGAAACTAAGAGGGATGCTCTAACTAATTGAGTTATACCTCACTCTCTTATTGACCTTAGTTTTAATACTCTTATTATCATTGTCACTGTTGTAATAATTTCTTTGTATTATTCTTATAATAATCTATAATATAATCTATGTTTTTTAAGTGCTCCATTAATTTTAACTGGACATACATTGATACATGTATGCAGGCATGCCAGTGCAGGAAATTGATCAATAATGGACTTCCTATTATAATTATCAGTAATTTACATTATAAAATTTTACCAATTGAATATTCTTAAAATATTTATTGTGGTGGCGATTTCAACAAGTACACACAATGACACAAGAGTGACAAGACTATATTTTTTCTAATAAAGACTTAAAGAGTAGTAGCGTGGATGGACACCAAGTACACTTACTCGCGTTGTGAACTTTTCTTAACCGATTCGATCAGATATATGTTATGACATGCTTCGTTTGAAATTAAATTTACTGCTAAATTGCAAATTAGGAGGTCAAACCAGCCAACATATACTCAATTTTATTTTTGTGACCGATTCAATCAAAAATAGGTTATAACATGCTTCGTTTGATAAAAAATTTATTGTTAATTAGGAATTCAAGTCAACTTAAACTCAGTTGTAATTAGTTCTTAAAATTACATGCTTTAATGTATAATAATATATGTGATCAAGTACTTAAACATAAGGGTGGAAAACGACACAAAATTTAATTATAAAGTTGATTAACAACATTATTGTAAACATATCCGATTCCAATCAATTTTTTTCAAACGAAACTCATAACAAGGTTTTTCCTGTTCAAGGTAATTTGATCTCAAATTCAAACTTGATAAGATTAGATTAAAGCTTTTTCGGGCTACTTAATAGCTCAGTCTCCGACTCTCCGGTCTAAATTACTTCATAGGATGTCTCATCACTATTAGTCTATTATGAATTAATGAATTATGAAGTATTGCAGTTATCAGTTATGCAACTATGCTTGTATCTATCTACTAGTCTACTACTCAATTAAACAACTAAACTAATGTAATAAATGAATATTACTTTTTGATTGAATATAAGATTTATCGTGCATTATATATTGATGTTTATATTTATAAAAAGAAAAAATTTATTAAATTATAAACTTATAATGACTGAGTGTTGGGTAATTGGTGCACAGTTGGCCAGTTGCACATAATATGATACTTCCTCTGTTTCTTTTTAGTTGACACGTTTCTTTAGTCATGTTTGCTGATGCATAACTTCAACCATTTATATCCTTAATCACCGATAATAAAAAATTATGAAAAGTTGATATTTTGAAAATAAATATCGTGACGAATGTTACAAGATCCCACATACTATATTTTTCATTACATATAAAACACAAAATACGGTCAAAGAGGAGTGTGTGAATAAAGTCAAAACGTGTCAACTAAAAAAAACGAAGGTATTATTAATTAAGTGAAATATTCTCATATTCAAATAATCATATGTAAGATTACGAACACACTGTTGATCAATTAAAAATTTTCAAAATTTCAATTTTAACAAAGTTACAACTTAAAAGTGAAAATTTAAGAGGGAAACAAAAATAAACATTTAACTTGGTTAAAAATTGTGGGAAATTCTTCCCCCCCCAAATGGCTAAAACTCTAAAAGTATTTCATTATGAGGATAATTGGTAAATTATAAGCGGGAATACTCCCTCCAAATTTCCACGAGTGAAAGGATAATTGGTAAAGTGACGAAATTAAGTAAATTCTAAAATACAAAAAACAAAAATAAAGTAAAACAATAAGAAAGAAAAAAAAAATCTACAGCCCTAGAATCTTCCTCACTTCCTCAGCCGTTTTCATTTTTCATTCCATCCATTACTCCATTGAAGTCCAATCTCTCTCTTTTGTGTTCACTGACTTCACTCTTCTCTAATCTCTATTCTCTACACACTTAATCTCATTTTCCATTCAAGTGTTTTTTACTCAAGTGGCCTAGAAGATTTCGTATTCCCAGAATCTCAGGTAATTTACTTCTATTTCTTAGATCTGATATAATGTATATTGAATTAATCTCTGATGATTCGGAAAATAGTTTATCTGCTTAGGTTGACTGCTTTACTTTTAATTTAGAGATTAATGATCAAATCCTTTCAATTCTTTCATTATCTTTGTTTAACTATGCAAAGCATAAGTATCTCTGTGCTCACCTAGCTCCTGATCACCAAAAAGGCGAGATGACAGCTTTTTATGGTTGTAGCTTGTAGGTTTGCTGTAATTTAGAAGATGTGAATTGGAATCTGAGATTTTTGAGCTTTCTTCTGAATGTGTAGGAATGGCGTACAACAAATTAGTTTTTTTAAAAAAAAAAAAATTCAATTGGGGGTTTCTATGGGATAAATCTTAATGCATTAGATAAATTCTGACGGTATTTCTCTCTTATTCTAAATTTATTGAGTTTTATAAGAATGAATCATATTAATTTGTATTGCATTTTGTTTATTATATATAAATCTGTGCTTTATTTTTTGGGGTTAACTTATTTTTGTGTTAGATCTGTTTTAGAGTGATTAATGAGATAGAAATTGATGTAATGATTGATGGGGTTTTGAGCTTATTTCAATTGTCCATTATGTGGTTTGATATGCAAATGGAAGAGTCCATTCGATTGATTAAACAACTAAACTGCAAGCAAGCTGCATTCTAACAAACAAATATCTTTTATAAGTGTGTTGACATGGCCTTAATTTGAATGTATATAAAAACAGAAGGTTGATTTTCCCTTTTTGATTGGTTTAGATATTATTATTTTGTCTCCACTGCAACATTTCAAATTCTGTGTGGATATTAGTTTCAGAATTATGATTCAAATATTTGAACATTATTGGATAAGAGATGCTACACCTTATCTTAATCTGACAATAACTAATGATATTATTCTTGCTTATTTTGCAGCAATGGATGATCATATTATTTATGACGAGCCTATTATTTCACCAGAGGGTACAGAGGATGAGTGTACACCAGAGGAAGGAGCCAATGTTCGTACACAAGAGGAAGAAGACGGTGATCCTGAACTTACAGTTGAAAACAACAATGTGAGCACTATGGAATCTGGATTTCAAGCTGTAGAAAAGAAACGGAGTCTAGTTTGGCTGGAATTCCTCACGTTTGACAAGACGGAATCTAGTGATGGGAAACAGAGGTCAATTTGCAGACATTGCCAGAAAGCATCCTTCATAACCGACCCCCATTATGGAACCCAAAATATGCAAAGACATCTCAGAAAATGCAGTGCATATGAGAAATATATGAAAAACCAAGGAGGAAACGCTTCAAACAAAGGTAAAATCTTTAACCAAATTGTGTACAGAAATCTGGTAGCTAAAGCAATAATAAAACATGGGTATGCTTTCTCTTGGGTTGAGCATGATGGTAATAGAGAAATTCATGCATATTTAAGTGATGATGTAAAATTCATTTGTAGGAACACTGCTAAAGCTGATTGTTTAAAAATGCATAAAACTTTGAAGGCCCAGTTAAAGGAAACTCTAAGTAAAGTCTCTAGTCGTATCTCATTAACATGTGATATGTGGACCTCTTGTCAAACAGAGGGATATTTGTGTCTGACAGCTCACTATGTGGATGATAATTGGAAATTAATTAGTACAGTGCTTAACTTTAGTCATATTGATTCACCACACACTGGAAAGACCATGTATTCTGCTGTGTTGTCCATGCTTCAAGATTGGGGTATTGATGATAAGATTTTTTGCTTCACATTAGACAATGCCTCTAGTAATGATAGAATGCAAGACTATTTGAAGGAAACTCTACTTGCACGAGATGCTTTATTGTATAATGGTGAGTTTTTTCATGTACGATGTGCTGCACATGTATTAAATCTCATTGTTAAAGATGGACTTAAGGTCATTGAACATATAGTTGAGAAAGTAAGACATTGTGTGAAGAAGGTAAAATATTCTGAAACAAGAAAAAACACTTTTCGATCTTGTGTAAGTCTAGCTAAGATAAAAGAAACAAAATCATTGTGGCTTGATGTTCCTACGAGGTGGAATTCTACATACATGATGCTTGATAGGGCTATCTTATATCGTGAGGCTTTTAGGGAGATGTCTGAAGTTCAAAAATGGTGTCCTACCTCTGAAGAGTGGGATGTTCTTGAGAAGATTCGAGATGTTTTAGAACCCTTTTATGAGATAACTAAGATGTTTTCGGGAAGTGAGTATCCTACCTCAAATCTTTATTTTGGGAATGTTTGGAAGATTCTCATGCTTTTGATAGAGTTGGAGCACGATGATGATGATGTTTTGAGGACAATGGCAATAGAAATGAAGAGCAAGTTTGATAAGTATTGGTTTAACTCAGAACAAGATGATTATGGCATGTTATTTGCGTTTGCTATGATTCTTGATCCTCGTTGCAAATTATCAGTGCTAAAGTTTTGTTATGAAAACATATTTGGAGATGTTGAGGCTACCTTGAGAGTTAGTGATCTCCATCTTAAGTTGGAGAAATTTTATAAGCTATATGCCCAAACTGGAACATCATCAACATTGAACAACAACACTGATATGGCACATGCCTCACATTCCAGAGCCTCCATAAGCAGCACTTCAACTGGAAACCGCAAGCGAAAATTCGACTATTTTGCGGTAATTGTAATTGTTCTTCTGTTTTTTTTAATCCTTTTGATTATCCTTCATTCTTAATCTATTGATTAGACTTTTTTTACATATTTGGATTCTGTTTTTCTTGTGTTTACTTTATTTAATCTGTCAATTATAATCCTTTTGATTATCCTTCATTCTTAATCTATTGATTAGACTGTTTTTTACATGTTTGCCTTCTGTTTTTCTTGTGTTTACTTTATTTTTTCTGTCAATTATAATCCTTTTGATTATCTTTCATTCTTAATCTATTGACTAGACTGTTTTTTTTTACATATTTGCCTTCTGTTTTTCTTGTGTTTACTTTATTTTTTCTGTCAATTACTGGTTTTTTTTAAGATTATAAGTTAAGTTTATGTTATAAGTTAAGTAGTTGTTATTAAGATTATAAGTTAAGTTTATGTTATAAGTTAAGTAGTTGTTATTAAGATTATAAGTTAAGTTTATGTTGTTTTGTTTGGTGATGTGTTTTATGGTTTGTCGTTGACTCGTTGTGTTGAATACAGGAATATGACGATAAAGAGGCCTCATCTTCTTTTGGTGAGAGGTCAATATTGGATGTTTACCTTGAGGACCCTAAACTAGATCGGAAAGCGGAGCTTGACATATTAGCTTTTTGGAAAGAAAATGAGCATCGATATAAAGGCCTTTCTCATTTGGCTAGAGATATTTTGGCCGTGCCCCTGACAACCGTCGCTTCCGAATCAACTTTCAGCATTGGGAGTCGAGTATTGAATAAATGGAAAAGTTCATCAATTCCTGAAAATGTGGAGGCTTTAATAACAACTCGTAGTTGGATGTACTCTTTTGAAAGTAAGTATTTTATTATATTTTTTTAAAATATGTATATTCATGTTCCTACATTTTTCAGAGTTGTACATTCTTGTTTCTTTATTTTTGCATTTATAGTGTATTACTGTATTTGCTTATATTATTGTTTTTATATTTATGTAGCAAATGAGGATGATGGATTTTTTGGTTCTTATGTGGATTGGGCGGCGACTCCAAGTGTTAAATGTCAACAATTTCAAGAGTCGAATATTGGAGTATAATTATTTAGAATATTTTGTAATTTCATTTGGTATTGAACATTATGTTATGTACGCATTATTATTGTACTATTTTTTTCTCTAGACTGGTGAGAATTGTGACTTTTATTTCAAGCTTTAGTAAATTTTTTCTTAATTTTATGGACAAACTCCGTAGAATAGTCGTTAAATTTCAATCTTTTTACGAATTTTTAATAACTTATAAAGAGAATAGGCCGAAGAAATCGAGAAAAGTAATGCTCAAAATATGTAAATTACTTACACTGTTACACATTACAGATTAATAAAAAAAAATTAAGTCAGTTTAATTGCGGTTATTTTCTATTTCGGTTTGCTCAGGTCAAGTCTTTAGCTTAAATAGATTCTGGTCATTTCAGGTATAAGGTAATTTTAGTTAGGGTCACTTTGGGTTTCGAGTCTATTTGGGTCAATTAATTCAAGTTAAAGGTCGGGTCACTTTGGGTATCGGGTCAACTTCGGGTCGGGTCAACTTCGGGTCTCGGGTCACTTCGGGTCTCGGGTCAACTTCGGGTCGGGTTATTTCGGGTCTCGGGTCAACTTCGGGTCGGGTCATTTCGGGTCGGGTCGTTTCGGGTCGGGTCACTTCGGGTTTCGGGTCAAGGTCGGGTCAATTCCACTTCGGGTCGGGTATGGGTCGGGTCGGGTTGATTTCGGGTTTCGGGTCAATTTCGGGTCACTGTTTTCGGGTCGATTTCGGGTCATGGGTCGGGTCATTCGGGTCGGGTCATCGGGTCTGGGTCAGGATTGCCAGGTCTAGTTTGAATACAAATTTGCAATAGTCAGTAGTAATTTAGTAGTTGTTGTCTTTCTAATTTTATCAGAAGATTGAAAAAGTCAACCCCTTTTTTAAATGCCATTTACGACAACCTTCAAACTTAAACCTTTTCCCATAACACTTTGACTCATTTCCTTTCATTTTCTCTCTCCTCCTCTCAATGGAACACTAGTTCGGCGCTCATTTATGATATGCATGCAATTTTCAGAATACCCATAATACTTTCACTTTCATCTGTCCATTTTCTCACATTTATTTTTCGAACAGAGCATTGATCATATAAAATCCTCTGTTTTTCACTTCATAAATTACACCTAAAAAGCTGAAATTTCACTTCAAATTTGCTCCTTTTTTCTTCTTATGCAGAATTTAGCATCTGGGTATTTCTCCAAGTGATTAAAGATTGCATCTTTGAGTACTTATACTCTGTTTTATTTTTCTTCTAGGTAACTTTCAATTTTGGGTGAGAAAATTACACCATAAAATATGCAAAATTCACTTCAATTTTCATAATTTCCTCATCAAATTCAAATTTAATGATCTGGGTAGTTGTCTAATTGATAAAAATGGCATCTTTGAGGTTTTCATTGTGTTATTTTGCTCTGTTTTTGGCAACTTTCTATTTTGGGTATGTTTCATGCTCCAAAAACTCAACTTTGGAAACTCTCTTAGAAGTGAAGAACTCATTTACAGAAGACCCAAATGGGGTTTTGAAAAGCTGGTCTAAAACCAACCCAAATTTCTGTAAATGGGAAGGAATCACATGTAACTCAGCTCGAGTTGTAGTGAGTCTAAATGTGTCGAATGCATCACTCGGTGGGTCAATTTCACCTTCAATCGGTGGTTTAAAACACCTAATCCACCTTGATCTTTCTATAAACCAACTCAGTGGGTCCATTCCAACTACTCTTTCAAACCTTTCTTTGTTAGAATCTTTACTTCTTTATTCAAACCAACTAAGTGGGTCCATTCCTACTCAACTGAGTTCACTCAGGAATCTTCGTGTCATGAGAATTGGTGACAATGATCTTACTGGTTCAATCCCTTCATCATTTGGTGAACTTTCTAATTTGGTCATGTTGGGTTTAGCTTCTTGTAGTCTTTCTGGTTCAATACCTTCCCAATTAGGAAAGTTAACCACCCTTCAAAACTTGGTTTTGCAAGATAATTACTTGGTTGGTCCTATACCAGCTGAGATTGGTAACTGCACAAATCTTCTTGTTCTTGCTGTTGCAGGAAACATGCTGAATGACACTATCCCACAACATATCTTTCATCTTCGAAAACTCGAGACGCTTAATCTTGCTAATAACAGCTTGTCTGGGGAGATTCCTGATCAAATTGGTGAAATGGGTAATCTTCAATACCTTAATTTGATGGGTAATCAGCTTGCGGGTCCCATACCAAAGTCATTAGCAAAATTGGGTAAGCTTTACAATCTTGATGTGTCAATGAATAGGTTAACTGGTGTAATTCCTGAAGAGTTAGGCCAAATGAGCAAGTTAGAAAACTTGATTTTGTCTGGCAATGGTCTTTCTGGTACTATACCATCTGGTATTTGTGCCAATACAACTAGCCTTCAGGGGTTATCTTTGTCAAGTTCTCAACTTTCCGGCGAAATCCCACCAGAAATTGGTCAATGTCAGTCATTACAAACGCTTGATTTGTCCAACAATACGCTCAACGGATCGATTCCAGTTGAGCTGTATGGACTCGTTGAGCTGACTGATTTGTACCTGTATAACAACAGTCTGAGTGGTTCAATATCTCCTGCTGTTGGGAATCTCAGCAGTTTGCAGACTTTGGCACTGTATCAGAACAAGATTGGGGGAAATTTGCCTAAAGAAATTGGTATGTTGGGTAGTCTGCAAGAGATATTCATCTACAGCAATCAGTTTTCTGGAGAAATTCCTTCAGAAATAGGCAACTGCTCGAGTTTACAGATGATTGATTTCTATGGGAATCAGTTTACTGGGAGAATACCTGCAAGTATGGGGCTGCTAAAAGAGCTGAACTTTCTGCATCTTAGACAGAATGATCTGGTGGGTGATATTCCTGCTACATTGGGAAACTGTCAGCAGCTGTTGATCCTCGACTTAGCTGATAACCGACTTTCTGGTGGAATTCCGGCGACATTGGGCAATCTGGAAGCTCTGCAGCAGTTTATGCTGTACAACAATAGCCTCGGAGGTAATATCCCTGCTGAATTGAAAAGCATGTCTAATCTGACAAGGGTGAATCTTTCAAATAACAAACTGAATGGTAGCATTGCTTCTTTGTGTAGTTCAACTTCATTTCTTTCTTTTGATGTGACTAACAATGAATTTGATCATGTCATTCCACCCCAACTGGGGAATTCGCCTTCGCTTGAAAGGCTAAGACTAGGAAGCAACCATTTTACCGGGGGAATTCCTCGAACATTCGGACTCATACACGAATTATCATTGTTAGACCTTTCAGGAAATTCGCTTTCTGGTTTCGTACCTTTTGAGCTTTCCTTCTGTAAGAAACTCTCTCATATTGACCTGAACGGAAACCATCTTACTGGCAGAATCCCAACATGGTTTGGGAATTTGCCACAGCTCGGCGAAATCAAACTGTCCTCAAATTCATTCTTTGGTCCTTTACCACCTCAGTTATTCAACTGTTCTAAACTCCTTGTCCTTTCTCTGGAGGACAACCAGCTGAATGGTACCCTACCATCAGAAATTGGCAATCTTGCTTCTCTTAATGTCCTTAGGATCAGTAAAAACCGACTTTCTGGCTCAATCCCACCCTCAATTGGCCAACTTAGCAAACTCTATGAGCTTCAACTATCAAATAACCATCTTAATGGTGAGATTCCAGTTGAGATTTCTCAGCTCCAGAATCTGCAAGTCATGCTGGACCTCAGTTTCAACAATCTCACTGGACAAATTCCACCACAAATCGGATCGCTTACTAAGCTCGAAGCTCTCAGCTTATCTCACAATCTGTTCACTGGTGAGGCCCCCCCTCAGATTGGTGGAATGAGCAGTTTGAGCATGCTTAACCTCTCATACAACCACCTTGGAGGGAAACTTGATAAGCAGTTCTCGCGTTGGCCAGCTGATGTTTTCGAGGGGAATAAGCTCCTCTGTGGGAAGCCTCTTCAACTCTGCAGTGTAGCCAATCAAGGCAACCGTAAGCATGCAACCTTAGCATTGGTACTCTCTTCATTTCTGACCGTTGTTGCTGCTATTGTCTTAATACTTGGAGTGGCCATCTGCATCAGACGGCGCAGATATATGATCAAGAGATCCAAAGAAACAGGCAGCAGCTCATACAGCAGTTCTTCCAATACAAATCGGCGATTACTCAATTCAAGTTCCCCCAGGAGACATTCAGACTACAGATGGGATGACATTATGGAAGCAACAAAGAATCTGAGTGATGCTTTCATAATTGGTTCAGGAGGTTCTGGTACAATCTACAAGGCCGACTTAGCATTTGGAGAGACAGTAGCAGTGAAGAAAATAGCCCGAAAAGATGATCTCATGTTAGACAAGAGCTTTGCCAGAGAGATAAAAACTCTTGGGAGAATAAGGCACAGGCATCTGGTGAAGTTGATTGGGTACTGCACCAACAAAGGAGCAGCCTCGAATCTGCTGATATACGATTACATGGAGAACGGAAGTGTCTGGGACTGGCTTCATGGACAAGAAAGTATCAACAAGAAGGCTGGAACGAAGGGACTCGATTGGGAAACAAGATTAAGAATAGCTGTGGGGTTAGCTCAAGGAGTGGAGTACTTGCACCATGATTGTGTGCCGAAGATCATTCATAGAGACATTAAAACAAGTAATGTGCTGCTGGATTCTAACATGGAAGCTCATTTAGGAGATTTCGGACTAGCGAAGCAGATCCATTGCAATTATGAATCTATCAATGAAACAGAATCCAGTATCTGGTTTGCTGGATCTTATGGATACATTGCCCCAGGTAAATTCAAAAACCAATTTCTCATTAATTAATCTGCTTATTGTTACTTATACGTCAAAATATGTTAATCTTTATTATAACCTTTTATTTGTTGTATCATATTAATAAACCATAGTTGACTTTGTATATATCATTCATTATGTTTCAGCAAACATTATACAAAGATATCTTAGATTTTAATATATAAAACAAAATTTGGGTTTTTAAATTGTTGTCTTAAATTTTCCAGAATATGCATACTCATTGAAGGCAACAGAAAAGAGTGATGTGTACAGCATGGGAATTGTACTGATGGAACTTGTAAGTGGAAAAATGCCAACAGATGGAAGTTTTGGTACAGATATAGACATGGTGAGATGGGTAGAGACACGTATCAAAATGGAAGGATTAGATCGAGAGAAGCTTATCGACCCCAACTTGATGCCACTCCCTCCTAATGAAGAATGTGCTGCATTCCAGGTTCTTGAAATTGCACTCATGTGCACCAAGACTTACCCTGCTGAAAGACCAACTACGCGACAAATCTGTGATCAACTCCTTCAAGTATGTCGAAACAGGACAGTTAGTTTGGCAAAGAGTGATCTGTGACCATTTCATACTGTGGATTAAGTCTTCTTGGTGCATTTCAAAACAAGATTACTTATTTTGAGTTAAGATTTGATTGTTTTTCCAGGAATTTCATGCTAACAGACTGATTATTGTGAGTGTATGATCTAATTACATAAAGATGATGACTTATTATTATTATTGTATTAACCTGAATGCTATAATGATGTAAATAAAATTTTCTATCAAATGATGTTGGCTTTGTTATAATCTTTCCATGTTTAATTTAAATTAATCAAATGATGACTTATTAATTTATTTCCGAGATAAACTTACTTAACAACTCATCATTCGTGTTTGTTCACCTTTGTTCAACAACTTTGATAATATATTTAATCTCATCAACTATAATAAATTCAAGGATCTTATTATCATGGCATCATCAAATCACAAGTTCAATCATGTACTTACCATTTATCTTTTGAATATTCAAAATAAGTTAAATATATATGGTTTGTTTATAATGGAGAATTGGAGATAAACATGAGATATCTTAAAACTTTGACAGTATCTCATTTCAAATTAATTGTAATATTTGACTTTTTCATCTGAATTTAATTAATTGCAATACATTTTTACTCCTATTTAGTAAGGATTTATGTAAGTAATTATTTCGCTTTTTTTTTTTTTTTAAACCTATGCATTTTTTTTTGTTTATCCTTCCAACTAGCTTACCTCACTTGAATTAACTTTGTTTATCTTTGTCCCCAACACTTAAATATATCTCCACTAATTGCACTTATATTATTTTTGGTGTTCCACCCGGTTCACCTTTTGGGCTAATCCGGATTCGAGGATCAGTTTTGGGTGGTTAGGTTCCACTCCCCTCTCAATTGTTGTTGCGGGGGATCGAACACAGGTCCTCTCAACCAAGTGTAAACACAATCACCTCTACACCAATATCCAATTGGTATTGCGCTTATATTATAAAATTCCGTCTTTCGTCCCCACCTAGCTACAAAAGTAAAAAGGCTACAAAGTACAATTTCCCTAAAACTATGTGTTGAGTCTACTATTGCGATCAATTCGAAACTAAGACAATATATGCTTATTTCATATTTTGCTCTTAAATTATACCTCACAAGCGAGTGCATGCATGATACTTATCCAACCCTTGAAAGATCATATGGTTCAAATTAAAAGGAGCCCAAAAAAAAAAAAAAAAAAAATCCCTAAAGTATACATCCATTGCATCACTTCCTATTCTATGTTCATTGTTATAATGTCGTGTTTCTCTATCATAATTACATGTTCTATCATTTTAAATTATATGCCTTTTTCAATTTAAATTTCATGTTCTTTGATAAGGATACACATCATCTTTTATTTCTCTTCACGGCTATGAATATGTATATGTCCATATTCTTTTGACAGTCAATTTTTCCTTATACTTCATATATGCATTTCATGTTAATAAACAACTTTTATTATTATTATTATTATTATTATTATTATTATTATTATTATTATTATTATTATTATTTTTATTATTATTATTTTTTTTTTTTTTTTTTTTTTTTTTTTTTTTTTTAGGAAATGTTATTAAACCAATTTAACAGGAGCAACTAGTTCCACTCTTAAAGTGGTGAACAAAACTTGCTAATGCCAGTAATTGATTAGCACAAGGCATTGGTGCAACTACTCCTCTCTTATTTATTTATTTATTTATTTATTTATTATTTTATTTTATTTTGAGGAAATCTCTTATTTATATTTAATGTTGGGAGATTAGATTTCCCGTGACTATTAGATAATAATATTTTCATAACCCTATATTAAATCTATACTAATATATTAAAAGGCGTTCCTAAAAACGTATTATTAATCAACCATCTAGGCAAATAATCAATTATGCTTTAATGTTGCACACTAAATAATATTATACTATAAAAATATTGAAAATACATACTATATACGCACTATTAAATACTACAGAAGTAGTATTTCGGGGCAACGATCGGGCTACTCACTAGTTTTTTTCTTTTTAAATCTAATCATTCAATTTATTTTAATTAAGAAAATGATTCCGAAACGCCAAATAAGGGAAAGAGATCAAAGGAAACAATTGATGACCAACTCACATGCAAAAACTTAATTGCTAAATAAATAATCACATGGATATGGTTTTGTCTCTTAATTTTATTATGTTGCTTGCAATGCAACAAAGTCAAGAATCAATTGTTTTTCTATTTATTTATTTAAAACTTAATATAACTAGCTACTACGAAATACAATACTTTCTTATATCGTCTCGTCCACATCGACAACATGTTTGAAAAGTTTATTGATTTGTCTGAGTAGGGAGGTTAGCCACTAATAAATGACAACAATGATTGTTTATCATGAGTAATTATGGAGTGAAAATCCCAGCCCAATGTCCTTGTTCATGTATTTGGGTTGGGTTCTATTAAGGATATGTTAGGTCTCAGACCATGTCAAATACATTTAGCATTCAGGCCGGGCTTGGAATCTGGTTAGGGGTCAAGTTCGATTAACGTTATGTTAAGTCATTTATCATTTTAAATTTTGTTTTAAGTTGTATTTAGTCGGATTTCTAACATATATGGTGAGTAATTTGAATTTGCTCATGTTTGGGTTGGATAAATTTCAAGTTGGATATAGATCCTTCTTGTGTTCAGGTTAAGCTTGGGGTTGATTAATATCAAAGCAGTTGATCAAGTCGCACTTATATTGTCATATTGTTAACATGTTATGAAGAATGTAATTGCAAACAAGATGCATGCATATGATTAACACAAATGGTATCAATATGCGGTTAAACAAAAATGAAAGGGAAAAATTATAAAAAAATAGGAAATTTTATCAGAAAAAACCATTTTTAACAACTATTTTGTGGAAAAAACCTTATAAAAGTTTTTTGGCAAGGAGAAACCAGATTGTAAAATATTTTTGCTGAAGACAACCTGAAATCTCTAATCACTCAATTAACCACTAATTTACCCTTAATTCTTCTAATTAGTCATAACCTTCACTAACTAATTAATAATTAAATTAAAAAAATAACAAAAAACAAAAACCTTCTTCACCACCACCAGTCTACCACCCTCTCCTTCTCCCCCTCCCATGGCAGCGACCCCCTCCCGGCCGAGGGTAAAAGGGAAAGGGAGGGGGTCGGTTTGGCGGGGGTAGGGGTTCTAGGCGGCGACTGGGGATGGTGGAGGTCGAGAGGAGGTTGTTGCCATGGGAGGGGGAGAAGGAGAGTGTGGTTGACTGGTGGTGGTGAGGGTGGTTTTTTTTTAAAATTTATAAATCAACTTAATTATTAAATAATTAGTGAAAGTTATGACTAATTGAATAATTAAGGAAAAAATTAGTAGTTAATTGAGTGATTAGAGATCTCAGGTTGTCTTCAACAGAATATTTTACAATCTGGTTTCTCCTTGCCAAAAATTTGTTATAAGGTTTTTTCCAACAAAATAATTGTTACAAATGGTTTTTTTTTTGACAAAATTTCCTAAAAAATAATAAACATTAAAGCGATATGTCAAAAACAAGTCAACTTTTTTATTATTTCAAAATAATCAGGGGCGGAGCCAAGGGGGGCTGGTGGGGGCTTGGTCTCCCCCTTGGCTCAAGATATTAATTAAATTTGCTTTTAATTGTCATTAATTTTGGTGTAGAGGAGTTGGTTTTTTCAATGTTATATCATGTATACGTAGGTATAATCCCCCTCCCCCCCCCCCCCCACTTAGAAATTCAGGCTCCGCCACTGAGAATAATACAACCTTTAGAATATATCTGCTTAAAACAAGTAATGACTGGATGGTGACCTAGTTAACTGGTTATATGAGACACGTATCATTGTTTTATTTGTTTGCCAAATATTATTGATTGAAATTGGTAAAAAAAAAAAAAAAAAAAAAAAAAAAAAAAAAAAAAAACCCACGTAAATACATTGTTTTGAGTGTGAAGAAACATCTCTATTTATGTGTCTTTAAATTTTTTAGTTGTAAAAATTGCTCGAGTAAGGGGTCATTTTATATACATATATACATATATACATATATATATACATGTATATATATATATATATATATATATATATATATATATATATATATATATATATATATATATATATATATATATATATATATATATATATATATATATATATATGTACCTTATATAGAAAATTATATTTTATGCATGTAAGTAAGACTAGTATATATTTTAGAAGATTAAATCAATTAAATCAATTCTTCCATTATTTTTATATTAAGAAAAAACAATTACATTTCCATTTTAGAATTGTTGCAAAATAAATAAAAAAAGTTAGTTTGTAGGAAGTATTGCAATTTCGAAAATATTTTTCTATAATTTTTACTAATACATAATTGCGTATTATTATATTTACATACAAACTTGATAAATGTGTCAGTTAATCATGTAGCTCACTGGTTGGCAATCTACGACATCTAGTTGAACCAGAACATCGTCATATGTGATGAAATTTCGAAGGATCTATATTTGAAGCAGTCTCGAAGGATTTTCAAACTGTTTTATTGGAGAATTTAAGCGGACGAAAAGGCGAGACCAAGGATGGTGTCAAAGCATAATAACTAAGATCTTTTTTGTTATTGCTTGTTTCTGTAATTTTGTTTTAGGTTTCTTCCCTATGGGCAAGCTTGTCTCTCGTGTTCAACGAAAAAATGTATATGTTATTTGGATGATATATTATAAGAGGGGGCGGAATATAAAACAATTAAATTTAGGAACTTAAAAAGTGCAAAGCGGATTTTATGGGAAACCTTTCAAGGCCCAACTGGAAGTAAAACCTCGACCCTTTAAAGGATTTTCAACACAAAAGTTTCACTATAATAGGGCAAAACACCTATTTACATCCTATTATACACGGACCTTTCTCACAAGTTCCTTAGTGGACTACTTGCTACCTGATAGGACACTATCCTACCCAACCTATGTCCCACACTTAGGTTCACTCAGCACTCCCGGAGTTCCTACACTCGGCTTCACAGTAGAAGCTCACTCATTGCGTACTCACAATTACCACACAAATTTTAGAGACTTTCAAACTCCTAGTTACAAACGAATTTTAGAGTATTCAAACTCATCACACCCCAATACCCAAATTACTCAAACCCTTTTTCCCATTACAAGATCTCATTGAATAACTCTAAATACAGTACATATCTATGAATGAAGACATAAAACTAATAAGTTGGACACTTGAGATCTGTCTGGAACTCACTGGATGTATTGTAACCAAAACCTGATAGGAACTTTGACCAAGAGGACTGACTTAGCTTCGTGGTGAAGGATAAAATCATTAAGGACGGCCACTACACTTTGTCATCCTCAACATTGAATGAATACATATGAGTAGAGCTGTCAAAAGCTGACCCGACCCGAAATACCGACCCTAACTCGATTATTAACCGACCCGTCTGAACCCGAAAAAATGGTGACCCGAACCCGACCTAACCCGATCTGAAACCAACCCTAGACTGGAGTTGACCCGAGTATTTGAGACCCGAATCCGAACATGAACCGACCTAGAGAGGACCCGACCCGAATGTAACCCGTAAATTATTGACCTGAACCGAACCCGAGAATGACCCAAACCCCTTTTAACCCATCAAAACCTAATTTCAACCCAACCTGTTACTAACCCTAAATTCAACCCGACTTGTTCCTAACCCGACCCGAATTTAACCCGACCTATTACTAACCCGACTCAAATTTCAAACCGACCCGAAATCAACCCGACTTGTTATTAACCTGACCCAAATACAACCCGACTTGTTATTGACCCGACTTGTTATTACATTTATATGTATAGGTTGTTATGTCATGTTATTATTCGAATGGAAATTGAATTTCAACTCTATTCCTTCAATGTTTCACTTAACTACATAATGTCTAGCCGTTCCAATAATTTAGCGTTGGAAATGACTATATAATGTCTAGTCCACCAGACTTGATTATAACCCGCAAATTATTAACTTGAACCGAACCCGACTCGAACCCGAGAATGACCCGACTTGATTATAACCCGCAAATTATTTGACTTGAACCGAACCCGACTTAAACCCGAGAATGACCCAACCTGACTGTAACCCGTAAATTATTGACCTGAACCGAACTCGACTCGAACCCGAGAACGACCCTAACTCGTTTAAACCCGTAAAAACCTGTATTTAACCTGACTTATTTTTCACTCGACCCGAAAGAAACCCAACCTTTTATTGACCCAACCTAAACCCGACCCAAACCCGATAAGATGTATGACCCGACGTGACCCGACTCAAGCATGACCCAACCCAAACCCGACCCGCATATGTTACGACATTAACCCGTATTGACCCGACCCGAGTTGACCCAACCCACACTAACTCGACCTAAACCCGACCCATTACCCGAATTGACAGCTCTACATATGAGCATATTCATAGTACACTAGAATTATTCATTTCATCTTGAAAAAGATAGGCTTTATCAAAAGATAAGTTTAAAACATATTTTCTAAAATAAGTTTTCCGAAAATATATCTTTTTGTTAAGAATAGAATCTGTCAATAATAATAAAGATACAATTAACATAAAATCAGATTTTATTCAAACTTAACTTTTTGTTCAAAAATACTTTCTAAACAAACTTATCTTTTTCCAAAAGAGATTTATTAGAAAATAAATAAATATATTTATTTAGTAAAACCAAATTCCTAAAACATATGCACATATTAGGTAAATATATATCATTAAAATTGACTTTTAAAAACGTGCATGCTTAAGTTCCTATTAGGTTCGGAGCTCTAACAGTCTCTAAGTTCTTGATAAGTCTGTAACTCTAATTTCATTGACTGTCTGAAGTTCGCCTTGGTTTTATATAAACTTGTTCCAGGCCGACTTTTATGTCCAATATACTTACATGGATCCTAGAGCAATATACTTCTATTTCTCCGCCTTCATGTTGCTTATCTGAAACTCTTATTTTGGAATCCTGTAGTCTTGATGTATTCTAGATCTCGGGGGCAATGTTCCACTTCTGGAACCGCAGGCCAGGTTTCAGCATTACACTAGAACTTGATGTCACTCTTCTCCAGCATTACACTGGAACTCGAAGACCAAGTCATTACAACCAGTCGTTCTTCTCCAACATTACACTAAAATTTGCTTCTGTTAGGAAGCTCCTTGTATGTACATGTTAGGGAATACATCATGTACCTGTTAGGAAACATGCTCCGGCTCTTGTGGGAAAGTCTTCCAGAAGTTCCTTCTGGATCTCGTTGGAGATTAAACCGTAAGGTTCCTTTGTGGTTTAATTTGGTTCTCATCGTGGGAGAACCTACTTAAGGTTCATTCATTCTCTCTTGTTCCTCTTGAAATCTTCTATGTTCCAACCCATTGACTTCACTTAAGTCAGTTAGACACTCAAGAGAACATTATACTTGAAGAAGGGTACTCAACCCAACGTCCACCTATGTTCAATGGTAAGTTCTATGCCTACTGGAAGAACAGGATGGAGATTTTCATCAAGGTTGAAAATTACCAGGTTTGGCGTGTTATTGAAACTGGTGATTTTGAAATAACTCAAACCAATGACAAACATGAGGTAGTTTCTAAATCCATTTCTGATTATGATAAGGAAGACTATCAAAAACTTGAACTGAATGCTTTAGCAATAAAGTATTTACACTGTGGACTTGGACCTCATGAACATAATCGTATCATGGGATGCAAGTCTGCTAAACAGATTTGGGATTTGCTATAGGTAACTCATGAAGGTACTAATGAGGTAAAACGTTCCAAAATTGATTTATTAATGTCTAGATATGAAAGGTTTGAAATGCAATCTAAAGAAACCATAGAAGAGATGTTTACTAGATTCAATGATATTATTAATGAACTGAACTCCCTTGGTAGACATATTCCTATTGATGAACAGGCAAGGAAGATCTTAAGAAGCCTACCACAAGATGAATGCTGGAGATCCAAGGTGACTGCCATGCAGGAAGCTAAGGACTTCACCAAGTTAAACATGGAACAACTAGCTGGGTCATTGATGACACATGAACTTCATCTGAGTTCCAACACTGAAAATTCAAGAAGTAAGGGTCTGGCTCTCAAGGCTCAAGACTCTGAAGAATCAGAAGTTGATGAGGAAGAAATGGTTATGCTAGTTAGGAAGTTTAAGAAGATGATGAACAATAGGAAGTTTGATAGGAACAAGAAGTTCACAAGTTCCAGAAACACAACGTGTTTTAAGTGTGGGTCAAAGGATCACTTTATCAAAGATTGTCCTGTTCAGGATGGAGAGAAAGGAAAGACTAAAGGCAAGGAGCAATCCAAAGAGTCAAGAGTCTACAAGCCTTACTTCACCAAGGACAATGTTAAGAAAGCCATGCTGGCTGCTTGGGGAGATACAGATTCAGAAGAAGAAGAGGACCAACCTTCAGAAGAGACTGCTCATTTGTGTCTAATGGAAAAAACCGATGAAGCTGCCAAACTCAATTGTTAGTTGAGATGAACTCTACAAGAGGGGGGGTGAATTGTAGATGAGTTCCTAGTGACTACTTTTTCAAAATATAAAACAGAATAAACAGGAACTTGCAAAGCACACAGTATTTTAGGAGGAAACCTTCTAGTGCCCAACTAGAAGTAAAACCTCGACCCTACCTTAGGGATTTCAAACACAAACACTTCCACTATAATAGGGCAAACACCAAGTTACAACCTATTATAATTAAGTCTATACTCACAAGTTCCTAAACGAAATTTCTACAGAACAGCACTCTGTTCTACCCAGTCTAAGTCCCACACTTTGAATCTCTCGTACTCCCTAAGTACAAATCTCCCCTTCTCACTAGAAGCTTTCTCTGTATGCAATGATAACAAAAACTCTCTCACCCAAATAACCCAAACCAAATACAAGAATTAACACCTAGTATATGATAGGCAAGCTATGCATGAAACCCGAAACTAATACGACAAGATTATAAGCTTGGCAAACTTACACAATTAAAGCTCTATAATTCTTCACGCATAAACTCACAAAAACCTTAACTTATTTAGTTCTCTACTATTTATACAAGCATTACTCGTATAGAAAGTAGGTTTTCATAAAGATAAATAAGTTAAACTTAACTTATCTTAAAACACGATTTTTAAGTAAATCTTTTTGAAGAAAAATCTTTTCAGAAAATAAGATAGAAATATTAAGTTGAAAAGCATAATATCTTTTCAACAAACTGATTTTAAGAAATAAACATTTAAGAGAAAATCTTTAAAATTTCTATCTTTTATCTTTTCCGATTTTAATTAACTTGCCAAGC
Source organism: Chenopodium album (assembly GCF_948465745.1). Classification (NCBI taxonomy): domain Eukaryota; kingdom Viridiplantae; phylum Streptophyta; class Magnoliopsida; order Caryophyllales; family Amaranthaceae; genus Chenopodium; species Chenopodium album. Next base: position 32,483,066 of record NC_137858.1, on the reverse strand, counting down.
TATCTTGTCACGCCTCTAATAAATTCCATGCATATCCTACTTAACATATTTAACAATGAATCTAGAAGATAAAATCTTAACTAAAACATTGCTGCGCTGCGCTCTTGTTCTGGTAGGTTTACTTGGGCTCCACGCTTACTAAGTTCCTCCAAAGATCTTAGTCAGCCATCTTCAGGTTCCTGTTAAGGAACGTTCCTGTTAGGGAACTCAGTTCCTGTGAGGGAACTCTTCTTCTATTGTGAATAACTTTCTTGATAAAGAACTTCTTCAAGTCTTCCTAGCATCAGCTACTTCTTCCATCTCCAAGATCAATTTTACCTTAGCTAAACAAACACTTGAAAAACCTTTATAAGATGAGTTTGCTGTAGTTTAAGTTCCTCATCATCAAAATCTTTAAACATCAACAATTTCCCCCTTTTTGATGATGACAAACTTAAGCAAACTCTTTGAGAAAGTTAAAACAAATAGAAGGTCGTATTTTTGTATTAACCAAAAACAGAAATAACTAAGACAGAAAACAAACTAAACTATTAGCATCATATCAGAAGAAAGTTCTGATACTTTCTCAACTGGAACCCAGAACAACTTCAGCCTCCATGTTTGCTTCTTCTTTTCCCCCTTTTGGCATTATCAAAAAGTCCTGCTTTTTCAAGTTTATTAAGCATCTACCCACAGCCCCACAAGCAATTCATCGAGTGTGGGAAACTGAAGGCAGCGCTGCTAACTTCCCTTAGGAAAGTTCCACTCTCCTGTTTAAGCATTCATAATAGACAAGAGTATATATGTATAGACAGTTCCAAAAGCATTCATTAAAAACAAAAGAAGTTAACATCCTGCTAAAGTTATTACAAACCCAAAATATTTAAAAACAAACAAAAAATGTTCATGACTGCTAAGGAAGTTAGGATAGGCTACTTTAGGAAAGCTAGAAAGGAAGTTAGGATAGGCTAGGTCTGCAATAGGTCCAGAATCTGCTTGCTGTCTGCCTTCTGTTGTGCAATAAGAGCTTCCAACCTTTGCTCAAGACTCTCCAGTTTCTGTTGGAACTGCTCCTCTTGTTCCTTCAGAACCTTGTCCTGTGCTTGCACTGATTTCTTCAGTTCTTTTAGTGCCTTCCCCTGCTCTTGCACTTGTTTTTCCAACTTCTGAAATTGAACCTTCCCAGCAGACTCCTTGACCTGAATTTCAACCCTCTCCATTCTGTGAACCAGCTCAGCCACTTGCCCTTCAAGCACCTTATCATCAGTATCCAGCTCTAAGGGCTTCTCCATGCGGGTCTGAGGCAGAGCACTTGCAGATAGCCTTCTGCTCTTCCTAACAGGTTTGTCACTCACTTCCTTTTGTTTTCTCTTCCCTGTTGATTTTTCAGCCTTCTCTTCTTCCTTCTGTAATTTCTGAATTTTTCCCTGAACAACCTCTAGACTTAGACCTGCCAGAGTATCCCCATCAATCACATTCTCTGGCTTCTCATCTAATCCAACATACTTCCCTTTCAGCTTCACTCCTAGACTCTCAAAAACTGTAGACAAAATGGCACCATAACCTACTTTTGTTCCACTTGGAACACAATGAGCTAAATGTTGATACATAAGTGAGGGAAAATTAATTTTAATTTTCCTTGATAGACAGAAAATAACAGCCATGTCCATCAAACAAGCTTCACCCTTCTTTGCAGTTCTTGGTAAGATAGTCTTCTTAACAAGATTGAACAACAATTTATTTAAAGGACTTAGATCATTATGACTCATAATGTTCTTCCCCCTTTTTCCTCCTAGGGCTTCAACTATGTCATCGCTTAAGTAATTTCCAACTTTGACACTTGACTTACCCTTAATGTAAGTCTCATACCCTTCCATGGGTGTCCTCAGAATTTTACTCAAAGTTTCCACATCTAATTCAATATTGGTTTTACCAACCTTAGTAGTTATTATTCCCAATTTTGCTTCGAAATTTTGACATAATTCACTCATAGCACTCGGATACATCAAATTATTAGAAACTTTAACCAACAGATACTCCCAGCCTTGGAACTTAATTAAATCAATGAATTCAAGAAATCTAGCACTCCTAGACCAATCTAAATCAATACGATGACCAACAACATACCTATCAGCTTGTACTTCAAGCTCAGCTTGATCAATTTCTTCCTCGTCCTCTGATTTCTCCTTTTCAGAACCCTCCTCTTCCAAATTGCGAGTAAACTCCTCAACTTCCTCTATGTGATCCTCCAATGACTTTTCTTGACCTTTCTTCGCTTTCCATTCTCTCAATTTGTCAAGAACTGACTTGGTGATGTTTTCTAATTGTTCGGGGTAAGGGATTTGCATGGTGGATGATGGTGGGTTTATGATTTGTGTTTCACTGTTTGAGACAATCGGAAGTGATGAAACTTCTTCTTGTTCAGAGGATTGGTTGTGGTGTGAGTTTTCAGACGAGCTTAGTGAGGTGATTATGGCCATGGTTTCTTCTTCAAGAAAGTTTTAGAATAGTGTAGAGGGTTTTCACAGTGGAGTAAATGATTTTGACAGCGTGATGATGTAAGGTGGTTGTGGGTGCCTTTTATAATTAATGAAGCGGTGTAAGGAATTTAAGAGGTTTATTGAGCAGTCATTAATTGAACAATTCAATTAATTTTTCAAAAATAAAACACGCAGGATGTATTTACCAAAAATCCATTTCTTTCTAAATTCATTTAACTTTCAAAGCAAGATCACTGTTCACAAATACGCAATTGGAACACGCTTTCTACACATATACAATGTACATTACTACTAGCGAAATTAATTGAGCGTTTAATGAACTTACCTTCAGTAATTAACAACGGTGACACTTCAGCTATGTTTAGCACACCAAAGTTGTGTTAAATGCTCTTTTAGCTTTATTTACATTATTTTTTACTCTGCCATATCTTGGAACTTCTGAGGCTAGTACTTCAGCTTGATCATCCCAAGTTCCAGTCTCAATTTCTCAAACCTTTCTCTGTACAAGGGCTTGGTTAGAATATCTGCGATTTGATTTTCAGTTTGACAAAATTCTAACTTAATATTCCCTTGCTCCACATTATCTTTTAGAAAGTGATGCCTAATGTGGATATGTTTTACCTTTGAGTATTGAACTGGATCCTTAGAAATACATATAACACTTGTATTATCACAGTAAATAGGTACACATTTAAAAATAATACCAAAATCTCTGACCTGTTGTTTTATCCATAGAACTTGTGAGCAACACGCTGCTGCTGCCACATATTCAGCTTCAGCTGTCGATAAAGCAAATGTGTTTTGCTTCTTGGAACCCCAAGAAACTAGGCAAGGTCCTAGAAATTGTACCATACCTGAAGTGCTTTTCCTATTTACCAAATCACCTGCATAGTCAGCATCTGTAAAACTATCTAAATCAAAAGAATTACTTCTAGGATAGAAGAGACTCAAATCATCAGTTCCTTTCAAGTATCTAAGGATTCTTTTTACTGCTGTCAGGTGAGACTCCTTTGGATTTGCTTGGAACCTGGCACACAAACCTACATTAAAAGATATGTCAGGTCTACTAGCTGTTAAGTAAAGTAGTGAGCCTATCATACCTCGATACATAGATTGGTCTACGCAAGTTCCAGATGGATCTTCATCCAATCTAGTGGCAATTCCCATTGGAGTATTATTGGTTTTGGCATTTTCCAACTTGTATTTCTTGATCAGTTCCTTAATGTATTTTTGCTGATGAATCATAATTCCCTCTTCAGTTTGTTTAATTTGCAAACAAAGAAAGAAATTTAATTCTCCAGTCATGCTCATTTCAAATTCTCCACTCATAAGGTCAACAAAGTACCTGCACAAAGATTCATTAGTTGCACCAAATAAAATATCATCAACATATATTTGTACAACTAAGATATCAGTTCCATTTGACTTTAAAAAAAATGTTTTATCAATTTTACCACGTTTAAAACCATTAGCCAAAAGGAACTTAGATAATCTCTCATACCATGCTCTAGGAGCTTGCTTTAACCCATAAAGAGCCTTGTCAAGCTTATAAACATGGTTTGGGAACTCTGGATTTTCAAATCCAGGAGGCTGTTCCACATAGACTTCCTCATTTAAGTACCCATTTAAGAATGCACATTTGACATCCATCTGGTACAGCCTAAATCCCATATAAGCAGCAAAAGCAATAAGTAAACGAATAGCTTCTAACCTGGCTACAGGTGCAAATGTTTCTTCATAGTCTATTCCTTCTTGCTGATTGAAACCCTGTACGACTAGTCTTGCTTTGTTCCTGACAATAATACCATGATCATCTAGTTTGTTCCTGAACACCCATTTTAGTCCAATGGACTTCTTGTCTTTTGGTCTAGGTTCCAGATGCCAAACTTTATTTCTTTCAAATTCATTTAGTTCAGCTTGCATAGAATTAATCCAGTCAGCGTCAGTCAAAGCCTCAACATAATTTTTAGGTTCCATTGAAGAAAGGAAAGCATTGAATGCACAGAAGTTCCTAAGTTGAGATCTGGTTTGAGTTCCTTTGGTTATGTCACTCATGATTGCATCTACTGGATGAGATTTCTGATGTTTCCAGGGCCTTGGGGTGAAATCTTTGATTGGATACAACCTCTCTTCATTATTGTTGACTGGTTCTTCTGTAGGAACTTGATTCTGGATCTCAGGTTGAACTTCTTCAGGAGTTTCCACATGTTGCCCTTCATTATGATTTTCAGTCTGTTCTTGTAGTGGAGTTCCTGGTGCATTCTCCAACTCTGGTTCAGCATTTGCTTCAGGATTCATTACTTCTGCAATTTCAACTTGCTGCTTCTGCAGTGATGCTGGTTCCTCATCTGGATTCTGCTTGCGCACAAGTCCAATCTCGAAATCAACATCACAATCCTGTACATCAACCAATTGTTAAGTCTCATCAAATATAATATGTACCAACTCCTCAACACACATTGTTCTTTTATTATAAACTCTGTAGGCTTTACTGTTTGAAGCATATCCTAGGAATACTGCCTCATCACTACAATCATCAAACTTTCCCAAGTTCCTTTTACCATTATTATGAACAAAAAATTTGCAACCAAAAGATCTAAAGTAAGAGATATTAGGTTTTCTCCCTTTCATAAGTTCATAGGGAGTTTTGTTAGTAATGGCCCTAACAGATACTCTGTTAAGTATATAACATGTTGTGTTCACTGCCTCAGCCAGAAGTTCCTGGGCAGCCTGCTTGATATCAGCATTGTCCTTGCCATATCTTCAAGACTCCTATTCTTGCGTTCCACCACTCCATTTTTTTGTGGAGTTCTTGGGGCAGAGAAGTTGTGATCCATACCATATTCAGTACAGAATTCATCAAATTTGGAATTCTCAAATTCTGTTCCATGATCTGATCTTAGATGAATCAAGTGATTTCCTGTCCTTCTCTGTTCTTTCTTTACAAAAGCAACAAACTCATCAAACGTTTCATCCTTGCTTTCAAGAAAGAAAACCCAAGTGAACCTTGAAAAATCATCAACAATAACCATTACATATTTCTTATCACTTCTGCTTTGGATCCTCATTGGACCACAGAGATCCATATGAATGAGTTCCAAAGGCCTTTTGGTACTTACCATCTTTTTGGACTTGAAGGAAATTCGGGTCTGTTTTCCTCTAACACAAGCTTCACACACTTTGTCATACAAAAACTTAATGCAAGGAAGTCCTTCCACTAAGTACTTAGATCTTAATTTATCAAGTAAAGAAAAGCTTGCATGGCCAAATCTTTTGTGCCACAAAAGAGGATCATCCTCAATAACACTAAGACATGTTAAACTGCTGTTAGGAACCTCGTTAAGATCCACAACATATGTATTCCCTTTCCGAGTTCCTTCTAAAATGATGTTCCCAGTGTCATTGTGGATGATTCTACACTTATTTGAAGTAAAGCTAACAGAATTACCTTTGTCACAAAACTGTGAAATACTTAACAAATTGTGTTTGAGACCCTCGACTAAAAATACATTATCAATAGCATGGGAACGTGACCTTCCTATTTTTCCAATAGCAATTATATCTCCTTTCATATTGTCACCAAATGTCACAGTTCCACCATAGTAGGCATCCAGTGAGAGAAATCTAGTTTTATCTCCAGTCATGTGCTTAGAACAACCACTGTCGAGGTACCAAGTGTTGTTCCCCCTCATTGGAACCTGCAAGAAGAAATAAACATTAGAGTCAAGAACCCAGGTTTCCTTGGGTTTCCTTGTAACAGGAGTTGATTCATTTTTCTTAACCCAGATTTGTTCTACATGTTTGACATTCTTCTGAGTGCACTTCTCTTTCTTAGGACATTTAACCTGCTTATGTCCAGTATTGCCACAGAAATAACAAACAATACTACTAGGCAAATTAACATACTTCTTTTCTTTCTGGATCTTCTTTTTAAAACCTAAACCTTCAGTTCTCTTGGTCTGAGCTTTAGTGATCCAATCAGGAACTCTATACTCTTTTGGTTGTTTACCTTTCCTAGCTCTCTCAAGTTCCCCCTCAAGACGTGCTTTATCCGTTTTTAAATATTCCAAATCATATTTTAATTTTTCAAAATTCGGATATTCAGTAAGTGGAGGAATTTCAGAGTTAGGAGTATTTACACTGAGCTTTAGTAAAGATAATTCCACATTCAGAAGTATGTTATCATGTTTCAGATTTTCAATAGTCTCTTTTAAAATTTTATTATCATCAAACAGACTAAAGAACCTATATTGAATGTCAAACTTCATGTTATCAACCATTCACTGTTCTCTTTGTAAGTTACTAAAGCTTTATCACTTTGCTGTTTGGATCTATGCAATTCCTTTAAATCTTCTTGAATATCCAGAACAGCATTTATTAGATTCTCTTTAGACAGATGTTTTAGTCCATTGTAAGAGTACCATACCTCAGATTCTAGCTCCTCAGATTCTCTTATAAAGGTTTTTCAAGTGTTTGTTTAGCTAAGGTAAAATTGATCTTGGAGATGGAAGAAGTAGCTTATGCTAGGAAGACTTGAAGAAGTTCTTTATCAAGAAAGTTATTCACAATAGAAGAAGAGTTCCCTCACAGGAACTGAGTTCCCTAACAGGAACGTTCCTTAACAGGAACCTGAAGATGGCTGACTAAGATCTTTGGAGGAACTTAGTAAGCGTGGAGCCCAAGTAAACCTACCAGAACAAGAGCGCAGCGCAGCAATGTTTTAGTTAAGATTTTATCTTCTAGATTCATTGTTAAATATGTTAAGTAGGATATGCATGGAATTTATTAGAGGCGTGACAAGATAGCTTGGCAAGTTAATTAATAAATTCCCAAGTTATCTTGTCACGCCTCTAATAAATTCCATGCATATCCTACTTAACATATTTAACAATGAATCTAGAAGATAAAATCTTAACTAAAACATTGCTGCGCTGCGCTCTTGTTCTGGTAGGTTTACTTGGGCTCCACGCTTACTAAGTTCCTCCAAAGATCTTAGTCAGCCATCTTCAGGTTCCTGTTAAGGAACGTTCCTGTTAGGGAACTCAGTTCCTGTGAGGGAACTCTTCTTCTATTGTGAATAACTTTCTTGATAAAGAACTTCTTCAAGTCTTCCTAGCATCAGCTACTTCTTCCATCTCCAAGATCAATTTTACCTTAGCTAAACAAACACTTGAAAAACCTTTATAAGATGAGTTTGCTGTAGTTTAAGTTCCTCATCATCAAAATCTTTAAACATCAACAATTATATTGAAGTTTGTTTGTCATAAACAAACTTCAAGTGAGAGAACTAATTAAACTTAAAGCTACGTGTATACTCCTACACATATACAACTCATGTATGCATAGAGTACTTACCTCATGAAGCTAGTATATGCAAACACCTATTTACATAGTTACCTTCATGGTTCCTTCGCCATCATCATGCTTATCAACCATAACACTCATCATTGTTCTTGTTCTTCTATTGCTTATTATATATTGCTCAAGTTCCTTATATATATATACTTGTCATTGCATTGCTCGAATTCCTTATATCTTGTTCCAAGCATAACTTGTTCTTTCTATACACAACTTAACAAGCACGTTAGATACATAATCATCATTATTAATTTACATTCTTTACAATCATCTAAACCTAGTTCCTCAGCAGTATCTCTTAAACTATTAGAACTTTTATGAAACAGAGATAATATAACTTTTTGGCCAAACAATATTTCATGCCTTAACTTTATAAAATTACTCATCATTAATTTTAATTTACTTGCCGGCCTAAAGAAATTCAAGATTCTTTTGGTCAATTCTATTTTAATACTTTGATTTTTTAATGTATTTCTATTTTATTCAGTTGATGTACTTAGCAATTGTTTATTAAAAGGGATTTTTATTTTATTTTATTTAATTGATGTACCATTTGAATGAGAATTATTTAAAAGGGATTGCAATCACCCTTCGGGCCCCTTACCGCACCATTTTGTTTTTGTCAATGATTATTAATTATAAATTGTAAAATTGCTGTTTTGATGTATACTTGGACAATAAAAAATACGATTTCCTGTCCAAAAAATAGAAAAATAAAAACGACTGATTCACTAATTAGGTGTTTATGCATGTTAGGTGATATCTTAAGTTGGTGGAGTTATGCCTACATGCACATGGGGTTTGTATCATATTTTATTTAACATTTTTAAAATTTATTATCCATTATTAAAAAGAAGAAATTATAATTTTAATTAGATACAGCGTGGCTCGATGAATACTCTTCATTGGAAGTTCTAAATTAATCTAAAAGATTACAGGAAAGATTTTGAGATGGATACTTTTACGAGTAAATCAAGTAATATTTTACAAGGTACATTTTTAAAAACACGTAAAATATGGTAAGGACCATTATATCATATCTCAATCTTTACATTTTCTTGTTTTAGTATTTGAGTGTTAGATATTTGGAAGTGCAAGCAAGGAAAGCAAGGGGTCTTCACCCCCAAATAATCTCATCTTACAAGATTCGAACTTTAAATCTCCATAAGCAAACAAAATCTTACTCGGTATGTCTATCATTTATTTAGGGACCGGGGTGCAGCATGAGCCCTCCGTATACCCTGTGCAAAATATTCTACTTTGAAAGGAGGGGTGGATGAGATTCGAATCCGTGACCTTTATATCACGTTGGCTTGTAATAAATGTTAAAAACTATCTCAGCCAAAAACTTAGTCTGATGGTTGAGGTCCAAAAATATATTTTAAACTCTATGATGTTATAATAAAATATGTTATTAGATCAATCAAAGGTGTATATTCATAATATCAAGATTTAATGTACTTTTAACATAAATTAATGGTCGAACACATTTGCTGACATGCACTTGTAGTGATCAAGTAGCGGTGCGTAAATTGTAATTGACACAATACAGTCTCGAACTCTCCATTAATAGAAGATATAAATCAATCCTGATGAGTTTTAGCAATTAGCTAAAGGTGATCACATAATTGGGCGGGTTGGGTCGGGCCGAGGTTAAAAAAAATTTGACCATTCGCCAAGTTTCGGGCAGAAAAATATGTGCCCAAACCCGGCCAAACTAGCCGGGCTATGCAGGCTTTTCAGACCAATTTCAGGCCGGGCCAAAAAAATCAACTAAAATTGCATAAATTTGCTTTCCCAAGCCCGCCCAAACTTTTAAAAATTGGGTCGGGTCGGAAAAGTCTGCCCTAAAACCACCCAAAATCAAGTCGGGTTAACGGGCAAGGCGGTCTACGATTGGCATAAGCTTTTTGTTGAATTGATCCATTAACATGGTATTTGAGGCAGCGCGACAAAAGATGAAAGCACAAATCTTATCCACCTCTCCTTATAGGTGAAATTTTATCGCACTCGGTATGGGAGTTCCAAGCAGCATCCACATGTCAAACTCAATGGGCTCTCATGTGAAAAAAGAGTGTATAAATGAATCCACATTTCAACTATTAGTTTAAATTTTTGTTTGAGTTGGTCTATATTAACAATAACTGAATGACATGTATCAAAAGTGCTAGTATGTCACTTAAAGAAATTGAAGGGAGTAACAATTAGCTATGGACGGAAGGAATACGGATCGGAAATGGTTGTGTTATTACAAACAATGTCACACACCCAAGACCTGCTGTACTAGTGTACTACAAATTAATATACTAAACACAATCAAACTTGGTACGTCCTATGGCCTTATGAATTAATTGAAAAGATGATTAGAAAACTTTCAAAGTCGTGCATCACGTGGACCTTTGCAGAGATCAGATGTGTAGTACTGTACAATGTGCATTACAATATTGAGTTGATTAAACTGACTTTTTTTTGAATTACAGCTCATTTTTCACCATTTCAACTCTTTCATCTAGTCAATGGATGAATGAAGCTTCTCGTTTATATGATTCTCTTTTTATTCGTACACATTACTAGATCATGGATTATTATTTTATTCATTCCTAACATTATTATATTAAACTATTTAATTTATTAATAGCACATAGAATAGAGTGCATTGGATGCTTATTAGTCGGATGCATGGTTGTATAATGTACTTATTAATACATGGTTAATGCTCCTTTATTTTAATATTATGGATTGATTTCTTTATTCCCCATTGTTTGAGTTTATAATATATTTTACAGCAATAATATGACTTTGTTTTATTAAATTAATTACATATTCCTCAAATTTGGCTTATTCTTTTGAGTTTAAGGGGGTCCATCAATGAATCTGGTGCTTTTTTAGCATATATACATATAGTTTTTAGCTTCTATATACAGGAGTTGAAGCTGAATTAATGTGTATGAAATTTATTCAAGGAGAAATAATATTTCCTGTTTTGTGATATTATTATTTTTGCAATTAAGTAACAATGAGAAAATCTAATTTGCAATGGTCTTTCTCAACTTCCCAATTTCTTTCCTTTAAGTCTGCTCAAGATCAAGATGGAGCTCATAAGCAATACCCACCTGCCGCCTTTTCACAGGTTTGTCCCTTAACACCGGTCGTGGCACGAGTCTCTTTAGAGACATTGGGGTAACGTTGATGTTGATATATATATCGTATGTATGTATGTAACAGAAAAATATGTCATTTCAGATAGTTAGTTATCTGATGCTGTAAGATGTTTTTTTGCAGAGAAAGTTGGGATTGGATATTCAAGGGGGAAGTCAATATCCTATTACAGGTCATCATCATTGGCAGCCTAAAGATGTACTTTCATTAAATCAGTCCTCTGAAGTCAGATCAAATCAAATTGTTCCTGCCACTATAGGTTCTGGTACCGTGACAAATATATCTGTTACGCCTCCTAACGGTCCTGTCGTAGGCTCTACTGATCTTAAGTAAGTTTTGGAAGTCTGTTTTGCACTGCTGCATCTTATTACAGTTTTTTTTTTCATAGGAAATAAGTGCCTAATAATGTGTTCTGCAGGAGTTCTCCGAGTATTGCTATCGGTTCCTGTCAGTTGACCCTCTTCTATAATGGATCAGTTTGTGTCTATGATAACGTTTCTCCTGAGAAGGTATTGTTTATTCTGTTTACTCATTCTTATCAGTTTCGTCTTCCTGCTGTCTCTGACATTCTGTGTCTTTTAATCAGGCTCAAGCTATAATGTTATTAGCGGGGAATGGTGAATCAAAAAATCCAACTTCCTCGCCTGCTGCAATCTCGTCTTTACCTAAAGTGCAGCCATCAGTGCCAATGCAAAGACTGCCAGCAAACGACGCTGCTATTCCAAATCAGTTAGCAGGACTCTTAAGCCCCATTTCTTTGCCCCCTTCTATCAGTTCTCTTCCTGCAGTAGCAACAAGTTGTGCAGTTGAAGCGAATCCAATTAAACCAGTTATGTCGACTCCAATTAAACCAGTTATGGCCCCTCCTGCTCACGTTAAGTGCCCTGAACCTCCTAAATCAGGTGCCTCTGTTGGAGCTGGTGTAAAATCGGTTTTATCAGGTATATTCTCAATGAAATATTCAAATTCTTCTGAATCACATTGTTGTGGCTTATAATTACTGTATTTCAGTATTTCTTCTGTCAGACCATTGATTTTGACAACAGTTCATTTCATCTTGATATAAAGATTAAGTTTCTAACTAATTACATAAATCATGAATTACTGCAGCTGTGCCTCAGGCTCGGAAAGCATCTCTTACAAGATTCTTGGAGAAACGAAAAGAAAGGTGAGCGCTTCTTTTAATAAGCGAATATTTCATCTTACTGAAGTTGATGCTCTGATTAATCTGTGTAAGTTGTGACAAATTCTGATATAGTCCTGGATCAGATGCAAAATGTGGTTATAATCCTTACTGCGGTTTGTTCTTTACCAAGTAGTATATATTCCCTTTAAGATCTAAATGTATACGCGTATGGCCTAAAGCTTTCAGAACTTTCTGCCCTTTCCACACTTATCTTCTTGACTTGTCCTGGAAAGATTACTCTAACCTGTAGGATTCTGTATTATCGACTTATCATGTAGCATAGCTTGACCCATTGTTGGTGTTGACTCCTATTGAGTTCAAGGCCGGATAATGTACCACATTAACACTTCATAAGTGAGGGTCCTGTCCAACATACTACCTTCTAAGGTGAAAACAGCTTCAAATGCTATCTAAAAAGGAAATATGAGGAAGAAAACTACCAACAGTCTTGTGTTGCATTGTACAATAGTATGTTGGAAAATCGCTTTATTTGATATCAATCAAACTCTCTATATTGAACTCCAGTAATCAGTTATATGGCATGAAGAAGAGAGCAAAGCCCTGCCTGGAATATGGTATGATTGGCAGGGTCGAGGGATGTTCCCTTGTGCATATACGTTCCTTGAATTTGTAACAATAATCCGAACTTGTAAAAGTCAGTTTATGTGAAACCTCTAAGTTTTGTGACTTGGTCACATTGGTCTACACTCTACACTCCATGGCTGCATCATTTCTTAGTAGCAGTCTTGCCATACTCTATTCTTAAAAATCATAGGTTCGCGACTTTGATAAGTATTTTGATTATCATAGAATGATAGGACTTGAAGTCAACAAACTAGTGTTCTAATACTTGATACATGATAGTTTACTTCAAAAGATATTTAGTTCCTTATATTTCAAAGATCAACATATCAATTTAGAAACATTTTTGTAACAAGTTTTTGATGCACTGTAATACATGCTTACAATTGACATGTTTGTTTCACAGGGTAACTGCTGCATCTCCTTATGTTGTCAACAAAACTGCTTTCGGATGCAACACTAAAGAGCCTGGTGGATCAAATTTAGCAACGAAATCTGCCTCGTCTAGTCCCCTACCAGCTAGTGTTGTAGAGATTCTCTGATCAACTCTAGCAGTAGGATTGTTTTGGATATATATTCAACCTGTTATCAGGATGATCATATTCAATGAATTCAAATATGATCTATATTTATTCTTTTGACTTGGAATTTATTGCAATTTTAATATGCTTGCTTTCTGTTCATTCATTACATCAAATAACAAGATAAAAATGACATAATTAAGCTAATGCAAGAGGCTACTCCTTAATCGTCACTACAAGTAATGTTCGTTGCAAATCACCTCGTGACAAGTGATTAACTTCAAGAGGAAAAAATACCAATTGACTAGGAAATGGTTGCTTCAAATTGTAATTCATCGATTTAAAGATCACAGATGCAAAACCAATATACTACATAAATATTATAGAGGTTGAGTTTTGTATATTAGCTTAGTTTCCGATGCACGCAGTGTAAGCATTAAAGTCAAAATCCATATACTAGTATCTCAATTCAAATATCATGCATTTTAGACTTGTAGATTGTAGTACTAGTTTATTTGGTTAAAGTTTTTATTTGCTCTTCCTCATCCTCGTAATGTGGGGACAAAGCAGCAACATTAAATGTAGCGGACAAATTGTATTCCTCCGGAAGCTCGATCTTGTGTGCATTTTCTCTGATCCTTTCAAGGACCTTGAATGGTCCGTCAGCTCTGGGCTTGAGTTTACCATGTGTTCCTCTAGGAAACCTTTCTTTCCTTAAGTGAATCCAAACAAGATCTCCTTCCTTAAAGCTAGTTGGTTTACGGAACTTGTTCGCTTATTCTTCATAGTGTTGATTTTGCCTTGTAATTTGAGCTCGAACCTTCTCATGTAGCTTCTTGATTTCTCTAGCTCGTTCATCGGCATCACCACTAAAGTGGTCAAGAGAGGGTAATGGAACAAGATCAACTGGCGTAGTTGGGTTTTTACCATAAACGATTTTGAAATGGCTTTCACCATTGGTTTGGCTTTGAGAACAATTGTAGGCAAACTCGCCTTGAGCTAACAACACATCCCATTGTCGGGTATTCTTGCTTACTAGACTTCTCAGCATATTCCCAAGAGTCCTATTGACAACTTCATTTTGACCATCAGTTTGAGGATGTGCGGCTAAGCTAAACTGCAACTGCGTTCCTAACTTGCGCCATAAGGTTCTCCAAAAGTGGCTCATGAATTTGACATCTCGATTAGAAGTGATGGTCTTTGGTATTCCATGTAGCCGTACAAATTCTAGAAAATAGAGAACAGCAATTTGCGTGGCATCATTAGTTTTATTGCATGGAACAAAATGAGCCATCTTCGAGAATCGATCAACAACAACGATGATGGAATCTTTGTTGCGTTGGGTACGACGCAACCCAACAACAAAATCCATACCAACATCTTCCCAAGGAGCTTCAGGAACAGGCAATGGTGTGTAAACACCAGTGTTTTGGCCTCGGGCTTTGGCAATATGACACGCTCGACATCGCTTGACATATCGATCGAGTCACGAACCATGTGAGGCTAATAGAAATTTTCTTTAACAATGCCCAATGTCTTATCACGACCAAAATGACCAGCAAGACCACTAGCATGACGCTCATGTAGTATCATCTCGCGTAGTGAACATCTTGGCAAGCACAATTGATTTCCCTTGAATAAGTAACCATCTTGTCGATGAAACTAGCGGTGAGGGCCTCCTGAACAATTCTTCAAAATTTCTCCAAAATCTTCATCATCTTCATACAAGTTTGTGAGAACCTCGAAACCAATGACTTTGACTTGAAGAGTGGAGACCAAGGCATGTCTTCTACTTAAGGCATTAGAAACCTTGTTTTGTGTCCCGAATGTGTGCTTGAGGACAAAGTGGAAAGGAGATAAGAACTCGCCGCATCATGCATGACGACGTTGGAGATTATGTTGGTTGAGAAGATGCTTCAATGATTCGTGATCTGAGTAGAGCTCAAACTCTTTAGCCAAAAGATAGTGACTCCAATGATCTAAGGCTCGTACAATTGCATAGAATTCCTTCTCATATGTTGAGTACTGTAGACACCCAAATGTGTCTCCTCAAAACCAAACCCAGTGATGAATACTTTTCACGTCATATAATTATCGAACGAAGTGAAAGTATGAAAAGTCTAGTGATGCGGTTGTTTTATTAAAACTCCAGTTTTTAAAAATGTACTCTATTTATGAAAATAGCCAGTCTAATTTAGTTTGGTCCATGATAAGGGTCCAACAATAGTGTGGTTGAATGGTGCTTTAAAATACCTTTCCAACGATATAGTATAACCTCAATTTCGATGAATGATGAGGAAGTTATGGCCAAAATACTAAATTGGGCCCAAACTAGATTTTACCTACGACCCAATGATTGTGTGGAGGGTCCAAAGGTTTAATCCCATTCCTAAACCAATTAGAATTAATTAGAAGCTTCTATTAGTTTCTAGAAGATATTAATTATTCTTTTTGAAAGATAAGATTAAAGAGTTTGAAATTGAATAAAATTCCTCTTTTTGAGAGTCCTTATTTTATACGAAATGGAATATTGTCAAATATTATTTTTGTGCCTCATAATATTTATCCAAATCTTTGCACCAAAAAAATATTTATCCAAATCTTATATGGTTGGATAGATCTTGAAATTATATTTCCAATGATATATTATAATAATAATTCCGAGCTGTAACGAAAAAGATATGAAAGGAATACGAAACTCTATCCAAAACTGACACCCTTCCACTATTTTGGCCAAATCTTTTATTTTACAATCAATTTTAATCTGATTCTAATTGGGTTGGAAATTAGACTTCAAGAGCTTTCCAACGACATATTACATGACTTATTTGGCCTTATAGATCAAAAGATATGATAAAAAGAAAATTCGCAAAAAACTGTCTTAGCGCCAAACGACAGACTCTGTCGCCAAACGTCAAGTCTCTGTCGCATTGCGACATGACTAATATTATTCCGATTCAAATTCTAACTCTTTTCTATCGTTTTCGGACTATTTTCTTTATAAATAGTGTCGATATTCCTCGTTTTCAAATCATCAACAAGCTTGATCCAAAACCATAAATTCTGTCTCTTCTCTCTTTCAAGCAATAGCTTATTCTTTCTCCCTCTTGCTTTCTTAACCAGGTTTTTCACCAACACCATACCGCACTCATTAGTTCTATACATGCCTAGCCAAGTTCGAAGATGCCTTCGCCTAGACGTGAAAGGTTGATACTTTATGGCGGTTTGGACCCCAAATCCAATTTCTAAACTCTTTACTTATTTAATTTAATTGTTTGATTTAATATATTATTGAAGTTTACTAACGCGTGTATTTTGTTATTAGAAAGAGATACGAGGCATCAACGTGAGTAATTTCATTACTTTATTCTTGTAGATTGCATGCTTAGATCTTATTGATTCATAATATCTTGTTAGGATGTTTTTATTGCTTTCTGGCATCATGTTTAGGGTGCTTCATATGCTTTCTAATATCATGTTAGTATCATGTTAGGGCTAAAACTTTGATTTTTGTTGCTTAGTTACATACTAGGATTTGTTATTAATCTTGTTAGTTTCATGCATAGGATCTTGCAAATATAATTAAGCTTTATAATTGAGATTATTATGATGATTGTTGGATTTATGATTATTATTATGTTGCTTGATGTACATTATTGTTATTGCTTGATCACGCCTTTTCTGTAGGTTTAAAGGGAATTGTACTTGAAATCAAGCCTAATAAGATAATTAATAAATTTGGTTTAGGCTAATATGATTTTAACTCAAGTGATCGCTAATAATAGATTTATTTGTGCATTAATATTCAACCAACATAGATTAAACATGTTTAGGGTTAACCTAATGAATGCATGTTAGTCAGAAAGCACACATTAATATGAGAAGAATAAAGTAGAGGCCTATTTTATAGGGCGGGCTCAATCTGTTTTAGGTTGGATTCGTACCTTCATCCCCGAATATCCAGTCATGGTTTTAGACCACTATGGAGTTAGCAATCTCTAAGATCGTGAAGGGGTGTAACCTTCACCCTGTGATTGGTTTATAAGTTCCTAAAACTTGTTTGCGACTCTTTTACTCTCGTTTCCTTCCTTTTGGACTCCTCCATGCTTAAGTGTATGATCACAGTGGGGTTCAAGTTTGGGATGCTTGAATTATTCCCTACTGTTTTTGGCCACTCTACTGAGGAGGATTTCTATTTTAATTCCTGAAATTTATTTTGGCAATGATTTAGGATGAGCGGATGAGACTCAAAAAGTTCTAAGTATTTCATGTGCGTAATTTAGATTAACATTGTGGCATATTCATAAAAAAGGTCCGCATTGGAAAGACAATCTGTAATGCGTCAAAAACATAGGATTTTTACACTAGAAAATTTGGGAAATATCTTTCACAACTAAAATCGAAATAACGCTGCAAAAAACTGGAAAATTCTAAAGAACAAAAAGCTGTTGAGGCATGTAGGAACTGGCGTTGAGAAAACAGTGCCATCGCAATGCGAGGGCTCTATCGCCTAGCAACAGAATTGTCATTTGGCAACAGGGTCATCGTCTGCAACGGGCACTGTAGTCTCGTGCTAAGTTCTTTCAATACCGAGCTAGAAATCTACCTTCTTGTTTCGACCAGTTCTAGTACTATTTGCTCGGTTTTACTTCCTTATTGAGTTTTTTCCTTTTTTCTGAAACAATATGTGTTCTACATATGGCTATAACCCTTTGGGGATTCACGCTCCATCTACCCAATCGAACGCTCCTGGCAACGACGGGTACATCCGGGTTTGTGAATTCACCAAACCGTGGAAGCGAGTTAACTTGCAAGGTCACATCCATGCTCGCCAGCCCTTCCAAAGGTAAGGCTTCCGCACGATGCATCCGGACTCATAACCATGAACCCTCTTTGACTAATCCATATCCTTGAACTTTAGAGAACTATAGCCAAGGTTAGGTTGCAAACTCATTGCATCATATTGTGACTACTTGTGCATCTCTTACTTGTGCATACTTATTATGTGACTAAGTTAACCGTTTGTTTATGAGTCTAAATTAAATAACCAATGACTAAAGGACTTTGCTTGATTAATTAATTAATTAATTTGAGCTAATAAATATGCCTAAAATCGACTCATAGTTGCTTTGAGTCAACTTTGATTTTTATTCTTGTATACTGCACAAGCGTCAACTTGTTTTGGTCATAGCCAGAGTTCTAGGAAGAATTACGACTCGTACAACTTATAGATCTGTATCCATGAGTTTTATCTTTCATTAAGTGTTGGTTACCTCCCATTCAGAGTCACAAATCAAAAGTTATGACTAAAATACTACAGCCTGTCCAGTTTAGTGTATATACGTGAGGTCTTAACTTAGTCTTCGTTCGAGTCTAATCATATGTCTAAAGTCCCATGTTCATGACGCAAGTCTTAACATGCCACTTACACCCACAAGTCCTCACACACTTTGTGCATATAGGTCACCATGACCATGTCTTAGTGTAGACACCTATTTGTGCCTCCCCAAAACCAAACCCAGTGATAAATACTTTTCACGTCATATGATTACCGAATGAAGTGAAAGTGTGAAAAGTTTAGTGTTGCGGTTGCTTTTATTTAAACTCTTCTTTCTGTTTTCGAAAACCTGCTCTTTTTATGAAAATAGTCAATCCAATTTAGTTTGGTCCATGATTAGGGTCCAATAATAGTGTAGTTGTATTGGGCTCGAAAAGAACTTTCCAACGATATATTATAAGCCCAATTTCGATGAATAATGAGGAAGTTATGGCCAAAATACTAATTTGGCCCCGGTTTGGTTCTTATATGCGGCCCAATGATCTAGAGGATGGCCTATTATTAATTATCATTCCTAAAGCAATTAGGATTGATTATAGTCTTCTAGAATTATCTAGAAGGTTCTCTTAAATCCTAATAGAGTTAGGATTGATAATTATGTTTTAAAGAGTTTTACTTGGAATAAAATAAGTGTTTTTATGAAAAATACGATTTTAACTTGATAAACACGGAATTTACGACTTAATCATATTAAGAAGTGGATTCCACATACAAAACGTGTTAAGATCTTAATTAGCGCCTGGCGCTAAGGTCTGCTGCTCGGCGCTGGTACTCAGCGCCTGGCGCTGACCTCTGTCGCCTGACAATGGTCCTGGTCTTGTCGTTTGGCGATAGGAGGTCTTTTATTCCGAATGGAACTCGATCCCTTTTCTATCGTTTTCGGACTATATTTTTCTATAAATAGGGTCCTTGATCTCCGTTTTCAATCATCAATAAGCTTGAACCATCAATTCTCTCTTTTCTCTCTTTAAAGCAATAACTTATTCTTTCTCTCTCTATTCTTTTTCTAAGCCTCACCCTTTTCAAAATACACAATTCCGCATTCATTAGTTCTAAACACACCTAGCTAAGTTCGAAGTTGCCTTCGCCCTAGACGTGAAAGGTTGATATTTTCTGAGTGTTTGGACCCCAAATCTAGTCTAAACTTTCTAAACTCTTTACTTATTTAATTTAATTCTTTGATTTATTTTTTTATTGAAGTTTACTAACGCGTGTATTTTGTTATTAGAAAGAGATACGAGGCATCTGATTTGATTACTTAATTATCCATTTGATATAGGAATCATGTTTAGATTATTTTGTTAATTCCTAGTATTATGTTAGGATGTCTTTATGATTTCTGGTATCATGTTTAGGGTATTAACTAATATTTCTAATATCATGTATGTTCCTAGTATCATGTTTAGTGTATTAACTAATATTATTTCTAATATCATGTATGTTTCTAGTATCATGTTTAGGGTGCTTGCTATTATATCTAATAGCATGTTAGGGCTAAAGCTTTGATCTTTAATGTTTAGTGACATGCTAGGATTTGTTATTAATCTTGTTAGTATCATGCCTAGGATCTTGCTAATATTATTAAGCTTTATTATGATGATTGTTGGATTTATAATTATCATGTTGCTATATATTATTGTTATTGCTTGATCACGCCTCTTCTGCAGGTTTAAAGGGAATTTGTACTTGAAATCACACCTAATAAGATAATTAATAATTTGGTTTAGGCTAATATGATTTTAATTCAAGTGATCGCCAATAATAGGCTTATTTGTGCATTAATATTCAACCAACATAGATTAAATTGGTTTAGGGTTAACCTAATGATTGGATGTTAGTCAGAAAGCGCACATGAATACGAGCAGATGAATAAAATAGAGGCCTATTTTATAGGGAGAATTCTTTCTCTTATAGATTGAATTTGCACCCTCATCTCCAAATATCCAATCATGGTTCCAGACCTATGGAGTTAGCGATCCCTAAGATCGTGAAAGGGGTGTAACCTTGACCTGTGAACGGTTTATAAGTTCCTAAAACTTGTTGGCGACTCTTTTGCTCTTGTTTTCTTCCCTTTAGACGCCACCATACATAAGTGTATGATCACATTGGGGTGCAAGTTTGGGATGCTAGAAATATTCTCTACAGTTTTTGGTGACTCCACTGGGGAGGATTTTTATTTTATTTCCTGAAATTAATTTTGGCAATGATTTAGAATGAGTGGATGAGACTTAAAAAATTCTAAGTATTCATGTGCGTAATTTTGATTAACATTGTGGCATATGCATAAAAAGGTCTGCATTGGAAAGACCATTTGTAATGCGTCAAAAACATAGGATTTTTCCACGTTGGAAATTTGGGAAATATCTTTCACAACTAGAATCGAAATAATACTGCGGAAACTGGAAAATTCTAAGAACACAGAAAGCTTTTGAGGCATGTAGGAACTAGCGCCGAGAAAATAGAGCCCGTCCCTAACGCGATGGTTTTGTCGCTTGGCGACAACAATGTCGACTGACGGTAGGGTCATCTCCTGGCGACAGTCTCTGTTATATCGCAGCAAATTCTTCCAATACCGAGCTAGAAATCTACCTTCTTGTTTCGACCAGTTCTAGTACTGTTTGCTCGGTTTTACTTCCTGAATGACTTTTTCCCTCTTTTCTCATATGTGTTCTACATATGGCTATAACCCTCTGGGGATTCACGCTCCATCAACCCAATGGAACGCTCCTGGCAACGACGGGTACATCCGAGTTTGTGAATTCACCTAAACGTGGAAGCAAGTTTAACTTGCGAGGTCCCATCCATACGCGCTAACCCTTTCAAAGGTAAGGATTCCGCGCGATGCATCTGGACTCATAATTATGGACCCTCTTTGACTAACCTTTATCCTTGATTTTTAGAGAGCTAGAGCCATGGTTAGGTTGCAAACGCATTGCATCATATTGTGACTACTTGACTACTTGTGCATCTCTTACTTGTGCATATTTCTTATGTGACTAAACTAACCGTTTTGTTTGACTTGTGTTTGTAAATAAGTCTTAATAAACTAACCAATGACTAAAGGACATTACTTAATTAATTTGAACTTATAAATATGTCTACAATCGTGTCATAGGTCTTTTAGTCAACCTAGATTTTTATTCCCGTATACTGCACAAGCGTCAAATTGTTTTTGGTCATATCCGGAGTTATAGGAATAGTTACGAGTCGTAAAACCTATGGATCTGTATCCCCAAGTTGTATCTTTAATTTGGCATTAGTTTCGTCCCAATCAGAGTCACAGATTAAAAGTTATGACTAAAATACTACAACATGTCTGGTTTAGTGCACATACATGAAGTCTTGACTTAGTTTTTGCTCAAGTCTAATCACATGTCTAAAGTCCCATGGTCATGACTAGGGGTGTTAATGAACCGAGCCTGCTCGTGAACTGTTCGATGCTCGGCTCGGTCAAAGCTTGGTCAAAGCTCGGCTCGTACGGGCTCGACTCGAGTTCGGGTTCGGCTCGGTATCTTAACAAGCCAAGCCTGAGCCATCCATGGCTCGGCTCGAAAGCTCGTTAACAAGCTCGAACCTTTCTTTATATTAATATTTTACTTTATTATATTTTTTTAAAAAAAAAAAATTCAGTCTTTTGGGGTAAAAAACTAACACTTGTATGTATTTTACAATTATCACATTGGGCCTTATTTTCCTTTAGACATTTACCCTCAAGGCCTTAATTTTGCACTTCTCATAGTCTCGTTTTACAGCCATCAACCCTAGCCGTTTTGCCTCCGTCAATCTTTCACTCCATTGTTTGCCTCTCTCCATTTCGCTAGTCCTCCAAATCTCTTATCCAGTCAAGCAGGGCCTCCGACCAAACACCAATCCATTTCGTTTGCCTCACTCCTTCAGTTCGTGAGTTATGAGTGATAACAAAATTTAGCAAAGATGTGTCTTCATGTGTTTGGTTATGAAAAGCAAATATGTAGTGCGTATGTTTTTTGTAAACTATTATTATTAATTTCCTACAATTGTTTGTTTGGCCATGAGTTTTATTTTGTTTGGCCATGAGTTGATTACATTGTTTTCATTTAATTTGTTGATTTTTTGCTTAAATTTTTGCCAAGTCTTGAGTTGAGCTTGAGCTCGAGCCGAGCCCCAAGTCGAGCTCGAGCTCGAGCCAAGCTCCATATTTCAAGCTCGACGAGCTTCGAGCTCGAGCCAAGCCTGGGCACACCATTGTCGAGCTCGAGCCGAGCGCCGAGCCAACAAAGGTTCGGTCTAGGCTCGGCTCGTTAACACCCCTAGTCATGACACAAGTCTTGAACATGTCACCTACACTCACTAATTTTAGCACACACTTTGTATATGTCACCATGACCAAGTCTTAGGTTCATGCATGAGTCATTCTTTTGGTCATTTGAATTGGGGTCCACCCTATTCCTAATTTTTCCATATCTCTCCATCTATATCATCTTTCCACTCTCTACATGCTTTCTCCATGCAAATCACACTCTTCATTATTTCATGATCTTTTCCCATCTATGCATGTTGAATCAAGTTCGTGTCATGTAATTGACAATAACAAAAAGAAGAGTAAT
The DNA here is from genome assembly GCF_948465745.1 of Chenopodium album. Taxonomy (NCBI): domain Eukaryota; kingdom Viridiplantae; phylum Streptophyta; class Magnoliopsida; order Caryophyllales; family Amaranthaceae; genus Chenopodium; species Chenopodium album. The sequence goes on along the minus strand of NC_137858.1, from coordinate 32,459,856 downwards.
GTTGGGACATAGAACGATGCAAGCTTCTCACTAAGATTTCATGCCTTCTTTTTCTCTTTTCAAACCATTCCCCAATAAGTCTAGCATAGGCACCTTTTATTTTCCTTAGATTTATTCCATAGGTTTTTTTCCTTTTTCCCTTTAATAAAATGAGTATTTATTGCATATGATCATTGCATTACATTGCAAAAAAAATAAAATAAAAAAAAATAAAAAAAAAAATTCCCTGTCGAACTAAGCACAAGGTATACTTATGATTAGAGGAACCTCTTGTAGCCCATCTATCATCTTCACCCTTTCAAACATACATAATCCTTCCTTGATAAACCACTTTGAGCCTCGTCTAATGATAAACCTTTTTTTCTTCAACCCACATCTACGTAACCTTGGGATGGGATGGTGTGAACTTATGCAATTTTCAAAGAACAAAAGCTTGAGTGATTCAAAAGATTAAAGTAGCAAAAAAAAAATATAGAAATAATAAAAGTGTGCTAAAGGGCAAGTGTTCCAATGTTGTTGACAAGGACATGTCTTTAATATGAACACGTCTCAAGATTGCGTCTCTTATCGAGTGCTCGGTATCGTAACTAAGAAACATGAATGCCAAGTGAGTGATAGACCGCATGATCGAGATTGTCCACACTTATCAAAAAAGAATTGGATAAAAATAAAAAATGCAAAAGCAAAAAGAAAAAGAGAAAAAGAGAGAGCAAAATAAAAGAGAGTTTAAAAGTGAGAAAAAACTCAAGCATAAAAATACAAAGATTCAAAGTAAGGTTGCACACCTTGGGGGGCTTATCTAGGGTCTTGGGCCTTTATCCCCTTCTTCTCTAACCTTTAGCCTAACCACGTTACAACCCTTAAAATACCTCTTGGAGGTATACATACACTTGTGCGAGGTTTGGCTAGAGCTACGTTCAGCCTGATTCCTAACGGATACGTAGGCAACCTCACAAAGGGGTGTGGCCGTAATAAAAATGCATTCATATTCACATTCACACACTCACACTATAATCATATCAAGGGATCTCCAATGCTCATCCCTATTCATTTAGAGCTAGACTTGCGAGCTTGATCCCTATATCATTATTTGACTCTTCTGAAAGTATTTTCCACACCGTTAGCCTTTGCGGCCTAACCTTAGTGTTACTTTCACGCACATCACAGATACATGACCAAATAGTACTCCTCTCAGGAACCCTTTGTCATGAAATATTAACATAACGTAGAAGCATGCCTTGTCATATTAAGGTCATGATCATCACTTATGAAGTACTTCGCCTCTGTGCCTAAGTTACCTAAATAATTTCATCTAGAATCAGCAATCGAGATAGCCTAGGATGTTACAATCTTCGCACTTTAAGGATAATACATCAACACATACATTTGTTTAAACTCATTTGACATGCATCGATCGTAACACTTTACTCCTGTCTTTTCGCGTCTCTCTTTTTCTGGAGAAAGCCGGTACCCTCCACAAATTGACGGAAAATTTTGTTTTTCTGCGTTTTCGAGTCGAATGCACACATAAGTCATGTACACATCGAGTCGCATGGGCACGATGTAATACCCCGTATTTTCATACGTATTTTTCTAATTAATTAATTAGGAATTATTTTATAAAAAGGGTATTTTAGTAAATTTATTGTTTGGAGCCAAAATAATATTTGAATTTTGGCGCTAAAAGCATTTTGAAAACTAATCATTATTTTGGATAAGATTTATTATCCATTTATCTTATCTTAAAAATCGGATTATTTACATATTTCGGATATTTTAATTAAAGAAAAATAATATTTTTTAAATTAATTATTATGGCCGAAAATTCCCATTTTTTAGCTAGGAAATTCGGATTTTCTATGTACGGAAAATCTGATTTTCTTAGTTAATTATTGGTGAATAATTGGTATTTAATTAATTATTTATTTATTTAATTATTCTATATTATTTACACAATAATTTTTATTCCTTAAATCGAGCAAAATCTTCCTAAATACTAGTAAAGGAATCTCCTATTTTCCTTAATTCTAATTCTCCATCTTTTTAGTATCCAATCATCATATTCTCTTGCCTTTTGTTCCTCTTGATTATTCCCCAAGTAATTCTAATTTCCTTATTATTTTTCATGACATACATACCTTCCATATTCAATTATACACAATTCCTTCAAATATCAAAACTTTCCTTAAATCTTTGCTTACTTCTCCAAGTAATCTCTTAAACCCTAATTACCATAATTTTTCCTACATTTTCCTACCATAATTCATGCTCATACTCGCCTATAAATACCCCTTCATACCTCTCACATTCTTCACACCAATTCTCTTCTTTTCTTCTCCTAAATTTTACACAAATCATCCCGTTCATCTTTGAAGCCAATTTTCGGGCACTTATAGTCAGTTTTTGGGGTAGTGACGTTTCACAAAAAGTTGTTCCTCTCAAAAAATCCTTGAGGTTAGGCTCAAGAATCACCCAATTCGAAGTTATATCAAAGGAGTTATAGCCTCTGCAAGTTCTGCCTATTCTTTCCAACACAAATCCAATACTTCTCTCTTTCTTGTTTTCTTATCTTTTCTTCTTCTCTTCTCTTATTCGATTATTATTATTATTATTATTATTATTATTATGGGGGATTTATAAAAATTATTATGAGTATTTTTAATTATATAAAATCATATTTTTAATGATGTTTATGAAAATTAATTTAAAAGGTTCATGTACATATAGTTGGGGGTTTTTAATTATTTGTTAACCTTATATTGATTAAGGTTATATTTATTTGTAGGGTGTGTTCAACCAAGATTCTTGAGGTTCTTTTGGTGTGTATAGCTAAGCAAGGATCAAGGTACGTTTAGGTGGCTAGATACCTTCGAAAGTGATTGGTTTGAATATCATGTTTCTACATGATTTGTTTGGTGATTGAATTGAATTGAATTATGATTTATGAAAGGATTTTTTGTAAAAAACTACCTTTTATAAACCATTTTTTGCGAGAAACTACCACGAAAACGAAATGTTGTAATTAACTACCTTATAAAACCCAAAATGTTGTAATTGACTACCACCCATCGGAAAGTCAGGTTTGACTTTATTTTTCCGGCGTTGACTTAGTCACGTGAGGGTCACGTGACCCTTAATGACATGATTTTTCCACTTTTTTCCCCAAATTCTCGAAATGGGAAATGGGAAAATTATGTCATTAAGGGTCACGTGACCAAGTCGGCGCCGGAAAAATAAAGTCAAACTTGACTTTCCGGTGGGAGGTAGTCAATTACAACATTTTGTGTTTTATAAGGTAGTTAATTACAACATTTCGTTTTTAGGGTAGTTTCTCGCAAAAAATGGATTATAAAAGGTAGTTTTTTACAAAAAATCCTTTATGAAATAAAGTATGTTTGGAGGTATTATAAAAGTATTTTGAATGATTGATTTTTAAATCATGTTTTGAATGGTTTGAATTACTTATCATGTTTAAATAAAGGATTTGATTTTAAAAGATTTGTTGAATTAAAAGGTTTTTCAAGGAAGAGTTATTGAGATTTAATTCTCAAGTATTTATTTAAAAGGTTTTGATTTTGAAAGTACGTGGAAGAAGTTTATATTATATTTGAATTATTGGATATTAAAAGGATTTATTATTGAACCATTAAAATATTATTATTAATACTTTATAAGCATGTTGGTAATCCCACTATGCGGATTTGGTTTATTAATAAGACTATGGACTTTGTATGACCTAGTCTTTCCTCAAGAATAGCCTTGTAATATAAGGAGACTAATTGGGGGGTGTGCACACTTAGGTGAGGAATTGGATTAAAAGAAATTGGTTCAAAAAGGAATTGAATTTTAAAGGAATTGGTTTATCAATTATTTTGAATGTTGAATCATTGGAATTGGTTTTGAATCATGAGTTTTGGAATTATTGGATTATTTATTGGAAATTGGTTTTAAAGCATGTTTGCGAATAAACTGAGTTTACATTATCTTGCACTTATTGTACTTAGCATAATTTGCTAATCCGTATTTCTTATTTGTTTTGGTTCGCCCTGTTTACCGTAATGGTAAGCAGTGTTGACTATTTTCAGATGGAGTCATGAATGAACATATGGGAGTTTCGGGATTTGCTTCACCTAGTTTAGGAATGTTGGTCTTGTCTTTATTTATATTACTCATAACAATGTTACTATTTTTATAAGTATTAATAAAAGAAAGTTGAGTTTCCGCGCAAAGTATTGGTTTATTTTAGTAAGTTTGAGTAGCCTTGCGTAAACACGCGGCGGTAATACGCCCAAGTTTATCTCTACGGTATAGTTATACGTATTATATTGGTATTTCCGTAGAGGGAGATTTGGGGGTGTTACAGATTTTTTCTTCTCTTTTTTAACGGAGGATTTGCTTTTTTATTTCATGGATTGCTATAGAGTTGTTTCATGGGTAAAAATTTTGTGCAAGATTGAAAAAGAGATTAATATTTCGACAACAATCTAATGAATCTGACGGAAATTTTCTACACGGCTACAACAGATCGATAGACCCCCTCGCTGAAGAAGGCTGTAAATCACAACGATATGAAAGAGGGTATGAAGAATGTACGATTTGCAACAACGATCATAGCTTTGCTTACAGAATGTTTTTATTTGATTCAATCATTATGTATTCGTTAGATCTAAATCTCTTTGAAGATGTCATATGACTTATTTATGAATCAATTTTATTTCCAAAAAAAAAAAAAAAAAAAAAAAAAAAAGCTAATATAAGTACAATTTTGGCTAGACACGAAAGCACAATATGATTGTTTCTAAAAAAAAAAAAAAAACCTTAGGTCAAGCTTTAGATCAAATCACTAGCTCGGCATGACCCAAAAGTCCAAAACCATCTTCAGCCCATCAAAAAAAAAAAAAAAAAAAAAAAAAAAAAAAAAACTGAAAAATCCATCTAGCATTGTAAAGACTAAGAGGGTGTTTGGTAAATGGGAATTGGGGGTGGGAATGAGAATTTTAATTCAAATTAAACAAAATCTCTTGTGTGTTAGATGGGATTGGGATTAAAGGAGGGAATGGGATTGGGAATAAAGAGCATTTCTCAGCCTCTAGGAACTTTAGTCCTAGAGGCCTCTACCAAATTGTGGATCCTACGTTCTTAGTTAAACTTATTGACTTTGATTTTTTTTTTTTAAAAAAAAAAGCAAATCTGAAAAAAAAAAAAAGGAAAGACAAAAATGTGGGGCCCTTTTGTGTCATACATTGTCCCTCCTCTCCTATATTTCTTGTTTCTTCTGCCCAAATGCAATGGTAGTGACAATTTTCACAATTTCCCCTCTAAATGCACAATTTTTTGATTCTTAATTTTGGTTTTATTTTTTGCAAACTAAAAAAAAATTGCCATAATAATTTGTTGGAGCATTTATTTTTCATAATTTGTTATAATCCTTTTTTTTTCTCAAACTTTGGGATTGGGTCTCTTTGGGTTGAATTAATTACAAATACCATCAAGGATTGTTGGTATCTAAAAGAATACTATCAAGATGCTTGAATCATAAAAAGTACCATCAATAGGAAAAGATAGAACAAGAACAACACCAAATACTATCAATGACTGATGGTATACAAGAATACCATCAAGAGATGTTGGTATCCAAAAGAATACCATCAAAAATTGTTGTAGAATAACATCAAGGACTGTTGGTATCTAACAGAATACTATCAAGAAGTTGTTGGTATCACAAATGGTACTATTAACAGCAAATGATAGAACAAGAACAAAACCAAATACCATCAACAAGTTTGTTGGTATCATAAAAAGTATCATCAACATCAAAAGATAGAACAAGAACAACACCAACGGTTATTATATTTCATTTTCGCCGGATTCTCTCTTTTTTTTCTCTTTCTCTTCTTTTAATCTCGAATTCCTTTTTATGTTTTCATATCATCATTTGCTTAAGCTTTTTCTTAACCCTTACCTTTATATTTTCTTTTCTATCTTCTTTGAACTGAAATGGTTTGAGAAGGGTTTCTCTCTCTTATTTTGTTTTGGACTTGCCCCTTATGTTTTCTCTCTCTTCCCTTTTAAAATTTTTTTTTAGTTCTTTAAAATTTGGTCAGTAGACAATTTTCAGAACAAGAGGAGTCCGCCATTACAGATGTGTCCTCATAATATACAAAATTACTAAATTAACCTTTCCTAGAGGCCTCTAGGACTAAAGTTCCTAGAGGCTGAGAAATACTCGGGAATAAAAAGGGTGAATTCCCACCATTTTATTACCTAGGGAGGGTAGGTAATAAATGGGTGGGAATGAGAATAAGTGAACAATGACATTTTTGCCATTAATGAAAAAAATGGAGGAGAAAGATTAGTAAGGGTAATTTTGTATTTTTGTTATTTATTCTCCATCTATTCTCATCCACTACCCAAATAAAGTATTGTCATGTTTTTAATATTCCCAACAATCAATTTTCAATCCCATTCCCACATTTAAATCCTCAAATTCTCATTCCTATATTCCAAACGCCCCGTAAAGAGATAGAAATGTATATGCGTAATGGATTAGCATTCCATGTCAACAACAACAAAAACACGGATCAGCACAACGTTATACATTAATCATCTTTTTGGTTTGTTCATGATCACATTAAAACACTTAACTTATGCGAGAGCAAAAAAAAGAGAAAAATTCATCCAATCAAAATTTCAAATTAAACCCTGAAAATGCTGGGATTCATAAGAAGAAATTCATCAACAACAAAATCAACACTTTATTTGAATTCATGGCTTCAAACAAGAAGAGAATTTTGTTTAGGTGTTCTTTCCAATGATGTTGATCGAAATTCCGACACTTTCACTCGCAATTCCAAACTTATGCAGGATTTACTCTCTCAACTCCATTCTAACATCAACAAGGTCACTTCTTGACTTTGATTTTCTATTTTTATAGACGGGATTTGATTTCAAGTCACGTAAGACTACAACACGACTTTACTAACTAAGCTAGTTGACATCCACGTTTCCGGGTTTAGTTAATTTTGCTTTTTTAAATTTTAATTTATTGATTTTTAAATTTATTGTTGAAGGTAATTGCTGGTGGAGGAGAAGAAGCAGTGAAGAGGAACAGAACTAGGAAGAAGCTTCTTCCTAGAGAGAGAATTGAACGGATTCTTGATCCTGGTTCTTCATTCCTTGAACTTTCCCAGGTTTTTACTATTTTCTGAATACTATTTATTTAGTTGGAAATTATGTGATTAGTTTGGGAACTTATCATACTTTTTTAGTATGATTATCTAAATGCATGTTTGTTACTATAATCTTGTTAAATTAGGCCCTTTTGTGTTAATGGTTGAATGACAGGATGTGTTGTTACTATGGATAAATGTTGATTGGTTTTACTCCTTCTAAAAGCTTTTCCAATTTGGACGGTGATTGCCCCACAAAAAAAAATAAAAAAAAATAAAAGAAGAACCCACAAAAAAAAGGACGAATAGTATACTTAGGGTCTGTTCACTTTAACTTAAGTTCAGTTCAGTTCCTAATTTCCTCCTCTCTTAAAATATTCAGTTTGCTTAGCTCAGCTCAGCTCATTCAATTCAGTAAATCAGAACAGGCCCTTATTTTATCAAGTCGAATTCTTGCTGTGCTGCTTAACTTTGAACAAAACTATGATTCTGCTTTATGGTAAGTCCAGTGAGATTTACAAAAGAACATATTCATAGAAGGTGATCAATTTGTTGCTTTTTTGGACTAATTTATGATTATTGGGGATCAATAAATAATATCTTAGTTTAATATAACAGTTTGTATTTGACATTGCAAGGAGAATCAGAGAAACCTATTTAGTATTAGATTATTTAGGTACATTGAGTGTGTAATTGAAGTTTGGGGTGTGGGGTTGTCTTGACATTCAGAGTTGAATCCTATTTTTATGAAATACTCGCATCTAATTTTATTGGAATTCATGGAGTCCAATTGTGGCTTCTATCATTTTACTTGAATAAGCGAAATTTTGACTAGTTTCGAATTTTTCGACTGGTAGTTGTCATACACTTTGAACATCCTAGGGTGGGTGGGTGGGAGGGAAAGGGGTTAACCACTCGAATTTCTTTAAATATGCAAGTTTTTGGCTAAAAGTGGATTAATGACTTAGCTAGCGGGACAAACTTTGAATAAATCTTGTCAAGGCCTGTAGAAAGTAGAATGTACATTTGAGGATGTTGTCACTCATCATATGGCTACTTGCATGAGTGAATTGCTTGATTTCACATCATGGCTGATTTGATGTGGTGACCTTTGAAGGTCCTGACTCAATCTTCTTGCTAATCTGTTAACTCTTTCCTTGTATTGAACCACTATGCTCTCCACTCTTGTTCTAGTAGTTCTACCTTTGGATTTTTTATTAGGAAGACATCATGTGTGTAATAGCTAAGTACTGTAAGAAGAGAAGTTTTCTACTTTGTCTAAGCTCAAATTGATGTGATTAGCTTGCAGGGCATGGGTTGTATGAAGAATCTCTTCCATCTGGTGGAATAATAACAGGAATCGGACCAGTTCATGGGAAACTTTGTATGTTTGTAGCTAATGATCCCACTGTCAAGGGAGGAACTTATTTTCCCATCACAGTCAAGAAGCACTTAAGGGCACAAGAAATCGCTGCTCAATGCAAACTACCATGCTTGTATCTTGTAGATAGTGGTGGTGCTTTTCTACCCAAACAGGCTGAAGTCTTTCCCGACAAGGAGAATTTTGGCAGAATATTTTACAATCAAGCCATAATGTCTTCCCAAGGCATTCCTCAAATTGCTCTTGTTTTGGGTTCATGTACTGCTGGAGGTGCATATATACCTGCTATGGCTGATGAAAGTGTCATGGTAAAAGGAAATGGAACAATATTTCTTGCTGGACCTCCACTTGTGAAGGTTAGTGACACAGTTATGGTATCCGGACACTCGGACAGGGTACCATGGCTACCATGAAGCCTTCTGTTGGTCTTGTTTCAGTTTTCAGAGTTATGGGAATGCAATTGTATTGTGTGCGTGTATTTTTTTCTGATGGATAAATTGAAACAGGCTGCTACTGGTGAGGAAATTTCTGCTGAAGATTTGGGAGGTGCTAGTGTGCACTGCAAGATATCAGGAGTATCTGATTATTTTGCTGAAGGTATTCTACTGCTGTAGAATCTTATTTCTTTATCTCATAAGAGTTGGTTGATCAATAGTTTTATTGATTACTTCCTCTTGTAAGCTTCATGCTTTAATGAAATCATTTCTTCAATCTTCATCTAGCATTATTACGACACTAATGTCATGACAATTTTTAAACAAGCATTACTGTCTATTTACTGGAACTGTTTATATTAATATTCACATCTGGCTGTTGCATGTAATGTAATTGAATTTACATACTATAGTCTATGTTACTCAGACTCGGGTACCCATGTCCGACACGGGTACGTGTCTAAGTGTCCGACTCGGCTATTTTGTTAAAAAAATCTATGATTTTGAACTAAAATGAAGTGTCCACGTGTCATACCCATGTCCAAGTGTCGAGGGTCCGACACGGGGTACTTGAGATAAAATGAAGAGTCCGAGTAACACAGACTATGGTTGATCTAGAACTTGAATTAGTAATATGTAGGCCCCTAAAATTACTTTCAGGTTTCATCATTTAGAAAAGCTTCATTTTGTGACTATTGCTGGAGGGAGAGTTTATTTTTGAGCTAGTTCTACAATATCAAATGTTCAGCATAAATTTATAAATGTTGCCCCCCCCCCCCCCCCCCCCCCCCCCCCCCCCTCCCCCATTAGTCTATTTACTTGAACTCCTGTGAATTTTTGCTGCTACTTCTTTGTTCGCCCCTATATTATAATACGGTTCATGGTTTTAAGGAAACCCTTTCTGTTGGAATGACGAAAGTAATGCATTCGTGTGTTTTTGTTAAAGCCCACATGTGAATTGTCATACCTTCTTTGCTCTGTAATCTGGTGTACCTAATAATAGAATTTTTCCCAATTTATACGTGTTAGCACTTTTCTTTCTTGTATGGTGTTGCAATGAGATCTATTCTACTATTCATTTATTTCAACAATTTAGAGGAGTCCAAAAGTTCCCTTTAGCTATCACATATTGCCTCAAGTATTGAACTACTCTATTTTTAAAACCTCCTTACAGCTAATAAACTTACTGTTTAAAGTCCTGGCAAACTTTGGTTGTCCACTTTCCTTCCCCTTCCTTGCATTAATTCTACTCCATGTATGCCAACTGCCAGTAATTATTGCTTAGGTAACTGAGAGATGTGGAGGAGGAAGATTTTTGTGGATGACTATACGGAATAACCATTTTTGGTTCATGTAGCCAACCCCACTTATGGGATTAAGGCTTTGATTGATATAACTGAGAAATGTCTTATTAAAGTTTCAGTTATACAAATCTTTTTATGACGTTGTTTGCCTATTTGGCACATAAGGCTCAATGTATAAAAAAGCTCAAGGCGCGCTGAATCGAGAAGGGTTATGCAGCGCCTAGGTGCACCTTTTTGAAGTGAGGTGCACTGTATAAAGTTTTGAACAGTAAAAAAAATGACAGAAATTTGTTTCAGGTGCGCCTCAAGTGCGCCTCGGGTGCGTCTCGTGTGCTTTTGGTGCGCCTCGTGCACCTTACCTGCGCCTAACCTTTGACCAAGTTAAGCGCTTACCCCATATCGCCTTGTGCCTCAATGCCTAACGCGCTTTTTCAAACACTGATAAGGTTGAACATATTTCAAGTTCTCGTTGTGCTCATCGCATGATATTGTGTACCAATGTCTTTGTGGAACACAACGGCAAGATGACACAGACAAAAATGTGTGTTGGTGTAAGTGCATAAAGGTGGCAAGACACCAACCATCTAATACAAGAATATGGCCTGAAATCATAGTTTTTAGATATTTGCTTTCTTCCTTTGAATGTGATGATCAATAAGTTTCAGAATTGTACTTTGTAAACTAACTTGCATGCTTTTTCCTGGTGCATTGATGCATTAATATGATTTAGTAACTGCATATTATTTTTGATGATTTCACACTTTCACTTATATTATTTTTGAATGTTTATCCACACAAGGCACCACATTGTGACTGTTATATGTCAAGCTACCCAGCTTCTGTTTCATGACTAGTGATCCTTGTGGACAAATCTTTGAACTGAACTTGTCAGAGATTAAGGCATCATATATTACGTGCTTTACACCTTCTTTGAATGCATTTCCTTGTTTCTTTTCGTGTGTATGTTGAACATCTTGTGCATGTCTAGATTCCAATTTTTGAACTTTGTATGATACATAAGCAAAAATTCTAAAACCTGGGAAATATGAAATTCTCAGCTTAATTTTAGCAGCTCTCTCTTCTTCTGTATCCTTTTTTCTTTTTCCTCTCCTTTGTGGAAGATATATAAGGGATTGGAACAACCAACTAAAAACATTTCATTCTCGTATTTATGGCGTTTCCTTGCAGATGAACTGCATGCACTGCATACAGGAAGGAGTATTATTAAGAATCTATATAAGGCTGGAGGAGAAGAATTATCTAGTACCTGGAAGACAGCAGAACCTAAGGAACCTCTATATGATGTGAAAGAGCTCAGATATATTGCCCCAATTGATCACAAGCAGCAATTTGATATACGATCTGTTATTGCTCGTATAGTTGACGGGAGTGAATTTGATGAATTCAAGAAACTGTATGGCACTGTGAGTCCCATATTTATCTCCCAAACACATTCACCTGAATTCCTAGGTTATAGTTATTTACTATTCAGGTTGATCATTATTTTAATTTTAATTTTAATTTTTGAATTAGAATTCCTTGTTTGTTATATTTTGCAGACCCTTGTAACTGGTTTTGCAAAAAATTTTGGGAAACCTGTTGGCATCATTGGAAATAACGGAGTATTATTTCATGAATCTGCTCTTAAAGGGGCCCATTTCATTGAACTATGCACTCAGCGAGGCATTCCTTTGGTTTTTCTTCAGAATATTACAGGATTTATGGTATGGGGCATTCTTATACCTCTGAAATATTGAATAGACTGCTTTGAGATGTTTCCTTTGCCTTTGTGTTATAAAGCTGATGTTATCGAACTAAAAGGAGCTATAGGGTTACCATGGATATATAAGTTAACCATGTTTGAGATACATTTTGATTAAAGATCTTTCTATACGCAAGAGCCGCCTCTATAGAGTTAAAGACATACATATCTGGTTCACCTTCTGTAAACAAAAACTGGAGACAAATTTCTAATATAGGTGTTATGCAACATATTGCTAAAGATTAGGTCTCTCGTAAATTTTGAGGTTAGCTTATTCTGATGGTCCAGAGACTTGTCCTTTTACAATTTTTGTTGGAGTGTATGGGCAGACCTTATCAGGCCTGGTCGACACTAATTCAAGGGTTTTTGTTTTTCATATGTCCTGTCTTTACTCATATTAAAGCAAATGTATATTAAGGGGACAAATAGTGGCGTTTGGAAATTATTCATATCAAAATGAGTAATTCTGTAGGATACTAACCCATACCCTTATTTTTAAAGATGGCATTTTTCTGCTGTTCTTGGATTTCTAAGCCTATTATCTTATGTATATGAGGTATGCCCAACTATACATGTTACTTTTACTTGGTTTCACCCTTTATGTAGAATCTATTTTTGCTAACTATAAGACACAACTTGGTAGATGGGAGTTTTTTCTTTCTTTTCCTCCCTTTTTTAGAGGGTGGGGGTTTCCTAGCACTTGTAAGTTGTAACCAGAATCATTTACAAAGTATCTTATTTCTTACAAATTGGTCCATAGTCACCTAAATTGAAATATTTCCATATACAACATCATAAACCTTTCTCTATGTGACTTTCATATTAATTGGTGCACCATATTCTTTCCTCCATAAGTCTATTTTCTTCCTATGATCCCATCCTTAGCTCACAATCCTAATCTCTTTGTTTCATGTACACTATGTTTTCTCTAATCTTTGTATTTACTTTATCCGTCTCAAATTTAATTTTTGAATCAAACTTGCTGGTTTTTTTCTGCAATGTTGTCCTCTAAACACATACACTGTCCTCCCTCCGTTCCTTTTTGTTCTTCCCATGAGAGAATCTTCCAAATTACTCTCAATATGTAACACATAACACATTCATGTTGTGTCTTTAAAGATTCGTCTCAATGAGTGTTTTTATTAATATTCAACTGTTACATATTTACTAATATGCATTATGCAACTAAAGTCTAAAGATATGTATGGTCATAGTAATGCATTGGAAAACATGTACAAAAAATGTGAAGAACTTTTAGGATTAGAGGGAGTATATTATAGAGTAATAACATTATACAGATTATTGTTTCATTATGCAATAACTCTTGGTATAATGTCTTGGTAGGTTGGCTCAAAGGCCGAAGCAAATGGCATAGCAAAAGCTGGGGCAAAAATGGTGATGGCCGTTGCATGTGCAAAGGTTGGTGCAACTTTGACTTTTACCCTCCATCTTACACATGGATATTATCTCACTCCCTTTCCTTTCTTACACATGGATATCATTCTTCACCTATTTTGAGATTTTGTTATTTGTATTTCTGGGGGTTTAGGTTCCTTTTGAGAGTATTTTCCCATCATCAGATACTTGTGTAATTGTTTGATTTTGATCTACCATGTGTGTTTGTTAGAATTTTGATCCACCATGTAAAACTGATCTGAAATTTGAAATGCTGATGATAATTGAAAAATATGTAGATTTAAAGTGTTCTGAGTTTCTGACTATTGCAGTACCCATGACCCTTAGGAAAAAATTCACGGGATTGGGGTGATCTCCATGCTGTGACATTATCAGCACGGGTTCCCACTTCCTTCCCACCTTGTTAGTTCCATGTCAGATCTATGCTGTTTATGTTATTTCTGTGTAAAATTTGTGACACTGAAATTTTTGGAAACATCTGAATTTTAATTTCCCATTGGTGACATATGTAAGGGCTTGGTTATTCACAGCCAACTCCCCCTCCCATTGTAAGTATTGCCCATCTACACTATATTTATGCAACCTTAACTATAAACTACAATTGTCTATAGAATAAAGTCTTTGGTCAATAAATATGGCATCACAGCAATGAGAAAAAAAAAAGGGGTGGTTGGGGTGGAGAGAAAGCATATAATATAATGCAAACAAAATATTCACTACTTTTTGAATCCATATTTTAGTGGACGAAATTAAAATGGTTCATCAAAGTGTTGGCGCTTCTCTTTTATTGTGAAGTAGCTGATTTCATTGCATTTCAGATCAGTTTCATCTGGAAACACCTCTATTATTGAACCAGTAAGGTTAAACACAGCCAACTCCCCCTCCCTCCCTTCCTTCCAACCTGCCACAGCAGGATTCATTTCTGAGACCCTGGATTACCGCCATACAGTTGATGTATTTTGAACAGATAAGTTGCATAAATTTTAAAGTGCAAGATCATGTCACTTTTTCAAATTCTTGCTCTTACTTTTGCTTTCTCCTTCTCAAAATTGTTCACTCTGCTTGCCCCGTATTCCTATTCGAGGGGTCTCTTTAACATTGCTCCATTATCTGGTGAAATTCCTCTCTTACAACCCCCAAGTTAGTTTGTTTTTGCTTCTTAAAATTAGTAATCTTTGCTCTATGGGGGCATTAATGGGAGAGAGGAAGTATTGACCTTCAGATCAATTTGCTTCTAATTCTTGGCTAATTTCTTCAATGTCAGAAGTCCAATTGTATTTTCAATATCATATTGCATGCATCCTTTATTGTACTCCTATAGATCATTTGTCTACATAAGGAGCATGTGACCTCAGGCTTCTGTACAATTGCTCAGTTTAGCATGAGCTATACCACTTATTTGTGGACCTAGTTTTGTAAATAGTAAAGGATGCTATCAGTGTTTTGACATTATATATAATATTGTCAAATTAAGAGGGTTTGCTATGTCAGAGTTGTGTGAACAAGTTCAAGAATTAGGTGTTAAAATCTTGATTGAGCTTAAAATGGTCATGCTCTTTCGGTTAACTTTGCTATGATCAAGCTTGATCTCTATGATTTTGGAGTTTGAGCTCATTTATTGTATTCCCTTTGTGCAACACAGTATCTATACCAAGTTTCAGCTTTGATTTTTACATAATGAGTATTATCAACCACTACTACCTTTGTTTGAACTCTTGTAAAATTGAGCTTTTAGCACTATTTATATGCGACTTTGACCATTAATATCTCTATTTATATTAAAAAGAAAAAAAAAAGGTGATGTTATAAATATATGCATTGAGATCAACCCAACACATTTAGCTTCGAAATCTTAAATGAATTATACAATCAAGGCTTGCAAGAATTGAGAAGCAAAGGTAGTATTTCATATTGTCTATGCTTGATCAGACTATAATGGATGAGTTTGACTTTGAAATTCAGTGCTGTGGTTGTTTATCAGCTTTAGTCACTAAGATACATGACCACCGTCTTCTCATTAATATGATTTTTTGGTGCGATCAGTTTCTATACTGTTGGTTTGATGTGTTAAACTGTTCTCTTTCACGAGTTGGGTACATATTATCTCTTAATTCTTAATGAAGCCTCAACTTTCAAAAGCAATGGAAATGAATGTGCAAGTACCGTGAACTTTTTTACTAAGTACTGATGAGCTTGAGGGCATTGCAGCACTGATTATATAGGAGAATTATGGGCCAATTTTTTAGATGGTAATTGGAGACTAGTAAAAGAGGCACCCTTCAATCCTGTTGTACACTACTAGCTATAGGATGATATCATCTTTAATTTCTTAATTGACCTTACAATCAAAAGATGTCACACTGGAAATTATTGCATCACAAAAGATGTCACGCTGGGTGTCTGTAGTGATTCTAGGGGTATGGAATACCCAACTTTTCTAAGACCCTGATATATCTATCAAATTGTGTAGAAAAAAAATGATCATATATTATCAGTTATCAGTATGCTCATTGTCTATGAACTTTCCAAGGATTATTATGTTAAAATAATATAACTATAAGGCTCTCTAATTTTAACATGTGGTGCTTCATGCCCAAGATTTTGATGAGTAGACTGCTAAAAAAATTACAAGTATCTTTAAGCTGTTGGTCTCATGTTTGGTCTGAAATACTTAACCTCTTCCAAATGTTTGCTATGCTGTAAGATAAATACTCCGTATAGACATAATAGGAGTAAAAGTGGCAGGATCCCCAATTTAAAATGTAAATTCTTCCTTAATTCCTGTGTGGTTTTATAGTTAGTTATGTTTGATATAACACTATCTTTGTTGGATGACTTCCAAGTTCGTGTGCAATAATTAATGGATCAAAGACCCCAGGAAATGAGTGACCTGATATGTTTTCTGAAATTATCACTCTGTCCAGGTTCCTAAAATCACTGTTATAATTGGTGGAAGTTTTGGTGCTGGAAACTATGCTATGTGTGGACGTGCATATAGTCCCAATTTTATGTTCTTCTGGCCAAATGCAAGAATATCCATAATGGGAGGGGCACAGGTATAATTTTATACTATGTTAAATCTTGTTACCGCCTTTTTAATAGAGTGTTGATTTTAATTGTTTATTGTGTCTTACGTAGTATTTGATAATTGAGGTTGCTGCGCCATAACATTTTAGGTTCATTTGTGAACCATGAGGAATACTTTAAGCTACTTGAGCTTAAATTATCAAAGACTGAGATTTAGCAGCTTTAATATGAGTTAGGTGATGTGCAGTGACACAGTAGTGGCAATTACTTACCCCTATAACATCTCCTATCTCAACCTGCTTGACTTATCTGCTGCTACCTGCTTTACTTTGGAAGGTTCTTGCATTTATTTTATCCCATTTACAGAATTAAAAAGTCATCCTGTAAATCAAATAAATGGAACTGTTGACTATGGCCCGTGTAAGTCAGAGTTCAAAAGACCTATTTTTCAGTGTGTAGTTTGTTGACTTTGTTCCATGCCCAGTTGCCCACACATGACAAGTTTCACAGGACACCACTGCTATCCTTTTTTTTTTTTTTTGAAAAAATTCTTCCACGCTCACACTTCATGATGAGTTCATCTTTAGCATAATTCTTGTCAATTTCCTCTTCAGATTCATTGTTTTATAGGTTTTGCTTTGCCCATACTCCTTTGAGGGTATCTTTATGGCATTACTGTGTGTCGTGTCTGAGTGACTTACCATTAAGGAAGACTATCAGTAAAGCTGGCTATTAGTAGGTTCAGTTCAACACAAAGATCTTTTTAGATGGTAGTGACAGGATAAGGGCTGGAGCGGAGCATGACCATGTCTCCAGCAATGGCCTTAGGTTGGCAACAGACAGAGCTGCTCATGAGAAATTATGACTTGGCTCAGCTTAATTCACTTGTAAATGAGCTTGAGTACTTAATGAGTTGAGCTTAAATTCAGCTGATTTTGAGTCGTGGGCTCATAGAATTAAGAAATCGATGTATACCTTTCAATTATAAGAGGTAGTTATAAATTTTTTTACCTCTGTGCATCAACTTTCTATTTAAAAGGATATGTTAATTCTTAGCAAAAATTGGACCAAGCCTATTAGCCAAGCACTACCAAAGAACTGAATAGAAAGGACACTGTTATTATTCTTAGTATGTTACTATGTATTAATTGTTGAAACATTGTTTATCTAGGCAAGCTTCAGTTATAGTTCGAGATCTAGAGTCTAAGTTAAGATTCAGCTAGGCTCATCTAGTTTAAGAGGAGCCAGTGTTTAAACTCCGTATGATCAAGTTAGATTGAGCCGAGCCAAGTTGGAATTTAGTTTAGTTCGATTCAGTGCGAGCCCTGTGGATGGGGGTGGGTGGAAGCCTGGCACTGGAGCTACGATGTAGGTTCATATGAGCTGAATTTGGGGGGGGGGGGGGGGGGGGGGAGGGGATAATTGTGGGTTGAGTGGACCCATAAAGACTGCTCTTTTTCCATCATTGTCAAAAAGGTTGGTTGATATCACTTTCAATGTTCTTACGTGAACTACTTCCAAATGTTCCAATATACAATGATGATGATGATGATATGCCTTGGCCCTTGGAAGCATAAACTATGTAAATACTAGATGCGCTTCTCTGTTTCTTTTTGTCGGTTTATATGTTAATCTATGGAAAGAATAACATCATGCTTGATGAATTTTACCTTCTACCCTTATATTGAGTGGTTTAAGTGGATCTTTGGAAAGTGAGGCTTTCAAGTTCCAACCTGAGCATTATGTAGTGATAATCATTTATAATCCATCTGAGCATTATAGGATACCCCTGATCAGATCAAATACCTTTGATAAGATGATAATTTTTTTTATTTATTTATATTTTTCATTCATTCTCCTTGGATCACCATTTTTAATCTATTAAACTGAGGAATAGTGATCTGCTATGTTTGATATGTATGATTTGTATATTAATTAATGGTGTTAAACGTGATGTTTATTTTTGAGCAACATCAAATGTGCATGTTGAGTAGCTGGGGGTGCACTCTCTCTTCTTTAGATAGTACACAGACTTGAAGGTTCTAATCCAGGAGGCCAAGAGAGGCCAAATTAAAGAGTGCTCAATCTGACCTGAAAAGCCAAGTATCTGAGTAGTTATTGTACTAAAAAGCATAGATTAGTTGTCCACAAAGTTATTTTGCTCCCTTATAGCATGATTACGAACCAGCTAAGATTATATTAAAGGTTTCACTTGAATGGTCTGTGTGCTTACCCAATCCTCACTTGCCTGGCTGAGGATAAAAGGTGTTACAACAGTTCGAGCTAGGTCTAGATCCTTGATTTATTTTTTGACATATCTCCTGCTGATGTTTAAAGACAAATATCACATGTGATTAAACTGTAAAATGAGGACTAATTTCTTGCATGGCACTGTGTAGGCTGCAGGTGTGCTGACTCAAGTAGAAAAGGCAAACAAGAAACGACGAGGGATCCAGGTAATGTTTATTTGGACATGCTGCATACTTGTACATTGCTACTGGTCTTTAGAATCTTGGTTCATTTGCCGAACACTACGTTTACCTGATCTTGCATAATATTTTACTTGTGTAGTGGACAGCTGAAGAAGAGGAAACATTCAAAGCGAAGGTGGAACAAGCATATGAGGAAGAAGGTTCTCCATATTATTCCACTGCTAGGCTTTGGGATGATGGTGTCATTGATCCTGCTGATACTCGAAAAATTATTGGTCTATGCATCTCTGCTTCAATGAATCGTGCTCCGGAAGAGACTAAGTATGGTGTATTTAGAATGTAATGATCAAATACATGAAATGATGATCCAGTGTGTAAATATTTAGTCTGTAAATTCCAGCAGAAGCAATCACAATTATTATTTAGACATTTTAAAACTATGCCAATATGAGTCAATGTTTTGATTATTAAAGATTTCAGTAATATGAACCTTGTAAAATGATATGTGCTATGCACTTACGTCATTAAGTACGTTTATACCTGGCAATGGCAAGAGATATAAGATGAATATAAATCTAGTCTTTATAATATAAGTCAAGGCATAGAGTTGTGATGTCCCCCAAAAAAATACCTTAACCCCTCTTGGCTTATACTAGCACCCGAAAAAAAAAAAAAAAAAAAAAAAAGAAAAAAAAAATGTAAAAAAGCAATCATCGTTTATAACTTTTTTTTTTTTAATTTAAAAAAAAAAATCTTTAATTAATTACGTCTCTAATTGATTCTCAGTGATGATTACTGGTATGATATTCAATCAATTGAACTCACAAAATTATTACTCATACATAATACATTCCCACAAAATTATTCCATCATCTTTGATTACAATCAATTAACTTCATATGTTATCAAAAAAAAAAAAAAAAAAAAAAAAAGGAAAAAAAAAAATCAAAAATCAATTAATTTCATAAAATACACAATTTTTAAAATTTTCCAATCAATGAGTATGATATATCAATCAAATCACAAATATAATTCCTAATTGCAACAACATTATTTTCCAAGTTACTAATTTCCATGATTTTCTACCTCCCTCAATTTATTTTTTTCAACCAAACAACTACTTAGAAAAATCACTTTACTTTTTACTCACTTTTTCTAAAAGCTAAAATGTCAATATATCTATTTAGACCTGTTCACATTTACTGAATTGAGCTGAACTTAACTGAACTGATTGGAGCTGAACTGAACTGAATTGATTGGAGCTGAACTAAACTGAACTGAAATGAATATTTTATGAGAGAGGGAAATTAAGAGCTGAACTGAACTGATTGGAGCTGAACTGAACTGAACTGAATTGATTGGAGCTGAACTGAACTGAAATTAAGTAAATGTGAACAGGCCCTTAATTAAATAGATTAGTTATCCTGTCAAAAATAAAATAAAATAAAATAAAAATAAATAAAGATTAGTTATCAGGATTATTTAATAATGTTAACATATTTTTTAAATGTATAATTATGTCAAATTACAAAATTGATCTTAGCTTAGTAACGCACAGATGCGATCAAATTAACAATGTATTTCTAAATTAATTACATAAGAGTAGTACTATGTATTACAACTTAACAAGCATATCTGTACCATTTTACGAAGTATATACTCCCTTTTCATTCTTGGGTGGTTCCAATTTACCTTTTTTTTTTTTTTTTTTTTTTAAAGAATCTTTCTCAATACTTTTTCATTTTCTTTTGTATTGGGTCTTTTACTCATCCACACACTTTTTTCTCACTACTTTTTTCCTTGTATAAAACCTTACCAATGGTGAATGAAATCAATGAATATGTCCATATATTTGCAAATAATTTAAAATTATCAACTTTATACAAAGTTATTTATTTATTTATTTTGTAGTACAAGTAGTAGTTAAGGATATTATTGAACAAAGTTTCTTTATAAAATGATGTCAAAGTTATGCATTTGTACATATGAAAGTCAAAGTGGAACAATTAAAAAAAATACTAATAAAGAGTATTATTTATAAATTTTTGTTGTTATGTATTAGGTTTTTATTTGTCAACTTTAAAGTTATGTTTATCATTTTGCCATACTAAATTGCTAACAACAAAAGTGTATTTAATCTGTGTTTTTGTTTTTTGGTGCGGTCAGCCACATCTTTTAGCAAACTGACACTCACAAAAAACACTGACTGAGCAACCTTAGACTGACCAGTTAACCTCGGACAAACAACCTCTCACAGAATAACCCGTAAACGACCAAGTAACATATGACCGAGTAATAACCCCGGCCACAAAACCCCTGACCGAGTAACATTTGAATGAGTAACCTTTGACCGCCCAAGTAATTTCGACCACACTATGTAATAGTTCAAACGAAATGGATTTTTTTTTAAATTTTTTGGTACAAATTGTAATCCCCCGTATTTTTAAATATATTATTAATGAAATTATATTTTATTCATAATATTTATTTGTATTTTTTTCGGATTTAATTTCAAAAGTTTCAAGTTATTTTTGGGATTGATAAACGATTTTATTACAAAGAACTTTTTATGAACCTTCCTTCTATAATTTATGTCCAACAAACAAACCAAACCCAGTTTACTTTCTTAATTGACCCATTAATTTTAAGAGGCTCAATATCCCTACTTACCCTACTACCCTCTCTCCTATAAATACCCCATACATCCCCAAAAATTTCCGCACACAAAAGGTTAGTCTTATTTTCTTTCTCTTTTGTTTTGTTAATTTTTGTAATTATAATTATTGATTATGGATTTTGATTTTATTGTTTGAAATTAATTTAATTAGTATCAAATTGTATTTTGATGATTAGACTTTATAATTTCAAATTTTATAAATGTTATAATTTTCAGATTTTGTAAATTTTATAACCTAGGGTTTTTAATTATTGATAATCATGATTTTAGGGTTTTTATGAACAATTGATTTAGGCCTTTTATAGTAATGATGTTTTGAAATTTTGGTGATTATACTACTGATTAGTTTAATTTAATTTCAGATTATTTTGAACACGTAAATTCGTGTTTTAATGTTTAGATTTCGGTTCGTTAATATTAATTCCGTTTTAATCCCGATCAGGTTCTGAACTCATCCGATTTTGACAAAAAAAGTAGCGTTTTCCATGTGGAAAAAATGTTTTAAGAAAAACTCACTACCGTTGGTAGTGAGCACCATCCTCTCGTTGCCAAATTCAGCCTCTAAATATGATTTTCGGGCAGTTTTTGATTTTTTAACGAAGTTTTTTATCCTTAAAATTTTATCCTTGAGTTTGATTAATAAAATTAATTATATTTAAAGTTAATTAAGCATAAATATATGTTTTTATTGAAGTTTTAAGAGGTTATTCATTATATTATATTGTTGGAAATTACTTGGGTTAGTAATATTAATTGTTGGTTGTTTTCTAGGAAGTGATTATTCCCTAGGAGAATTTTAAGTGATTATAAGTGGCACAAAGGATTGTTTATACGAGGTACGTACATGTCTAATTCGTTGCAAGTAGTATCATGTTTAGGTACCAAAAGGAATGAACTTAGTTTCATGATTTTAGAACACTTGGATGGAAATTGTTTGGTTACACATTGATTTCATTCATGTGTTTATATTTATGAGACATGTTTTGGTGAATTGATTATGTTTGTATGGAATTATGGATGCAAACATGTTAAATTATATTGGATTAATTGTTTGTATGGAATGTCGATACAAGCATATTTTTATTGGATTGGTTTATTAACCATGTTTGGATTATTAAAGGGTTGGAATTGAATGGTTTAAGTAGAATGAATTTATTAATTATTCCACAAGGTTATTATTTATTTATTTATTACTCAATCATGACTTATAAGTATATTGAGTAAAGGTGGATTAAGCCGAATGGCTAGGTGAGTTGACTATGTTCAACAATTTTGGATAATTTAGAAGTTTAATGGAATTAAAGGTCAATTTGTGATGTGATCACCATTGTCCTAAATAAGATTAAAATGAATTGATGTATAATTGTTATGTATGGTCTTCTTGATTGAGTCGGCTATTAATTAAAATTGTAATCACGTAAAGTGAAACATGGATGAGCAATAAAACTCTGGAAAGCGTGCACTTCTAGAGTATTGACAATTATGGGTTGGGGTACACGGTGGTAGCCCGTGGCTTTTCGAGGCTTGTTTGATCAACATGTCCTCTTCTCTTTTGGTATTTACATTTTATTTTATAATGAAAGTTAGATGGGATCCTAGACTAACTTTGTGAGAATGGAGTCGCGCCCATTCTTATATCGCGCTAAACTTTTATTTCAAATGGTCATTTGGGACCAAAATGATTTGGTGGATTGGACAACCTCGTCTATTGCTTACTCCAAATTAAATTAATTAAATTATATATAAAGAGTCAAGTGTTTGGAATTAGTTAGTAAGTATGTTGAGTCAATTGAATTGTTTAAGTGTAGAGTCTTGATTAATAAATTCGTATGGTTATTTACTTTGATTAGTTGAGCATGTTAGGTTCTGTGCGTTGTAGCTTAGCTTGTATGTACTCAGCTTTGCTGATTGCGTGCTTTTGTGTGTGTCTTTCTTTTGGTCATGGTCTTCGTCTTTCAATGACCCTGTGATGATCCAATTATTACACTTGTATTATTAGGGAGCATTATCACACAGGTTATCTTGATGATGTGAAGTTCGGGATTTGACATACGCATTGTCAAGGGTTTGGTGTGGTTGAGAGTATTCGATTCTTGTGTTGAACTTATTTATATTTTGTTATTTCATTTATGTTTTGGACTTTGATTATTGGTTTGGTTTTAAATAAGGGCCTTTATGGTTCCAATTTGTAAGCTTTGGCTTATTCGTTTTCTAAACTGTGTTATTTTAAAGACTTATGTTTGGTTTTCCGCTGCAATACTTTGATAAAGCCTTAACGTTTTAACACGTGGCGGTAGCACGTCAATGGTTCTCCACTATTTTATTTAAAGCAGTGGTTTAGAAAAGGGAGAATTATTGGGGTGTTACACAAATGATATAAAAAGACAATATCGCTAACATAATACTAAAACAGACACCAAGAATGACACGTGTCAATTCCTGGTGTAGTGTTTTTCCTTCCAAAAACACACCCTTCCTTCTTGCTAACGTCTTCTTTGACAATTTTCGTATAATATAACTATTATAATATTATTCCAAATCTTTTATACGTATCTTTTATAATAAATATACTTCCTCCATTTTTATTTACTTGCAACACACCTCTTTGGCACGCATTTACGGGAGATTTTAAGCTAGGTAAACGAATAAATAAAATCACAAAATTTTACCACCGATAAGAAGAAAGGGAGAAGTTGCTACGGTTAAAATTATTTCATAGCTTAGTTAATTCGTTTACCTAGTCTAATAACCTCCTCAAAAAGCGTAATAAAAGGTGTGTTGCCTGCAACTATTAAAAAACAGAGGAAGCATATATTATTTTATAGTTATTATTACTCTATTTTTCATATCTTTTAATAACGGAACAATACAACATAATAAATTCTTCGTATTAATCTGTATGCTACATTTTTAATACGAGTACATCATAATTTATTCCTTCAGATGATGAATGTGTTTTAAATTAGGTACTTTAGTAACAATATTTATAATGATGAATCTAAATAATAATAATAATAATAATAATAATTATAATAATAGTAATAATAATAATAATAATAATAATAATAAAAAAACGGGAATTTTGACTTTTGATTTAATATTTTATTCTCGCCTATTTCTAATACAAATAACATAACAAATTGAAGGGAGTTTAATTAACAATATAGCATAATATAATAAAAATTTTATCAGTGCATGTAATCATGTAAGAACTTTTGATTAATTAAAAATTCATTCTTATTATTTGTATCTCTAATAGTATTTTCATATATTATCATATTTTAGGAAATAAAAACTGTTCAAATATTATTAGGAAATTTTATCAAAAACTACCAATTAAAGTGCGCGTTTTGAAAACAACTACCTATTGAAATTTTTTTTTAAAGAACTACCACAAAGTTGTAAAAAGTTTAAGTAGCACTACCACTTTAATAATTCCAACTAGAATATTCGACATGTAGGTTCTACTTTTTACCTTTACCTCATAAAATCATCATCTAAATTGACTAAGTTACCCTTCATAAAGGTAAAAAGTGATAAAAAGTAAGACCCAAATACTGGATATTTTAGCCAAAATTGTTAAAGTGGTAGTGGTAGTTAAACTTTTTACATCTTTGTGGTAGTTCTTTTAAAAAAAATTTTTAATAGGTAGTTGTTTCAAAACACGTGCTTTAATTGGTAGTTATTAACAAAATTTCCATATCATTATATCGGGGTTTTTTCCTTGGCCATTAGGTGTAATACATAATTTTTAATACTTATATGGTAAACAAAAAAATTAATACTAATTTTTCATTGAACTTTTAAAACATTCATATGGTTTAACATGTAGCTTTAAAATACCCATTTGTCTAATTGACTATTTTTGTTACATTTCATGTTTCATTTCATTATATACACAATATAAGAAGATAATACATATGCTATAGTTGTATTTCTCTATGTTATTTTTAATAGAAATTTTTTATTTTATTAATAAAATGTAGTAAAATTACCGTGCATGGCACATAACCTAATCTAGTAAATTATAAACAGGTGTGAGGAGATTAAACATACAACTTATCGTACAAAAACTTTCAATTTTAACCACTTAATCAAATACATCTGATCTCCCGTTCAAAAAAAAAAAAAAAAGCTCTTTCGAAAAATGAATTATACCACCTTCGGGTTTATTAAGGAGACACATATCTTTATATTGTCACGCTTGTCAACACACTATTTTAACGATTTATATCTCTAAGTATCAATATTGTAAAATTATACAAGTAGAAAAAAAATGGATATTAATAAAAATATATTCCCTTCGTGTTTTAATAATTGTGACACTTTGACTGACACATAGAGACAATTTAATTGATTTAACTAAAAGAAGAGGCAAGTGGGGGTAATTAGAGTATTAACAAATTGTAAAAGAAAAATAGTAGGAGTAATAGTTTGTTGAAAAGTAATGAATGTGAGAAGAAAAAACTACGGTAACAAAAAAGTAACAATGAGTTTAAATAGGGACCAAAAAGGAAGAAAAATTTAATATTAAATGTTTTTTTGCCAAAAAAATTATTGTAAGCTTATTTAAACATGAATGGAGTACATAGAATTAAGACGATTCAAATAAGATTTCACATGATTACGGAGTATATTTTATACTAGTATCTATAAATTATAAAAAATAGTTTAAGGGTCTGTTCTCTTACGTTGAAATTCAGTTCAGTTCAGTTCAGCTCAATTCAGTTCAGTTCAGTTCAGTTCAACTCCTAATTTCCTTCTCTTATAAAATATTCATTTCAGTTCAGTTCAGTTCAGTTCAATCAATGAGAACAGGCCCTAAGTATAGTTTATGAATAATGTAAAAGTTAAATAGTGTCAAGTGTCAACTAAAAAAAACAGAGGGAGCAGAATACAGTTAAAATAAAGGGATTTATATATGTTGGGGTCAGAGGAAAACGGTAGCCAAAATTGAATCTAGCCTAGATTGTAGACTTGATAATAAGATAATTTATGCACCCTGACTTCGACCGTCAGGCGTCAGGGTCCACAATATACTGCCACTTTTTAACTATACATACTACTGTTGCCTTTAATTTGCTTATTAGAATGTCATCATCGATCTTAATCGGCTAAAAAGTTTTAGACACATCAACTTATAAATACCCTCTTCATCCTTTTCTCTCTTCTTCAGTAAAGCACCTATCATCATATAAACTCTCCATCTAACCAACCATCTTCACTTATTGTTATCACATTCATTGCTAGCTCTTCAATCATCAAGTCAACATATCTCAATTAAGGTCTGATTTCATTTCATTTCATTTCATTTCTTGCTTTCCATATTGTCTATGTAATTATTGCTTTAATATGTATAAATCTTGTACATGACTGTAGAAATATCAAACATAAGTATTGTTGATAACACCGATGTTCATTTCCACATGTGGCACTATGTTGGCGTTTTGAATTAAGTTCACATGCCACATGATATTCTCTAAATTCTCTTTAATTTATTGGCTATTAATTATTCTATGTCATTACACATTAAAAACTCTAGAAACATATATGATTCATAAGCATAAGATTTGAACTCTTGATCTCAAGATTAAGAACATAACCATTGAACTATATATTAATATATGTCTTTAATTTAATAAAAAAAGAAATTATTTATGAAAATATATTATTATTATTATTATTATTATATAAGATTTGAATCATGAATACATTCACAATTATTATATACATGTTATAACCCGGGACATCGCCCGAAACCAGAAATTAGTTTTAAATTAGATGGTGAGTTAGGGCCTATTCTCATTGACTGAACTCAGCTAAAATGAAGTGAACTGAATTAAACTGAGCTAAATTGAACTGAATATTTTATAAGAGAAAGAAATTAGGAACTAAACTGAATTGAACTGAATATTTTATAAGAGAAAGAAATTAGGAACTAAACTGAACTGAACTGAATATTTTATAAGAGAAAGAAATTAGGAACTAAACTGAACCTGAACTGAACTGAGCTGAACTGAACTGAGCTGAGCTGAACTGAATAATTTATAAGAGAAGGAAATTAAGAACTGAAGTGAATTGAATTGAGTTTCAACGTATGAGAACAGGTCTTTACCTATGTTAAAATGAAAGGATATATGGACTTGTCATGTCAATTATTATGCGACGCCAAGTCAAGGTGAAGGAAATATAACACATGACAACATTATGTTACATTATTCCTTTGAGTTTCTATAATATTGTATATTTTTTTTTGATAAAATAATATTGTATTTATGTTTAAAATGAAAGATTTTATGGACTTAGCATGTCATTACTTATGTTTTTTTGGTGTTAAGAGAGCCACAAGGGTGGGGGTGAGCATCGATCTCAAAATCTCCTAGAATTGGGATGGAAGCTTTAACCACTTTAGCTATCCCTCATCACTCTTGATATGTCATTACTTATGTGGCGTCAAGTCAAAGTAGAAGAATGATGACACGTGGCAATATATAGCATGTAGTCTCTTTTAGTTTAGTTTAATAAAATTACATATAGATATAGATTGTTAAATTAAATTGATTAACGTGATATTTAACCTCATACATAAGTAAAATTAAAATACAATGATAAATTGGGTCAATAATGATATAAATTTTACTATTTTTAGGACAAAAGGCCTATTTGGTAACGAATCATAAACAACGGTAATGATCAATTAAGATGACCCTCAAATTAGAGGTGATCACGGGTCAAGTCATGTTGACCGAAGGCAAATATATCAAGCCGCTTACTCAGGTCGAGCCGGTTTGTGTCAAGGTTTAGGCCAAATTAGTTTGCTCAAAGCCCGCAAAATTGGATCGATTCTCGCCGGCTTTTTATACCCGCAAAAAAGTATAACAAAAAATTGTAAAAAAAATGGTTTGGGCCGAAAGTTTCTAACCAAAGTCCGCAAAAATTTGATTGCGCTCATCATGATCACCTCTACCCCGTATAGGTTTTTTGTTATACTTTTTCATTCACTTAATACCACCTTGATACTAATTGACTGTTGGTGCAGTGTTGATTGGGACGACATTTGGTAGGGTGGACCTCGTGTTTGATCCTCTACAACAACAATCGGGGAGGGGAATGAAACTTAACCACCTATAATTGATCCCGAATCTGGATTAGCCTTAAAGGTGAAACGGTTGGAACAAACAAACAAAAAAAAAATTTCCATACATAAAAAAATTGAATTTTTTTAAATAACCATTAAATTTAGTTTTTCTCCATCAAAACCCTAAACTTGGCTCATTTGAAAGTTACTTGAACCAAAAACCCCCTTGAGGTTTTTTTGGTGTTTAGAGAGCCACAAGGGGCGGGGTGAGAATCGATTTTAGGATCTCCTGAAATCGAGAGGGAGCTCTAACCACTTGATCTATCCTCGCTCTCAAAACCCCCTTGAGTTAACTCCTTACTGGAGTGCCAAAAAGTCAACTCTCTAATTTAGTCAAATGCTTTTACTATATTCTACCACTAGTATTTTTATTTTGCCCATTAAAAAACCCTTCTTACCAAACAAGGCCAAAAGTAAACTAAGAAAAAATCAAAATGAAATTTGGTAAAGTATAATTGAATCTATTACAGTATAGAAGATATTTAAAAAATTAAAAGTAGGAAGCTAGGAATCTTTAGGTTTATTGGGTATTGTTGCCGAACAAGTGCACGCCCTTAAACTGTCAAAAAGTCACCATCTTCATCGTCATCCACAAACCACGCAATCCCTTGTTCATTCCTTAAACATTACGGAGTACTACTCTTTTTCATTCCTTTCCCATTTCATCATCTCCAATTTCTATGCTCATTTTTCCGGCGACGGATTTTCCGACGTCGGCCTCTTTCGCGTTATTCTTCAATTGTCATAAGGTCTGTTTTCTCTAATTTCATCACAATTTCTGTTTATTTAATTTTAATTTCATTTAGTGTAGTCTAATTCTCCTTAGTTTTCGACAATTTTGAGATCTTTTTACAATATGATTTATGACATAATCTTTTCCGTTTCATTTATATTTTTGTCTCTTTCCTCTAATTGATTACATATTACTATATTAGGGTGTTAAATCTGTTATTACTTATTAGTTCTTTATTAAAAGGGTAATTAACACAAAATTTTTCTTTTGTACTAGTTTGTCTTTATGTACATTGTTATTAACTTAAAATGTCATAAACTATACGTCTATAGTCTATACACTTCCATTTCCATTTTATTTGCCCCTTCTTAAATTTTACGCAGTAGTCCTAAGAGACAAAAATGATAAGACCAATTGCAGCTAAAGTAAAATTGTGATTGATAATCAAATATAGAAATGAGTCCATTAAAACAATCTTAACAACTAACGCTGAAATGAGGCAAACAATAAGAGACGGAAATTCGGGTTAAAATTTAAAATAATATATTTTCTGGTAGGATTGGTCCCATTTGTTTCGTTGGATAATTTAATTTCCTAAATTTGCAGTCCACAATTTTCAAGGGTAACACCATTTGTCGTAACCCTTTTATGCTTTCTGATCTTTTACGTAACTCATTCCCATGACTCAATATTGGAACTATCTAAAGCGTCGATTTCATTTTTTTTTCTTTTTCGTTTTTTCTTCCTTTGCTTGTTCTTCTACTACCTCACATTTATTTTTCTTTCTTAGCAATTTCCGTCGCTTTTTACTTTAATTTTTTTTTTTAAGTGGGGCTGTAATAAATGGGTCTAATTTGTAATCTTGGATTCTGTACTTGAAGAATTGCAACTTCGTATCAAAGTATGTTTCTTTACTCTGCATTTTGTACCCTTTATGTTCCATTATTTTACTTTCTATTTTTTTTTAATTATTAATTGTGTTTTTAAGTTCAATCGATTAGTTAGTTTAGTTAGTTAACCAAGACCGGAGATCAAATCCCGTTTCGAACATATAATATATGATTATATGCGGTTGTTCATGGAACAAAAAAGTTTTTATGTTGACATATGATTATGTTATTTACTTATTGATGTACTAGATGATGAGAAATTGATGTAGAATCCATTGTAATTTGGAACTAGTTATGGTGGGTGTATGTATGCAAGGCACTACTGATTTGAACTAGAATTCCAGTTTTCTGAGTATTGTTTAACTTCTTATAGGTTGAGGTTTTGTAATTTTGGAAGAAATAACCTAACTTTTACTATGAATTATTATTATTTAGACTTAGATTCGAACAAATGGCGAAATCTAGATATCTAATACAAGTTTAGTTAGGATGTTAATTTTTTATGTTTTGTAAATTGTCTACCAATTTTGATAGAGTCTTTCATATGAGCTTGAGGTGTTCGTAATGTATTTGCCATTAGACAACTGCATTGATGATTTAATGGAATCCGTCAATGAGAAATAATGCAATGATGATGTAATGGAATCTTCTGACCCCACTTATGAGATTAAGGCTTTGATTGATTGATTGATTGTCAATGAGAAATAACAGCATCTAGTAATTAGAATTGTGCTCGTAGTGTGTTGAAGTTTCGTTACACATGCACCTGCTTGGTTATGATGATTGTGCTGGAATGTTGCGTTTTGACAGGCATTTGAAGTCCTTACGTGAGCTTTTATTCACGGAAGTATGATTGGTGATGTGGAAGATGAAGAGTATTACAACAGGCCGCTTGGACGATGGCCTGTTTTTGTCTATGGTGTTGGCCACATGCTCAATGACATTACATCTGCCTGTTGGTTTACTTATTTGTTGGTCTTCCTGACAGATATTGGACTTTCACCAGGGTATGCTTCTATGTATTGCTTATTGTTTCATTTGATTACTTTCTTTTAAAAAGGGTTTTTATATCAAAGGGCAAGGAAGAGGGTCCATTTTAGATTGGTGTTGTTTTCATCATTTAAGGTTTATATAATTGTGGAAGAATAACTTAGAAGAAGCAAAGTAGCATAAGTACGGATGAAATCTTATTTCATTGATTTTCTGATGTTATTAGATTTCTGGAGGGAAATCTAAGGTTAATTATGACTATTATATGGAATTATGAGGCATGAATTAAGATTTCCCCCCTGTTTTTCCAAGTGATGAGCTCTTCTGAAGGATGACATATTGGTCGTAATGGATGAGGCTCTAGAACAAAGTAGAGGAGAGATTATATAGGCTGTTTTATTCATGCGATTTCTCAGATGCTATTGGCAGTAAAGCTTTGTTCGGTAAGGCAGCTGGTAGCCCTGCTTCTTTGCAGATATGAAATAGGGGAGGCCACTATAAATAGTGGACGTTTGTTTCGAAATATGAGTCACAAGCTGTAATATTGTTTTATAAAATGTTGAAAATGGATGATACCCTTCATTATGGTGTTAATGAATAAACAGTACTATTCTAATTTCTCATATGCCTTACAGCTAAAAAGTCATGTTGCATCCCCTACTATGGGAGTTGCTTAGATGTTATGTTAATTTGGTATTGTTTTTGATATGTTGCCATGTTTCTAAGACCAGATTTATATGAAGTGCTTTTGTTAGGAAGTTTTTATGATCAATGATTTTAGTTGATGATTCTACATCTTTATCTTCAGCTATGTACACCCTTTTGGTTGTGTACTAAATTTCGCATTTGTATATGATCCATGTATGTCAATTATAAATTTATAACTTACTGTATGTTGACAGAAATGCTGCAATTGTAATGCTTAGTGGACAAGTGGCAGATGGATTCATGACTGCATTTTCTGGTGAACTGGTATTGTATAATCTTATTTTACAGCTTTAAGTTGCTTTAGTCAGCATATATGCCTTTTTTGACACAGATTCTTTAAGAGTTTGTAATAGCTTATTAATTGATCGTATATTGTGGCGGAGGCAGATGTGAATTGCTTAACCTGATTGAATAATTGTAGACAGCAGTTGGGTTAAAAGATTTAGATAGCAGTAGATGTTCACTGGTGGAAGATGCTGGACTAGATGAGAATTTGAGGACTAGTTTACAGTCATTTCGTAATTTTCTTATGTATAAGAAAATGCTAATGGAAAATATCAAGGAAAACAAAGCCATTTGTTCACATGTAACTATCCTTCTAGTTACACCTTTCTTTTACTAGAAAGTGTCACATGTAAAGTTCAAAATAACCTTGATTCTTTGCGATATAGCTTTGGTCCTGATGACAGGAAGCAATGCACACTGTCCGCCTGTGAAATTGGGAGTACACAGGGAGAATGCTATAGAGTTCTTTGTTGACACATATAGACAACATTTTAGGAATGAATGGAATTTAGGGGGAGTAAGTTGAATAAAATGGGAGGATATGTACTTCTCTCTTTTAATTTCCTGTTACAATGTGAAGTGATTATAGAGGGCTTAATTAAACATGAATTGGGTGCCAGAAGGAAGTGATGATGGAAGAACTTTAATATGCATGGTTGAGGATTCAGGAAGTGGAATATGTGCTTAAAGTAGTGGTATGTAAGAAAATCATTGGTGCAGGCAAACAGAGAATAGGTTCATAGCATTCAATTGTTTCCTGTTATTTTAATAATTCTTTTATCGCATGGAAGGTGGGTGAACATAGTACTTGTCAATCAAAAGCAAACTACTGTCAAGTTTTATAGACTTTAAACGTATACAGTTTTGCAGCTTTCATTTGTGATGGTCATTTCTTATTTATGTCTCATAACACGTGTCAAGTTTTTCTTTGAATTTTTTTTATTTTTATTTTTTGTGAGGATCTTTATGAGGTTGGTGGTGTAAAATCATGATATAACTTAATTTAGGGTTTTAGATGTGATTAGTGGAATTGCAAGAAACCATCTCCTAGCATTTACTTAGGATCATATGCATATTATACACGAATCGCATAATGAGTATACAACCTTTGATATGTGTTTTCCTCTAACTTTATATAATCCTCCTTTAGAGATCAAGAGCTTCAAACGTAGCTCTTCTATCTATTCCATGAGTATGAATTCAGATCGTAACGTTTGCTAGAACAGGAGGATCAAATCACTCTCTTACTTTTGCTTGAAGGGGCGTTGGCTAGATAGGTAGTATTAGGCCTAAGTTTTTCTTGTGTACCGTGTATCTTATACTTGTACATAATACATACATTAATTATATAGTATAACAAGAGGAAAATCTAATTATCCTTATCTACCTATAGTGGTCGCTTGGTCAGCCATACCAATGCTTATGTGGGCAATGGTGTATCTTTTATCCAAACTCATACTTGATGTGTGACCTATAGGGTTCAATCATAATTGTTAATGCCATGTGCTCATCAATGTTAGCTCATAGATCTTTATTGGCTTCTAGCACAGTATTAAGACCACCTAAAATGACAGAATTAATATCTCCTTAATGCAAATTAAATATATTAAGTGATTACATGCTTGATTGAAGAACATTTCCTTCAGTTGATCCTAACTTTGCTGTGTGTTTTATCTGAAAGCTAGTTTTCAATTGAATTACTTGCTCACCTGTACCATTAGTGAACTCGTTTTTGTATTTTTTGGTTTCTCTGTGTGCTAGATAGACCGGTTTGGACGCTTCAAAATTTGGCATGGCGCTGGATCTCTGTTAGTTGCTGTTTCATTTTCTTCAGTTTTTGGCGGTTGTATACCATGCAAAATATTTGGTACAGACTCGTCTGCTCTGGAGACAATTGGATACAGCATTTTTGCGGCTATCTTCAATATTGGTTGGGCTGCTACTCAAGTGTCACACATGTAAATTTGAATACTCTTTATGCATCAAATTTAGAAATATTTTCATACGGTAGTATTGTTTGTCTCCAAATGAATATATATTTGTTTTTTTTTTTTTTTTTTTTTTTTTTCCATGAAAGGTCTATGGTGAACTGTATGACGCTGAATCCGACGAGCAGAGTTGTGTTAGCCAGCTGTCGGAATGCATTTACTATGGTGAAGCTCTTATCCAGAGTAGTTTATTTTTTTGAAGCATGCATACTCTGATTTTTCTTCTCGATCTTATTCTCTTTTTTGGCCCCAATATTTGTATTCAGATTGCAAATCTAAGCTTGTATGCTGTGGCATTTGTTGTCTTTGGTCTTGGTAAATCATGGACCCATGATGAGATAGAAAGTCAGGTACGCCTATGCAAGCATTCCCCCCCCCCCCCCCCCCTAACTGGTGCATCTTTTCAGAATATCTTGCTGACCATATTCCTTTCACAGTATCGTTGGATTGCTTATTCATCAATTTTTATCGGATGCTGCTTTGTCTGCATCTTCCTCATTGGAACTAAAGAGCCCAGGTGTGTATTTATTAGTCCTGGTTCTGTGTATCGAGGATTAATCTTTGCCTGAGTATGATGCTAAGATGCTTTATTCATTGGCCAAAGTGCCAAACGTATAGGCTTCATATGTTGAGATATTGCCTCTATCGGAAAATTCATATTAAATGATCACAATGCTTTAAACTTGACAAAATATTAATTGTAGTTTCTTAGATAATTAGTCTTAAGCCTCAAGGATCAGTATTGTGCTATTTTATTTTTAAATTATAGAAATTTAGTCTACTTTGTTTATGTATACCCTCTTTGATCGATCTTTCCCCCCTTTACCTTTTGCGCTTTTGGTTTTCCTCTCTGTAGGTTGAAAGATGGCTTTCCAGGAAAAGTTTATGCTAGAGTTGAATGGACTTATTGGTTCCATAAAGTTCTGTACTACCAGGTTGCTCTTGTATATGTACTGACTAGACTGGTGACTAATGTCTCACAGGTGAGTAGGAATCTCCTTCATTTTATTTTTTTGAGATATAAAGTTTTATCTACATGGATTTGGTGTCTTGTAAGGATTTTCCTGGCAATTTTCCCCCAAAAGGAGTCAGTTGTCTGCTGTATGGCTCTGATTTTGTGTTTTTATGTATCTGTCAGTCATTTCTGGCCTTTTACGTCATCAATGACCTACAAATGGCTCAATCTTCAAAAGCTCTGGTAATATTTAGCGACACCTTAAAATGGCACTGTTTCTTTTCTTTTTTCTTCCTTTTTTCCCCCCTGTTATACACGAACTCATGTAATTGGTATAACTATGTGTAGGTGCCTGCTATCATATACATTTGCAGCTTTATCATCTCCATTATTTTACAGGTTCCGTCTGTACCTCATATTGTATTTTCTAAATATATTTCTACTAAGCTCTTGGAGAGTAATATGTCCTTGTTTATAGGAGATGTCATGGAATGGCTACCGTCTGAAGACGTTCTTTTCTATTGGAAGCGTTCTCTGGATATTTTGCGGTGTAGCAGTTTTGTTTTTGCCACTGGGCTTGAGTGGTTTAATGTATATCATCTCTATTATTATTGGCATTGCAAATTCCCTAATGATGGTATGTCTTGAGTCCTGTTTCCACAATTCAGTGTTGAATATATTTCTTTCTTACAAATTCACAAGTCACGAAGGTGGGGGGAATATGTAATGTTGTGTTAAGTATTTGTTAAACTTAAAAAGATGAAGTACTCAGGATGACTGTGATGTAAGTGGATATTGTAATCATTGTGAGGTCGCACATCATTTCAAGTCCTCTTGAAGCTTGGATCAGATAAGGAATTTTTGTTTTGCAATAGTACTCGGGTACCTGAATTGTAGGAGAATCCAGTAACACCACCGTGTTAGAGAATGGAAATAATAGAAGGGTCAATGTTTGTTTGAGATTTCTTTGTGATATATCTTATGGATGTTAAGATATCTGTCATATGTTATTGCCCATGATTACCTTAGTAACATCATCTGCTTTTGGAATTTTGTTGCAGGTCACCGGAATAGGCATGCAGAGTGCTCTTGTAGGACAAGATCTTAATGGAAGTGCTTTTGTCTACGGATCACTGAGTTTTATGGACAAAATGGGTTGTGGAATTGTGTTATACGTTTTGGAATCATATCATAGTAGTAAGTTGTTTATATATCCAGTGTATCCCTATTTACTCTCCTTTGTTGCATGCATTTACAGATGTCTGAAAGCTTAAAAATAAATTCTTTGTCTACAGATGTCTCCTCAAATGTTGGAGAGCTTCATTCGTCTATACATAGCTTCTCAGTTACACGTTATGCAGTAGGTATTGTTCCCGCGATTTGTGCTCTTATTGGTTTGGTAGTAACATATAGCATGAAACTGGAAACTCCTCCAAAGCCTATAACAGAGCCCCTTCTGGCTTAACATGGTTCAAGAAGGTGCAGCATTGACACTGAATTTAGAGATAATTATGAAGCGAAATATTTTTTGACACTTGAAATCACATCTCCTCCTGTACAGTATAAGATAAATCATTTTGTAGTGCTTAATCACATACGAGTAATTTATTTGCAGCACTCTAATTTCAGTTTGTATACGTGATATGAAGTTCCAATGTTTGGTCTTATAAGTTGTACTTGTAGGCGTTATGGCCATTGCTTATCTGAAACTTTTGGTGCCTATATATTCAGTTTATTGTGACTAATTGGTTCTTGTCTTCAATCTTCTTTTATCTCATAATGAAAGTGTTCTTTTCTCAAAAAATGAAGCTTATTACACTTTTCCTTTGCAACCTCTTCATAAATCTATAACTAAAACTAAAATAACAACCGCCGACATCATCCTTTCTCCTTGATCGTGAACTCTAAGCCACGTGGAATCCTTAATCATTTATTGGAAGTTAGTCATTTAAGTTCTTATAAAATACATATCAAAACAAATCCTGCGACCAACTAATAAAGGACTTAGTTTTACATTTGCATACGAGTTCTATTTTTCTCTTATATACTGCAGGATAAAAACTTAGAAACAAATTAAGAACAAGTTTACGAAGAGTATTTTTTGGGTTGGAAATGGATTCAATTAAACCATGATCCTTATCAAGTGTTTGGTTGAAAGGGTTGGGTAACAATTACCATAACCTTTAATTAGATACTAGTGTTAATTTGCTTTGTTTAATTAGATTTTGCTAAGCCAATGATGTATTCCTTGAAGCTAAGTAAGATGCATACGGACCTCTTGAGACAAGCAATCAAGCAAAGTTACGAAGGTGTTCACTTTGCACAATAAAGTCTTCAAGTATAAAATGATTTTCAATTGTTTATTGTGTATTTCATCAATAATTAGGCTCTTAAGAGGGATTCAACCTGAGCATGGAGGTTCAAATTGGAGAAGCGGGGTACAAATTGAGTATGTAATATGATCCCTCGAATTAATGATTGCGTCTTAACAAAATACCATCGCGAGTGAAACTATTATCTCTAGGCCTTCATCCCAAAGTGGATTTGATGGTGGCGGTGATGGTGACAATGATGGAATGTTTTTTTACCAAGGCATTTTCATCAACATTGACCTACCAATTCAGTTTCATTATTATTTTATTTTTTGTCGTTTACAAGCTGTTCTGATGCTGCTATACTTAGGGGCGTTTGGTTACTTAATTTTTTGGATTGAAAACAAATTCGATTAAACCGATACCGTTATTGTGTGTTTGGTTTGAAGGCATGGTAACAATTACCATTATCTAAGGGTAATGGTTACCCCTCATTTGTTGCCTCTCAAAAACTTGGGGTAACAAATACTCTTACCCTCTTCTTCACAAATACCCTTTTAAATAGTTAAACCAAACAAATAAAAAGGTACTCCCTCCGTTCTCATTTGTTTTTTACGTTTCCATTTAGGGTGTTCCTTTTTATTCTTTACATTTAGGATATTTCCTTTTAAAGTTAATGATTTTAGACAAAATTACCCTTGCTTTACAATTTAAATACTCAATTACCCTTCACTTTTCATGTGCAAATGTACTTTTTATAATATTTTAATGAGTTTTCAATACTCATTATTACTTTCTCTCTCATCTCTCTTCTACTTTTTGCCAACTTTTATTACTTTCTCTCTCCTCTCTCCTTAACTTTCTTCACCCCACATGCACTACATTGTTTTTTTTCAATAAAATTGTACTTTCAATCATTGAAATATTCCAATATACCTCTACTTTACATAATTTCTTAATAACCGCGTATAATTCCAAACGTAAAGAACATTAGGGAACGGAGGGAGTAATAGCCAAGGCTTCGTTTGACATCACTGTGGTTTTCTGTTTTTTGGTTTTTTGTTTTTCAATATCATATAATATATTTCATATAATGGTTCAAAAATTAGTCAAATTTATCAAAATCATGATAATTTTGAAAACTGACAACAGAAAAGTGGAAACATCTTTTTCTTGTTTCCTGTTTTTGGTTTTTGGTTTTCAAAAAAACTAAAAACAAAAAACAAAAAACAATAATCTTCCCTTCTTATTTATTTCCTTTCCAGTCCGTTTCCATTTTTCAAACCAAACGCCCCCTAATGGTACACTATTACTAGTTACTTTACCTAACTTTATTGTCACTAATAAGTAATAACGGTACTAAACATAACATTAATTGCCTTCGGTTTATTTTGCTATGCAACTTTAATCTTTTTTATTTTTTGACAGAAACTTTGCCTATTTATTTAGGAGATTTTATGTTCATGTCCCATCCCACATGACATGGATTAATGAACCAATCCAATCAAACCACCACCTCATACATCATGGTTTATTCTCAGTGTATGTATAAATACAAGTATAAAATAATGTGATAATGACGCTTTTATGTGCCTGACTTAATTTGTTTCTCAATCACGCATGGCTAGGCGGAACAACAGTTGACTGCAACATTTTAGTGAAATACAATTGTCCATCTTCTCAAACTCAAACACATTTACAGCTTCACGCTAACCTCTTTGATACTCCGTAGATTGTATAACAGGCGATAAATCATAAATGTGCAGTAACATTGAAGTAGATTACTTTAGATTACTTATGTTCTTTTTTGTTTGCTTCATATGAGCAAGTTCACTTTTTTAAGTCATTGAGTATTAGGACCGACACGGCAACACTAACTCTTGGTTAACTTCATACCATCATCCTTGAATCCTAAACAGGTCAAGCTACATTAAATTGTATATGGTCAATAATCTTATGAATTGTTGAAAGGTGTAACTTTTATCCATCCATGTCCCTTATTCGTGGTTGCATCCAAAAATTTCTCATTCTTGAGATCCTTTAAAGCGTTAAAACAATTCTATTACCTAGGTTGTTTACTTGGTGTAGATTAATTAAATAAAGTCAAATCTAGCTAATTCATTCTCCCATGGTCACACGTCACATTTGCGCAGTAATTCGTTCCCTACAAACTTTAGTGTATACAGAATTTCAAATATTATCCACGTTTCAAATTATTTGCAACGATTAGACATCTTCTACTTACACTTTATGTTAAATTGACACAAATAATTTAAAATGAAGGTAAAACTTTCTTTGTCATGATCTTATTGAGGCCCTACATACAATGTCCATGTCAAAAATTTTAGTTTATCAACCCAAGAAACTCCCCTATGCCCCAATCGTTCACATCGTTCTTGCATTGGATTTGGGTACCCAAAAAGGCCATCACAAGGTCCACAACCCATTATGACCACCTTTTTGACGATACTAATCATGGTTTAATTACTATTTAATTACTACAACTCAACGTAGATCTAGAATATACATACAATTATATAGTCCAACTTACATAAAATATTTGAATCAGATATAATTTGATTACCGCGTCAAAGCTTACCTTTTCTCAATCCTAATCAGATCTATAGATACAAACCTTGATCAGATAGTTCAAATTTTCTAACAGTTTACATCACCTTGATAGTGACTTGAGTTGAGAAGGTTCATTTGTTTTTCCACACTTAAATGGACCTCTACGTTGATTTTGGAGACATTACTCCACTGTTATTATCCAATCTATTTGCTTTGGTAAGTCCTCCAAGTAACATTTCACACCTTCAACATCATGCTTATGCAAGAGTTCTTGCTCGATGAGCCGGTGCCCGATGGGATCTTTACCCCTTATGTCTCATCCGATCCACAATTTCCTTCTTGGGTCATCATCGATTACAGTTATTTTTCAAGTAATGATACAGGTAAGATTTGGTTTATGTAGCCGACTCCACATATGGGATTAAGCTAAGACTTTGATTGATAGATTGATTTAATGATACAGGAAAGATCGAGCTCTAGTTTTTTCATCATTTATTCTGCTTTTGGGTTTTTATCGTGTCAAGTTATGAGCGTGTTATTACATAAGGTTATTTAAACTAGTAGCATGACAATTAAATCGAAGCTGACGACTTGTTGTTTTG
Organism: Chenopodium album; assembly: GCF_948465745.1. Taxonomy (NCBI): domain Eukaryota; kingdom Viridiplantae; phylum Streptophyta; class Magnoliopsida; order Caryophyllales; family Amaranthaceae; genus Chenopodium; species Chenopodium album. The sequence continues at coordinate 32,419,082 of NC_137858.1, read as the reverse complement.
TATTTTTGTGATCGAAGTTGAAAACGATGAATCCTTGGGAACCCTTGGCAGAGTTGACGAGCCAACACCCACCGTATCGCTTCCTGAAGAGCTAGTTCCGCCCTTTCCGCCGGTTTCCGACTTTATTGACCAACTCAACGATGATGGTTCCGGTAACGGTAAGTTTCACTTAGTTCCAAAGTGGTGGTTTCATGGGTTCATGTGAGTTAATAACTAAGATTAATATAATCATAGTTATTCTAATTATCTAATTATGCGTTGATAAGCTACATAAAATAAACCCTAATATATGGGCAAATATGAATCTTTATTTGACGATTTTCGAAATTGTCTCCTAGTAAAACCCGCCAACGTCATATAGGTAAAAGTAGATACTTTAATAACGCAAACCAATAAGGATAGATGCATTAAAAATTACTATTGAATTTTGATGATACAATTTATAAATGTTATGAGATTCTTTCAAACTAACATTATAGACAAATTCTTGCTTGTTAAGTAAATTTGTTGTTTCTGTTGTTACAAGAGTCCCCATTTGGTTATTTAGTTGGGATTTGAGTAGGATCAAGTCAAATCATGTCTCAGATCCGATCATGTCAAGTAAATGTAATTCCTGAGGGTGGGTCAAAGTTTGATTGGGTCAAGTTTCATACAAGTCATGTTATGTCGTTCACCCTTTTTGATGGAGGTTGGATTAGAATTGGGCTGAATTCAATTTTAGGTTTGGGTTATAGCGAGTCGAATTAGTGGCCACTGAATTCAATTTAAGGTTAGATTTGGGTCAGATCGATAATTATTGGATTTGCTAATCTCAATTCAAGTCATTCTTGATATTGGGTGAAGTTCAAGTCAGATCAATAATGGTATGTTCAAGTAAAACCTATATAATTTCGCCTTTTATAATTCGATCAAGCATTATGATAAATATGATGTATATTATAAAAACAGAATATATCAATACGTTGTTAAGCTAAACTTAATTTTATGTTGGAATCAAATTAAGCTCAAGATTAATTTAGATTGAATAATAAATTCGATTGACAATTTGGTTGATTTGGGTCGGGTCACAAGTCAATAGTTCCACTCCATTGTTTGGATACAAAGTTGGCAAGAAATAACATAGTGTTAAAGTTTGAGATAATATGAAATGGGTCTTGGAGGAGTAGAGTTTAGTCAGTGACTTCTCTTTGTCATAAAGTGGAACCATCTCTATTAGAGAATAGAGTAACTCTCCGCTGATGGTTGTGACTCATGAATATGTTTTATACTCTATCACACCCCCTCACACGAGAGCTTGTTGATAGAGTATAAATCATATGGCCCAAGAATATGTTTAATACTCTATCAATAACTGCTCTTTTTCTAATGTGGAACACTTAGAGCCAGTGGGCTACAATGAATTTCAACATATAGTGTAGCTAATTCATATTTTGATATTATAGTGTAGCTAATTCATATTTTGATATTATAATATTGCAGTTAAGCTTATCGTTGAACAGAACTTGGAGAAAACACTTTTGGATTTCCAACCACAACTAAAGACTAATCAAATTGTAGCTGTTCAATTATGGTTTGTAACAAAAATCCTCAAGAAAAGTGTACTAAGATCTTCACCACGCAATATACCTGGTTCGTGGACCGAAAATCAACGGTTCATGCTAGATGTGGCCGAGGGGTACTTGTGTGAGTCATTAACCCGAGTTTATTCCTGTGATAGAAAGACTAACAGCGGTAGCTCATTTAGCCTCATTGACACCCTTATCCCGTACAAGACTACTACGGAAGAGGCGACATATCTTCTGAATAGGCAGGTTTCGGTCTCTGCATTTCGACTTAGGTGCCCTCAATGGGCACCTAATTTGCATATATACAAGCCTCATCATCCAAAGTGTCCGAAACCAAGTAGTTCCAAGGAAGACTATATCATATGTGGAACTTTGGCAATTCCTGTGTTTGATCCTTACACTAATCAATGTGTTGGAGTTTATGAAGTTGTAATTGCATCTACCGAAATTGACCTTGCTGTTATTGATATAATCTGCAATCTTCTTAAGGTTAGACTCTTTTCATTTATGTCTATTGTCCGGTCTATTCTATCTTTAAAGCTTGATATACCCCTCTGTCTCATTTTACTTGCTAAATTTGATTAATTTCCGTTATAACTTTTTCGTCAAATTGGAAGCATGTATTATGATGCAAAGGTAGCATTTGCACTGTGATAAAATGTTTCAAATTTATTAGCTACCCTCTTTTGTTTTTCGTTATGATCTACTATTGTGAGATACATGTTTCAAAGGTATGTTCCAAAGGAATTCAATAAGCTTTTTTTGTGCAATGAAAATATTATGCAAAGATTTATTTAGTAGATACATCTAAAATTAAAGGAACAAATTGCATGCTAACATTTTAAGTGTTTTGTTATACTGAATGTCTAAATGGTATTGTAACGATGTAAAATTCCTATATCTGCCAGCATGATATAACTGTTTCCATCACAACAATGATTTAGGTGAATACTTCGTAAAGTTCTTTTGTCAAAATTGTCAGATTGATAATGTTTAAATCTCTTACAGGCAGTAAATCTTCGAGCTGACACACAGGTAACACTTTCCATCCTTTTAAGTTTGTTTTACCTTATTTATAAAACAAGATTTTTCGAGCTATTATTCGTCTATTTATACCTAAACAAATTTTGTTTACAGTTTCATTACCAACCTCGACAAAGAGTGCTAGCTGAGATTATGAAAGTGATAACCAAGGTATGCGAGGATCATGATTTACCTTTGGCACAGACTTGGATGCCTTGTACGTGTCCTGACCGAAGCTGCAATTCGCAGCAACTCTGCATGTCGAATGCAGAGTTGCCTTTCTATATGAAAGACCCTTCCTATTACCCCTTTTGGAAAGCCGGTGCCATGTATCACATGACTGAAGGAAAGGCGGTTGCTGGCACGACATTTTCATCAAAAGGACTGTGTTTTTGTAGAGACATCACCCGGTTTCCTGACAACTTCTCCTTGGTGCCTTTGTCACGTCAATTCAAGATTAATTGCTCCTTAGCTATATGCTTAGGGAGTGCATATGCGACCAATGATGTCTATATCGTGCAATTCTTTTGGCCAAGAACCTTGAAAAATACGATAGAAGATGATGATCTAAAGGTCTTTTCCATTACAACATCAATGAAACAACAATTTGATAAGCTAAGTATGGTTTCACCTGTTTATGAAGAGTTGGAGGCTGAAACTGAGCGTGTTAGTTATCGTACAAAACTCATCGATGGTGAGGGTGATGGAGAAGATTTTACGTTTTTATCGAGTACAATAATGGCAAGGGACGAGCACAACAGTGAAGTTGGTATCCCTTCAAATATGCCAATTGATCATGAACACCAATCTATGAACCATGGAATTGAAGGTGTCAAATGCGAAGTTACTACAAAAAAAGCTAGGAAGAAAAAGTGCAATTTGACCAAGGAAGATTTGTTGCCACTTCTCAAAGGAACATTAAACGATGCAGCCGACAAACTCGGAAGTAAGCATCTATTTCAAACTTCTCATCGAAGTTGTCAAAATCAGTAACTACTACCTTTGTTTCATATTATTTACAACGATCTGACACTTTCTACTCACACTTTATGTCAGTCGTTGCAAATAAGGTGAAATGGAGGTAGTATTATTATTCTTGTTAATGACAATAACATGTACAATTATGAAGGGGTTTAGTACCACTACTCCTCATTTGTACTTCTTCAAGCTTAAAAATATCAAACGAGGAGTAACATCTTCAAAATGATACAATACTTGTCAATGTTGTGATTGTCATTAATTATTATGACAATACTCTTGGCAAAGACTTTTAGTCACCTTCAAAATGAGTTGCATGTCATTAAATTGTTGTGGTACAATTACATTATTGTTGTGCAGTCTCAGAATCCACCCTAAAGAGGAAATGCAAGGAATTGAACATCGAGAATTGGCAAGATGAACGAAAGAACCAAGGTATTAGTGCTCCCGCAAGGAAGAAAAGAGCATCTAAAGGTAATTTGCTTAAAATTAATTGAATACATGTTATTGATATGACGTGATAGGTTTAAACTTATGGTGACACGTGACATATTATTTGTCAGAAATAAACGAGCGTTTCATGAACGAGCTTAGTAATAAATGAGCGTTTCATGAACGAGCTTAGTAATAAACGAGCTTCTATTGTATTTTTGACATTTGAAAATCTTAAAATTACCATAATAATTAAACCATAATTGTAGATCTAAGAATTAAATTAAAAATTGCAACAAACAAAAAAAAAATCAATCATTCATGAATATAGATAAACGAGTAGTTCGCAAACATAAATAAACGAGTTGTTGGTAGAGGAATAATCGGTCGTTGGACAATCACCCTAAACCAAACAATATTTCCTCCTAAACTAACCTAAGACAAGTCTAGGGTAAGTAGAGGATCGTATCTATACTACAGGGAATGGGTAAATTAAAGAACGCCAAGAGTATGAAATGGTTGTAAGCTAATTCGGTCACAAATTGGGTTTTGATTAGTTAACTTCTACATAAAGGAACGCTAGGGGGAACGAGATTCAACACCAACCAAACCGAAGAATCAATAACAAGGATAAATCATGAGCATACATGGAAGATAGAATAGGAACTTAGCTTTGTCTTCTCTCAAAGTTACAACATAAGTACTCCCTAGATTAAGCACTAACATGACAAAGATTAACTCTCATGGATAGGAAGTGGGTTTCTAGCTCGAGTTTGTCTCTCGATCGTTCTGAACTAGCATGAAGCACAAATAATTGGGATTTCTCACTTAATTACCACACTAAAGCATCCTATTCAATGAAGCCAATCAAACATCCATAATCATGAAAGTAGAATAATCTAATTGCACAAGAAAGGACTCACTCCAAAACCCCATCTTTCGATGTAAGTAGAGGGATGAACACATGAGCATAAAGTGGCTATCAAAATACACATGCAATAATCAATTCAAGCACAAACAACTATCAATCCAAAGTAAAGCATGAAGGAATCCAAGTCGATCAACCATGGCTTGGTTGGGTTTTCACCCAACCCCTAACTAAGGTACTACTCGCTAAACATGGTGGAAAACAATCTAACAATTGAATCTAGGGTTAACATGAATTCAATTAAACTAGGAGAGAGAGATTAAGCAAGGATGAATTGAACATGCAAGAACAAATAACAAAGAATAAACAAAGATTAATTAAAGATAAAATCAGAAAATTAAATAACAAAGGAGAGAGAAAGAGATTACTAATTGATGCTTCAAAGTTGAGAATAGTTGTTGTTGAAATTGATAATACAAACTTCAAATAATTCTTACAAATGATTTGAGTTTTCGGAAATCTAAACTAAGGGAGAGGAAAACTATGCACTAATTAAGAGAATAAGCTTAATGGAGTTAAGAGAGAAGAAGATCCGTACAAATGAGCTCAAGGGATGTATTTATATGACCCTCAAATAAAAAGACGGAGAAAATAAGAATCGGGTTCGACTGCAGGTCTGCACGGACGTGCCAGGCTTGGCACGGCCGTGCAGAGTCTTTGGACCTGTTACAGAATTGATTCTGCTGACTTGCACGGGCGTGCAGAAATCCCGCACGGTCGTGCCATTTGTCTCACGGACGTGCTGGCTGGGGAGAACATAATCAGTAGCTACTGATTCTAACCCAGGCATCCTGCACGGTAGTGCAGGGTTGTGCATGGGCGTGCATACTTAGGCAGAACCAGACTTCATTCTGAAACACCCCTGCACGGTGTGCAAGGATTAGCACGACCGTGCAGGGTCTTCTTGGCCTTTATCTTCCTTTCTTTCTCCAAACTTGTTTCCTTCTTCTTCATTTTTTCTTCACTCCATTTCCTCATTGCTTAAAATTCCTTGCATACTTCCCGGGATATCGTAATGCGTTCTTTGGACCTAAAATGTCATCGAAAACAATAACAACCCCGTGAAGCACGTAATACTAAAAAATGCATAAAATAGAGTGAATAATGAACTAAGGCATCGATTCCTCACATATTCAACGTTAGAAACCACTCTATAATCATACAAAATAGCAAGCTATCAGTTGTTCATGAACTTATCCAAACGAGCATATCTATGTTCGTGTTCAAGCTAAACGAGCTTCAAAGTTTTTTCAAACTCGGCTCATTTACCAAATAAACAAACATGAACGAGCTTCAACCTTGCTCAAACCCGAATAGTTTATTGATCGATTTGGTTCATTTACACCACTAAACACTATGTAAAAGATAGGTTTTTTTTTTTATTTTTTATTTTTTTTTTAAAATTACACTTTATTTTATAAGTTTACTAATGGGTTCTTCAATTCTTTCATATTGTAGACACGGAATTCTTAGAAGAGGAATTATGAGAAGGTTTAGTGTGGGAAATTGGCAATAGCGAATAAGGTATGTATGTGTTACTGTCTTTTTATTTTTTTATTTTTTTTAATTTTTAATTATTTTTTTTAATTTTTTAATTTTATTATTATTATTATTATTATTATTATTATTATTATTATTATTATTATTATTATTATTATTATTATTATTATTATTATTATTATTATTATTATTATTATTATTTTCAAAATCTAAATGAAACGAATTGTCATAATTTTTTTTTTGAACTTAGTCTGCAAGTCGTTTATGTTTGGAGAATTGGAGATTTAATGTAATATGGTAAGACTGCAAAATAACTGAATAGTAGTAACCTATATGCATGATATATATTACAAAAGATGGTGGTGCAATTTCCTTGAATGTCAAACTATGTGTTAAGAAGATAGTACAAAACAATATTACTCATACTACCTCCTTACAGGTCATGTGCAACGATTAGACATTTTCCCTCTCTACTTTATGTCAAATCGTTGCACATAACCTGTAACGGAGTTAGTATTTCTGACTCATCTTATTAATCTTGACCCTTTATTGGTGAGAGCTTATTACATTGTGCAAGTGAAATCAGTGTCAAACTATTTAACAGTGCTTTTTTTTTTTCAAGGTAGTGTACTGTTCTCTATATCTAATGAGTTTTATATATATATATATATATATATATATATATATATATATATATATATATATATATATATATATATATATATATACTACGTATTATCTAATTAGTCCTAAAGTTATGTTTTACTTGAACTAAGTTAGGTCTTATATAACTTTAAATAAATTTATTTAGGCCTTAGACCCCGCCTAGAACTTATCTTATCCAAAGTTATCAACACTTTATATTATAGTAGCCCCCATAGTTTACTACTATACTATTAGAATTTAGAACTTATTTATACTTTATTTTATTTAAATTTTACCTTAATTAAAGTTATTATTAAATCGAAAATAAGTGAAAATATAATAAGAAAATTCGAGGTTAGTTGCCCTAAAAAAAAAAAAGAAAAAGAAAATTAGAGGCTAGGTAGGGCAAATAAAAAGTAGTTTCATCTTTACTTGTGCATACACTTATTACAAAGTAAGAAGTATATTAATTAAGTTATCTTGTTTACTTACTTTTGTGTCCCTAAATGGGTTATGGGTTATGTCTTATGTGGTGCAGGTTGCCCATCTTGGAAGGTTTGTGATGATCCAACTTTGTTGAGGAGTTGATCTCTTTTGAATGGGCGTGTAAATAGATGAATGTACGCTAAATTTTGGATGGATTATGTTGTATATATTGATGCAGAAATGTTCCTTTATTTAGTCAAAACACTGAGGTTAAAGCATTCTTACTCTTTCCATTATTTAGTTAGAAAAGTGAGTGTAATTTATAAATAACTAACAATAATATATAAATTAGAATTTTGATTTTGTGAATTGTGATAATATACAAAATAATACTACTATCATCGTAGTATATATTACTTCTTTTGGAGAGTGAGGGATAGCTTAGGTGTTGTTTCAATGAATGCTGCTGGGGGTGAATTGTAGTATGACGAACTAGTCAAACTTTTTGCAAAATTAAAACAAAGCTTAAGGAACTCAAAAGGCAAAGAGAGATGTGCAAAACTTGTTTCTTGGCCCTAAATAAAAAGAAAAACTACGACCACAAATAATTTTAGGAAAAGACTTTATATATACTAGAATAGGACAAAGCCTAATACAAACTAAAGACTCTTACTTCAAGTTCCTCAACGAACTTATTAAAGCCCCAAGCAACAAGCTAAGTCCATCAACCTATTGCTATTTTCTTTTCTTTCTTTCTTCTCTTCTCCTAGCTTCACCCAAAGCTACACAAAATTCACTCAAACTCCCTAATACCCAAATTACAACTCAAAAAAGTTTCACTCTAATATAATAACATAAGAACATTCTTTGTAACTTGTGTGGAGTAAGACTCTTAACTTGATTAAAAAAATAAAAGAAAACATTATATATAAACGCTATGTGCTGCATGCATCTTGACGCCACTACTCCATATGAAGTACTTACTAAGCAAAAGCATGTCCTAATAATCAGGGTGTGGTCCTCCTTCATGTGCAAAAATGTGGGCTGGACTAAGTCAAGGAGAGTAGTTCACAAGAATAGGCAATAAGCTTATAAGCATATAAAATATTTTATTTATTTTCACATCAAACCAAACGTTTTCATTAAAATAAAATCTTTAATTTATGTGTTCGAAAGATAAGATTTAAAACCAACTGTTGTCCTAAAAATATGCCACTCATAATATACCTTCTACGACTAATTCCAAACAACCACTTAGAGTATTCACTTAGTTTTCATACTTACATAAATCCTAAATATAAAAATATTCCGAAGCTTTAAATTTGTTCCTGCAAAGGAACTTCTCTTCTTTGGTGAATCTTCTACTTCGAAGCTTTGTTCCTCCAAAGGAATTTTTCTTCTCAAGGCTTTAACTCTAAAGCATCAGTTCTTATGAGGAAACTCTTCTCCTTGGGTTACTTTGTTCCTAGTGCTATCTTCGTGAGACTTCACATTCTTTTAGTCAAACCTTTTGATCATACACTTAAACAATCAAACACTTAAAAGAATATAAATAAGTTTGGCTTAGTCATCCACCATAAGACAATATTAGGTAATTATAGCTTCCCTTTTGGTAACGTACCATGTAGCCATGACATTGATTCTCATCACCTACCGGCTCTCTAAACACCAAAAATAGTATTATTTCCTTTTTTTTTCTCCTTTTCTAGCATTCCATTTTATGAAATCTCTAACCAAAAAAAAAAAAACTTTCAAATTCTAATTATTAATGCATAATAGGCATTGGGGTGTCCGTTCAATTTTTGGTTTGGAATTATGCGAATCCGATCCAATCTAAATTTCTCCCCCAATCTAATCCGACCCCATCCGAATTAAAATTCTATTATTTGGATTTGATCAGAAAATCTAAATAAAAATTTATAAATTTTTAATGCTTATTACGATAATAAAAATAAAAAATGTAATTGTAAAAAAAGATTTATAAGTCTTCAAAATCATGATTAAAAAAAATACTCAACATCAAGTCATTAATAAATTAGTACAAGTCTTCAAAATAGTCAACATCAAGTCATTTCTTTATTTGATGTTTATTGTAGTATTTGGGCTAATCTTCAAAACCTCAACCATAAAACAGAGTAGTCCATATTCATACAAGCTTAATTTTAAAATTTGGTTTTCAATTTTATTTGTATCCAATTAGGGTCAATACGATTTTCATTCCGAATTTTCAAAAAATCTCAATCCTATCGGATCTAATTTTAAAGTTTGGATCACCGGTTTGGCCGGATTATTAGATTGGATTGTATTTCAGTTTTAATTCGTACTTTGGAAACCCTTAAAAATGCATAAGGTTTTCGACTACCCCATAGTGTATTAAAATACAAAACTATATATGGTTTTAAATATCTTGAATTGAATTAATTAAAAATTTTATTTACTCAACATTCAAGTTTTTTTTAATTCTTTTTTTTTTTATTAAGAAATTAGATTAAATCCCCTTACTAAATTTTATGGAGTATAATGTAACAAATTCAAATATGAATTCAACTATAATGGTACACCAACTTTATTTTTAATTTTTTTTTAAATTTCTTTTAATACCAATGGTAAGGCTATTGAAGAATTAATAGACTTTTTTTTTTTTTTTTTTAAAAAAAAAATAATAAAGTAGGTCTATAGATTTTGTATCAAAATAAATTCTGGTTTAATGTCCGTTCTATTATTAATATAGTACTTTAAGTTTACAAAAATAAAGGATATATTTGTACATATATATGTTGTAAAACTGATTTATTTATTTTTTAAGTTGAACGGAAATTTTGCATATATATCACCCCCTTTTAAATCTTATTTTTGCATGTAACCACCTTTTAAAAAATGTTAGTTTCAAAAGACCATCAATTTAAAAATTTTGTCGCAAACAAATTTTAGCATTTTGTCAAAGCTAAAATAATCACTCGTCCCTCGCCTAGGGTTAAACTTTCGTCCCTCGTCTAGGGTTAGTAGTTTCGTACGTTTTTTCGTAGTTTTCAAGCAATTTTCAGCTCTTTTGAATTGATTTGATTGTTTTCCTCAACTGGATTTCCATGGAATCGAAATTACTAGATGATTTGGAGAAATTAAGCCTGACTGAAGATGAGAATAAGATAATTGGCAATGATTTGAAAACCGGTGAAGATGATGATACTAAAACAAAAATTTCCTTGACATTGGTGGGAAAACTCTTAAGGAGGAGACCCTTCAATGTAGAAGCAATGAAACGAACCCTTCTTAATGTCTGGAAGGTCAGGGGTTCTATCGCTATTAGAATGGTGGAAACAAATTTATTCATTTTTCAATTTTTCAGTGAGGAGGATAAGCAACGAGTAATTGAGGGTTGTCCGTGCAGTGGTTCTTTAACAAGAAGCTGCTTCTCCTTACAGAAATATTGGGAGATGATCAGCCTTCTGAAGTTCGATTTCTAAAACCCCTTTTTGGACTCGGATTAGCTGAATTTGCCTTTGAAATTAGTGAACACTTAGGAGGTTTCTTGGAGTATGATGATTCTGATCCTTTGGGGTGGGATGAATATCTCAGAGTGAAGATATTTGTGGACATTAGCAAGCCGCTTCGTCGAGGAATTAAAATTGCTAATGGAAGACTTCCTTCGAAGTGGTGTGGAATTCAGTATGAGAGATTAGCAGACTTCTGTTTTTACTGTGGGCGGATGGACCATAAAGACATTGAGTGCCAATATGTTGATGCATCTGAATTGAATAAAGGTGTGGTCTATGAGTATGGTCCTTGGTTAGGAGCTTCCCCGGAAAAACCACCCAAACTCAACCCTCTAGAGCGTGAAAATGAGAAGACATGGTTGGCTCGTCTCAAGGGTCACAACTTTGTTAAACTCCTTGGCTATAATGACCCTAACGTGATCCGTAAAAGGCCCCCAGGTGTTGCTCGCAAGCTTTTCTCATCCCTTTCCAGCAATTGAAGGAGCCTATTTTGGATGAACAAAGTACGAGACAGAACACTGACAACTCTGTGTCTGAAACAGAGAAACAACCTTTGTAGATAAATATGCCGCAAAGTAGCAATATCTTCTTGATGACTGTACAAAGTCAGGCTGTTGTCCCTTTTGAGAAGCTGCTCAATGCTCCCTTAAAGCACTAATCTGAAATCCTGATGCCAATAATCAAAGAAAGTGGGCTTATAGGGGAGCAACTTCCTTCTGTTGCTAATAGAGGCAGTGAGATACGGATGTTTTGATGCAAGAATAAGCTGCTTTGACAGGGAAGCGTAAATAGAAGGACGATCAGACCAATGAGGTGGAAGTGAACGAGGCACTGGCTGGGAAGAGGCTCAAACTCGTCCTTGAGGTGACTGTTTTTTCTGCTAGTCCGGCGGAGGTTGACATGGTTCAACCCCGCATGTTCAATGAGTACTCTATGTTGGAACTGCTGGAGGTTGGCTAGCCCTTGAGCAGTTCGAGCACTACGTAAGTGGTGCACTACTTTAGTTCCGGATATTTTGTTTTTATCGGAAACTAAAATTAATAAAAATGTTGCTGAAAATAATAGTCAGTTTTGGTTTTTCGTATGCTTTTGGTGTTAGTAGTATTGGTAGAGCGGACGGTTTGCGTATTTATTAGAGAGATACCGTTGATTTCACCTTAGTCTCTTTCTCTCAAAATCATATATGTGGTGATATTAAACTGAGTTCGGATGTGCAATTGGCGTTTTGTTGGTATATATGGATGGCCTTAAATAGGAAACAAACACAAAACTTTCACTCTTATTCGACATCTATGCTCTGGCTTTGATGGACCGTTTTTGTTTGGGGGTGACTTCAACGAGATCCTAAGGTATGATGAGAAAGAAGGGGGAGCTGATAATGAAAGACGTGTTTTACCTGAATTTTGGGAAACTTTGCAGGATTGCGACATCATGGACCGGGATTCGAGGGTCAATAGTATACTTGGTGTAGGCTTCGTTCAAAGTGCGCCTACGTAAAGCATGTGTGAATGTGCTTGGCACTCATAGGAAGTGGGAATTGACATATACGATTAGGGACAAGGAAAGTACGGAGCCAGCAACAAGTTTTTAAGGAACTTGTAAACCGTTCACAGATCATTAAAAGACAACCACGAATAAGGGACAACGATAGGCAAAACGATTGACAGGTGAAGGTTACACCCCATTCATAATTTATGATATTACTAACTCTATATGGTTCGGAACCACTATAGGAGGACCGGGGATGATGGTACGAAGTGAGTCATGGAGTCACATTCGCCCGTATTGGCCAAAATTGGTTCCCGCGATCTCAAAGGCATGCAAACAAAGATTCAATTTGCTCCAAACTATTATTATGCTAAATCAGTTGAATATTAATGCGACATATTATTCTAAAATATTGTGACCACTTGATTAATAACAAGATTAAAAAAAGAACTTAAATCGGTTGTCCAAATTATCTTATTAGTCTTGATTTTCAATTACATATTCCCTTCAAACATGCAATGTGGTGATCATAATAACAATAGAATAACATTAACATTGGAAGCAATTTAACAATAATAACATTAGTCAAATCAAATAATAATCCTAATCATGATACTAGCAATATAAAATAAAATAAGTAATTAAATTAATTAATTACTCACATGTCACGCGTTCCTTTAAATCGCTATATCATGAATAAATTGTTAGTAACTTCAATAATAATAAATCAAATGGAAATCAAATTAAATAAAAAGTAGAGTTGATTTGGTCCAAACCCTTAGTTAATTATACCTTTCACCTCTTGGCTTAAGGACGGACCCTTGGGTCAAGTATGGACTCTTTGGAGTGGTTAGGGGAAGTATTATGGAAGAATAAGGAGGCTAGAAATTAGGTTAAAGAGGGAAAAGAGAATAATTTTTGGATTAGGGAGAGAGAGTGATTTTTAATGCCCCGAACTGTAGAAAGGGGGGGTATATATAGAGAAAATGAGTAGAGGGAACACACGGAACACTAAAAAGATAAAACCCTACACCAGTAGAAAAATGCATTTAGCCACCAGTTCAAAACCCCCCTATGCCACCGGTTTTGAACCGCTGGCCATTTGGGGGGTGGCAATAGTCTCTTAAAAAGCCACCGGTTCAAAACCGGTGGCAATACTTGTTATTGCCACCGGTTAACCGGTGGCAATACACCTTCCAACTTTTTTTTTTATTAAATATAAAAGCCACCGGTTAACCGGTGGCAATGAACATATAATTTTTTTTTTTTTTTTTTTTTTTTTGGTCTTTTTTTACTTGAAATATAATTGATCAATTAAATCAAAAAACAAAACGACGGCATCTAAATATAAATCGAACAATATCATTCAATATAATTGAAAAATTACATTTAATAAAAAAAAAATTTACAATATAATCGAACAATTACATCGTATAAATCAGTAAAAAATTACAATATAAATCATAAAAAATTACAATATAAATCATAAAAAATTACAACATAAAAATCACAAAAACCCCATACAACATCTAAATCAAAATCTTGATTCTTCAATTTCACATCCAAGTCAATATACCTGCATCAATTAAAACAAAAATATAAATCGAATAATATAAATAATCTGTTGAAAAAAAAAACAGAACACTAATCTCGACAAAAAAAACACTAATCAGTGAAAATAACAAAAAACACTAAAACCCATAAATTAATTTTCAAGAACTCAAGAAAAAAAAACCATAATTAAAATCGAATTAAATCCTGATAGAGATCGAATTAAAATCGGTGAAAATCAAATAAAAATCGATTTAAAATCGATTAAAAAAATCAGAAAATTACAAAATTGGTTTAATTCCAATTAAAACCTATCCTTGAATATTTAAACCCACCCACCACCATCATAACGACAACCACCACCAAAAACCACCACAACCCACGAATTCCACCAAAAATAACAAAAAACAAAATCAAAGTAAGAAAAAAGAGAAATTACCTTGAATTACAACAAAAACCCCCGAAATTATCTTGAATTTGGGTTATAAAGGTCAAAATTGACCATGAAAACGTTAGATCTAGAGTTTTCATGGTCGATTTTGACCAGAAAACCATTGGTAGTGATAGTACATGGCGGCGGCGGTGGTGGTCGAAAGAGGTGAAGAGGAGGAAGAGGGAGGGGGCGAGCGAGCGAGCGAGATAAGAGGAGGAAGAGGACAGGGGAAGAGGAGGGATGAGGGGACGAGAGAAGAGATGTGGAGCGAAGGGTATGACGAGAGATTCTCAGGGGACGAGAGATTCTCAGAAGATAGAATGAGGGAGGAGAGAGGGAGGATCGAATTAAGGGGCTAGGGTTTGGTAAAGGGGTTTTTATATATGAAGGAACAAAAGGGGTGGGCTTTCAATCAAGATAAGGCCGGTTTTTTTTTATATACAAAGCCACTGGTTCAAAACCGGTGGCATTAATATTTTCCCCACCGGTTCGGTTTGAACCAGTGGCAATACTATTCCCTTAAAATCCCGCTCTTTTTTTGCCACCGGTTTTTCAAAACCGGTGGCCTTAGGGCGGTGCCAATCTTATTTTTTCACCTAGTGCTAGTTTTTGGGCACCGTGACATGGCAGAGGTTGCCGCGACACGACAAAACTAGCCGTGACACGATACGTAATACTGCGTCGCGGTGCAATAAATGCCCTAAAATGATAAAAACACGTGCAGGGTTTACGCGGAGGAAACATGGGAAAATCCCGTGACACAAAACATGTACTGTGACACGGCACAGGGCACCGCAACGCGGCAGTGTCCACCGTGGCACAATACATTACACCGTGTCACGGTAAAAAAACACGTGAGAAAAACGCGAAAATGACACGGAAAAAGCACTGTATCACGGTATGTGTACCGCGACACAGTACAAATTTCCATGACACGGTACTAGCTGCTGTGCAACGTCAGATATTACCGTGACACGGCAATTTTGCTGTTTTGCGGCAATTCTAGTTTTTTACATGTTTTTAAAATTATGATAACGTTTGATCCATAACTAGGAATAAGGCATATGATAGATCTTTGGAAATCTTATTAAGTCTACTTTCTAACCCAATTAGAATTAGGTCAAAATCATTTGTAGATTTTATGATATGGCCGTTTTAGTATAAGGGTGTCGGTTCTGGGCCGAGTTTAGTGTTTGGCTCATATCTTCTTCGTTTTTAATCGGAATCGGGCTTATGATATACCATTGGAAAGCTTAATGAAAGGAATATCCAACCAAACAATAATTGCATCGAAATTATAGGGCCACAAAATCAGTTTCTCTCGATTGTGATGTGGATTCGAAAAGTGAAAAATAGGTTGGTTTAGGGAAATGGACTAAGAATTGTATTGGTTTGACATGTATTGAATGGGATATGGATTTAAGCACTCCAAAGGTTAAATACTCAACCCAACCAATAATGGCAGTGACACGTTGTTCATCATCGGGGTTTGGTTTTGGGGAGACATTTTTAGGTGTCTACACTTGGGAGAAGGGATTATCTGTTCATTCCATTATCTGTGAAAGGCTGGATAGGTTCGTGGAAAACGGTGCTTGGTTTGATCTTCAGTTACAACCTTTATTGAGAATCTGGTTCAGTTTAAGTTCGATCATTCACTAATTCTTCTACGATTCGGTGAACATAGGAAGAGGAAAAAGAAAGAAAAAAAAGAAAGAAAGAAAAAGGGGTTTCACTTTGAGACCGCTTGGCTGCTAGATAAGGAATGTGAGGAGGCAGTGCATAGCTCTTGGTGTGATTATGATGGAAGGGTGATAGATAGAGTGAAAAATGTTGCTAGCACACTTAAGTTGTGGAGCAGCCATAAGTTTGAGAGGTTGGGGCAACAGATTGAAGACACGGAGAAGGCTTTCAAAGAGGCGTAATGTGATGATATTTCAAAGGAAACAATTGCTGGAAGTGGAGAGCTAGAGAAGAAGTTTATGATTTTCTTGACAAGCAAGAGGCTTATTGGTTCTTGCGTTCAAGGGTCTCGGAATTAAAAGATGGTGATCGCAACACAAAATATTTTCCCCATAAAGCTTCTCAACGTGGGTAACGCAATAAAATAAAGGGTCTTTTTGATGCTACTGGTAACTGGCATGAAGATAAAGGAAAATTGGAGGGCATTTTCCAACATTTTTACCAAGATCTTTTCTCCTCTGGCATGCCATCCAATGAAGCTTGTTATAGAGTCCTTGAAGCGGTCCCTTCGAGAGTCACTCTGGAATTTAATGAAGCTCTTCTTCGTGCCTTCTCAAAGGATGAAATCTTTGCGGCTCTGAATCAAATGCACCCCTGCAAAGCCCCTGGGCCAAATGGTATGCGCGCTATTTTTTACCAAAAATTTTGGCATATTGTTGGTAATGATGTCACGCGGCTGGTTAGTAGTAATTTACAGGGTAATGGCATTTTTAGCTCTGTGATTAATACTAACATTATTCTTATCCCAAAAGTTAAATCACCTTCTTACATGGCGGAGTTCAGGCCAATTGCTTTGTGTAATGTTTTATACAAAATTGCTTCTAAGGCTATTATTATGAGGTTGAAGGACATCCTTCCAGGAATCGTTTCTGAAACTCAAAATGCTTTTGTCCCAGGAAGGCTTATCACAGACAATGCTTTAGTAGCTCTGGATGGCTGGGTTGGGTTGGGCGTTGTTGCGAGAGATTGGCAAGGAGATGTTGTCTTTGCAGCCACTAGAAGGGTTCGAGCGTACTGGCCTCCCCTGATTGCCGAATGTAAGGCTGCAGCCATGGCTTTGAAGCTAGCTAGACGCCACAACTTGTCACATGTTATG
This sequence comes from Chenopodium album, assembly GCF_948465745.1. Classification (NCBI taxonomy): domain Eukaryota; kingdom Viridiplantae; phylum Streptophyta; class Magnoliopsida; order Caryophyllales; family Amaranthaceae; genus Chenopodium; species Chenopodium album. Next base: position 32,401,783 of record NC_137858.1, on the reverse strand, counting down.
CTCGAATCGGATAGTCAGATTCTCATTGGAAGACTGTGCAAGGGAGCAATTTTCATCTCAAATTTAGATGCTGTACTTGAAGATATTTTTTCGTTTAGCTCTAAGTTTGATTGTAGGTGTCATGTTAAGCGGGAGGGCAATACTGTAGCTTATAATTTAGCCCGCATTGTGCCTTTTGGTGTTGAACAAGTATGGGAGAACCATAGTCGTTTTGAGGTTGCTCCATACATTCTTATGGATAAATTAATAATATAAGGCACCATCCGATTTTTCTAAAAAAAAAAAAAATTAGCATTTTGTCAATAATTTTTTTTCTTTATCATGTTACTAAAAAAAGAGAAAATACAAGTTTATAACCTAGATAAACGAAAAGGGGTAGCATTGTCTTTTCAGGTGGTTTAGTAAGAGAATTTTGGCTTTTTACTTATTTTGTTTTTTATAGTGTTATTTGTGCCGTTAAGAGTACAAACCCAAAAACACTTCCTTCTCTCTATCTACAAACCCAATCTTCTTTACCGTTCACAATGGCGACAAGCACTTATTTTGCTATTTTTTTCTTTTTTTGGCTGCTTTGAATCTCGAACTTTAGCTCTTGCTTCTTTAGATCACCGTTCACCATATTTAACGAACTCCAAAAACAGTTCCTTCTCTCTCCTCTACAAACCAAATCTTCTTCTTCCTTTATTGAGATCGCACAACCACAACACAACCCACCGCACGATCCACTGCTAAACCAAATTAACCCTATCTACCAGATCGACCCCATCGCTCCTACCAGATCGACCTCGTCGCTCCTACAAGATCAACCCCACCACGACATATTCAACCTCGCCGCTCCTAACAAATCAACCCCACCACAGTGTACCGCCCTTCGTCTTCAACACCGAAACCATAATAATGGCGATTAACCATTGACAATTTTTTCATACCTTCCCCTAAAGGATTATTATGGCCCTACACTAGTAGAAAAAAGTAAATTGGCAGCCCCAAATGAGAAGCGCTTACTGAATTCCGCTTCCAAAAACACCCAAAAAAAACCCTAAAACAAGCAAATGGCAAGCGGTTTTGGGTGAACCACTTGCAAAATTGTAAATGTTAAGCAGTTTGAATATTGAACCACTTTCCATTCTTTAAAAAAAACCATACCTGTATTATAAAACCATTTCTCACGCCTCTTTTCTTCTTCTCTCTCCTCTCTCAAAATTCTCACGCCTCTCGATCTCCATTTTTCACTCTCTCCTCTCTCCATTTTTCACTCTCCTCTCTCCATTTTTCACTCTATTTTCTATCTCCTCTCTCAATCTCAAGCCTATCACCGGCCACAGTGCAACATTGATCAACAACTAAATTCTCTAGCAAATTCGAGCCAAATCCCCTCATTTTCGAGCAAAAAACAAACCAAAAGCCCCAATTTATTCGAACCAAAAACCCCATAGTAAAATCGAGCAAATCTGAGCCAAAATCTAAGCGAGTACTAGCAAAATCGAACGATACAAGTAGGTGGTGGTTCGTGTGGGTGTTGGTGTTTGGTGGATGGATTTTTTTTTAAAAAATTATTTGACCATGGAATTTTGGGTTTCTAATTTTAAAAACAAACTACAGGTGATCTAGAGTTTTTATGGTTGAATTTGACCTTTAAAACTCAAATTTCAAGCCAAAATCGGGGTTTTGGTGGATTTCAAGGTATGTTCCCTTTTTTTTTTAGGTTTTTTTATTTGATTTTATGGTGATGTGTGGTTGTACTGGTTTGTTTCAGGCGAATCTGGTTTGGGTAGGGGTTTTGGTGGGTGAGGTGGATTGTTTGTTTGTTTGTTGGTGGTGACACAGTGTGAAGTGGCGAGGTTGCGGTGTTGGATGCTGTGATGCTGCGGTGTTGGATGCTATGATGGCGTGAAGGGGCTATGGTTATGTTGTTGGATGCTGTAATGGCATGAAGGGGGGAGGTGAAGCATGGGAGCTGCTATGTTGTGCGGCAAGAAGAAAGGGAAATAGGGAAATATTAGGCATTGGTGTGGTGTAGGATAGGGAGATGGTGGGGTGAAGGTTGTAATATTACAAAAACATTTTTGTTAATGAAAATGTAATATTACATCAATTGTTTAACAAAAATAATTTTTTTTTTTTGGTGCATAATAAAAATAATGTTTATACATTTGTTAATTGTTTGTATTTTAATTTAAGTGGGAAGCGGTTTGAACCTCTTGCCATTTAAAGGCATGTTCTCTTCAGCTCATTTTCAGTTCAGCTCCAATAAATTCAATTCAGTTCTGTTTAGTTCTCATCTTAATTCCCTTCTCTCATAAAATATGCAGTTCAGTTCAGTTCCAATAAGTTCAGTTCAGTTCAGCTCAATTCAATCAATCAGAATAGGCCCTAAACGGGCAATGGGAAGCCCCGAAGCGGTTCAAAATTGCTTCCCACTAGGAGGTTTGAATCGCTTGCCATTTAATTTTTTCTACTAGTGCTACTTTACATATTTTTGCTACTAGGGTGTCTTTTGTTCGGCCGGCCAACAGGTTTATCGCCGCAAAGCGGCGATATATAGGTGGTTATGGCCATGGGAGGGGATGAGAGGCAAGAGAAGGGAATAATTCATGGTAAATGCCGTTAAAATCAAGTCGTTTGGGACAAGTAGCATGAATAGAAGAAATTATGTTTTTATTACATATCACAGTCTACAATGCAAAATATTTAGAATAGTGCCATAAGATACACACACTACATTTACCAAGGTGATAAACCTGGGTAGCCCTGTAGAAAATTGTAGTCAAAGCTAATTTATGAATAGTGAAAAAACATCCAAAGTGTCAATTATTCTGGTATGGAGGGAGAAATATCATTAAGCATGCGTATACAAAAGAATATACTACCTCCGTTAAATGTTTTCTGCAACTTTTACTGTTTTAGTCCGCTTAACATTAAGTGCAACAAAAAAAAATTTCTTTCCTCTTTTAGTAAAAAAATACTAGTCAAATGTCAATTTTACCCTCATTTAAAAAATTAAAACACAATTTACTAACTATAATCAGATTTAATTAATCCAAACCGTTTTGAACTGTTCCGAAAAGGAACCGAATCGCTATGAACCTATTGTTCTAAAACTGTAAACCGACCCGACCCGATTTTTTAAAACCTGAAACTGAACCGATCCGAATGTTTGAGAACCGTTAATGAACCGTACCCGTTATCAAGCCGAACTGATACAACCCGAAACCGAGAACAACCCGAACCGAGTACTTCCGAACCCAATAGCAACCCGACCCATTGTAAACCGAAACCGATTAAACCCGAAAAAAACCTAATAAACCCGAATCGTTTACAACCTGTAACTTAAAGCCGAACACTAAAAATTTGAATCAAAAGCTAACTTTAGATTTTTTATTATTATTTGATCCTGAAAATCTTTATACAGAAAAAGGACTTAATTAAAGCTAAACAACTAAGTAATACTCCGTATGATCTATTGTTATAACTAATTATAGAATGTTGAGGATATACTAGGATATATACGTTAACGTAACCCGTTTAAAACTGGCAAAACAAGTTGTCAAACCGACTATGTTCAACTCAAGCCAGTTATGACCTGAACCGATTACAATCCGACCCGACTAGGACCCGATATGTTTTGACCCAAAACCCGCTTTAAACTGACAAACATCGTTTTTAAACCGATGGACTTTAACCCGAACCGATTATGACCCGAACCAATTATAACCCGACCCGATTAGAATCCGACCCGAAAAGAAACTGTAATAAAAACAAATCTAACCGAACCGACCCGAAATTATTTAAAACCGATCCGAACTGACCCGATAATAATTCCAACCCGTTAAAAACCGATCCGTTGTAAACCGAAAACCGATAAACCGAACCAAAAATCGAACCGCAAAACCGATTGACACCCCTACTTTATACTATATTTTATCAATTCTCTCTCTTACTTTAAACCCCACTTAAATTATTTTATCATTTCTCTCTCCTCTATGATCCCCACTTATATAATAAAAATATCTACTCTGATCTCCTTTACATTCTTTCTCTTTCATGGTCCCATCTTACTTATACAATAATAAATTATTCATCCACTCACAATATTATATTACCTTCCCAAAAATCCGCGCATCACCAAGTGATACATATGAAGAAAAAAAACGGATGGAGTATATGACAACATATGTATTTTTATGTATTGGTAAAATGTATAGTTAAAGTAAGTATTTAAATTGTGCAAAAATGAAACTGTTACAATTATCACGAAATACTGAGTATTCAATAAGAGGTAATGTGCTCATTACTTCAATAAAGAAATGTATAACTTTCCTTAGCATGATGCTAATCAAGTGACGTAACACAACCACTCAATTGACAAAGTGCTAAAATTTGTGGCAAAGTAAAGTCGTATTGCGTGTCATCGATAAATCATGGAGGTGAATGCGTCAATTTTGTCGGCAGTATAAGATTAAATATTGTTCAAGGGGTTCATTAACGAATAAGTACACAACCATATTCTAAGTTTTAAAGAGGTTCAATTTGTATTTGCTTGGACTAACATATACAGTATAATTCTGCTGTCAAATTTTCAACGACAAGGGAAAGAGAAATATTCTAAGTTTTAAATGGTAAAGTATGTTATTTTCAAATTCAAACATTTTGCAATTAATAAATAAAGAACTAAAGAAGTATATACTCCGTATATGACAATATTACAGCTAGCTTTTAAGCACTTCTTTAAGCATCGATACATCATTTTGAGTTTTAATTAATTCGATATTGTAGCTGCATAAGCAAATTAACATTAGTGGCAAATAAGTAATTTTATTGATATTTAGAGAAGGATGCTGTTGCGTTGCTGAAGCGGGTTCAGACGTTTGCTAGGACTCAGGATATTAGAGCTCATGCAGCTGCTCACATATTCAATAGGATCGGGTTTGCTATAGCTAGTATTATCTAGAAGGAATGACGAGGCCCTCAGACCTGCCGATGTGTTATTGTATTCATGGGATCGTGGTCGTGATGTATGTGTCGACTTCACAGGGTCTTCTCCTTTGACACAGACAGGGCTATTTGACTTTTTTTCTAGACGGGTTGTGGTTGATGCGGCTCATTGGAAGCGGGTTAAGTATGAAGCTCGTTGTTGGGTTATTGACTATTGTGTAATTCCCTTCTCCTTTTCTTCGCTTAGGGAATTAGAGAAGGAGGTTGTTGCGTTGCTGAAGCGCATTCAGAAGTTCTCGACGACGCAAGACATTGGGTCTCGTGATGCAGCTCATATTTTTCACTTGGGTATGCTTTGCTATAGTTAGAGGAGTGGGGGCCCAGATTGTATCTCGGCTTCCCACTAATTTATTGTAGGGTGTATAACTTTTGTTTTTTTTTTTTTTTGGAAGCAAGGTTGTATAACTTTTGTTTGAGATATAATAATAATAATAATAATAATAATAATAATAATAATAATAATAATAATAATAATAATAATTTGAATTGATAAATTTTAGTGTTAACTCAATTCTTATATGTAACTGGCCACATCGTGTGGCCGGCCATTATGGGATTATCTCGATAGTGCTTTAGGGATTACTTGGTCAGTATTTCAAGTATCATATGTAGCTGACCACATCGTGTGGCCAACCATCATGATTTTATTTTGAAAAGTGTTATAGAGGTTGTTTGGTCCAGTGTTACAAGGAATATATGTGGCTTGCTACATCATGTGGCCAGTTATCATAGGGTTATTTCGATTGTGTCATAAGGGTTACTTAGTCAGTGTTACAAGGGTTATTCGATTAGTGTTATATATAGGAGTTACTCGATTAAATTTGACAATTAGTGTTACAGAGGTTACCAGATCAGTGTTATAGGGGGTACTTTGTTGTTTTACAAGTTGTGACATGGTGTGGCAAACCACACAAAAGACACACCGATAGAAGGTTTAATAATAACAAAAGACATTACAAACCTTGATGAAAGTCGTCCTAAATGGTAAAAAAAAAGCTAAGGGTCCTAAATTCCTAATTCAAGGTATAATATGAACTAATCTTGATTCAAGGAAAGGGGTTTTACAAAAAAATTAAGTCAAGAAATTAAAAAATTAATTTAACGACTACTAATGTTGACCCCCCTTTTCGTTTAAAAAAACAAGTTGTATCCCTTTCATAATTAACGTGTCCCCTTATGTAATTATATATATAGTTCAATACTTGTGTATATATAATGGGCCATTGCTTGCAATATTGGATGCCATAAACTGAACAAAAGTCAGAAACAAAAGAGAGACAGCATGAATTGGAATAAGTCAAAGTGTCTTAATATTTGCCAAAGTAATTTGCTAGATTATGTTCTATTAATCAAGATTAAGAGGGTATTATCATTCGTTGATCATCATTCCTTTCGTTTGTTCTTGAATAATTTCCTCTGGCGTCCGTCTTCAGCTATAGAAATTCAAGTTGATGGAAGTTGTAAGAAGAAGATGAATATGTTATGGTTAGAAATAAGGTGTTACGAGTGCGTACAAATAAGGGACAAACTGAAAGACGTGATCAATAGCTTATTAGCTCAATTCGATCGTCCTACTTGGGCTACTGTTATGCTCCGAGACTTATCGAAATCTAACCACAAAGTTTGCAGACTCTTCTTTGCAAGAATATTTGCAAATGATTGGAGGAAACATTTGGTACTTGTTTCTGAATTAACATGCGATACTTATAAGCTACGTTCTTCGGCTTCTTGTAAGTTCTCTAGCACCTTGACTTCATTTTTTTGTTACATGCCTAAGTTTTACCCTCTTCCGTTCATTGAATATTTGTAACACTTGTGTTTTTTATCCGTTTCTGAAACTTAGTGCTCATTTGTTATCGTAAATTTTTTATATTTGTTACTCTTTTCCGTTAGCCCCACTAGCATATACGAGTATATATTATGTACATTATTTATTGCTTTCATTTTGAAATGTTACATCAATTATTTTTTTTCGTAATATTACGAGCAATTTCAAGTGTAGCAAGTGTTTAGGATTGTAGGGGGATATTAGGTATAATGGTAGCGTTAAATAATAATAATTCAGGGTGTGAGGGATAAGTGGTTAGAGCTTCCCTCCCGCTTCCAAGAGAGCCTGGGATCGATTCTTACCCCTGCCCTTGTGGCTCTCTAAACACACACACACACACACAAAAAAAAATATAATAATAATAATTTAGTTTTGAACTGATTAATTAAAAAGAATAACCCAATTAAATGACTTTCATAACCAAGATACCTTGACGGAGTTGGTGGGAAACCAACTACATTTGTTAGGGAGTAAGGACTCCTCTCCCTAGACTATATTCTCAAGCGTTGACCTATATAATAAAACTTACTTACCTTCGAGAGATGCTAGTTCCATAAAATCATTTAGCTTATCAAAAAAAAAAAAAAAAAAAAAAAGGGAAAAGAGGAAAAAAAATAGTATGACTCGTGGATCCCTCAATTGAAAGTCAACTTTGTGTAATACTTCGTATTCACATGCTTATCTTAAAATTCTTAGTGCGCCTTGAGACATTTTTAATCGAAAGTATGTAAATATCTTTATTTAATTTTATTTTATTTACAAGAGTATATGTAAAGAATTTTTCTATAGTTTGCTTTTCTAATTTGCTTTTCTAGGTGGAATTTGTTTACTCCCTCTAATTCATTCGACGTATTAATTAATTATCTGCATCAGTACTAGAGCTGTCAAAAGCTAACCCGACCTATTAACCGACCCTTTTGAAACCGAAAAAAATGGTGACCCGAACCCGACCTAACCCGAACTGAAACCAACCCTAGACCCGAGTATTTGAGACCCGAACCCGAACATTAACCGACCTAGAGACGACCCGACCCGAATGTAACCCGTAAATTATTGATCTTAACCGAACCCGACCTAAACCGAAATTGACCCAAACCCATTTTAACCTTGTCAAAACCCGAATTCAACCCACCCTGTTCCTAACCCGACCTGAATTCAACCCGACATGTTTCTAACCCGACCCGAATTTAACCCCGCCTGCTACAAACCCGACTCGAATTTCAACCCGAGCTGTTACAAACCCAACCCGAATCAACCTGACTTGTTATTGACCCGACCCAAATTCAACCCTACTTGCAATATGTATAGGTCGTTCATTCGTTGTCTCATGTTGGTATTGGAATGGAAATTGATTCATAACTCTATTCCTTCAATATTTCACTTTGAATTTTAAGAGGTTAGTTTCACAACATGTTTTTAGGGACGAAACATGTTTTTCGCAAATTATTGACTTGAACCGAACCCGACTTGATCTCGAGAATGACCCGACTTGGAAATGACCAGACTTGATTATAACCCGCAAATTATTGACTTGAACCGAACCCGACTTGAGCCCGAGAATGACCCGACCTAATTATAACCCGTAAATAATTGATTTGAACCGAACCCGACTCTAACCCGAGAACGACCCTAACTCATTTAAACCCATAAAGACCCGAATTTAACCTGACCTATTTTTCACCCGACACGAATGTAACCCGACCTTTTACTAACCCGACCAAACCCGATAAGATGTATGACCCGACGTGACCCGACTCAAGCATGACCCAACCAGAACCCGACCCGCATATGTTATAATATTAACCCGTATTAACCTGACCCGAGATGACCCGACTCACACTAACCCGACTCAAACCCGACCTGTTTAACCGAATTGACAGCTCTATGCATCACTTTGAATAGTAATGCTTATTAATACACAACTAGTCTTTTGCTCTGTGACATGCATAAGATATGTATAGGAATATTGAAAAAAAAAAAAACGTTCCTACTTCCGTTTCAATTTGTTAGTCCCATATACTATTTTGGGCGTTTCAAAAAGATCTACCCATATTGAATATATTCTACTTTTAACTTAGCTTTTATTTCCTATTTTATACATTTTAAATTCTGATTGGTTAAATTAATTGATTATGATTGATGACATAACTAAGTAAAGAAATTACTCCCTTAATTTATGCAATTATGGCTAATGCTTTTCTAAAAAAAAAAATCAATAAGGCAAGACTATTAATGAATTGTTTTTTACTTTAATGTTAGATTCTAAATATTCTCCTTTTCTTATTTTATGTGATTGATTCCATATGGGACTATCATATTAAACGGAGGGAGTAATATTTTTTTGTCCCTCAGAATAATCTTAATGAATGTTTTGTAAATAATGTAGTAACTGTTATGTATGTGATTTAAAATCTATTAATTAATGAAAGTTAAGGAGTGGGGGAAGAAATTATCAGTATTACTTTGCATGTGAATTGAATAGGCTGGTGTTTGGCTTAAATGTTAACATTGTAATTATTTCTCCATATGTTTAGGATCGTTATGGCGGCAGTGGGGGAGTTGCGACAATTAGGGATCTATAGCTGCGATATTTCAGGAATATGGTGGTGGTGGTGGTGGGAAAATAAATAATAATAATACTAAGAAACAAAGAGTGATGGAGAAAGGGCCATGCTAGCTAGGTACTAAGTAGTAAAATTAAACGCTAGTGATGTTTAGCTCCTCACCTATATAATGGTAGTCTATTAAAGATTATGACTTTATACTTGTTGATAGTGGTGGCTTGCCCTCAATAGTTCTTCCTTAAAAACATGTACTTGTATAATTAAGATAAAGGAGAAAAATCAAAAGATTGAGCTTGTGGTTCGTGGCTTGGAGTGTGTGGTTTGGATAGCGAAAGATGGGTGGCCTATTGATGGAACTGGATTTGTAGGGTTACGATAATAGGATGCAAGAATAAGGAGCTCATGTAATGGAACTGGATTTGTAGGGTTACGATAATAGGATGCAAGAATAAGGAGCTCATGTAACAAAGTACAAGTTGTGGGGTGTATGGTGGTGAAGGAAAGGTTACAAGAGGGGGGGGGGGGGGTGGAGGGGGAGATAAGGGTTTAATGAATATTGTGGTGGTAGGGAACCAATTTCTTAAGTGAAAACCAAAATAATATTATAGTAAATAAAAAAGGCGAGGTGTTGTTGCACACACCTAATATTATAGTTGGTGTTGTGGAGTACATTCGCTTCAGGCTATGTCATGTCGTGATTTAATAGGTAAATTTCGACTTTGAAATTCCATTGCATAAATTTATTTATTTAGGCCCTGTTCTCTTCACCTTAAAAAAATAATATTAAGTAAAAATAATTTCATTTCAATAAAAATAAGTTCAGTTCAGTAAAAATAATTTCAGTTCAGTAAAAATAAGTTCAGTTCAGTAAAAATAAGTTCAGTTCAGTAAAATTCTGTTTTCTTAAAGAAGAATTATAATAGAAAATCAGTAAAAATAATTTCAGTTCAGCAAAAATAATTTCAGTTCAGTAAAATTAAGTTCAGTTCAGTAAAAATAAGTTCAGTTCAGTAAAAATAATTTCAGTTCAGCAAAATTAAGGTGAATCAAACAGGGCCTTAGTTCATTATTTTTTTATTTAACTAACATATACATGGTTGTTCTTGGTTTTAACAGTCGTTTCATGGTAACATGATTAGAAGATTAAACTACAACATCTTGTAATTCACACCATTATAGTTGCCCTTAGTGACATGCAATGGACTCTCTTAGAGTGGGATCTTATCTACTTCGTATTTCATTCTTTGTCAAAAGTTATTTTTGATTTGAATTTTATTTCTAGGTTGTTCATCAGTCTTTTTCAATCACAACCGTTGCCAGTACCTTATGCTTGGCAAGGTCCAACCAAAGGCTACACCCATTTTACACGTCGAATGACATAAATATTCAAAAAGCCAACTAGACCGGCATTAAAACACATTCTACTTTGTCAACTAGCTTTCTTGTTTCGTATAGTGTCTTGTTGTGCTTATGTGAAAAAAGTGTGACACAGTAGGATCGACATACATACATAGTACGTAGGGATTTATGGCTAAATAGGTCATTCCAAATTGTTTATGGTCTAATTATCTTTTTCTTCCTCGGATCGAAGTATTTTAGGTTTTTCGTTCATTTTTTTTTTTGAAGCCTTTTTCTTTCATTATTGAATAACTTAATTTTCTTATAATTACTATAAATTGTTAAAAAGGTAAATTTAAAAATTAACATCCTTGACAACGTACATTTAGGTGATCTTGAAGAAAAACACAAGAACTCTAAAAATGGATCGGATAATAAGTCTCCAGGCACTAATTGGTTGCTTCACCCAATAGGTAATTCCTTATTTTAATAATTATTCCTTCTAAATATTAGTTATTTTCACTATTTTCTTTTAATCCATCACATATTTAGTCCTAATAGTATATGACTATCTAATGCAACATAAGACTCATTTTCAACAATGTATAGCTTTATATAATATCAATACACTAATTATTAGTTTACACATCAATATAATTTAATTGAATTAATTGATGTTAGAGATATGATATCATCAATATCGAAATTTTTTTGTTAACACTCCCAAGATTTAACTTGGCTCTAATACCATGTCAAATTAGGGTGTAAGAGATAATGGAATGACTTTTGTATTGCTTCCTTATTATTCATCGATAGATTGATTATAAGATAAGAAACAATATTCCTAAAAGATATACTAAGCTAGCCTAACCATAAACCTATAAATATATTCTCTAATTAACATCTTAAACATAAATAAAGCCAAATATATTATTCTCCTAATAAAATCAATACGGAAAATATATCACACACATATTTTTCGATAGTGATGATATCATATCTCTAACAATTGAAAATTTTATTATTCATGCATGATATTTACTCAAAATCTTTTTATTTATGGGATTCAAATAATGTCTTTTCAACGTGTGAAATTATTAATATTTTTTAAAACCTTATTTATTTTAAATATGTGAATGTAATTTAACCTTAACACCCATCACTTTGGTACTTACCTTTATTTTGTAAATTGGCAGAGATACAACATAATAAAACTATAACATTGAACATCAATGATGGAGCTGATCAAAAGAAGAAATGCCAATATGCTCCCGTAAACATAGGCAAGGAAGTAAATAATCTTAAACGTAAACGAGGTAAAGAAGAGAAAAAAGTGAGTTTAGAAGACATAAATTCCTATATTTCTCGAAGGTTCACTCTTACAGAAGCGGCTGAATGCCTTAAAGGTACGCCATCTCATTTTTTTCTTAAATTAATTAGTTTGCCACATAATGACCTTCAACACTTGCATGCATACTACTAATTTTGTTTGTTCCCATTTCATATTGGCGATATATAATGTTCTTGACATTTATTGTTTGCACAAGAATTAAGACTAAAGCGCATTCTAGTGGTCTAGGGATCAAATCTCATAGGGCTCATTTAAGGAAGTTTAAGATTTATATTTTTACTCTTTATATTTCCTACTGAGTTAATGTACTTTTGAAAGACTAATTCAATAGCTTTAAGAATTTTGTTTACTAGTTTGCTACTTTCTATATGAACTCTTACTTGGGAAAAATTATTTCAGTGAGCAGGTCTACCTTGAAGCGTAAGTGTAGGCAATTAGGAATTTCTCAATGGCAATCACCAAGCAACAGAAGAAAACGTTTTCGTCGTACTTCATCACAAAGTAAAAAGGTTTCTGAAATTTCTTCTAAACTTGAAGTTGGAAGTCTAAAAACCATTTCTTCAGCACTAGATGGCGATGTTGTAAGTCAATACAGACAAGCTCCAGGTACAAGTAAAACGATACCCAAATTTGCATCTCAATCATCAGAGGAAGTAATCCTTGACTCAATATCTCATGGGACTGATGATGTAAGTCAATATAGAAATGTCTATGGTACTCCAAAAGGTTTTACCGTACCTAGAATTTTTCCAAGACTTAAAGCTACAAGCATAAATTCAATTGTTTCCATGAAAGATTTAAGTCAATACATGAGCAATTATGATACTCAAAGGAATGAAAAGGTAGCTCAATTTGCTTGTTCAACGCGAGATGTCAAAAAATACAAATGTCTAAATCAAAACTTAATTGATCATAAATCATTAGTAGTCTTCCCAATTGCATACTCTCATGCATATAATAGGACTATGTCAGACACAAATATATCAGGAAATACAATGAAAAATGATAAATTGGTTGAATCTAATGAAGAGATTTTAGTACACAATTCTGCTTTAGGCCAATCTTCAAGCGTCTCTTCTCCACCACTACAACAAGTTCGTGTGCAAGATCAAATGACATCTCTCATAAAGGCCACATACAAAGATGATATGGTAAGATTTCATTTTTCCTTCAAGGCAAACATTTCGGGGCTTAAGAAAGAAGTGGCACGAAGAATGAATTTAAAGTTGGGAACCTTTAAAATGAAGTATTTGGATGATGAAGATGAGTGGACATTACTAGCGTCTGATTTAGACTGGCAGGAATTTATATACATTTCAAGATCATCAAGAAAAAATGCAGTTCGACTATTGGTCCAAGATATGCAAAGACAGGAGGAAGACAAGGATGACCTTGAGATTACATTATTGAAGTTGTAAAATTAATATCCAATTATCGGGTTTTCATTCATGAACTTTGTTTTGCTTCATACAAATTTATGAATAATTTATGTCATGCGAATGATAGATATTTTCCATGTTTTTTTTTAACCATATATACATAGTATTAATATTATTTAAAATTTATCAGAAAGGAAGATATATATGTTCACCTATTTGCGAGGAATAACCTTCTTATATGTTCAAAGTGGTGAGGAAGGGAAGTCAATTTTGTTGTGAGAAGGGACCTTGAGGTCGAAATTCAGTTGTGGACTTTATTTCTCTGACTTTAACCTAACACGTGTGTGGCTCACATGACTTTAAACTATTGCCCTCCCTTAATATTTTACCATGTTTTCCCTCCCTTCTTTGTATTATCCCCAAAATCTTACCTAAAGTCATTTCCTCTCCTCATAATCGTGGGTTCCAAACCCTATAACTTTCTCCTAAAAGTTTTGACCAAATTCATTCCATGATCTTTTTTGAATTACGTGATTATCGCATCAGGTAAGACAAATATTTTGCGTTAGTTTATTGTCTCCATCCAATTTCATTATAATTGATATTTTGCGAATTAAGGTTTTAATGTAATTGTTTCCCAAATCTTGTGGTTTTGTTTGTTGAAATTCAATTAACATCGAAGTGCAATTGTGATCTTCCTCTTGCGCAATGGAGTTTAAGGACTCATGAAAATCAAGGTAGGAGGTATAAATCTTGCAAGTTTTATAATTTCGGAATCGGAAAGAAGGGTTGTGACAACTTTGACTGGATTAATGAGGATATTTTGGTACAGTATAAGGAGGTAATTAATGTACGTATCTCTGAAAACAATGATTGGCCACTAATATGAGTGTTTTAAAGGCTAGGGTTGCTTGTATGGAACATGAGAAAAGCAGATTGAATGAGGAACATGAGAAGATGAAGCAAAAGGTGATGAGGAGCGATAAAAGTGGTTAACTAACTCTGATTGGGAATGGAAGTTGGGCGACCATGTTGGTTTGTGTCATTATGTCCATTGTGTGTAGTTTGATTGTGGTGAAGTTATGTGTTAAAATAAGTGTAGTTCTATTGTACTGGAAAATGAAAGAAACTATGATGTAATGTTTCCAATATTTGAATGAATGAAGATCAGTTTGCCTTAATTTATGTGTCTTTGCAATTTATCCCATAATTATAAGCCACAATGAAAACAGGAATGGTAGGAATTGACAGCAAAAGAGCATGGAAATACATTTTGGACAATTCCATGTTTCTCACTGTGAGAAACAGGGCTTGTTTCTCATGGGGGTAGAATCGACATTCCACTTCTATAATTCACTTGCTGGACGAGTGATGTGGCCTCATAATTCTTACGTGTTTAACTTGGTTTTCCAGCTGTATTACTTGGTGGTATACGTTGTTATACTTCAATAGGGGGTTTCTTTGGGTTAAAAAACAAACTTGAAATCTGGGCAAAAAGGTGAACTCAAGTCGAAGAATCTGAAGACGAACTCAATTCGCCCTTTCTCACTGTCGTTCGGCCACATTGTCACGTACTGAGGATGGGTCTCTATCCGATACCACCCAGAGCCATGGTCGCCGTACCTGCTTTGGGCGTTCGGCACCAGCTTATGAAGCATCTTAAATCAGTGCAGATTCGGCTCTTAGCCGAAGAACTTGTATACCCAGAGATACAACATCACCCTTCGGATGCTGACGGGGGTCAACTGGCACAGGGAAATCCTGTAATATATCAAAAGATCCCTGATGAAGTCGTTCAGGGGAAATCGTAGCCCATACTGTAACTGCCTAGTGTACACCCCCACATACCCAGGGGGTGGACGATGAATCCGATTAGATGCCGTAGGCATTTGGCACCAGTACCCATCCACTTCCAATACGCCGTAATACAACTCAATTTGTTCGGCGAAGCGATAGATCTCAACATTCCCGACTCACCAGGGATAAGGTTCATTTCTCATCATGGCCGAGATTACCTCTGGGTTCTGCCATTCAGTGTACCCAGGGAGCAACTCCCAAGGATCGGCGGCTGAAGCCTCTTCTTGTCCTAAACGGCCCACCTCCTCCGTTTCTCGGGGAGGTGCAGAAGAAATTGGGGTTGCTCGGATTCCCCCTACTGGGTCTTGCCCAATTCTCAGCCCATTCCAAGTGTCAACCCGATCCCTCGGATCCCGGGTCGACCTACCTCGTCGGGGCTTACGTTGTAATACCCGTATATTTTATGATTTTACAAATTATAAAATTAGAGTTGTATTTTTAAATTTTATTTTCTTATCTTATTTGATAGTATTTATATCCTTTAACCGTACTTTGTATTGTTATGTTTAAATTTTATAATTTGTGAATTATATATGATCATGATTTATATGTATATGATTAATTAGTATGTGGTATTATGTGATTTAATTGTTTACGATTGATAATTTCTAGGGTTTTAATGTTGTCTCTATTTGGAGTATTGTTTTATCGAGGTTTTAGGGTTGTTAATGCAGAGTATTATTTTTGGGTTGAGATTTGATTATTTTGGGTGCTAGTATTATTACCCTAAGAGTTGAGATATTTATTAATCGAATTGTTATGTTATTTGGGAATCTGTGCCATTGTTGAGATATATATTATTAGTTGTGTATGATTATTTGATCAAGTATGAGATCAAAAGGTTGAGAAATTATTATTTTGTTCTTGGTTTGAGGCTCGGCGTTATAGACCTTAGTCCTTGGCATGTTGGTAAGGAGATAATGATCATGAGTTAAGAATGAGGTACAATCTTTATTATTTATTTTTCTATGGTCCCCTACAGTGGGAATTGGCCCATTTGTGGTCTGGTTTAAGGTATTTTCTAGTTATTGGGAGTATTCAAGTTTTTATACTTGTTGTTTTAATTCGAATTACCCATGTCCAAGGCTAGGTATAGAACAATGAGCATGACACACTTATGGGATATATTGAGTAAAGGTTCGAATTATTATTCGAGGTTGAGTTGATCAGTGGTTACTTTTCTCAGAGTACAATGTGTAATGTAGTTTGAACTACATTGTTTAATTGAGCTAGTAATGTTGATTATTTTGCTATACTCTATATTCTGATATGTGGTGATTACTCAGCTTTTTGCTAACGTGTGTGTATTTTTGTTGTGCTACTTTTGTTTGCGGCTATGTCTTTTTCTTATGGTGGCCCTGCGACGATCTATTTTGGAATTTGCCCTTAATGGTGAGCGGAAAAGATTGTTTAAACAGGTTGATCAAGTGATCGTAGCTAAAGGAGCTCAAGTGTTTCGATTAGTTTGTTACAACGAGTTTATAAAGTTGTATAAATAGCTCACCTAGATTTGTTGGGTTGTAATTATTGGGATTTTGTAAGCCTTAACACTTGACAGGGTATGCCTCCGATTTAAATGTATGCTTCCGCAGTTTTATTTAAAGGTCGTTTATTTTCCTTTACTTCTTGTTTATTATAAATTAGTAAATCGGGGGTGTTACATACGTGCACCGCCTCTGACCATTGTCGGAGTTTCGAAGAAAAATCGAAAAAAGGGGAGTGCTTTCAAATTCGAGAAAAATCGAAGAGAAATTAAAGAAAATTACCTTAATCTAAAGCGGAATTTGTCGATCTACAAGTTTGGGTTGACAAATTTCAGTTTTAAAGCCTTAATTTCGGGGATTCAATGAAGTTTTGAAGCAGAATCGGGGGTTTTTACGCGAGTTTGAGTATGAGTTTGTGAAGAAGAGAGGAAAGAGAGTACGGATTTTTGTTTATATTTCCAGAATTGGGAAGTGTGGGAGTCCGCATCTTTAATCTCTCTTAAATACCTCACTAAGTAACCGTTAAACACACTCCCTCTAAATTAACTACCCACTATCCGTCCAACTTCCCTCATTATCCATCCAACTGCCGTTATTTCATTAATTGCAGTTTAAATTCAATTTTTTTGGATTACTTAAATCATTTACTTCCCTCCATTTTTCTGATTAATTAAACCCGACCCGTTATCCTTCCAAATCGGATCTGGGGGGCAAGTTGTTTGGGTCCAATTTAGTATAATTGGGCCTAGTCCATAAATAATTCAATTCAAAGCCCAAGGTGAAAGGTTCAACTCTCCATTAATGCTAAAGTTAAGGTTAGTCAACATGGCAAGCCCATTTGACTTAGGCCAATTTTTCCAAGTTAAGCAAAGGTATAAAAGCCATCAGTTGTGCAACTTTACATTCATTCACATATAGCCTCGAGCAATAAATTCTCTTGCATAACTCTTTCTCTCTACACGTTGTACTAACTTTAGCATCGGAAGGGCCTTCCTCGGCACCACCCCCGAGGTTAGTTTACGTGTGTTTGCTGTGCAGGAAACCCTCGGCCCAACGTTACTAATTTGACCGAGCCCAGTCTTCACCACATCTTTGGACCTTCGGCAAGGTCCCATTGTTTTCACCCGAAACAACTAGTATGGTAATAGAAACTAAATTCATTTGAATTTATAATTTTTTGTTTACAAGAACTAGTAAGTATCTATCACAAACAAGGTTTCAAAATGGTCTAAAGGTAATGAAACTTAGCTTTACAACAATACAACCAGTTTAGAGTCTATTTTAATGATTTCAACTCTAGGCATAAGAAGTGGAATAAATCAAGAGAAACATGGACAAAAAAAAAACACCAACATACCACTCAACAACAAGGATATATAATTAAGAACTTGATAAAAAAAAATAAAAATAAAAAAAACAAATATTTGAAAAACAACAATAAGCAAAACAAAAGCTCATAGCAAGTATAGTACACAACTTAATTTTGCAATTTTGAACTTAAACTATCTCATTACTTTTCTAGCTATAATGGATTAGTAATTCTCATGCTTTGAGTAAAATTATCGTAGCTCGTGTCTCTATTTCATACTGAGGACAAGTATACTCTATTTCATATTGAGAGCCAATATACTTCGTCAAGATCAGCTATGCTTAATTAGCATCCAACTGCAATGCCCTGCCAACAACTTCATAACATTATCATCAAAATCATTCAAAACAAGTGAAAACAATAAAGCAATCAATATCTCACCAATAATTAGTTCGATACAAGCTCTTCTTTCCAGGAGTTTCTTTTAGCTCCACGATATAATCTCTAACCCCATTAACCATTCGACTCTGCTCCAATAAGAGTAATTTGATTTTTTTTTTCTCTAATAAACAAAAAATTTCAATGTCAAGCTTTTAATATTTCAAGCATTATGATCCCAAACTTGAACCCCACTGTGATCATACACTAAAGTACGGTGGCGTTCCAAAGGGAAAGAAAAGAGAGCAAAAGAGTTGCCAACAAGTTTTAGGAACTTGTAAATCCAAAAGACAATCCAAAAGGACCATCAACTCCATAAGGTCTTGAACCAAACAGGGTCCGGGGATGAGGGTACGAATCCAATCTACAAAAGAAAGGACCCGCCCTATAAAATAGGCTCTACTTTGTTCTGCTCGTATTCATGTGCGCTTTTCGAATAACATACAAACATTATATTAAACCTACCCTGTTTATCTATGTTGGTTGAATATTAATGCACAAATAAAACTATTATTGGCGATCACTTGAGTTAAAATCACATTAGCCTAAACCAAATTATTAAGTATCTTATTAAGCGTGATTTCAAGTACAAATTCCCTTTAACATGCATAAAAGGTGTGATCAAGCAATAACAATAAAATATATCAAGCAACATAATAAATATAATGACAATAATAATCATAATATAATCATAACAATAACGATCATCATAATTATAATAATAATCAAAATCATGTTAATAGTAAAGCTTAAATATAATAGCAAGATCCTAGGCATGATACTAACAAGATTAATAACAAATCCTAGCATGTCACTAAACAATAAAGATCAAAGCGTTAAACCTAACATGGTACTAACATGTTAACATGATATTAGAAAAGAGTAAAGGCACCCTAAACATGATACTAGAAAGCATTAAAAACATCCTAACATGATACTAGGAATTAAACAATAATAAACACGCTTTCTACATTGAAAGAGAGTAATAAGATTACATACTTTGAAGCCTCGTACCTCTTTCTAATAACAAAATACACACGTTAGTAAACTTCAATGAAAATAATAAAGAATAATTAAAGAATTAAATTGAAATCAAATTAAATAAAGTTTTGACTAGATTTGGACCAAACCCTCAGAAATTATCAAACCTTGCACGTCTAGGGCGAAGACAACTTCGAACTTGGCTAAGTGACTCTAAGTCTTGTGAATGCGGAATTGTGTTTAATAAAAGGTTGGTTTAGAAAGAGAGAGAAAGAATTAAGCTATATTGCTTAGAGAGAGAATAGAGAGAATTGATAGTAAGAATTGATGAATGAAAAACAGAGATTCGGGACCCTATTTATAAGGAAAAAATCCGGAAAAATCACAGAATTTGATAAGGAATAAAACTACACGTTGTCGCCAGGAATTGACTCTGTCGCGACGCGACAGGGTCTGTCGCGAGGCGACAGACTTGTCGTTTGGCGACAACCTGTATTAGCGCGTTTTTTCCGCGCGGAATCCGATCTTTAATCAATTTGATCTACAGAATTCATACAGAAGATAAAATACGTGTTTTTAAGATAATAATAATAATAAAATAATGTTTTATTCCAAATAAAAGTCCATTTAAAATAAATAATTATTAAATCTAATAATATTAGAATTAAAAAGAACCTTCTAGAAACTTCTAGAAAATTATAATTAATCCTAATAATTTTAGGAATAATAATTAACATTGGGCCCTCCTATAGATCATTGGGCCGTATGTAAATAATTAACCGGGCCCAATTTAGTATTTTGGCCATAACTTCTCAATATTCCTTGGAATTGGGCTTATAATATATCGTTGGAAAGGTCTTTTCGAGCCCCATCCAACTACACTATTATTGGACCTTAATTATGGACCAAACTAAACTGGTTTGGCTATTTTCAAATAAATAGAGTTATTTTTAAAAGCAGAGAGAATAAAATTTTTAATAAAACTAAACCGCAACACTTGACTTTCAACCATTTTCACCTCATTCGATTATGGTTCGACGTGAAAGGCATTCATCACTGGGTTTGGTTTTGGGGAGACACAAATAGGTGTCTATAGAAGCCCCCACTTTGACTGAGTTTGGAGAAACTTAGGTTTCGAAAACAAAAGTCAAAGTATCGATAGGGACGGAGAATGATTCAAAAAGTTCTGCGATTCCAAATCATTCTTATAACGCTGATACCTGCAAAACTAATCATTAGTTAAACAGATAAAAGAGTTAAGAAACGCGTATCTTGCACCGTCGAGCACACGTCTCTGAACGTAACCATTTTGTTGTTGCTTTTGTTGTTTGTGACAACCTCCACAGTGCCTCGTGAACGCCATCATTGAAGATAACCATATGTCGTCGTCTTCAATATTCTTGGTGACAATCCTCCACAGTATTTCGGGAACATCGTCGAAAATAACTGTATGTCGTCATCTTCAGGGTTGTGGCCGTACGTCGCCACGGCAGTGCATCGCCGCTATAGACAATCTCTTCTTTACCTTGAGGGCCTGTCGAAGGTGACCCTACTTCGCCATCTTCAAAATTTGTGACATTACCTCGCCACGGCCGTATTTCGCCACTAGACAACTCCTCTCTATGTTGGGATATCGCCAAAGAATCATTCTGCGTATTGACCCTTAATATATTATTATTATTATTTTTTCTGTTTGTTCCAATGCTTCGGTGCTTCTGTCTTTGGAAACCATTATTTCGGTGCTTCTATTGAACCATTATTTCGGTGCCTTGTTATGAGCCAATACTTAGGCGCTTTAAGCTAAGTGAGACGATCTTTCATCAAGTCGATCACTTAATGCAATCACAATCAAGCTGATTAAATCATGTCAATTTTGCTTAAAGGGGCTAACTAGCGTACCAAGGAACCCAAACAGCTAAAATAGGCCCACAAAGTCATAATGTGGGACCCAGAATCCTGTCGCCTCTCCAGCGCTGGCCAGAGACAACTGTCGCGAGCATTTGCGTCTGTCGCCTCGCGACAATTCTGTCGTTTGGCGACAGAATCGGGGTTTTAAACCCGTCTTCTTCTTCTTTCTCATTTCGATGCTCTACTTCTCACGTTTTCGCGAAAATTTCAATTTGCTCGTTCTTGCTCATTTCTCAACCAAATTCGCTCAAACTTGTTGCAAATCGAAGCTTTTCTTATCTATTTTCCCGATATATGTAAGTTTTGCTCAAACTTTACTCGGTTTTTGATGAATTATGCATTCTTGTTTGCGAATTTTTGAAAAATTCGAAAAGGTTCTTGCTTAATGTGCTTTGTTTGTTGAATTTTATGGCTTGAATTTGTTTAATTATGCTTGTATATTGCATTGGGAGTATTTTGAGACTTGTTTGACTCAATTTGGTGAAGAAATGAGAAATTCACCATTGTTGGACCTCTTGAGGTCGTGAAGAACAATGTGGGTCGTTCTTCGCATTTTTACCGCTTTTTCTTGTACAATTTGTCACAATATGTTTGCAAGAAATTGTTTATTTGCTTGAAAAATACTTTCATGCTTAGTTGATTTTTTTTTTTTTGCTCTGTTTTAGTACTACGTACTCTGTTTTGCGAAAATTGTATCATGCGGCCTAGGCGAACCTTAGATACTGTAGAGCCTTAAAATTAATTACTTTTATATACTTTAGCATGGCTAGATGATGTGGTTCTGGTTCTCGGTCGAGAGACTCGCGCCGAGAGGACGAGCCTACGAGCGAGGGCGAGGACGTGCCTTCTACTTCCAGGCTGGGTCTCATGCCAGATTGGGACGAGCGCACCTTGTTCCATGCACCGGTTCACCATCTGTCGGAGCGAGTCCGACGAGGTCTTGCGAGCGGGAGGACCCGTAGCCACGGCTCGGGTAACTCCACCATCAGTTCTCTGTACGACAACTTCATCAGTCGTGATGAGGGTCTTCGTCGTCTTTGGGAGTCATGTGGGTTGACTCCTCTTCTACTGGCCACCCGGGCCATGTTTTCATACGATGGGGGTAACCTCGTCGTTCGTTCTTTGGTGGAGTTCTTTTGGGACACCACCAACACTTTTCACTTTCCTTGGGGTGAGATGACGGTCACTCCAGCTGACTTCAGCCTCATCACGGGGTTAGAGTTCCTGTCTACTCCTCTTCCGTTCGACGCCGGTGTCACTGTCTATTCGCCGGAGGTTCAGGAGTTGTTGGGGCCGATTGTTGTTCGGGCCCAGGCTGAGGCTCAGTCGGGACAGCTGAGTTCCCGATGCATTCGTCGCTGCACATTGGCTGCAGCTTTTGAGGATGATGCCACCACCCGAGAGCAGCGGGTGCGCATCTTTGTGCTGATTCTGCTGTCAGGGACGTTTTCCCCTGATCGAGGTAGTAGAGTACTTCTTTACTACCTGTCCGCCGTTCGCGACCTTCACTTGGTCGGGACATATGACTGGGCCAGCATGGCCTATGCGGACTTTCTACTGGGCTTGCGGCGTTCTTGTCGTCACAAGGCCTTGTCTGGAGAGGTGGCTCTTTCCAGCTTTTGGAGGGTCGTAGAGGTACATCTCTTTTCTTTTTGAGGTTTAACTCTAGATTTAGAAGCATAATATTTACTGACTTTTGCCTTTTCATATAGATCTGGTTCTACGAGTATTTCCCCTCACTTGCGCCTGCGAGGCCTTCTCCTCGCGTGCTCCCCATTGCTGCTAGTTGGGGAGGCCGTAGAGGTCCACCGGAGGTGCTACGCCTTCGAGAGATGATCCTCTCGGTAGGTTTCTATAACTCATACTTTTCTTTCATCACCTTTTGGTATTAGTGCCTCATATAGTGATTTTTGCAGGAGCCCAGCCCGGTCTATCGACCTTGGGCTGCCTTTTCTATTCCTGCGCTGACGGCGCAGTACACTGCTGAGCGTCGTTACTTTCTGGAGACGTACGACGCGGTGGTCTACCTAGGGGAGAGGGTAGCCATCCATCACTCCTCAGACGTTTTTGTGGTTCCTGCTCCTCCACCTCGGCATATGTTCCACGATGCCTTGCAGCGGGATCATGCCAGTGGATCTTCTCGGGTACTCCTTGGAGGTCCTACGTTCTCCTCGAGCAGAGTTATGAGGAGGACCTGCTACCATTGCTAGCGTCGGCTCCTGTCCTTTCAGAGGAGGCAGCGGTATGCTTTTATTCATTTGATTTATCTTTCTTTAGGTAGCCCCCAAGTATTTTCCTAACCTTTTATTTTTACCAGGCCGGTCCTAGGGAGTTCATTCCCCTGAGGATGTCCATACGTTACCAGGGTATGTAAGGGCCGATCGAGGAGCTCATTCCACCAGCTCCAGAGGGGGAGCAGTTCGTGGAGCGTTATATTCCCCGTCACCAGACTCGAGTAAGTAGCTTCACATATCTTGTCTTTATATTTTGCTTATAGTTGTTACTGACTTAGTTACTTTGACAGTTTTCTCGCGAGGTGGTGACAGCTATGGCTAGGTGCATAGATGCCTTTCGCAGCCAGCTCGTGAGGTTGCGGAACCGTGCTACCTGTCGTAGCAACGACGGTGAGGAGGTATTATTCCTTACATTTAGCATCTTTGTCTTTTTTTTTTCATTTGCTAACTTTGATTTACTTTTGCAGGGGCAGCCTATTCCTTCTCCACGCACTCGGTCGAGACCCGAGCCTAGGAGAGAGACTACTAGGTCCGACTCGAGGCGTCGTCGGACTACTTCCGGTGGTCGGGGTGGTCGTTCTGAGGACGCCGCTGTAGAGGACTCGGCGTCATCTCCTGAGGACGTTCCGACTAGGCCTATCAGCCGAGGTGGGATGGGTGGTGGGACGTACGAGTTTGGCTCGTCGTCGCAGCAGCCTTTGCAGCCCAAGCCTCTTTCTGTCGGGTACTAGAGTGAGGTTAGGTGGCCTGACCCTGAGTTGCAGTTTGCGCCGCCTGGTGGTTCAGGAGATGGTGATGGACATACTCCACGGAGTAGGGCTTTCTTTGATACTTTTGGTGTCCCTCACGATTTAAGACCTCCGGCACCGTAGTTGTACCTGTATTTTTATTTATTTTGACTTTGTAGGACTTTGTCTATTTTTATTTACATGACTCATGTATTAGACATTTTGTATATATATGCACTTATTATTTATTAAACACTTTATCTCTTATTTTTATTTATTATTGTGCGTGTGAGTGTGTGAGAAAGTGTAATTTTTGCGCAAAATTTTCCGTCATTTTTAATATTAGTGGAGGGTACCGACTCTCTCCCCCAAAAAAAGAAAAATGAAAAAAATGAAGGAACAAAAGTATAATTATTAAAAATAAGCCTAAAATTAATTAAGCTTAATAAAATATAATAATAATAATAATGATAATAATAATAATAAGAATAATAATAATAATAAGGGTAAAAAAGGTATAAGGATAAGAAAGGAGAAAATAATAAGGATAAGTCAAGTCAAAGTCGAATTCGAGCAAGTAAAACATGGTTTTCAACACGTAATAGCTGTCGCTGCTAAGAAAATACTGGCGCCACGTAATTAAACCTGTCGCCACGCGACAGCCTTTGTCGCCACGCGACAGACTTGTCGCTTGGCGACAGAGTCACTTTTCCTATTTCTCACAGGAGTTGAATTCTGCCGTGAAAAAAGCTTATAAATAGCCCCCGAATCCTTCGTTTTCTGCATAATTTAACCATTTTATTAATTAATTAATTTAACTAGTAATCATGCCTTTAGCTAAAAGAACTTTTTGTGGATACATTAATGAGTGGTGTCGTCTTTTAACTTCTAAAGACAAAAAGGAATTAGATTCTTTCCATATGGGGGGTATGTATGGTGTAAAGGGGGTGAGTCTTGACATAGACTTTATTTATTCTGCCATAGACTATTGGGACATTAATACTCACTGTTTTAGATTTTTCCATGATGAAATATGCCCTTTACCGGAAGAATTTGGAGCCATTATAGGCTATTATTCCACAGATCTTGCAGTAATGCCTAGAGTAAGTGAATATTATTATAAAGAATTCGAATGTTTCTTTGATCTAAGGGGTATGGATTTAAAAAATATAGTGCATGGCAATGTAGTTGATTTGACAGAATTTGCACGTTATTATTTTGACAAACCTAACCCTGGATTTCATGTCTATAAAAGAAGAGCTTTCCTCTTTTGCATGTTTAGCCAACTTCTTTTAATTAGTGGTAAGGATAATGAAGGCCAAGCAATAATCATATCTGTTATAGAACAAGTTGAATCCGGGAGAAACCCAATGCCACTAATTGTTGGAGAGACTATGTTGTGGCTAGATGCATTGAGAAAGAATCCAAAAGCACCTTTTCAAGGTTCTCCAATTTTATTACAGGTATAAAATAATACTATTCTTAATTACAAGGAATTAAAAATATTTTTACACTGTAATACTAATCAAATATATGTTTACAGATATGGCTCATGGAGAGGTTAAAATTTATTAATCCTCCTGATGATATACACAAATACACTCCCAATTGCATAGTCCGGCAAAAGAAACGATTCTTGAGGATAGGTCGCCGTGAGTGGAGCAAAGTGTTTGCTGCTGGTGATTTCACTATAAACTGGGTCATCCCTTGGTGGAAGATTGAGAAGATGGTTGGTTGTAATAGCCAAGCATAGTGTCGTCTCCCGAGCTTATCAAAATTGACTTTTTATTTCCCTTGTAGAGTTAAGAGACAATATGGTCTTGCACAAACCATTCCTATAGGAGATCTCCGCCGTCCTTATGAATTTCCTGTGTCACAAGAAGTTGAGCGTTTTGATAAATATTGGAGTGGTAGGCCCTTATGGGAGGTGATTACCCACAGGGTTCCACCTTGTTTGTCAAACAGTGTGAAACAATGGCTTGAAGGAAAATTTCAGAAATCCCAAGTCAAGGTTGAGAAGACCGATGTGAAGAATCGTCTAGGTGACAAAAAGGTCCCTGCTAAGGAACGCCTAGGGGAAAGGAGTGAGTTTAAAATTCCTATTATGCCAAGAAAGAAAAGTTCTAAGAAAGACAAAGGAAAAAGGAAAGTTGACTCTACGGAAAAGAAAGCTTGGGTGGAGAAGAAACACGGGGTCTTAGCGGAAGGGGAAACTATCTATACTAAAATAGAGTGTAGATCTTCTAATGGATGTCTCCTAGCAAAGGTTATGGATGAAGAGGAAGAGAATACGGACAAAAATTGGAAAAGAATTAAGAAAGAGAAAAAGATTAGAGCATTACTTTTCCTTTGATTTATTAGACAAAGTTAATTTGTTTTAGTTAATTTTTAAGCTTTTATTTCATCAATAATGTAATGTCTTTATTAATTAATAAAATTTCAGCTTTAATATAAATTAACTTTACATTTAAAGCAATGAAAACAATTACAATATTTATTTTTCGGAGAATTTATTCGAGTACGGAAGTCGAACAAATTTCCAGAATACACAAAATTCGCCCAGACACTCGCAGAAACTTGGCGCTGTTATCTAAATGTTTGTCGCTGACAAATTGCCTCTGTCGCCTGGCGACAAAACCGTCGTCTGGCGACAGAGTCTTTCTTCTGGCGCCAGTCTTGAAATTTTGCAGACATGTATCTTTTTATTCTGGGATGCAAAATTTTGAAAAATTAAAGTGGCCGCACCCTGTCGGGGTTGCCTACGTATCCTTTGTTTAAGGAATCAGGCCAAACGTAGCTCTCTTGAGTGTTTTACTCAAGTAATTATGGGTAGTATTTCTTAAGTTGGTCAAGATTTGTCATGTTTGAAAATTCATTACCATCCATGTCAGTTAACTTAGCCGCGTCTCCTGACAGGATTGTTTTAACAATGTATGGTCCGGACCAATTAGGCCTAAATTTGCCTCTTGGATCCAAAACATTTTTTCTTAATGCTTTTAATACCAAGTCCCCAACCTTGATATTTCTAGTCTTGACCTTCTTATTGAAATGTCTAGCCATGCGGGTTTGATAGCATTGGGTATGATGTAGAGCCTCTAGTCATTTTTCATCAAGTAGAATTAACTCTGCATACCGTGCTCTAGTCCATTCGACTTCATCAAGTTTACTTTCTAACGCAATGCGTAGAGAAGGTATTTCTAACTCTACAGGTTGTACGGCATCCATTCCATATACTAGGTTGAATGGCGTATTTCATGTTGATGTTCGGATTGACGTGCGATAACCCCACAGTGCGAAGTGAAGTTTGTCAGGCCAATCCTTATAATTTTCAGTCATTTTTTCGATAATTGTCTTTAAATTTTTATTAGCGGCCTCAAATGCTCCATTTTCTTGAGGTCTATATATAAGGGGAAGAATGATGATGTTGAATACCATACTTTTGTAGCAATTTTTCACATTCGGCTTGAAAGTGAGTTCCATTGTCACTTATCATTTCATGTGGGACTCCGTATCGACAAATTATGTTTCTTTCGATAAAGAGTGCTACATGTTTGGCGGGTGAGTTTAGCATACGATTGTGCCTCTACCCACTTTGTGAAGTAATCTATTGCGACTAAGATGTATTCATGGCCTCCTGTTCCGGGAGGTGTAATTTTTCCAATTATTTCTATTCCCCATGTAGAGAAAGGCCATGGTGAAGTGTACGTGTAGAGGAGAGATGGTGGGACATGTTGCAAATTTGCATAAATTTGGCATTTGGGACATCTTTTTACATATTGATGACAATCCTTATTCATGGTAGTCCAATAATACCCTTCTCGCATTATCTTTTGGACTAGCATTTTGCCATTAACATGTGTTCCACATATCCCTTCATGGACTACTCTCATAGCTCTTTGAGCATCCTTTTTGCCTACACATAATAAAGCTCGACCTTTAGGTACCCTTTTGTGTAATTCATTTCCTATGAGTAAAAACTGGGAAGCTAAAAGCCTTAGTGCTCTTTTTGCTCTTTTGGCGGCATGAGGAGGATATTCTCCTTTGGTGACATAATTTAGTATGTCCATAAACCATGGTTCTTCTTCATGTTTTTCCTCTTGAATCACTTCATCGTCTTCTATAGCTTGAATATATGCTGGTTTATGCCTTTTTTCTATGGTTAAAGGCATTTGCTCAATCTCCTTAGGAATCCTAACCATTGAGGCTAGTCTTGCCAAGGCATCGTCAAATTGGTTTTCCTCTCTAGGTAGATAAGTGTATTCCACCTTTTCTAACTGATCAGTGAGGGTTTCCAAATATGTTTGATAGGGAGCTAAACTTTCACTCCTAACCTTCCATCTTTTCGAGATTTGATTAATAATTAATGAAGAATCTCCAAATATCCGGAGTTTCTTTACTCCTAAGGCTAAAGCAGTTTCGAGGCCTACCACGCATGCTTCATATTCGGCTGTGTTGTTGGTAACGTCGAAATCTAACTTAATGGATATAGGAACATGTTCTTCTTTAGGTGATACTAGTAAGACTCCTACGCCGCATCCCTTTTGTTTTGAGGCTCCATCAAAATATAAAGTCCATGTATCATCCTCTGTCATCATTAAACTTTCATCTGGAAATTCGTTCTCCTCCAAGGGTGTCGAATCTTCTATTGGGAAATCTGTCAGAAAATCCGATACTACTGATCCTTTGATTGCCTTTTGAGGCATGAATCTTATATCAAACTGGGCCAAATTTACTATCCACCTTGAGATACGCCCATTGAGTGTAGATCTTTCGAATAGATATTTGAGAGGATCCATTCGTGAAACTACGTAAACGGTATGTACAAGCATGTAATGTCTTAGTTTAGTCGTGGCCCACACCAATGCGAGGCACAACTTCTCCAGTTGTGTATAACGTGTCTCATACTCAAGCATTTTCTTACTTAGGTAGTAAATAGCATTTTCTTTATTTTCTACCTCTTGTGCAAGCATGGCTCCCATTGTTTCTTTTGTGACGGTTAAGTATAACCTTAGGGGTATTCCAGGGAGTGCTGGGGCTAATACGGGAGGATTCGAGAGATAGGCTTTGATCTTTTCAAAGGCTTTTTGGCACTCGTCGTCCCATATAATTGGTACATTCTTCTTAAGCTTCTTGAATATTGGTTCACATATTGTGGTTAGCTTGGATATGAACCTACTTATGTATTGCAACCGGCCAATGAATCCCCGAATTTGCTTTTCGATTTTGGGCGGTGGCATGGACATGATTGCCTTGATTTTGGTGGGATCTATCTCTATTCCTCTAGAGCTTATGACGTATCCCAAGAGCTTTCCTAAGGTTACTCCGAAAGCACATTTGGAAGGGTTTAACCTCATGTTATATTTTCTTAGCCTTTCAAAGAACTTTTTTAAGGCTATTGGGTGTCCTGGGCGGTCTTTGGACTTTACGATCATGTCATCCAGATAAACTTCCACTTATTTATGCATCATGTCATGGAGTAGGGCAGTCGCTGCTCATTGGTAAGTGACACCCGCGTTTTTCAACCCGAATGGCATTACCGTGTAGCAGTAAGTACCCCAAGGTGTTATGAACGTTGTCTTTTCCATGTCTTCTTCAGCCATAAGGATTTGGTCGTATCCCGCGTACCCATCCATAAATGAGAGAAGCGCATGATTTGCTGTATTATCTACCAAAATATCGATGTGTGGTAAAGGGAAGTCGTCCTTTGGACTTGCCTTATTTAGATCTCGATAGTCGACACACATTCGAACTCTTCCATCTTTTTTCGGAACTGGGACGACATTGGCGACCCATTCGGGGTATTTAGATACCTTAATAAAACCTGCAGTTATTTGTTTTTGCACTTCTTCTTTTATTTTAAGAGCTACGTCGGGTTTCATTCGACGTAACTTTTGTTTTACAGGTTGCATTCCTAGAATTAATGGTATTGTGTGTTGAGCTATCTCTCTATTAATGCCTGGCATATCTTCGTATGACCAAGCGAATACATCAATAAATTCTTTAAGTAGATTAATTAAATCGGTTCTTTCATCTTTACTTAGTGTTAGTCCGATTTTAACTTCTCTTTTAATGGTTGGATCTTTTGAGATGTCAACCGTTTCTGTATCCTCAATTATTGGCGTTTTATTTTCAAGTGTTTCCATTGCTTTAATTATCTCCTTGTCATTTTCATCATTAGTTAAGCAATGCTCGTCATCTTTAGATAAAGAAAAGCAAGAGGAATAAGGGGAAGAAGACATGTTATTGAATTCTGAAATCATTACATCGAATAAAGAGATGTCCGTTGGGACTTGATTGCTAACTATCCTAGGAGTAGAAATAGAAGGTGAGGGTGCTACAACTAAAGATTTGGAAGACTCGATAGGGGAAGACTCTGACTCAGACGATTCTTTGAACAATGGCCCTTGTCCTGTAGTTACTGAAATCTTCCTTCCATTTGTAGTGGTTATCTTCACCGTTTTGCGCCATCCTCGCTCTTGATCTTCTATTGGAGTGATGAATTTCGAGGGATCAAAGTTTTCACTTTGAAGGACCGTTTGAATGAGCGAAGAGTTGTCTTCTGCGTATCTTGGCTCATTCTTTTCTCTTCCAAAGAGGAGTCCCATGACATTAAAGTCAAAGCAAGGGGGCACTTTCTCCTTATAAATTGGAGCTGGGATCTCGTCTAGGAAGTAACAATCCAAAAATATCTCGAACCCAGGTTGTCTTATGTCATTTACAACGAAAGGTTCAGGAAATTCATGACAAGGATAATCCTCTCCTTCTCTTATAAATTGTCCATTTAGGGTGAGAGGATATTGATCCATGGTTATTTCCCTCTTTTGTGCACGAGCATTCTTCCGTTCTCTCGATTTTTCCTGGGCCCTCTTAAGGTCTTCGCGAGTTGGTTCAAAACCAAGTCCGAAAGTATCCAACTTAGGGAGGCCAGGTAATCCCATATGCTTAGCTATTCCTTTCTTCTCTCCTAGAGTCATTTCAGGAAAGTGTCCTTGTTTTCTTAGAATAGCATTAGTTATCATATTTGAGTGGAGGTCGTAATGAAGAGGGGTCCTTTCATCTTCCTCTATTAAGGAGACCTCTTCGCTAAAGCCCCACAAATCTTCATCATTTTCATCGTGCTCTACATTGATTAGTGGATTTTCCACCGTTTTGATCCTCATAGATGAAGCATCGATGGTGATTGGAATTCCTCCAACTATGGCTTTTACTTGTTGGTGAAGAGATGAAGGGACGGCCTTTAGATCATGAAGCCAAGGGCGTCCCAATAGTAAGTTAAAAGATGCTTTAATGTCCACTACTTGGAACGTAGTGGCATGTTCAATTGCACCCGCCGTTATGTTCATGGTGATTGTTCCTAATGCTTGACGGCGTGAGTTATCATAAGCCCTTATCCCTTGAGTTGATGGGGATAAATCCTCATCTCTTATTCCTAATATTCTCGCGGTTCTAAGTGGGCAAACATTAATTGCTGAACCATTATCCACAAGAGTCATAGGAACATTCATTCTTTTACATATTACTGTGAGGTTTAGAGCTTTGTTGTGTTTGTCACCTTCCGGTGGTAAATCTTTATCCGAAAAAGTGACCAAGTTGATTGGACTTGGAAGATCACTCGTGAGGAAGTTAGCAAGTCCCTCAGAAGTGGTGTCCGAATCTATGCCTACTTTAGCCAAGGCATCCATGACTGCAACTATATGTTCTCGGGATGTGGCTAAGAGCTTCCATACGTTCATTTCAACCTTAGTCTTTTTTAGTTGTTTGACAACATCGTTGTCTTCTATGATAGGTATGGGAATTTGCTGGATAGTGGGCATAGGTTGTGTTAAAATGGGAGGTTGCATTCTCCCGGACCTGGTGAGGACATCTATGGGCGAATCTTCCTCGTCCCAAATGTCACTTACTAGGTATATTGTTGATAGAGGAGTCTCTTTGATATCTTTGAGGTAGACATCCTCATCATCACTGTCCCACACTCCATTGATCGTAGCATCTTGTGGAAGTTGAATCAGTTTCTTTTCATCAATCAAACGTTGAACCAAATCTTTGAACTTGAAGCAGTACTCTATTGTATGTCCCCCTGATTGATGGTATGAACAATAGTACTTGTCCACCCTTTTTAGTGACTCAAATGGTCTCGGTTCGAGAGGTTAAATTTTACCATTCTCGGAGAGCATTTTGAACATATTAGCGTATGTCGTCCCAATTGGAGTATAACATTTGTTATTTTTCTTGGGAGTGTCAATTACTTGGAGAGAAAAGGGTTTCTTCTCCGTGGGTGGAGGTCTACTCTTAAGTAACTCATTTTTCTCTCTTAAAGCCTCATAAGTTTGGAACAACAACTTGTACATTTCTGAAAATATTAGTGTTAACACATAGACGTCTTGCTTAGTTGCAGGTTCTTGGTCATGAGATTCAAGAGCATCTTCGAAGATTTCTTCTTCAATAGTCTCGATAGGCTCTATGAGACTAGATGGGTCCACTTGATTTTCTTCGTCAGAAATAGCCAAGGAATCCGACAGTGGTGCGGTGTTGATGCTTGGCTTCTTGCTTGCAGGAGGCAATGGAAGCTTGTTACTATCGATCAAGTCTTGAATGGCTTCCTTTAGCCTCCAACAATTTTCCGTAGGATGGCCCCTGCCTTGGTGATATTTACAATGTGCATTCGGGTTCTAGCTAGCCGTTCTCCTTTCGACAGGTGGGTCCCCAAATGGTCCAATGGGAGTTATAAGACCTTTTGCGTGTAAACGATCAAATGCGGTGTCATAACTCATACCAATAGGAGTATAGTTCTTCCTAAATGGTTTCTTTTGTCCTTGATTGTTGTTCATTGCTAGGACTTCATTTAGATTAAAGGTGCTAACATTGTTTGAGTGGGTGGATTTAGATGAAGAAGGATTGTCGTTCTTCTTATTCTTCCAGCCACTATTTGAATTATTATTAGCAGCTTTTTGTTTAGCGAGGTCATCTTCAATATTAATACCAATATCATAGACGGCCTTAAATGTGTGCAGATTGCTTTGGTACCTAAGATGTTTAGAATATTTTTCTTGGAGGTTCTTAATGAACATCCTGACAGATTCTTTCTCACTAGGTATTTCAACCATTTTTGCAGTGGTTTCCCTCCATTTATTAAAGAAGGAAGTGAAACCTTCATTTTCTTTTTGCTTTAGAATTTCAAGCTCTCTATGATCAGTTTCAATTTGTATATTGCATTTATACCTTTCAATGAAAGCACTTACAATAGACTCCCAACTAGAGGTCTTTTCTTTATCAAGTGAAAAGTACCACTGTTGACATACAGCTTCTAAAGACAAACAAAATACAGAATGAAATGCTTTCTTATCTATCCCCTTAATATTCATTATAGTTTCAAATGCTCTTAAATGAAAATAAGGGTTATCCATAGCCTTAAATTTAGGGATGTCATTGGGATTGAACTTTTGCGGGAGAAGGTCTTTATCCACCGAGACCCCTTGTGAGCTAATCCCTTGGAATCTAAAGTCGTTGGACAGCTTGCCTAAGCTTTCCTGGATTAGGTCCATTTGTTTCTGTCTTGCAGGGTCACTTATTTGCAGAGATAAGTTTTACAATGTCTCAGCCAAGTTTGCTACCTGTCCCTTGATCTCATTAAGTTCTTCTTGACTATCCATTGCCTTCTTAGCTTTCCTTTTCCTACTAAACGGTTTATCAAAAAGTAAGACTTGCACAAAGGTGTTGTCCTTGATCAAACGCCCTTCCTTTCTTGTCCATGCGCTGTAAGTTAAACCATATTTGTTTTAATACTCGACTCTAATTGACTTGACTTTATGGTTTAAAATTTAAAAAAAAAGGCAAAAATAGGGTATATATTTTTAATGGTTTAAATTTAATGAAGTTTTAAAATTGGAGGATTAATATCCGACTTACCCCCCTAAAAAAATGACGGAACACACGCATACAAGACTCTCTAGACATGGTCATAATGTGACAAACATGTTATGTGTGTGCTTTATGAATGTGTGTGAGTGACTTGCTTTGACTCTTAGTGTATGACCATTGGACTTTAAGTGCCTAGACTCAATTAAAGACTTGAACGTGGTTTGAACCATTAATAAATTGATAAACTGATTAGTAAACTGTTAATTAGACTCGTCGTGATGACTCGAGCAAGAAAACTGGACTGTCGCCAAAAACAACAGGACTGTCGCCATCGTCTAAAGCCTGTCGCCATCGTCTAAAGCCTGTCGCCAGACGACAGAATTGTCGCCAGGCGACAGACATTAAACTGCAGCGCCACAGTCCAAACTTCTGTGCCATTGCAGGAACATCAATCTGGACTGTTTCCAGTAATTTTACTCTAAGTGGACATGCCTAAAGTCGTACTAAGTCAAATTGATTAATTTATTAGCCTTTAATTAATTCAAAATTAATTAGACAAAGTCCTTTTAGCCATTAGTCAATTTACTTAGTCTTAATCACAAGTCAAACAAACGGTTAACACATATATAATATGCACAAACAAGGATGCACAAGTAGTTCACATAGTCACAATATGATGCAATGAGTTTGCAACCTAACCATGGCTCTACTTCTCTAAAGTTCAAGGATATGGGTTAAGTCAAAAAGGTCCATGGTTATGAATCCGTATGTATTGCACACAAGCCTACCGTGAAGGTTGGTGCGAATGGACGGGACCCCGCGAGTTCGTGATGAAATCGAACTCGACTCCATGGTTTGGTGGGTTCACAAACTTTGCACGTACCCGTTGTTGCACATGATAGTGGATATTCAATTGGGCAGGTGAAGCAGGAACCCCCAGAGGGTTATGTCCATATGTAGAACACATATGGGTTCAGAAAAGTGAGAAAAGGACTCAATCAATAAGTAAAATCGAGCCAACAATGCTAGAAATGGTCAAAGCAAGAAGGCAGACCCCTGGCTCGGTACTGGAAGAGCTTGGCGCCAGACTACAGGGACTGTCGCCAAGCGACAGAACTGTCGCCAGGCGACAGAAACTTTTTACGGGCGACAAGCCCTATTTTCTAGACGCTAGTTCCTACATGCCTTGGCAAGTTTCTGTGTCCTTAGAATTTTCCAGATTTCGCATCGTTTTTTCGATTCTAGTCATGAAAGATATTTCTCAAATTTCCTACGTGTAAAAATCCTATGTATTGACTCATTGGTCTCTCCAATGAGAACCTTTTAATGCATATGACAATAATGTTAATCAAGTCTCATCCGCTCATTCTAAATAATTGCCAAAATAAATTTCAGGAATATAAATGATCCCAAACTTGAACCCCACTGTGATCATACACTAAAGTACGGTGGCGTTCCAAAGGGAAAGAAAAGAGAGCAAAAGAGTTGCCAACAAGTTTTAGGAACTTGTAAACCCAAAAGACAATCCAAAAGGACCATCAACTCCATAAGGTCTTGAACCAAACAGGGTCCGGGGATGAGGGTACGAATCCAATCTACAAAAGAAAGGACCCGCCCTATAAAATAGGCTCTACTTTGTTCTGCTCGTATTCATGTGCGCTTTTCGAATAACATACAAACATTATATTAAACCTACCCTGTTTATCTATGTTGGTTGAATATTAATGCACAAATAAAACTATTATTGGCGATCACTTGAGTTAAAATCACATTAGCCTAAACCAAATTATTAAGTATCTTATTAAGCGTGATTTCAAGTACAAATTCCCTTTAACATGCATAAAAGGTGTGATCAAGCAATAACAATAAAATATATCAAGCAACATAATAAATATAATGACAATAATAATCATAATATAATCATAACAATAACGATCATCATAATTATAATAATAATCAAAATCATGTTAATAGTAAAGCTTAAATATAATAGCAAGATCCTAGGCATGATACTAACAAGATTAATAACAAATCCTAGCATGTCACTAAACAATAAAGATCAAAGCGTTAAACCTAACATGGTACTAACATGTTAACATGATATTAGAAAAGAGTAAAGGCACCCTAAACATGATACTAGAAAGCATTAAAAACATCCTAACATGATACTAGGAATTAAACAATAATAAACACGCTTTCTACATTGAAAGAGAGTAATAAGATTACATACTTTGAAGCCTCGTACCTCTTTCTAATAACAAAATACACACGTTAGTAAACTTCAATGAAAATAATAAAGAATAATTAAAGAATTAAATTGAAATCAAATTAAATAAAGTTTTGACTAGATTTGGACCAAACCCTCAGAAATTATCAAACCTTGCACGTCTAGGGCGAAGGCAACTTCGAACTTGGCTAAGTGACTCTAAGTCTTGTGAATGCGGAATTGTGTTTAATAAAAGGTTGGTTTAGAAAGAGAGAGAAAGAATTAAGCTATATTGCTTAGAGAGAGAATAGAGAGAATTGATAGTAAGAATTGATGAATGAAAAACAGAGATTCGGGACCCTATTTATAAGGAAAAAATCCGGAAAAATCACAGAATTTGATAAGGAATAAAACTACATGCTGTCGCCAGGAATTGACTCTGTCGCGAGGTGACAGACTTGTCGTTTGGCGACAACCTTTATTAGCGCGTTTTTTCCACGCGGAATCCGATCTTTAATCAACTTGATCTACATAATCCGTACAGAAGACAAAATACGTATTTTTAAGATAATAATAATAAAATAATATTTTATTCCAAATAAAAGTCCATTTAAAATAAATAATTATTAAATCTAATAATATTAGAATTAAAAAGAACCTTCTAGAAACTTCTAGAAAATTATAATTAATCCTAATAATTTTAGGAATAATAATTAACATTGGCCCTCCTCTAGATCATTGGGCCGTATGTAAATAATTAACCGGGCCCAGTTTAGTATTTTGGCCATAACTTCTTCAATATTCATCGGAATTGGGCTTATAATGTATCGTTGGAAAGGTCTTTTCGAGCCCCATCCAACTACACTATTATTGGACCTGAATTATGGACCAAAATAAACTGGTTTGGCTATTTTCAAATAAATAGAGTTATTTTCAAAAACAGAGAGAATAGAATTTTTAATAAAACTAAACTGCAACACTTGACTTTCAACCACTTTCACCTCATTCGATTATGGTTCGACGTGAAAGGCATTCATCACTGGGTTTGGTTTTGGGGAGACACAAATGGGTGTCTACAGAAATGAGGTTTGAATTCGAGATCTAGGCCATGACACCATAAATTTGTGCAGAATTCAGATCGAATGAAGAGAAAAAAATTAAGAGAATATTGGGCAGTTGGGGATTTGTGACATTGGGCGTTATTTTAATCCGTGGGTTCACCTAATTCAGTTCACGTGCAGGGCATATGTCCGTGTTCTCGACACTAAAAATAGTTAAATTACTTTAGACACTAAAAAGCATCGAGGCAACACGGATATCATAATTTAAAGTTGACACCCTAGCCCTAGTGCCGAACCAATAGCGTCGAAAAAAGCACCTTTTGTAGTAATGGGTGTGTGGGTGTTTCGGACTTGTCGGGGTAACAGGGGTATGTATGTCGGCCGGCTGTGGGTGAGTTGGACGCTAGCTGGACGGTTTTGGGCTAGGGGGAGGGGAGCTGCGTGCAAGGAAAGGGAAGTGGGAATGGTGGCTGGATGGTGGGAAGGTGGTGGGTTTATTTTTTTTAATATATAATAATAATAATAATAATAATAATAATAATAAGTAATTTGCTTGTGTGTTCTCATTGTAGTGATCTACAGTATGTTCATCATCATCTGAATCTGGCTTTTCCAAGTATACTTTTTCCCATGTTTCAATCACATCCCACATAAGAGCTTCTATGTTATCTTGTAGTCTGCTCTCCCTTTCTAGTTTTTCACATGTGGAGGTTCAAACCTGTTAGAACCTTTACTTTTCAGAATTTGGTTCATGGTGTAGCACAAAGTTACCCACACCTTGAACAGCCTGTTAGCAGGTAGCTCAGCAAATGCATCCTCCACAGCCTTTATCAATTGATCTGGTGTTTTAGCCATTTTCTTGTGCTGAAGTGATTGGCTGCTTCTGAAATATCCCAAGTCCAGAATATTCATTTCCAGACTGGGTTAAGTTAATACAAAGGTGAACCCTTGCTGTTCACAATGTTCTTGCCAAATAGGATCATCTTGAGTTATATGTGCCTTTGCATTATCTTGTTTAATTTATATTGTGTTGTGATGACATTTTGAGGCCATTTTTCCATAATTGCTGGAATGACCTTTTCAATTAACATCCATCTTGACACATCCCTGTTGATTGGATCAATGATCTTAGTTACCAAGTCCCCTTTTTTCCTATTCTTTGAGCTCCTAAGTGCTGATTCTTTCTTTGCTAAAGGAACTCTTGTTATCCGCCCCTTTTTTAATTTATCAGTTTCTCTCTCTCTCTCTCTCTTCTTTTCTTTTTTTTATTTTTTATTTTTTTTTTTTTTTTTTTTTTTTTTGCAAATGATTGAATTTTTAGTTCCCATGTATTTTCTTTAATTTCCATGATTTTTTAGCAAATGTGACTATCAAAGGGGGACGGAGGGTGCATTTTATTTCTTTTAAAAATTAATAAATATTACATAAATTTTAAAAATCAATAAAACGATTACATGTGTTAAGGTAACTTGTAAAAACGGATTACGAACAGATTTTCGCCTGTTTAAAATAAACACCGTACCCCCCAAAGGTTTTAATATAAGGTATAATCCAAAGGTTGTATTATTAAAAAAGAACGGGCCAAAGGTTGTATTATTATTTGCAATTTTTCCATTGTAATATAGTAAATATACAATTTCATTTTTTCATTTTATCTTATTGTAAAGCCCTATACAATGTCAATGTCACAAATCTGAGTTTAACAACCCAAGAAGCCCCCTCATGATCCAATCGTTCTAAAACACACCATTTTTGCATTTGGGTACCCATAAACTAATAAAGGCCATAAGATCCAGACATTGATTAAGGTTTAATTAAGTACTACACATTAACAAAGATGTAGGATATAATTCCTAATCCAAACAATCATATAATCCAAATCATATTATAATCAAGCCGTCGAAGTTGAACTTTTCTTAATCTTACTCATATCACCCCACCTGGAAATAGGAAAGGTGATCGGCAGTCCAAAATTTCAAACTTTCACATCACCTTAATTATATAATTTGATTGTGACTTAAGAGGGTTCATTTGTTCTTCCTCGCTTAAAGGACCCTCTTCTTTGATTTATGCTCTAAAATGAACACTACTTTACTGCTTTTCCTCAATCTTTTGGCTACAACAAGTGCTCCGAGAAACATTTCACAACTTCAGGATGTTGCTCACGCCAGAGCTCATGCTCGAGCCGGTTCCCGATGGGATCTTTACCTCTTATCCCTCATCCGATCCCCAACTTCCTTCTTGGATGATCGTTGATTTTTATTCAAACAATAATTCCGCCGGTAAGCTCGATTTCTTCTTTTATTTCATGGTCTATTTTGGCTTTTGGGTTTTTCTTTTTCTTATGGTGTTGATAGCGTTATTTAAACTAGTAGCATGACAACTAAATCAAAGCTGACGACATATTGTTTTGTATGTGTGTGATTAAAGTAGAAAACGATGAAGCCTTGGGAACCCTTGGTAGAGTTGACGAGCCAACACCCACCGTTTCACTTCCTGAAGAGCTAGTTCCGCCCTTTTCCCCGGTTTCTAACTTTATTGACCAAGTCAACGACGATGGCTCCGGTAACGGTATGTTTCATCAATCATCACTTAGATTCAAAGTGGTGGTTTCATTGGTTCATTTGTGCTATTTATTAATATTATTACATTGATTATGCTTTGATAGGCTACATAAAATAAACCCTAATATATGGGCAAATATGAATCTTTATTCGTCGATCAAATAAATTGTCTCCTAGTAAAACCCACCAACGTGAGTGTTAAGTTATGAATATACAAAGTAGATACCAACAAAACATAAAGCAACAGTAATAGATTCGATCATTATATGTTGACCAAATTTCTTAAAGATGTTCTCATTAATGGTATGATATTGCTTTCATTCAATAAATTTTTGTAAGAATTCATATCTTGTGTTTTCGTTGCTTGTAATGAAGAGATTTTAATCATATCTAGGGCATGTCGATTGATAATAATTCCATGATTTGCTTCTTAAAAAAAAAATTGTTATTAGTTAATAAATTATCATAGATCGAAAAGGGTATAATAGGAAAGAGTCTTGCTCAGGAAAAAGTAGTATAGAGGATTTTGTAAGCCGAGCTTGTGTAAGAAAATTAAAGTAAAGAACAAAACAGACTAGCGTTTATTAACATTTTTTAAGCCATGACTAACTCTACCTAGATCACTACCTTACCAAACAAATAATATAAGTGTTGAGATCAATCAATATAATACTATGGTGACTCCATTAGTCCATTGGCTTTATATAACCATCATATAGTACAAATAAATTTGACCAAATGATTTTCTGTTTAATACTCAGAACTAATAATGTACTACCTCCGTTTCTTTTTAGTTGACACATATTCCTTTTTAGGAAATTTCTTTTTAGTTGACACGTTTTCTTTTTGGGTAAATTTTTTACCTTGCATTTACAAGCTACCCTACTTGCTTTTTCATTCTCTGTCACTCTCTCTCCTCTCCTTAATATATGTGCCTAAATCAAACGCGTCAACTAAATAGAAACGGAGAAAGTATTATATTATATGAAGCGTTCAAATTGGAATATGCGCATTCCAATAAGTGGCTAAGAGTGTGCTATATTCATTCAATTGATTTTTATTTATGTAAATAACATATGGGAGTAGGGGTGGGGAAAGGTGAGGGCTGGGGTTGTAGTGGAGGCTGCCGTGAATGGGGAGGGGATTTTGGGGAATAGGGAGGGGTGGCTGCCGTAATAGGGGTGGTGTTAGGGTGATCAATGCCGTGAAAAACCGATTTTGTGGGTCGGCTGGTGAGAAGGGTGGTTTCATGGGTGGGGTTAGAGTGATCAATGTCATGAAAAAAGATATTTTATAGGTGCGGCTAGTGAGAAGGGTGGTTTCATGGGTAGGGTTGGGATAGTAAACACCAGGAAACAGGGTCAAACCCCATAATTTTCCGGCATAAGGCATGACTTCACAATAAATTTTTGGTTGATGGTATGATCTTATAAAAAAAAATAATTAAAAAAAGAAAAAAAAAAGGGGGGGGGGGGGGGGGGGAGGGAGGGGGGAGGGGGTGGTTTCTCATAAAAAAGTTGTTTTGTAAGGAGATTTGTTCTGTCGTTCTGACAAAAGCATTGAAATTTGAGGCGTTGACAAATAAAAAATTCAACTATTTGGTACTAACTAGCTTAGTGTTAAATTTATCTCCAAAAAACCAGCTTAGTGTTAAATAAGTTTCTAAATTAAAATCCCTGTTGGTTGTTGATTAATTTGATTGTATGACTAGCTGGTTGCATTATTAGATGTTGTTGATGAAAGAACTCTTACACAAAGTAGGTTTAAGCTGTTTTTTAATACAAGCATTAGCTTGATAAATTAAGTTCATAAAATGTTTAAATCATCAATTTTTCAAATACCAAAAATAACTGATCAATTTTTGTGGTCAAACCACATAATTGCTCCCAAATAACTACTCCCTCCGTTCCACAATGATATTTCTGTTTGGAATCTTTGACTTTTTAAAAATAAGAGAGAATTTTCTAAATTTCTCTTAATCTATAAGAACAAATATAGTCATGTAAGATCTAGTTTGATTCGTCTTGATGAGTAGATTATTAATATTTAATTTTTATAAATTTTGGTAGTGTGAAATTAAAGATATTTACGGTTAAAGATTGGTTAAAACTTACATCGATTTCCGTAAACAAGAACATCATTTTGAAATGGAAGGAGTAAAATTCAATCAATTCTCTCTTGACCAAACAAGGCCCTCTGTAAAATCAATTCAATCAATTTACTCCCCTTCTGTACATATAACTTTTATATTCAATATTATTTTTTTTAAATTATTTGAAATGGTATCTTCTTTGGTTTATTAGAGTTCCAAGCAAGCAAATGACCACAATAGTCTTACAATTAGAGGTTCTGCTATTGTTGTGCTATGCTTATTATAAATTTTGTATTGAAATCTTGCAGTTAAGCTTCTTGCTGAACAGAACATGGAGAAAACACTTTTGGATTTCAAACCACAATTAAAGACTAATCAAATTGTAGCTGCCCAATTATGGTTTCCAACACAAATTGTTAAGACAAATGTTCTTAGATCTTCACAGCACAATATACCTGGTTCATGGACCCAAGATAAACGGTTCATGCTAGATGTGACCGAGGGATATTTGTGTGAATCATTAACCCGAGTTTATTCCTGTGATAAAAAGAGTAAAACCAGTAGCTCGTTTAGCATCATTGACACCCTTATTCCGTACTTGTCTACTACTGAAGAGGTGACATATCTTCTAAATAGGCAAGTTTCGGTGTCTGCATTTCAGCTAAGGTGCCCTCAATGGGCACCTAATTTGCATGTGTACAAGTCTCATCATCAAAATGGTCCGAAACCAAGTGTTACCAAGGAAAATTATATCATATGTGGAACTTTGGCAATACCTGTGTTTGATCCTTATACCAACCAATGTGTTGGAGTTTATGA
Source organism: Chenopodium album (assembly GCF_948465745.1). NCBI lineage: Eukaryota > Viridiplantae > Streptophyta > Magnoliopsida > Caryophyllales > Amaranthaceae > Chenopodium > Chenopodium album. The sequence continues at coordinate 32,358,789 of NC_137858.1, read as the reverse complement.
GGTTGTAGTTGCATCTACTGAAGTTGACCTTGCTGTCATTGATATAATCTGCAATCTTCTTAAGGTTAGACTCTTTTCATTTATGTGTATTTTAAAATATTACCCTATCTGTCTCATTTTACTTGCCACATTTGATCAACTTTCGTGAAAAATTGGTCAAAATGAGGCTGTAAATTGAGACAAAGGCAATAAATGAGTTGATTGTAAGATGGACGTTCCAAATCCATTAGCTACCCTCTATTGTTTTTCGTTTTTATATAGCTACTAATCTACTATTGTGAGATAAATGTTTCCAAGGCATTGGGTTAGCTAATATTGGTTGGTGTTTGATCAAAAGGGCATGTTGACATTAAAAGTGTATGTAATAAATGTTTAAATGGTATGGTAAAGAGTATAAAATTTTTAGATCCGCCACTAAACGTGACAGTATGTAGAACACGTAAATTATATTGTTTCAACACTTTGATTGTTCAGGTCAATAATTGTAAGAATTCTTTTGCTAACATTCTCAAATTAATAATGATTAAATCTTTTTACAGGCAGTAAACCTTCGTGCAGACACACAGGTAACACCTTTCTTATAATTAAGTTTGTTTTGTCATTTACATAGCTAATATTCACCTAGTGTAGCTTAATAAATACATTTGATTTACAGTTTCACTACCAACCTCGGCAAAGAGTGCTAGCTGAGATCTTGAAAGTGATGACCATGGTATGCGAGGTTCATGATTTACCTCTAGCTCAAACTTGGATGCCTTGTACATGTCCTGACCGAAGCTGCAATTCGCAGCAACTGATCTGTATGTCGAATGCAGAGTTGCCTTTCTACATGAAAGACCCTTCCTACTACCCCTTTTGGGAAGCCGGTGCCATGTATCACATGACTGAAGGAGAGGCGGTCGCTGGCACGACATTTTCATCTAAAGGATTGTGTTTTTGTAGAGATATCACCCGGTTTCCTGACAACTTCGCCTTGGTGACTTTGTCACGTCAATTCAAGATTAATTGCTCTTTAGCTATTTGCTTAAGGAGTGCATACGCGACCAGTGATGTCTATATCGTGCAATTCTTTTGGCAAAGGACCTTGAAAAATACGATAGTAGATGATGATCTAAAGGTCTTGTCCGTAACATCATCAATGAAACAACAATTTGATAAGTTAAACATGGTTTCCCCTACTTATGAAGAGTTGGAGGCAGAGACGGAGCAAGTTCGTTATCGCACAAAACTTATCGATGGTGAGGGTGATGGGGAAGATTTTACGTTTTTATCGAATACAATCATGGCAGGGGAAGAGCAAACTGAAGTCGAATTGATACAACCACTAGAAATCCCTTCAATGATAATTGATCATGAACTTAAACCTATCAATAATCTTAAAATTGAAGTTGTCGAATGCAAAGTTACAAAAAACACTAGGAAGAAAAGGTGCAATTTGTCCAAGGAAGATTTGGAGCCGTATCTCAAAGGAACGTTAAATGATGCAGCCAACGACCTTGGAAGTAAGTATTTTTATATCTAAACTCTAACTAGTCATTAATATATAAACTCATCATTGCTACAACTATCAGCTTAACATGGTATTAATGCCAGCATGACACAAATGTTACAGGTTCAAATCTCATCTACCATATCTACATTTCAAGCCTAAAGGGTTTTAATCATGTGAGAGGACATGATAGAGTATATAAACCAACCTTGAATTTCAATCGACTAAAATTTTTAGTTGAGTTGGTCCTTTAACATTGTGTAATCAATAACTGTCTAGTCATTGATGATATTAACAAACACCACTCTAAATGTGTTTAGTCTCATTAATTCTCTTTGCCATTCAAATGTCAAATGTCATCAATTTATGTGGTCACTTTTACCATGTTTAATACTAATAGATGCAATTGCATTCTTGTATGCAGTTTCAAAATCCACCCTAAAGAGGAAATGCAAGGAATTGAAAATTGAGAATTGGCAAGATGAGCGAAAGAAAAAGGGTATTGGTGTTCCTGCAAGGAGGAAGAGAGCAGCTAAGCGTAGTTTACAACAAGGTATTAATCTAAATCTTTAGAATTAAATTTATATTATTTCATTATGATTCTTAATTATGGGAGATGGTGTTCCGTCAAAAAAAAAATTAAGGGAGATGGATCTAGGGTTTTTAAAACGAGTGTTTTGCTTATGGAATGATATTAAAAGCTTACGAGCTCCATAAAGGAAGTACAACTGTACAAGAAGATGTAATAAGAGAAACAAAATAGAACAAGCATCATATGTATTGCTTTATTAGGCAAAAATTGGTCTCAATGCCTACATAGCTTAGGTGCACCAAGCACCTCAAACTTTGAATAGAGGCACACACCAACTATTGATTGAGCTGCAACACATGCTATTGATCGGATTTTTTTGGCAAGCAAACTAAGACATCTCTTTTAATAAATGGCACACGTTGCACCATACCTTAGTCAATAGTTGATGGTGTGTATGTTAATAGACAGGGTTCGGGGTATATAGTACATCCAAGCTATAGTTTAAGGTATTAAGGCCAATCGTTGTCATTTTATTATTAAAAAAAAATCTAGTGCGACTATAAGGACTTCATATTTCATTTACCTTACTGTATATTATATCTTCTAGGTTTTTTTTAGAAAAAAAGTTTACTAACAATTCAACTCTTTAATGTTTTATGTAGAGATGAACCTCGTAGAAGAAGATATCTAAGAAGTTTAAGTGAGAAAATAGCTAATAAGGTATGTATCTATGCCTTACTTAACTTTGTTCAGGTCTTGTTCTTTTTACCTTATTTTTGCTGGATTGAGATAATTTATTGAATTGAAACTAATTATTATGACTAAAACATATTCTTACTGATTCTTTTTAATATTTTTCTTAAAAGTTAAAGCTTTTATTAACTGAAATTTTCTTGAGTATAAGCAAAAGTTGAAATTATTTTCATCATTTTTTCTTATTAAAAAATAAACAAGTAATAATGGTCTGAGGTAAATGAATGATTCAATAAATAAGTATAAAGTAAAGATTAGGATGGAATATTCTTTCAATAATAAACTATTTTATCATAGGTATAAAGATGAGTATTTTCCTTAACATACGGATATATACAATACCAAAAGCACTACTTAACTTTTCTTTTTTTCCTTCTCTAACATGTGCTATATCTTATGTGGTGCATGTTGTCCATCTTTGGAAGGCTTGTGATCAACGACCCAACTTTGTGGAGGAGCTGATCTCTTAACAAGTCTTTGGTATTTCCATTTATTTTGAATGGGTGTGTAAATAGATGAATAATTTTATCGTATTGAATTGGACAGTAATTATTGTAAGTTATACTCTAATGGATTATGTAGTGGATTTATGTATGTAGAAGTGGAGAAAATGCAAGTTTCTCAATTGGAAAAAATACAAGTTTCTCAGTATGAGAAACACCTCAAGTTTCTCGAAAGGGTAAATTCGACATTTTTTTATTAATAAGTTGGGTTAATCTTGTACATTTGTCCAAAAAAAAAAAAAAAAAAAAAAAAAAAAAAAAAACTGTATTTTGTTACAAAATTAAAAGTTTTCATTGAAAAACCACATATCAAAAGTTAATGGAGAAGCTACACTTCAATAGGTAATCGAATATGGCACAAGTGTGCAAAGTAGGAGGACGTAACCCTTTCTTTAAGGGTTAACCGTACCCTTGTTTTTACCAATTTTGGTTAGGGGTTTTCATTTAGTTCGGTCGCAAAGTCGTCGAAAATATAGTGGTGAAAATGGTGTTCACGAGCTACTACAATTGAGGAGCAGTAAAACAAGAAGAAAATAATGGATTTTGAAAAGTTGGAGGAGAAGGAAAAAATTGGAGGAAGAAGATGGAGTACAAATTGAAGAAGAGGAAAAGGACAAAAAAAAGTACAATTTTTTTTTATAAAAAAAATACATGCACTTCCTCTTATTTACAAATGATTCTCATATTGAGAAACTGGGGCTCCCTTGTAAAAGTGTGCTTATTTTTTATTTTGCTGAAAAATTGAGGTTAAAGCATTCTTATGTTTTCCAAGATTAAGGGTGTAACACCCCAATAATTCTCCCTTTTCCAAACTACTTACTTTAAATAAAATAGTGGAGACCTATTGAAATGTCACCGCCACGTGTTAAAACGTTAAGGCTTTATCAAAGTATTGCAGCGGAAAAAAAAAAAATCAAACTTAAGTATTTAAAGTAACATAGTTTAGAAAGTCAATAAGTCAAAGCTTACAAATTGGAACCATATAAGGCCCTTATTAAAACCAAACCAATATTAAAAATCCAAAACGTAAATGAAATAGCAAAGCATAAATAAGTTCAACACAAAGAACGAATACTCTCAATCACACCAATCCCTTGACAATGCGCATGTCAAATCCCTGAACTTCACATCATCAAGCTAACCTGTGCATACTGCTCCCCAATAATACAAGTGTAATAATTGGATCATCACAGAGTCATTGAAAGGCGAAGGCCATGACCAAAAGAAAGCACACAAAAGCACGCAATCAGCAAAGCTGAGTACATACAAGCTACAACAACGTACAAAACCTAGCATGCTCAATTAATTATAATAAATAAACATACAACACGAATTCATTAATCAAGACTCCACACTTAGACAATTCAATTGACTCAACATACTTACTAATTAATTCCAAACACTTGAATCTATACTTAATTTAATTAATTTAGTTTGGAGTAAGCAATAGACGAGGTTGTCCAATCCACCAAATCATTTTGGTCCAAAATGACCATTCGAAATAAAAGTTTAGCGCGATGCAAGAATGGGAGCGACTCCATTCTCACAAAGTTAGTTTAGGATCCCATCTAACTTTCATTATAATATAAAATGTAAATACCAAAAGAGAAGAGGACATGCTGATCAAACAAGCCTCGAAAAGCCACGGGCTACCACCGTGTACCCCAACCCATAATTGTCAATACTCTAGAAGTGCACGCTTTCCAGAGTTTTATTGCTCATCCATGTTTCACTTTACGTGATTACAATTTTAATTAATAGACGACTCAATCAAGAAGACCATACATAACAATCATACATCAATTCATTTTTAATCTTATTTAGGACAATGGTGATCACATCACAAATTGACCTTCAACTCCATTAAACTTCCAAATTATTCAAAATTGTTGAACATAGTCAACCCACCTAGCCATTTCGGCTTAATCCAACAAGTTATGATTGAGTAATAAATAAATAAATAATAACCTTGTGGAATAATTAATAAATTCATTCCACTTAAACCATTCAATTCCAATCCTTTAATAATCCAAATGTGGTTAAAAAACCAATCCAATTAAATATGTTTGTATCAACATTCCATACAGACAATTAATCCAATATAATTCCACATACTTGCATCCATAATTCCATACAAGCATAATTAATTCACCAAAACATGCCTCATAAACATAAATACATGAATTAATCAAATGTGTAACCAAACAATTTCCATCCAAGTGTTCTCTAATCATGAAACTAAGTTCTTTTCTTTGGTACCTAAACATGATACTACTTGCAACTAAGTAAACATGTACGTACCTCGTACAAACATTCCTTTGAGCCACTTTTAATCACTTAAAATTCTCCTAGGGAATAATCACTTCCTAGAAAACAACCAACAATTAATATTACTAACCCAAGTAATTTCCAACGATATAATATGATAAAAACTTATTAAAATAAAAAAAAACATATTTATATACTTAATTAACTTTAAACATAATTAATTTTATTAATCAAACTCAAGGATAAAATTTTAAGCATAAAAAACTTCGTTAAAAATGAAAAACTGCCCGAAAATCATATTTAGAGGCAGAATTTGGCCACGAGAGGGTAGTGCTCACTACAAAAGGTAGCGAGTCTTTCTTAAAACATCGTTTCCACATGGAAAACACTACTTTTTTTGTCAAAATCGGATGAGTTCAGAACCTGATTGGGATTAAAACGGGATTAATATTAACGAGCCGAAATCTAAACATTAAAACACGAATTTACGTGTTCAAAATAATCTGGAATTAAGTTAAACTAATTAGTAGTTATAATCACCAAAATTTCAAAACATCATTACTATAAAAGCCCTAAATCAATTGTTCATAAAAACCCTAAAATCATGATTTTCAATAATTAAAAACCCTAGGTTATTAAATTTTCAAAATCTGAAAATTATAACATTTATAAAATCTGAAATTATAAAGTTTAATCATCAAAATACAATTTTATACTAATTAAATTAATTTCAAACAATAAAATCAAAACCCATAATCAATAATTATAATTACACAAATTAATAAAACAAAAGAGAAAGAAAATAAGACTAACCTTTTGTGTGGGGAAATTTTGGGGATGTATAGGGTATTTATAGGAGAGAGAGTGGTGTAGGGTTAGTTTTAAGATTGGGCCTCATAAAATTAATGAGCCAGTTAAGAAAGTAAAGTGGGTTTGGTTTGTTTGTTGGACATAAATTATTGAAGAAAGGTTCATAAAAAGTTCTTTGTAATAAAATCGTTCATCAAACCCAAAAATAATTTGAAACTTTTGAAATTAAATCCGAAAAAATACAAATAAATATTATGAATAAAATATAATTTCATTAATAATATATTTAAAAATACAGAGGATTACAAAGGGCCTATTCTCATTGACTGAACTCAGCTGAACTGAACTGAACTGAACTGAACTTAGCTGAACTGAACTGAACTTAGCTGAACTGAACTGAACTGAACTGAACTGAGCTGAACTGAACTGAACTGAATTGAACTGAACTGAAATGAATATTTTATAAGAGAGGGAAATCAGGAGTTGAACTGAACTGAACTGAATTGAGCTGAATTGAACTAAACTGAACTGAACTGAGTTGAGCTGAGCTGAGCTGAACTGAACTGAACTGAATTTCAACGTAAGAGAACAGGGCCTAAAAAGAGTGAGTGTATTTCGTAAATAATTTTCCAACTAACAAGCTCATTATTTTAGACATTGAATTTCGAGGTTTCTTCTCCGATTGGACAGTAGGGTCAAACTCGTACACAAGGTTCATACGTAGATCAATCGCATATAGAACCCAGTGGTCCCTACAATTAAGCATAATAATCTTGTTAACATAAATATCTTTCTGAAATTAGTAAATTCGATAATAATCACAAAGCTAGGACGACGTACTGTTCAAGATACGATGCCAAAATAAACTTACAATGCTTGTCTGCTATTTTCATCTCAGTCAAGAAAGCATTCTTCAAGTACTTTTGAACTTCAACAAAATCCTTTTTGATTTCAGCAATAGAAATTCTACCGGGGCATAGAAAAGTGATATTAGATAGCTGAAATAGCGAGATATGCTCGTCAAATAGATACCTACATATAAATCAGAAAATAATTAAGTTAGCACATTTTTTTTTCCAGATAAAATAGTCTTGATTAAAAGTAAAGTAAAATGATTATAGGAGGTTTACGCTATGTAGACTTGAAGCAATGACACATTTGCCAAAGATCCAGTTAGAAAATCGCAGACATCACTAACAGTTACCCAAATTTCTTTTCCGACATCTTCATAGAACAATGGGGCCTTTAATGAAACCGTTGTACTTTCATACTCCTCATCACTTGAGCTCAAGAAGTAGTACAACAGACTACAATGTTCACTAAGGCTACCAATGACCTTTTCGGGAACCGATTCGATGCCTTTTCTTATAGTACTTAACTTCCTCGATTTAGGGCCATAACTATCAGCTTTCTCATGATTGCACTCTTACAATTATAACGAGAATCCTCACGAACTCTCACACCCCAATACATAAAACACTCAATACCCTTTTTCCAATTACAAGATCTCAAAGAATAACTCTAAATACATACCAATGAATAAAGAGATAAAACTAATATGCTGGACACTCAAGATCTGATCTAGAACTGTCTGGACGAACTGAAACCAAACCTGGACGAACTGAAACCAAACCTGACTGGAACTTTGACCTGGAGATCTGACTTAGCTTAAAACCATTAAGCACGATTAGGTTCTGGAACTCTGACAGTCTCTGACAAGTCAGTAACTTTAATTTCATTGACTATCATGAGTTCACCTTGGTTCTTTAGACTTGTTCCAGACTGACTTTTATGTCAACATACTCCGTCTTCATGTTGTTTCTTTGAAACTCTTATTCTGGAATCTTGTAGTATTGATGTATTCTAGTTCTCGGGGCAACGTTGTTCCTGTTAGGGAACTTAGATAGTTCTTGTTAGACAACTAAGTTCCTGTTAGGGAACTCTTCATGTACCTGTTAGGGAACATGGAACTCTTCATGTACCTGTTAGGGAACATGTTTAGGGTAATTTTACCCCGCCACGTAGTCCAGTCAGAGGATGACACGTGTTAGTCCCAGGGTGGTCCAAAGTGGACCTATCCCTGCCTGACACGTGTCACTTCAGAAATTTGGGGGCAAATGGCGGCCTTCAGGCCCAAATCCTGAGAAAGCCGCAATGCGGCGCAGGCCACCAATGATTAGGGTTCAGTGACCTAATCAAGGGCACAAATCCCGAGGACCCTATAAATAGGAAGATTCCCCTCTTTTGGAGGACAAGTTTTACCATTTATTACAAATTGTCCCTTTGATAGAGATATCTGAGCTTGGAATCCAAGCAGATACCCACCTAAATTTCCGCACCTTTTTCTCTCCCTTTAAGTTACTAACTTGATCGATGGAGGCGGAGCACCACCCAACCGGTCTCTCCGTTTTTTTGCAGGTACAGGCCGCACCGGACCAGTCTTCGAGTTGTAACTCCCTCGAGGAACAAAAACACCCAAAACATTTGGCGCCGTCTGTGGGGAGAGTACCTCAAAGATGGTTGGAGAGTCTGTACCCCTTCCTGATCCTACAACCCGTTTTATAGCCAGAAGCCCAAGAGAACCCTCAACCGGCGTCTCAGCCGGTAGGTTCTGGAATCCCTCAGTTGTTCCATCGGCCTCCGCCTAAGGTCGTCACTGAGGATGAAGCTGATGACGAAGATGATGATGATGTGGAGACCTATACAACTAAGGATGGGTCCTTCATGTCCAAGTACAAGCGTTCCAAAGATCAATTGGAGCGCAACCCTGACTAGGCGGGCCCAAGCAGGCGGCCCTCTGGAAGGTCAGAAGGCCAAAGGTCAAGCCCCAGTCACCCGGGACGAGCTCATGAAATTCATGAATTCTTTCAAGGGTGAAATCAAGGCCATGATTAACAAAAACAAGGCAAGCTCTAGCAAGAGTCTGCCAGCTAAAAAGACTCCCAATCCTGGGAACAAAAAGTCGGTCAAGGACAGGCGGCCAACTCCCCACCCCAAAGACAAAGAAAGGGAGAAGGAGAAGTTAGCCTACAGACTTGACTGGTCGAAAATTCTACTGCCTACTGGTCCTCAGAGGCAGCCTCGGCATGAACAGCCGGGGACCAGCAAGAATACAACCTCTGACGCTCGATACATTATTGAGCGGAAGAGAAACCATCAGCTGTCTGAGTCAGCCTCCACTTCGAGCTTTCCAGACAGCTTCAAAGAAACTTCTGTAAGGAACTCACAGTCCTTACTTGAGAGTCGGACAGGCGGCAAAACCGTCAACACCGAACCTCAGCTGATGATTGGGTCAGTCCCATATGCTCCTAATGCGCAGTATGGGCAATATGACCTACAGTTCATGCAGTCTCCTCCTTTTGGGGGTCAGGCGGCAAATAACAGTGTCCAACCTTTGGACTGACAGCTCCGGCTGCTCAAGCTTGGTAAACAACCCTCTGCTTTCGCCAAGAATATAATCGAGGCGGCTCAGCCGTCCAAGGTTAAGAATGTGTTGGTGGGCACCTATGATGGTACCACCAAGCCAGAAGACCACCTGATGGCATACACCAACCTTATGTGCTTACAAGGTTGGGACGATGCCACCTGGTGTCGATGTTTCCCGGCTACATTGAAGGGCATTGCCCAACAATGGTTTGGCAACCTGCCAGCCGGTTCAATTGACTGCTTCAAGAAGCTAGCCTTCTTGTTTGCGACCAACTTCTCCATGAACATCCCTGCTAAGAAAACAAGCCTTGATTTGAGCACCGTTAAGCAGGGTGAGAGAAAAGGGCTACGCTCATATGTCAGGCACTTCAACCTGGTCAGAATCCAGATCCAAGGACTGTCTGACGAGGTAGCATTTACAGACTTTTTCAAAGGTCTGAGAGACGGGTCAAACTTCAAGTTTGACCTCGTCAGAAAAGGGGCATTCACGCTACAGGCGGCCCTGCGGGAGGCGGAAAGCTATATTCAGGCTACCGACCTCTGCACGCCTAGTAGTCAGCCAGACTCCAAGAAGTCTGACAAACAAAAAGAAAGTCGGTCTGCTCAGCCGGCCAGCAAGAAAGAAGAGAGCAAAAAAAGAAAATAAGTCTGGGCGGTTAGTGATTCTGACCAACCGTCCCAGAAGAAAAAGGGAGAGTTTAAACCGTACGTCCCCAAGTACGAGTTTAACAAAGACTGCAACTCCATCCTCATGGAGGTAAAGGACCGGCTGTCCATTGAGAAGCCGAATCCAATGAAGAGTTCCGTCCAATCACGGAACAAAAATAAATTTTGTCAGTTCCATGAGGAGGTTGGGCATGACACCAACGACTGCTTTAGTCTCCAGCGGGCGTTGGACCGTCTGGCTGACAAAGGGCTTCTGAAGTCCTACATTTCTAAGTCCCCAGCTGGGTCAAAGAAGAAGAATAAGGGTCAGTCCCCCAAGACTACCCACCAGCCTACTAGTAGCTCGGATACCGATAAGGATCCGGTCTACACTATAGCAGGCGGATTTTCATGTGGTAGCCCTACCATCCGGGGCACCAAAAGCCATCTTCGAAAGATGGATAAGGATGATGATGAGCAGGCGTCTGCCAGTTCCACCTTCCCAGACGTCCTCATAACTGAGAAGGACAGGGGCAACGTCCGCCATCCGCACGACGACCAGGTCGTCATTGAATGTAAGGTCGCCAACCAGCTAGTTGGGCGGATCCTTATTGACACCGGCAGCTCGTCGGACATTATCAGCCTCATATGCTTGCAGAAGCTGAAAAACAATGTCAGCAGCATGCATCCGGTCACCCACCCCTTGGTTGGTTTTGGGGGTGGGATGGTCTACCCAGCCGGAAGAATTGACTTACCCATCCGGCTGGTTGAGAAAGGCCAGGGACAACACTTTGTCGTCAGATTCTTGGTCGTTGAGGAGTTGACCACCTACAACATTATCCTTGGTAGGCCAACACTCAACGAAGCCAAGGCGGTAATCATCCCGTCTCTCATGCTCATTAAGTATGAGCGGGATGATGACTCTGTTGGTTCCCTGAACGAGGATCAGAAGACGGCCCGAGAGTGCTACCTCTCAACCGTTAAAGACACTATGCCCTCAGACGGCCAAGAACAGGAACCAATAGACCTTGAAAATTTCAAGGATGCCAATCCCGCCCCACCAACCGTTGGAAAGAAAAGAAAAGCGCCTCTGCTGGTGGAGGTGAAGAAAGAGAAGAAATAGCAATCACTGACCGGTGAACGGTCAGACGAGCTCCGTCCCCAACCGGCTGGTGAAAACATTGATCTCGCTCTGGATTACAGCCGTCCAGAGCGTACTGTGAAGGTTGGGAAGGTTGCTTATGCTACTCTGGGTGCAAGCTTGCACCTTCCGCTGAAAGAATTCAAAGACATTTTTGCCTTTGAAGTGGAAGAGACGCCAGGCGTCAGCCCGGATCTCGCTGTCCACAAACTCACCGTGGATCCCAAAAAGAAGCCCATCCGGAAAAAGAAAAGAAACCACGGCGAGGAAAGAAGTCAGGCGGCAGCTGCCGAAGTCAAAAAGCTGCTAAACGCCAGGTTCATTCGGCCTTGTAATTTCCCCGACTGGGTGGCCAATGTGATCCTTGTTAAGAAACCGAATGGGACCTGGCGCATGTGTGTTGATTACACAGACCTTAACAAGGCGTGTCCAAAGGACAGTTACCCGCTTCCAAAGATCGACAGTCTGGTCGACTCTACAGCTGGTTACGCCTTGATGAGCTTTATGGATGCCTATTCCGGCTTCCATCAGATACCCCTCTGGAAGAAAGATCAAGAGAAGACGACCTTCGTCACTGATTTGGGGTTGTTCTGTTATACTGTGATGTCGTTTGGGTTGAAGAATACGCCTGCCACCTTCCAACGGATGATTAATATGGTCTTCATTAATCAAATTGGGAGGAATGTGGAGGTGTACATTGATGACATGATAGTCAAATCCAAGCAACAGACGGATCACCTTGCTGATCTCCGAGAAACGTTCACCACCCTCAGGCTGCATAAGGTCATGTTAAACCCTAAGAAATGCGTCTTTGGTGTTGAGTCTGGGACGTTTCTCGGATTCCTGATTGATCAAAGGAGGATAAAGGCTAACCCCTAAAAGATACAGGCGGTGATTGACATGAATTCACCCCGTTCTGTTAAGGAAGTTCAGAGACTCACAGGTTTCCTGGCCGCCTTGGGGAGGTTCCTCAGCCGGTCAGGCGACAGATGCCTTTACTTCTTCCAAGCAATCAGGAAGAAGACCAGGTTTGAATGGGGAGACGATGTTGAGGCGGCATTCCAGAAGTTGAAAGAGCACTTGCATTCTCTGCCTAGGCTGGTCAGTCCTTTTCCTAGGGAGACGTTATACATGTATTTATCCGTCTCAGATCATGCTCTCAATGTCGTTCTCCTAACTGAGCAAGACGGCGTTCAGCTCCTAGTTTACTTCATTAGCCATGTTCTCAAAAATGCTGAACTCCGGTACCCCATGGTTGAAAATTTTGGCCTTGTTTATACATGGCAATCAAAAAGCTGAAGCCTTACTTTCTGTCTCATTCGGTGGTGATTTACACCGACCAGCCACTTAAGCGGCCAATGTCTACCTTGGAGTCAGCCGGCAGAATGTTGAAATGGGCTATTGAAATGCAAAGTCTTGAAATCACTTACGAACCAAGAAAGGCAGTGAAAGGTCAGGCGTTTGCCGACTTCATTGTCGAAATGACCCGTCCGGTGGCTCCGGATAATCTTGATCAGGTTTGGAAAGTGTATGTAGACGGGAGCTCTACAAAGAACGGTTGTGGTGCATGTGTAATCTACGAGTCTCCTGAGGGGGACAGATATGAGTATGCACTACGGTTCAAGTTTCAGGCCTCTAACAATGAGGCGGAATATGAAGCCCTGCTAGCCGGAATCCGTATATGTAAGGCGGTAGGGGCAATGAAAATTGACGCCTACTCTGATTCACAATTGGTCGTTAGCCAGTATGAGGGAAAATTTGAGGCAACTCACCCGGCTATGATCAAATATCTCCAGGTGGTCAAAGAGGAGGCTGGGTCACTTGAAGAGTTCCACTTGAGTCAAGTACCCAGGTCGGACAACAACCAGGAGGATGCATTGTCAAAACTAGCATCTTCCGCCTGCCATGATACGCCTCGGTCAGTCTTTTGGGATGTTCTTGAAAAAATAAGCATCTATGAAAATCATATTGGAATTCTTGACCGAAGCTCTACCTGGATGGATGGATGGCATCTGGGCATACCTTTCAGACGGTAGACTTCCTGACTCGCCACAGGAGGCGACCGTCCTGAAGAAACGAGCTGCAAGCTTCGAGTTGAGAAACGGAGAACTCTTCAAGGCGGGGTTTCTGAAGCCTCTGTTGAAGTGTGTTACCCCAGAAAAGGGGAAGGATGTTCTTGAAGACTTGCACTCGGGATTCTGCGCCTCCCACATAGGCGGCAGGTCTCTAGTTGTCAGAGCTAGACGGCATTATTTTTGGCCCACTCTGGAGGCAGACTCCTAGGAGTTGGTGAAGAAATGTGACAAGTGCCAAAAATTTGGCAAACTTATTCACCGTCCGGCTACTGATCTGACGGCCATCCACAACCCAATCTCGTTTGAAAAATGGGGCATGGACATCTTAGGTCCTTACACACCTACACCAAGTGGAAAGAACTACATCTTGGTGGTGTGGATTACTTCACCAAGTGGGTGGAGGCCGAGGCGGTTAAGAACATCAAGACATCAGAAGTAATTTCTTTCATCTGGAAGAACATCATCACCCGGTATGAGCTACCTATGTCTATGGTGTTCGATAATGGTCCTCAGTTTGAGACGCCTCGGCTCAAAACTTGGTTGGGAGATCAAGGGATCTCAAGTTATTTTGCATCAGTCGGCCGACCCCAAGCAAACAGCCAAGTTGAAGCCTTCAACAAACTGATCTCAGACGGCATTAAAAAGAAAATTGAAAGAGCCGGTGGCTTATGGGCAGAAGAATTAATCCAGGTCCTATGGGCCATCCGGACAATAGCAAAGGGGGCAACCGGTGAAACCCCATTTCTCATGGTTTACGGTGCTGAAGCCGTCTTGCCCATTGAACATTACGAGCCGACTCTCAAAGTCATGCTATATGATGAAGAGGCAAACTGGGAGGCAATGCGCCTGGCATTGGACTCACTCCCAGAACGCAAGGGCAATGCCGCCTTGTGTCATGAGATTTACCGTCTGAGAATGACCAGAGCCTACAACAAGAGAGTACACAAGCGTCCTTTGAAAGTTGACGACTTAGTGATACGGAAAATGGAGGCAACCGATAGGGCCAATGAGCCAGGAAAGCTAACTGCAAATTGGGAAGGCCCCTACCGGATTTATGAAGAAGTAAGAGACGGGACCTGCCTAGAACTTGGAATGTAGACAATTTGAAAAAAATACTACTTCTGAGATTTGTAATGTTTGAAAACAAGTACATTAATGAGAAATTACTTTTTGTTTTCAAATTATGTTTGTCTTTTTAAGTTTTGTACGCCGTCTGAAGCATTGCTCAGACGGGTCATTTGTTTATCTTTCCGAGTTTGATACTTGGAAACCAAATTAACGTCTGTATGACGAGAGGCCAATAGCCAGATAATTAAGCTAAGCACAAAATCGCTTAGTGGCTATATAGCCGGTTTCGACCTAAACCAGAGGCTAAAGGCCGAATGGCTGCATTTTCACAAATTCGTCTGTCCCAACATGGACAAGGGCGTCCGGCGACACCCCTCCGGGTGTGATCATCGCAGAGAGAATCCAACCTACTTACTCTACGTACCAATGCAGGCGACCACAATTGGACAGCCGAATCGGCCCACCCATAGCCATCTGACCTGAACAGTCTAAGGAACGACCAAGTTTCGGAACCCGGATGACCAGCGACATCAGTCGGTGACCGACTGAAGTTCTTACTTAGCATTTTTTTCGTTTTCAAATTGCATACATTATCCTGTTTGGGGCAGAAGAGTTGTGCAATGGCTATGCAATCTCTGCCTAAACGGCCAAACACCGTCTAGTTAGTAACTGGAACGCCTGTTTATGTACGGTTGTGCACTTGGTTTGGGGCAATTACTACTGTGATTGATTGACTTACAAACGCATCATGCTCTTTCCAGCATCAAACGTTCCCAAGTCAATCAACCAACTGCATTTGAAACCAACCACACAGCCGTCCAGGGGCAAGGACAGCCGGCTTTTGATAAGTTAGGCAAAAATCTCCGCATGCTTTTGATAAGTTAGGCAAAAATCGCCTGGATCGTTTTTGGGTTTACAAGTTCCTAAAACTTGTTGGCGACTCTTTTGCTCTAGCTTTCTTCCCTTTGGAACGCCACCATACTTTAGTGTATGATCACAGTGGGGTTCAAGTTTGGGATCATAATGCTTGAAATATTCCCTACAGTTTTTTGGCGACTCCACTGGGGAGGATTTCTATTTTAATTCCTGAAATTTATTTTGGCAATGATTTAGAATGAGCGGATGAGACTTGAAAAATTCTAAGTATTTCATATGCGTAATTTTGATTAACATTATTGTCATATGCATAAAAAGGTCCTCATTGGATAGACCAATGAGTCAAAAACATAGGATTTTACACGTAGGAAATTTGAGAAATTTCTTTCACAACTAGAATCGAAATAATGCTGCGAAATCTGGTAAATTCTAAGAACACAGATATCTGCTGAGGCATGTAGGAACTAGCGTCTAGAAAACTGGGCTTGTCTCCTGTAAAGAGCTTATGTCGCCTGGCGCCAAGTTCTTCCAATACCGAGCCAGAACTCTGCCTTCTTGTATTGACCATTTCTAGTACTGTTGGCTCGATTCTACTTCCTGATTGAGTTCTTTTCTCACTTTTCTGAAACCCATATGTGTTATTTACATATGGACATAACCCTCTGGGGGTTCACGCTTCACCTACCCAATTGAACGCTCCTGGCAACAACGGGTACATGCAAGTTGTGAATCCACCAAACCATGGAAGCAAGTTTTAACTTGCGGGGTCCCATCCATACGCGCCAACCCTTCACAATTAGGCTTCCGCGCGATGCATCCGGACTCATAACCATGGACCCTCTTTGACTTAACCCATATCCTTGAAATTTAGAGAACTAGAGCCTTGGTTAGGTTGCAAACTCATTGCATCATATTGTGACTATATGAACTACTTGTGCATCCTTGCTTGTGCATACTATATATGTGTTAACCGTTTGTTTGACTTGTGTTTAAGACTAAATAAATTGACTAATGACTAAAAGGACTTTGTCTAATTAATCAATTAATTAATTTAAAATTAATTAAAGGCCAATAAATTAATTAACTTGACTTAGTACGACTTTAGGCATGTCCATTTAGAGTAAAATTACTAGAAACAGTCCAGATTGATGTTCCAGCAATGGCGCAGAAATCTGGGCTGTGGTGCCTCTTTTTAATGTCTGTCGCCTGGCGACAGTTCTGTCGTTTGGCGACGGTTCTGTCGTTTGGCTACAGGCTTTAAACAGTGGCGACAGTTCTGTCGTTTTAGCGACAGTTCTGTCGTTTTAGCGACAGTCCAGTTTCTTACTCGAGTCATCACGACGAGTCTAATTAAACAGTATACTAATCAGGTTCATCAGTTTAATTAATGGTTCAAACCATGTCCAAGTCTTTAATTGAGTCTAGGCACTTAAGTTCCATGGTCATACACTAGTGTCAAAGCATGTCACTCACACACATTTATAAAGCACACGCATAACATGTTTGTCACCACGACCATGTCTTAGGATCATGCATGAGTCGTTTTTCCGTCATTTGAGTTGGGGGTCCATTCTAATCCTAATTCTTCCATATTTCTCCATTTACATCTTCTTCCTACTCTCCACATACCTTCTTCCATATTTCTCCATCTACATTCTCTCCCCATGCATATCATTCTTCTCGTTCTTCCATAATCTTTTCCCATCCATTGCATGTTGAATAAAGCTTGAGTCAAAATAACTAGTATAAAACTCACCCCTAATTTCCCCTTTCACATTACTTGGTCAAGGAGAGAAGGGCGATTAATCAAGGACAACACTTTCGTTCAAGTAGCACCTTTTGACAAACCAATCGGTAGGAAAAGGAAAGCTAAGAAGATAATGGCTAGTCAAGAAGAACTTAATGAAGTTAAAGGAGAGGTAGCAAACCTGGCTGAGATATTGAAGGGTTTAACTCTTCAAGTTAATGACCCTGCAAAACAACAACAAATGAACCTCATTCAGGAAATTTTGAGCAAAATATCTAATGATCATAGGTTCTAGGGCATTAGTTCACAAGGGGTCTCGGTGGACAAAGATCTTCTTCCGCAGAAGTTCAATGCCAATGACATCCCTAAATTCAAGCCAATGGACAACCCTTATTTTCATTTAAGATCTTTCGAAACCATAATGAATATTAAGGGGGTAGACAAGAAAGCATTTCATTATGTATTCTCTTTATCACTAGAAGCTGCGTGTCAACAATGGTACTTTTCTCTGGACAAAGAGAAGACCTCCAATTGGGAAGAAATAAAAAATTCTTTCATCGATAGATATAAATGTAACATCCAAGTTGAAACTGACCATAGACAGCTTGAGATGCTAAGACAAAAAGAAAATGAAGGCTTCACTTCCTTTTTCAACAAGTGGAGAGAAACTTTCGCTAATATGATTGAAGTCCCTACTGAGAAGGAGTCTGTGAGGTTGTTTATCAAGAATTTACAAGAGAAGTATTCGAAACATTTGAGATATCAACACAACTTAAACACTTTCAAGGCAGTCTACGACATAGGCATAGACATCGAAGATGACCTTGCAAAGCAAAAAGCTACTAACAATGGTAACTACAGTGGCTGGAGAGGAAAGAAGAGCGACAATCCTTCTTCTTCCGAAAACGCCCACTCTAGTAACAATGTTGGTACCTTTGATCATAACGATGTTTTAGCCATGGATAATCAAGGATCTAAGAAGAAACCCAAAAGAGAGCTCACACCCATTGGAATGACCTATGATGTTGCTTTCGATCGTCTCTATGGTCAAGGATTAATCAAACCCATTGGTCCTACTGAAGATCCAACGCCAGAAAAACGATCTTCGAGGTGGAATCCCAATTCTTATTGCAAGTATCATCAAGGAAATGGTCATACCACGGATGAATGTTACAGATTTCAAAATCTCATTCAAGATCTCATAGAAGCAAACAAGATCCCATTACCTTCAGCTAACCAGAAGACTGGGTGATGATAAAGCCATCGACACAAGGCGAACTTTAACGACAAGATTCCATGACCTCTTTTTCTATTTCTTTTTTATTCTTTTCCCCAATAAGTCTAGCATAGGCACCTTTCATTTTCCCCTAGTTTTTACTTTGTAGGACTTTCATTTACTCTTTCCTTTTAATAAAATGAGCATTTTATTTTCTTGCATATGATCATTGCATTGCATTGTCAAAAAATAAATAAATAAATAAAAAAAAATTAAAAAAAAATCAAGGTCGAACTAAGCACAAGGTATACCAATGATTTGAGACACCTCTTGTAGCCATATCTTATCACTTTTACCTTTTACACTTCAAATATACAATCCTTTTTTGATAAAACACTTTGAGCCTCGTCTAACGATAGACCTTTCATTTTTCAACCCATATCTACCTAACCTCGGGATGGGATGGTGTGCAACTTATGCAAGTTCTAAATACAAAGCTTGAGTGATCTCAAAAGAATAAAAAAATATAAAAATAATAAAAGTGTACAAAAGGGCAAGTGTTCCAATGTCTATGATATGAAAATATCTTTGATAAGAACATGTCTCAGATTGCGTTTCTTATTGAATGCTCGGTACCGTGCCTGAGAAACATGAATGCCAAGTGAGTGATAGACCGCATGATCGGGATTGCCCACACTTATAAAAATAAAAATGCAACAGCAAAAAAAAAAAAAAAAAAAAAAAAAAAAAGAGCAAAAAATAAACAAAAAAAAGAAAGAGAGCTCAAAAGTGAGAAACCTCAAGCATAAAAATGCAAAGATTCGAAAGCAAGGTTGCACACCTTGGGGGCTTATCTAGGGTCTTGAGCCTTTATCCCATTCTTCTTCAACCTTTAGCCTAACCACGATACAACCCTTAAAAAGACCTTTTTGAGGTATACACACACTTGTGTGAGGTTCGGCTAGAGCTACGTTTGGCCTGATTCCTAACGGATACGTAGGAAACCTCACATTGAGGTGCGGCCGTAATAAAAATGCATTCATTTTCACATTCACACACTTACACCATGATCATATCAAGGGATCTCCAATGCTCATCCCTATTTACTTAGAGCTAGACTTGGGGGCTTGATCCTTACATCATTAGCCTATCTAGCCTAAGAGTCATCATTATTTGACTCTTACCAAATAATACTTTTCCATACCATTAGCCTTTGCAGCCTAACTTTAGTGTCACTTTCACACACTGCACAGATACATGACCAAATAGTCCTTCCCATTAGGAACCCTTTGTCATGAAGTCTTAACAAAACGTTGAAGCATGCTTTATCAAAATCACACAGCACTCATCACTCATAAACATCATTGCATCAAAGTATGAAGTGCTTAGCCTCCGTGCCTAAGTTACCCAAATACTTTCATCATTAAGTCAACAATTGAGATAGTTTAGGATGAATTACTCCTTGCACCTTGAGAGATAGCATCAAATGCATATACTTGATTAAGCTCATTCGACATGCACCATTAAACACTTCGATTCTTTTTTCCGCGTCTTTCTTTTTCGGGAGAAAGTCGGTACCCTCCACAAAAATGACAGAAAATTTTTGTTTTTTTTTCGAGTCGCACATCACACACGAGTCATGTACATTGAGTCATGTCGTGTCATATCACATCGAGTGGAGTTTAACACATGTGTCAACCGCTTTGAGTCGAGTCATGTCAAGCCAATGAGTCAAGCAACACTAAGCCTTAGGTCAACCCTAAGATAACTAAAAAATACTAATAATGAGCAAAGTCCTATAGTCCAAAATATAAAGGCAGGTACATTCCAACAAGTAAGAACTCCAGCGCTAGACAACAAGACTGTCGTCTGGCGACAAAATATGTCGCCTGGCGACAGAGTGATATTGCAGCGACAAGAGCTTCTGGCATGCGCCAATTCAGCGACAGAATGTGTGGCCCCCCATATTAAATTATGCAAATCTTATTCAACAATTTTGGGTTCCTTGGTACGCCAGTTAGCCCCTATAAGCAATTTGACATGATTAAGTAGTCGGCTCAATTTCAATCGCAATAAGCGATTGACCTGACAAAATTAAAAATCGTCTCACTTAGCTTAAAGAGCCTAATTATTGGCTCATCACAAGCATCAAAGCATTGGTTCAAAAGCGCATCACTTATACAACAAATGTTCCAAGATTGGATTGTCATCCCCAACTGACAATATTTCCAAATGTGGATTGTCGCGTATCTTCTTCCACGACAATTTTTCCAAGATTGGATTGTCACCTTTGGCAAAATTTCCAAGTATGGATTGTCGCGCTCCTTCTCTGTTTGGCAATTTTTCCAAGATCGGATTGTCATATATTCAAAACCTTGGCAATTTTTCGAGATTGGATTGTCATATACCTAGTTCCCTATGGCAAAATTTCCCAAAAGATTGTCGTAGGCTTCTCTTCATCATAGATTCCGGCAAAGGTTCCTCAACGTGGATTGTCATTCATTCCTGTTTGGCAAATTTTCCCGAAGTGGATTGTCGATTGTCTCTTCTTTGCAAATGTTCCAAGATGAGGATTGTCGCATAGCATTGGCAAAATTCCAAGATGGATCATTTTCAAGAGTTATGTTCCAAGACGTGGATTGTCGATCGTAGCAAGGTTCTTATGACAGATTGTTACGAAACATTGGCAACTTTTCCCAAATAGTGGATTTTGGCAAATTTCCGAGATACGGATTGTCGCTTCATTGTGGCAACATTTCCAAGGATAGATTGTTACGAAACATTGACAACTTTCCCTAAATCGGATTGTCATATAAAAGATGTGTTGACAACGGTTCCTGAAGAAAAGAGGATTGTCATCACCCGAAGCATCAATAGCAATATCAAGGATCAATAAAGTAAAGTAACCCTCAAGGTAAAGAAGAGATTGTCTATAGCGGCGACGCACTGCCGTGGCGACGTACGGCCACAACCCTGAAGATGACGACATACAGTTATTTTCGACGATGTTCCCGAAATACTGTGGAGGATTGTCACCAAGAAGTATTGAAGATGACAACGTAATGTTACCTTCAATGATAGCGTTCACGAGATACTGTGGAGGTTGTCACAAATAACAAATATGCTACAACAAATCGGTTACTACAGAGACATGTACTCGATGGTACAAGATACGCGTTTCTTAACTCTTTTATATGTTTAACTAATGATTAGCTTGCAGGTATTGGCGTTACAAGAATGGTTTGGAATCGCAGAACGTTCTGAATCATTCTCCGTCCCTATCGCTACTTTGACTTTTGTTTTCGAAACATTCGTTTCTCCACTCAGTCAAAGTGGGGGCTTCTGTAGACACCCATTTGTGTCTCCCCAAAACCAAACCCAGTGATGAATGTCTTTCACGTCGAATCATAATTGAATGAGGTGAAAGTGTGGAAAAGTCAAGTGTTGCGGTTTAGTTTTATTTAAAATTCTCTTCTCTCTGTTTTCGAAAATAACTTTATTTATTTAAAAATAGCCAAACCAGTTTAGTTTGGTCCATATTTAAGGTCCAATAATAGTGTAGTTGGATGGGGTTCGAAGAGACCTTTCCAACGATATATTATAAGCCCAATTCCGATGAATAATGAGGAAGTTATGGCCAAAATACTAAATTGGGCCCGGTTAATTATTTACATACGGCCCAATGATCTAGAGGAGGGCCCAATGTTAATTATTATTCCTAAAATTATTAGGATTAATTAAAACTTTCTAGAATTTTCTAGAAAGTTCTTTTTAATTCTAATATTATTAGATTTAATAATTATTTATTTTAAAATGGATTTTTATGTGGAATAAAATATTATTATTTTATTATTATCATTATTATCATTATTATTATTATTATTATTATTATTATTATTATTATTATTATCTTTAAAAACACGTTTTTATCTTCTCTACGGATTCCGTGGATCAAGTTGATTAAAAATCGGATTCCGCGTGGAAAAGCGCGTCTAAGTCAGACTGTCGCCAAACGACAAGTCTGTCGCCTCGCGACAGAATGAATTTCTGGCGACAACGTGTAGTTTTATTCCTTATCAAATTCCATGCTTTTCCGAACTATTTTCTTATAAATAGGGTCCTCGACCTCCGTTTTTTATCATCAACTTTCATCGCCAATCAACTCTCATCTACAATCAACTCTCATCAAGAATTACTTGATTCTCTCTATTCTCTCTCTTAAGCAATATATGCTTGTTTTCTCTCTCATTCTAAACTAGCTTTTTACAAACACAATTCCGCATACACAAGATCTTGAAACACCTAGCCAAATTCGAAGTTGCCTTCGCCCTAGACGTGAAAGGTTTATACTTTTCTGAGGGTTTGGTCCCAAATCCTGTCTAGTATTTATAACTCTCTCTTTTAATTTATTTAATTTAATTCTTTGATTTATTATTTTCATTGAAGTTAACTAAATTGTGTATTTTGTTATTAGAAAGAGGTACGAGGCTTCAAAGTATGTAATCTTATTACTCTCTTTCAATTTAGAAAGCATGTTTAAATTTGATTTATTCCTAGTATCATGTTAGGATGTTATTTATTCTTTCAAGAATCATGTTTAGGGTGCCTTTTATTATTTCTAGTATCATGTTATCATGTTAGTACCATGTTAGGTTAAAAGCTTTGATCTTTATTGTTTAGTGACATGCTAGGATTGGTTATTAATCTTGTTAGTATTATGCATAGGATCTTGCTATTGTTATTAAGCTTTATTATACCTTATCATGATCATGATATATTATTATTGTTATTATGCTTATTATTATGTTGCTTCATACTTATATATTATTGTTATTGCTTGATCACACCTTTTATGCTTGTTAAAGGGAATTTGTACTTGAAATCACGCTTAATAAGATGATTAATAATTCGGTTTAGGCTAATGTGATTCTAACTCAAGTGATCGCCAATAATAGTTTTATTTGTGCATTAATATTCAACCAACATAGTTTAAACAGGTTAGGGTTAATATAATGTTTGCATGTTAATCAGAGAGCGCACATGAATACAAGCAGAACAAAGTAGAGGCCTATTTTATAGGGCGAGCCCTTTCTTTTGTAGATTGGATTCATACCCTCATCCCCGAACCCTATTTGGTTCCTCACCTTATGGAGTTGACGATCTCCTGGATCGTTTTTGGGTTTACAAGTTCCTAAAACTTGTTGGCGACTCTTTTGCTCTAGCTTTCTTCCCTTTAGAACGCCACCATACTTTAGTGTATGATCATAGTGGGGTTCAAGTTTGGGATCATAATGCTTGAAATATTCCCTACAGTGCCCAGACGCCATAATCCTTGTCTGGGTACAAGGCAGCCCAAGCGATTCTCATCCTGGAGTCCTTGTCAGCGTCACTTTCAGCAACCAGGCGGTTCTACTCCGCCTCCAAGGTCGCTAGGAAGTTCGTCTGAGCCTTGGCCGCCTCATCCTCAAGCTTCTGAACCTTGGCCTTTAGGTCGGTGTTCTCTTGAGAAACACCTTGGAGTTTTTCGAGGTCCGCCTGGGCCTTCTGGAGTGCCTCATTAGCTTTTGAGAGGTCCTCCTCTGCCTTCTTCTGAGCCGCCTCTACGTCGCTCGCCCGCTGGTTGGCCGTCTTCAGATCCGCCTCTAGCTCCTGAATTTTTGCCGCCTGTGTCATTGTGGTTGCTTTAGTTTCAAGTTCATCTATGATACAGGAGTATAAAGCAACATTATCGGCGTCTGTGGCGGACTTCTTGGCTGTTTTACCTCTTCCCATTTGCGGTGTAAGGACGCTTAAGGTCGTCTATCCGCAGCAGAGCCTGCAAAAGAAAATCAAGATTAGTACTGCAGGCGGAGTAAAGTACTTAGAAAAATTATTCCAGTATCTCACCTCAGCCAGAAGGGACAGGATTTGTTCTGGGTTGAACGTCTCTATCCCTGGGATAGCATCCTTATCCCTCTTGCTCACCGCCTCCAGCATGGCTCTAGCATGCTTCTGGACGTCTGGCCAGCGAGGAGATTGATCTGCACCATAATCAACGTCACATGAGTGCGAAATTAAGGCGGCACCTATCTGTTGTCGACCGTCTGAGGATGACGTCTGTTGGGAGTGGGATTTCACTCGCAAAGGCCACCCCAGCTCAGGCGGGGATTCAAAAGGGTTCTTACCTTCAGAGCCAGCTAAGCGAGAGCCGCTAGCAGGCGTGGTGAACCCCCCGGTTGCTGATAGGGGGTTGGCGAGGTTGAGGTTAAGACCGCCGCTTACCCTCTCATTTCTCCCCCCTATCTGCATCTGATTTTTCCCGGCTGGGGCGCCAGGAGTTGCGGTGGAGCTGGATTTCTTGGTTTTGCTGAGGATGGTCTTGCTGGGGGTGGAGGCGGATTCCTCCCTGGCCCGTTTGAGATTTTTCTCAAACGTCTTGCTCTTCCCAACCTCTCCTCCCTGTGAAAATAATCAAGTTAAAGTTAGCAGTCGGGGAAAGTAAAATTTGAAGCAAAATTAAGTAAGAGTCAGGCGTTTTTTACCTTGGCCCTGAGCTTGAACGCCTGTTTCTCCGCAAGCTCCTTGCGGATTGTTGCAGAGGACCACCTGGGCGTTTTCTCGTCTGGCAACTTGTCCAAAGCTGCCTCTGCAAAAATGAAAGAAGTTGATCAGTATATCATCAAACAATTCCGATACAAAAGTACTACAGGCGGATATGTACTCAGGCGCATACGTCTGGTAAACATGTTCCCTAGCCCGCAAGCGGCCAAGAAACACTCATCCCTGAACCAGGCACTCTTTGGGATCCAGTTCTTGGGGACTTTTATTGTCTCCCCGGTTGACAAGGTCGCGTCTGTGAGGCCGAAAAAGTCGGCCTCAATTATTTTGTCGAAGTCCTCATCCGGGATCCGAGGAAGACAACACTTCCGGCCTAGTAGATCGGGCTTCTTATTGTATTGGCGTAGCTCATAGTTCTCCCGCCTGCTGGGAGCCGTCAACAGGTAGAACCTGTGCTTCCAGCCATCGAATTTGAAGACCTTGTCCAAGGTCATCATATATTGAGGAAACGTGGTTAGAGTGTACCACGCCCTATACCCGCCTGGGTTGCGGCTAAGATAATGCATCTTAGCAAAAGCTTCCCAGCCGGGGTGGAGCCCCTGAAATTCGCAGGCGGCAACGTACCCCAAAATGTTCGCCCAAGAGTTGGGGGTAAGTTTCCAGACTCCGAGGCCGTAGCCTCTCAAGATTGCCTTCACCGCTTGGTGAAGGGGAAAGCGAAGACCGGCCTTGAACGCCGCCACGTAACAGCCGAAGTAGCCGTTGGCGTTTTGTTGGTCGTCTTCCCAAGAGATGGTGCCGTCTGTAGGCGGCCCCCTGATTTTGTACCCGTCTCTTAACGGGTGCATTTGTTTGAATTGGTTGAGGTTGTCCTCCATATGACCTCTGTCTTTGGTTGAGACGTGGATTTTGAAGGGGTTGTCCTTCTCTTTCCAGTTCTTCCTCTCTTCCTCCTCACTATCCTCAAGCGGTGGCAAGTTGTCACTGCTCTCATAAGAGGAGGCGGAGCTGCCGCTCTCCGTCTCCTCCTCATCTTGTGAAGCAGGAGCTGAGACGGCTTCATCGCCGCCTTGGTCGCATTCATCCAAGAAGGAATCTGGAGGAGTTGGAGGGCCACGCGGAAGGGATCTCTCCGGAGCCGTCTGGTGTCATTGACTAGACGCTTCTCCCTCAGGCGTTTGGCCGCGTGAGCCCTCGCTTCTATACTTTGGATCGGGGGCCGTCTGCATTGTCCGAGCCATTGTGTCCTGCACAGACACGTAAATGGTCGGAATCCAAGTAAAAGGGTGGTCCCAACACCCCGAGACGGCACTCCCAGTCCTAGACTCAGCCGTCCCGGGAGACCGGCTGGTCTCTAACCTAGGTTGTGCCGTGTGTGTTGGTGAAGCATCCATTTATTGCAAGAAATATGTACAAGCGGTGTAAAATGAAAAAGAGCTGAGAGAGACAGAGACGGTACCTTTATATTTGATATCTGAAGGTAGACGGGTCTGGCTGGGTTAACGAGAACGATTTTTCCTAACTTGCGCTTGACTCAGACGGATGACTTCTACTCTCTCAAAGTTTTCTCTCTCGAAAATTTTTGTGAACGTACAAAAATTATGAGGGTAAACGGCTATATATAGAGGGTAAATTCGGGGGAATTCCCATAATTTACTCAGAAGGTGAACAGTCACTTTTTGGCGGTAAAATTACCACCAACCGGAGCGTGACAAGTGTCACAGATGCCACGTGGCGTGCCACGTCACATCTGTGAGGGGCAAATGTTTAGGGTAATTTTACCCCGCCACGTGGTCGAGTTAAAGGATGACACGTGTCAGTCCCAGGGTGGTCCAAAGTGGACCTATCCCTCCCTGACACGTGTCACTCCAGAAATTTGGGGGAAAATGGCGGCCTTCAGGCCCAAATCCTGAGAAAGCCGCAATGCGGCGCAGCCCACCAATGATTAGGGTTCAGTGACCTAATCAGGGGCACAAATCCTGAGGATCCTATAAATAGGGAGATTCCCCTCTTTTGGAGGACACGTTATACCATTTATTACAAATTGTCCCTTTGATAGAGACATCTGAGCTTGGAATCCAAGCAGATACCCTCCTAAATTTCCGCACCTTTTTCTCTCCCTTCAAGTTACTAACTTGATCGTTGGAGGCGGAGCACCACCCAACCGGTGTCTCCGTTTGTTTTGCAGGTACAGGCCGCACCGGACCAGTCTTCGAGTTGTAACTCTCCCGAGGGACAAAAACACCCAAAACAGAACATGCTCCGGCTCTTGTTGGAAAGCCTATCGAAGGTTCCTCCTGCATCTCATTAGAGAATATCTTCTGGTTCCTTCGTGGTTTGGTTCTTGTGGGAGAGCCTGCTTTAGGTTCATTCATTCTCTCTTATTCCTCTTGAAATCTTCTATGTTCCAACCCATTGAATTCACCTAAGTCAGTTCATGTCTTCACATGAACACTTAAGAGAAACATTAGATTGAAGTTTGTTTGTCATAAACAAGCTTCAAGTAAGAGAACTAAATAAACTTAAAGCTTATGTAAATACTCCTACATATATACGACTCATGTATGCATAGTGTACTTACCTTATGGAGCTAACATATGCAAACACCTATTTACATAGTTACCTTCATAGTTCCTCAGCCATCATCATGCTTATCAACCATACCACTCATCATTGTTCTTGTTCTTTTATTGCTTATCATATATTGCTCTTGTTCTTCTATTGCTTATCATATATTGCTTAGTTTCTTTATATATATACTTGTCATTGCTCAGGTTCCTTGTATCCTATTCCAAGCATAACTTGTTCTTTCTATGCACAACTTAACAAATACGTTAGATAGATAATTATCATTGGTTTACAATCATCAAAACCTAATTACACAACAATTTGCCTTTTTGGTTACGAACATTTTATTGTATTTCGTTATAACTGTTATGTAATTGAACATATGACTTCTTAATAATGAACATTTCCATTCCAGTAATACACACACACACACACACACACACACACACACACACACACACACACACACACACACACACACACACACAACAACAACAACAACAACAACAACAACAACAATAAGCACTAATGAATTAAAAAAATATGTATGAATATTAATACTTGATCATTTAAAAATCCATAAATGATCAAATAACCGAAAGAATAATATTTGTAGTAAAATAAGCTTCCATAAATCTTCTTGATCCTTTCCGATTGCCTCTAGCTTCTGTTTAATCCAAATAGCATCAATTTAGCAATGTATTGTATTCTCAGCTTCTTAGTGTGGTTTATCTATAATTCAAACAAATTACAATGTCAATGAGTGTATTCATTGTTATGAAAATGAACATTATGCTATATGTCAAATTAACTTACTTGTGGTTCAACATGTTTCTATCAAAATATGATTCCCACCAATTACTATGTTGTTCATTTTTATCTTTCAATATATGTAGTAATTGATGGCATTATCTCCCTATATTATAAATATAGCTTTAGAGTTTCCATCTCTAAATTATTGCAATGCGTGTTTCACTTTATATAGAACATCACTACAATATACATTGTGTTTGTAAATTAATATAAATGCATAAACATTATATTGACATTACAACTTTAATAAATGTTCAATTGGCAAAACAAAAATGTACATTCTGTTTTATATAAATGAACAAATTATCACAAATAACATGAGCATATATATATCACAAATAATGTAAATGACAATATGTGATTTATTTTTGAACATTTTTAGACATGTGAATGAACATACATTAACATATGTGTGAATAATATACACATATCCAAATGAACATCTATGTATCAAATTCGAATAAGCATCTATCAATATTAGAGCAAAAATGTATGTAGTATAATATTCAAATGACGCTCATGAGCATATAATTTAATATGAAGTTAAACATGTATTATTATAATCTATGTTGATATTTTCAATATGAGAATGAACATGTACGTGTTTACATTCAAATAAACATATGTTTAAATACCAGTAAACATTCATTAATATGTAAAGATCATAAACAGAGTTAGGGTAATCTTCTCTTAAGAATGAACTCTAGTAGATGTAAGGTAAGAATGTAAATGACCATATACTAGTATCATAATGAACATCTATCAAATTGAAAATGAACATTTACAGAAAATAAACATTTGTTCAGCAACCGTCTTCTCCGACGGAACCTTCGAAGTGTTCTTCTCTGTTTCGTTTCTACTAATTAAAAATACCACCAAATGTAGTAGATTTTAGTCTATTTTGCACAAAAATAAGTGTAATTATAGTAGAGTTTGTTTTAGAATATCAAAACGCAAAAAAAAAAAAATAATAAATAAATAAATAAAAAATCTAGGGTTTACATATAAAATTCTACTTAAATGAACAAATTCTTACTCTTCTTTTTCAGAATTTAGTTGCGATTGACGAACTTTATCTCGAATGTCAGACATTTTTACATGTTTTGATGCAATTTGCAGTAATTTTGAAGATTTTTTTTCTTGAATTGTAGCGATTTTGAGTATTTGAAGAGAGAGAACATGGTGTTGAAGAGAAATGGAGAATTAACTGCAACTAGTGCGGTTAGTGGGATGCGGGTGGGTTTACCGTGGTTAGTGGGGTGCGGTTAGTGTGGGTAAGGGTTTTATTGTAATTTCAGGGGGGAGTAGGTAGTAATGGCTAAAGGGGGGTGTAGTGATTAGGAATTACAAAAATTTATGTGAAAGAACAAATAATAGTACATAATACAATTAGTTTGATCATGTACAAGTCGGGCCCAACAAAGCCCAAGTTATATTAAACAAATTGGGCCCAATATCTAGTTATTCTTATAGTCAAACTAACTCATACAAAAAAAAAAAAAAAAAAAATTGCAAATTGCAGCCATTTAAAGTTCATATTTGCAAATTGTAGACATTTAAAAACAAAATTGCAAATTGCAGCCCAAAAGTTCGTATAAATTGTAAATTGCAGCCCGATTCAACTTTTTTTTCGATTTACATGTCAAAAAATCTTCGGTTAAGGTTTTAGGGTCCATTTTAGCCCTTAAGAGTTCGAATTGAGCTCGGAATTAGCAAAAAAATAATGTAAGTGCCTCGTTTTGCGGTACAAAAATGTATCGATTTGTGGTAACCTGTAAAATGAGACACTTACGTAATTTTTTTTTCTAATCCGAGCTCAATTCGGACTCTTAAGAACTAAAATAACCCCTAAAACCTTAACCAATGATTTTTTGACATGTAAACCGATGAAAAAGTTAAATCGGGCTGCAATTTACAATTTATACGAACTTTTGGGCTGCAATTTGCAAAATACGAACTTTAAATGGCTGCAATTTGCAAATTTTCCACAAAAAAAAAAAAAAAAAAAAAAAAAAAAAAAAAAGCCAAAGTATATTTGATTAAAGTAATAAATACTCCGTATACTACCTCCGGTTTCAATTATCTGCAACAAAGGGGTATTATTTGTGAGATATAAAATATTCCTTTGTTGCAAATAATTGAAACCGGAGGTAGTATAATAATTCAGGACATCACCTAGGCCAATAATTAGTTGAGCATTAAATCACAAATATAAAAGGAAATTAATGCACATTGTTTTAGAGAAAAATGGATGTCCGATTGTCCACAGCACAAAGTTCAGACCTTGTATAATATGCAACCTGACTATGCATTATGTCATATATATAACATATATGTTTCTATGTTAAGAAGAATTAACAGATCAAGGTTGAGGAAATTTATAGTACTACCAAAAATAATCAGTATACATACATTAATTACAAAAATTACAATATTACAACAGAGCCGTTTTACTTGAATACATAACCAAGATGTCATCCTCATATTTCATGAATTTATGAAAGGGCCGGACACGAAGAGCATACAATTTGAAAGGGATCCGACACCAATGTTAAAAGAAGTGAGTGATAAATCAATGAATGGAAAGAAACCTTCAGGTTTCCTTCCTGTTTACATAATAATATTTCTCTTGATAAGACGAGGAAGCTCTCCCCTTATTTAGAAATGAGGGATGAAGAATTGTGGAAGAGATTTCTGCACAAGACGTTACTTCTGGATCTGCTCCACCTTGGCTCTAATTTTCTGCTCCAATACAGAGATCTCTGTCTCAAGGCTGAACATTCTGTTTAATGCATGCATATTTTCAAGTGTCTCGGTAAGAGTTCTGCTGTCGCTCCCATCACATCGAAGGTGCTGCATCGGACCATGAAGAATCTTATTCACAATTCCTCGACTCAGATCATCTACTGCTCTCCTAGTTTTCTTAGGAAGATCATCACCCATCTTTGACAAACATTTTTCGAGCTCTGCAACTCTGATTCTCTCAGCATACGCCCTCAACTTCTTGATGGTGGGGACTGTTTCCAAAGAATCCCTCCAAGCTTCAAACTGTTTGGATTCCTCTGCAATGATAGCCTGAGCTTCCATTGCTTTCCTTAGACGATCCTCCTTGTTAGCAGCCACTACTTCTTTGAGATCATCGACATTGTATACTTGTGCATTTTCAAGGTCTGAGACACATGAACCAACATTCCTTGGAACAGAAATATCAAAAAATCGCCTAACACCTCCCACTTCTGAGCCTACAGAAGGAAGAGCCTGCACATCCTCTTTCATAAATAATAAGCTCTCTGAGGCCGTGCTGGTAAAAATAACATCAGCTTCAGCAGCACAGGCAAGCATTTCAGTCAGAGGTTTGTAGATGATTTCCACATCCTGCAGTTCCTCACAAATAGCAGTAACTCTTGATTCACTTCGGTTTACAACCACCATCTTTGTGCATCCTTTTGCTACCAAGTGCTTGATCACAAGCTTACCCATTTTTCCAGCTCCAATCACCAACATTCTGGCACTAGCATGGGAAGATTCTGGAAGTTTCATCAAGGCCAACTCAACAGCAGCCGAGCTCACAGAAACTGCTCCAGCAGCAATGCTTGTCTCAGTCCTGACCCTCTTTCCAACAGTAATTGCATGCTTGAACAAACCACTGATATTCCTTCCAAATCCAACAACTCCCTGTCCAACTTTAACAACCTGTTTGACTTGAGCAAGAATCTGACCTTCTCCCAACACCAAAGAGTCTAGCCCAGCTGATACTTCAAAGATGTGCTGGGTGGCATCGCTGTTGTATAGCAAAAACCTGTGCTGGCAGATCTCAGATACAGGAACTCCACTAGTCTGCCAACAAGAAGGCTAAGGTTCATAAGTAACAAGTTCAGCAATGTTTCAACATTCAAATGCTATACACACTTTAAAAGAAAACAAACAAAAAAAGTTTCAAGAATGAAACCCAACTATCAAAAATCAGGACAAGAAACAACAAATTATAAGAGAAGACGAGAATCAAAGTACAAGACAAACTTGATTAGCTTACTGTTAATAAAAGGATAATCAACACATAATCATGTAAACTTGATCAGCAAATTACGTAAAAAGACGAAAAGGAAAGATAAATGACCACTCAAAACCAACTAAAAATCAAGTAGCTTATCAGAAAATAGTACACCAAAATTTAATTTGATTGCAGGTATACAGGCCATTAAAAATTATCTTCAGCATCAAGAATTACAATTCAAGATCACATGACAGTAATGACACTGATACTAGTTCCGTGGTAATATAGACATATAGAGACTCAGGAAACATACAGATCCAAATTACAGCTCGTCATGTTCTCCTATTCCCACAATATCCACACAAATGTCACCGCGAATAATGATAGGCAGGCTTGATACAATAATCCAAGCCATCAATAAATTAGAAACACAAAACAAATTGAGATTGACAAAAATGAGCTTCAATTAAACTACCTTAGACACCCATTCTGTGACCTCCTTAACTCCGCGATGCTGAGATAAAGCAACAACATATATCTCCATCCTATTGCATGTGCTAAGCACAGCAGCCTCCTCAATATGGTTTAAGTTGCACAACTCTTCAATTGCTCGAGGCCATTCAGCTTCTGGAACAGCAAGCTTCTCACGCATTTCAACTGGACAAGTGTGAATGCTGAGACCGATAACAACAATGCAACTCCTTTCCTTCGTATACCCTGGATGATCAAATTGTAGAAAACTCAGTCACTTTCTTCTTTCAATTAATTAAACATCAATTAAATCAATTTTCATAACACTACAATCATTAAAACAATTAACCAAAACAAATAATAGCTATAAGATTCACAAAATACTAAATTACTCTAAAAACAAAACAAAAATAAAAAAAAAAATCAGAAATTAGCTGACAAAAGCAGGACAAAACTTTAATTGTGATTACAAAAGGCGCAAATCTGGGAAGAAAAAAGAGCATTTTTGAGCAATTATGTCAACTCTTTAGCATTAATTCCAATAATTACCATAATTAGAAAGCCTACAATTGTGCACCAATTATGAAATCCAGAAAACAGGCAATAATTTAGGAAAAAAAAAATCCAAAAACTTGAATATCAAATAAATAATAAAACGAACATGATGCACTTTGCACAAAATCCAATGCGAGATGCAAAATTGACAAAAATCACGAAATCAAAACTCAATTACAAGCAGATATCAACATTCTCCAATCACGATCAAAAACACGAGGAAGAAGAACATACGATCAGCAGCAGAGGTTTTGAGCTGTTCAAGAGCAGAAATACTAGAAGACCGAACAGAATCAACCGAAGTAATCGCAACATCGGAGGAACCCTCACATCTAGGGCTAACCAACGGAAACCGCCGCTGAATACGGCGGTGACTCCGACCGGAAAAGTTGATCAACGACGGCGAATACGACGACGACGCGGCGGCGGCGGGAGAGGGGGAGGCGGCGTGAAGAAGAGTCTCCAAAGCGAAAGAGGTAGATAAACCACTTGAAACCGCCATTGGAGACCTTCAAAGGGAGGTTGAAATAGGGAGAGCTAGGAGAGAGAAAATTGGCGTGTGGAGAGGTGAAGATGTTCGTTAATGGAGGAGAGAGAAAATGTGATGAAGAAATAGTTGGGGTGGGTTATTAGAGATGGGGGGAATTGTGAATTGTGGAATTTGATTGGTTGAAGGATGACACGTTTTATCCACACGACTAGCTCTTTTGGCCCCCCAACGCCTACCCAATGCAACCAATTCTTGTAACAAAGTCAAGTTTGGCTGGTTGAATTGGGTTCTTTTATTTACTCGGGAGGAGGAAATTTCAAAGGGGGTTGTGTAATTTTTTTCATTGAGATCTATGAAAACATGTGAAATGTGGACCAAGTTGTTTAATACAGGTACTTGGTGAAATTGTGGATTTGGTGTATTGGAAAAGGTCATCTTGTATTAGTTATACTTTGACATGTGTTTGTTGTTGTAATTAGAGCCATAAATTCAGCCATTTTAGGGTTCGGGTTGGGTTCAGATTAAGTTATTATTGAGTTAGATTAATGTTGTTTAGTTGATTTATGATATTTAGTGGCTCGCAAAGAGTTGCTCTATAGCTTATGTTTGTGAAGATAAATTTTAATGGTATTTCTTTTTTGGTTTGAGTTCAAGTTAAGTTTTGATTGAATATTTGAATTATCAACAAATCTCTTCAAGTGCAAGTTATCACTAGGTTTTGGTTCCATCGTCAACTAATTTAAATTCTAATACAAAGTAAATTTGTTTCATCTTTGTTGATTTTTGATCTAGTAATAGTAGGTTGTGTCACTTTTAAAATTTTCTTTTTAATTAAGTCGAAGTTCAATTCGAGTTTGACTTAGAATTTCTAATACAATGGATGATGAGTGTAATTTGAGATCCAAACTACTTACCTTTTATGTCGAATGTAGAATGATTTCAAATAATCTTTCTCGCAAATTCAATTGCGAATTGAATTATCTTTGAGTTTGTGTCATGCTCGTAGCTAAATCTATATTAGCATTTTTATTTTACAACTTCATATCCAATAATATAATCTCTTCATCCCACATTTGGTTTTTTTTTTTTTTTCTTTGACATTGGAAAACTTATCATTGCATATATAAGACAGAATTTGTTATTGGGGTGTATAATTTTTATTGAAAAATCAAATTTAAAAGTTAGTCAAATACTAAAGATATTATTGTGAAGAAAAAAAAAAAAACCTCTAATATAAAAGATAATTGTGAAGTACAAGCATAATTTTTGTTCCACATTTTTAATAAATAATTCTAGATCCCTTGTAGTGGAACCCTAAATTTATTCTTGGATAAAGGCAAAATTCTCTCTATTTCACTACAAAAGGGGGTTTTTTTTTTTTTTTTTCTTTTTTCTTTTTTGTATTGTACAAATTGATATGATACCTCCACGTTTTTTTTTTTTTTTTCACTTTTGTAATACATGGACTTCTTCAATTCTTCCATTCAATTTGTCAACCCTGCTTGAGCGTTGAAAGCCCAAGAATTAAATTTGAGAAAAAGAACTCAAACAAGTCATGACTAACTTTTTCTTTTTATTTGAATAGAATTAATAAGAAGCATGCAACAAAAAACAGGTAATGAGCTCACATAATTACGCACTTTTTAATTAGATGCAAATGATGTAAATTTATTGTTTAGGGATTTCTTAGTACGCCGTATCTAAAATTGTTATTGACCATTAATTATTGTAATATATAAAGTCAAAACTCTATATTTAAATAGACTTCCAACTTTGATTTTTTTATTAGTACAATCAATTTTTTTATCACTTTATAGTTTATATACTCCATTCGTCCCAAAAAGAACAACCTATTTGGGTTGATTACGCTCGTATTAAGGAAGTTAAGTAAAAAGAAGTAAAAGTATATTGGAAAGATAAATTTACATGGGATTTGTAACAAAATAGAGAGAGAAAGTAATAAAATAACATGGAAAATCAAATTTTTATATGGGGAAGCTAATTTTGCACAAATATTGTAGCAAATTGGTGGGTGTTTTAATGCAAATGGGTCTTTTTTTTTGGGACAAAGTTTTGGCCAAATGGGTCGTTCTTTTTGGGACGGAGGGAGTACGTTAATAAATATTAAGCAAAGAGCAGGAAAGAGGGATGATTGACCTAGATAGTACAATTTCATGCCAACCATAACTTTGTCGAAGTTGAATGATTATAAATATTCTAGCAAATATAGAAAGGAATAATGGTTGTAATGCTCCTTAATTATTTTATCATCTCATATCATTTAATCATCTTTTGTTTCTAAAATACGTTAATATACTATTCTTTAACTTTCCATCCAAATGACTTCATAGTTTATCATATGAACAACGGAGTACATGTGTATGTTTGAAGCTATTTGCATAATAATCTAAGATCATTATAATTCTTTTTTTTTTTTTTTTTTTTTAAAAATGTAGAAGATTCTAATGGCCCGTTTGATCAATATTTAGTACTCCGTACTTAGTAACAACTAATTAATTAATAGTAATGATCAGTTTTATCCGAGTGTATCATGCACACTATACACTAATCCAATATATTACTCCATATTTAGTTTGACTTATAATAAATGTGAAAGTCAACCAAACCATTCGTCCATTCAGACCTATTAATTCATAACTACGTATCTCAAAATATTTTATACTGTATTCGCTTACTATAATTTTTTGTAAAAAATATCTCATGTCAATGTATATTCATGTCAATGCAACTCCAACATCAAACATGTCAAAATGTAAAAAACTTAAATTAATGTTGTGACGTAATGAGATAGATGCTCCATGAAGTTGGACGTGTTAATATAATAATAGACAGTGATTTGATATTCCTTCTGACGTAAAAATAACATGACCACAATATATTCAGCCAAATCTCATCAAAATGTTTAGATTCGTAAATAAAATTCCATGTATATCCAAATATCATTAATGATAGCAATTGAAGATATTAGTATAATCTATCATACAAGAAAAAAACAATGAGGTATTTTTTTAATAATACGAGTACAAGCAAAGAGATGAAAGAGATAAGGATAGGAAGAAAGAGAGTGGGGGAAATCACAAGTTTAGATTTTCTCTATTCGCCACTAATTTACTTACAAACCGTGGAGGCCAAATGTACTCACACTTTTTGATTTGGCCTTTTCCAAACTTGTGGTTCTATTCTTATTATTCTATTACTCAATACTTATACAAGATGTAGTTATGATTGCAATCCTATGAAAATGCCATATATTTTCACTTCTATGAAAAGGACATTCATATTTAGTATTTTTTTAATATATAATTAAGATAATTTTGGTTTATCTTATACTTCTTCCATTTCTAAATCGTTGCACTATTTACATTTGCATGGTCTTTGTCTCTCTAATGTACTCATTTGACTATACATGAATATTTTTAATTATGTATTGTGAAAAATTATAAAAAGTTAATACATTGAAAAGATAACAAAATCCCTTTTGACTCATTTTTTTTCTATATTATAGTAAGAATTTATCTTCTCTCAAAAAAAAAAAAAAAATAGTAAGTGTTGACACTGAAATTTTGTTAATTATTAGGTGTCAGATTTATGTAAATT
Source organism: Chenopodium album (assembly GCF_948465745.1). Classification (NCBI taxonomy): domain Eukaryota; kingdom Viridiplantae; phylum Streptophyta; class Magnoliopsida; order Caryophyllales; family Amaranthaceae; genus Chenopodium; species Chenopodium album. The sequence continues at coordinate 32,321,194 of NC_137858.1, read as the reverse complement.
AGGAGATAATATCAAAAAATATAAGATATTATCTTTAAGATCTCGTAGAATGTTTTATAGCTATCTTATTTACTACTCTACGACACTCTATATAAAGAGGGTCGTATTTAGGGTTTAATGAGGCTCAGATGGAATAAGTCACAAAGACCCCATCTCCTCCCTACTACCAAACATTGTAGGTACATAGTATGGAATAAGCCGACAAGGCCCCGTACTATAAACAAATATCAAAACCCTAACCCTTTGGAGAGAGGAATCAAGAGATCTACGAGAGTTGTAACCCCACAAATTATCAATAAAATCATTGTTCCCGTATATTTTTTACCTCAAAACGAGTAGTCATGAGGTAAAGGTAGTAAAGAGAAAATGAATGTAAAAAAGATAAGAGGAAGTGAAAACAATATGAGTGAAACATTATGTGGACTTAAGTCAAGAAATCAAAAAATTAAATTAAGAGACAAGCAATATTACTTTGTGCGGTAGTGCGAAAGAGAGAATACAATACTAACAAAGACAAGAAAAAAAAAAGACAGGAAAAAAACGTGAAGAAATAAAATAAAGACAAGTAGAGTAGCAAAGTGATGATCAACAAGAAGTCAAGAACTTAATTGATTACTAAGTTAGACCCCGTGGCATACACGGAGATTTTTAATAATTAATTTTAAATTAACATTGTATAAGTTATTTACATATGTAAATATAATGATAGATTATAAAGTAGCCTATTTGCCAAATAAATATTCTAAACTATGTATTTGACTATATACTGTATTGTGGGAGGATACATGCATACATCAAATATTTTATTTATGTAAATAAGAAACTTGTTTTATACTTAAGTTTATAGTTGACAATAAATATAAAAACGCATAAAATCTTTTATTTATGTATAAAATTTGTTTTTTATATGGATTTTTAATTTATTTTTTTAAAAAAATATAAGGGACATTCCAGGAAATGACACGTGTCATTGCTGATGTGTCTTTTATTATATAGTATTGATTGATAGTCATTATACAACAAACTCTTAGCAACAAGTGTTTTGATTTTAGCAATAAAGATGTTCTAGTTTAACCCAAGTCTTGGGTTTGAAACTTAGAAACACAGCAACACATTGGGTGATTATTCTCCCAAACTTGAACCCAACTCGCCTGAAATCTCGAATTATTTTGGGTGTAGAAGCCTCTGATCATGACTGAAAAAAAAAATAAATAAATAAAAAATAAAATCACAAGCTCTAAAAAATTAAAAATTAAAAAGAAAAAAAAAATCATCCAGCGTATAATTTCCCGGCGAGAAGAGAAACTAACAAAGCATAATCCATCTAGAAAGAGTCGGATGAACTTCATACCTAAAAAGCAAATTAAAAGATCTACATGCAAGCAGAAATCAAAATAATACTTTCACATCATTGTAGTAAAGCTAAGGTTTTTTGATATTCTAAGCTAACTACGACCAGTATAATTGTGTTTGAACAGCTGCAAACCACCTGCATTTCCTGCAAAAATAGTTCAGCGACCATTACTGCAATCACAACAGCATCCAGATTTAAAACTATGCATTAAATCCCCGACCCATCACCCATTATTAAATAGAAAGGTGACTTTAAGTAAGTGCAGCAACTCCTGCTCTACTACTAGTCTTTCCAAACAACCAATGTCAATTACTGACAACCACTTGATCAGTCGACTACCCACAAACTCGTAACTTGAACAAATTGGTAACAGCAAAACCACTCCAAGATATACTATATAAAGGCCCCCCATTCCATCGTACCCATGAAAGGGCTTTATAGTCTAATCAAAAGAAAGAAAGAAAGAAAGAAAGAAAAAAAAAAAAAAAAACCCTTTAAAGCTTCAGAAGCTCTCACACAAAACACAATTACAGATTTCACAGCTGTGAATCAAGGGGAGGTGAGGCAGTATAGACATACATTATCACTGTGTCAGCGAAAAATAAATAAATATCTCTGCATTAATTGCAAAAATCTAAACAAATTGGTTCTGCATTGCGACAATCCGAGTATAGTTTAGCTCCTCAAATTAATCTAAATTAAACAAATATAAACAGTATCCTGATACTTCTGCATTCCACTACCTATGGAGGTCAGCCAAACCCCTTTTGTAGTTGGGAGTTGAGTAGCTAACTGTTGTCGCTGGAAGAGGCAGCAACATCATCCTTGTGCTTGATCATACCAGAATCAACAAGAATGGGAATCTCCGCAGCAAGCCATGGAGCAAGGCCCAAACATAGAGCATGCGCTATACCAAACCGGGGGCTGAAGATGCAAAAATCCAAAGTAAATTGACAGTAGAAAGGATGTACACATTGTACAGTGGAAAAAATAAAAGAAGGTTTAAGCAGGGTTTCAAAACAAATAATTTAGAACAAAATCCATTCAAAGACTAGCAATTGCAGCATCCATGAAATACTAGCCTGGGGGATGCATCAATTTTACCTAATACGGAGTAAATAAGAAGCAAAGCATGAACGAAGCTACAAGTAAAGCAAATTCCGAACATCTCAAAGAATAGGGATGAATTTTATAGCTTGCTTATTAGACAATCCCAACCGTTAAAAACACACTAAATTTTCACCAAACACACACACACACACTAAATGCATCTATTACCAACGATGCACAATAATATGGGCAGGATAACCAAGTATATACAGAAAACAGCAAAAGAAACAAAAGCTATTCAGGGCAAAAGAAATCACAAACTAACAAATAACTAATTCAGCAATATCAAGAGGTGGGAATAACACAAAGGCCCCCATTATATCACAAGTGTAGGATGATGGTACTCTAGAGCCTATTCAACAAGTTAAACCATTAGTTACCCCAGTCTTAGAGGAAGGAGAGCTTATGCAAGCATCTCCACATCTTTTAAGTTAGAGTTGCACTTAATATTCCTAATAATGATGACCCTTAATTATATCAAATGAGGCTTGGGTTACACCCTCTCCCTATATAACAAGTAGAGGATGACATGGAAGAAGATGAGCCAAATTTTGCCACTGAATTCTACATGGATCATGCTTTGGAAGAAAATAATAATTATGGCTGTGCAGGCCTCTACTTCAATGAGAATGATTACATAAAAGAGAAGGATGTTTAATTATAATGTTGATTATTAGATGGATAGCTCATATTTTAGTTCTCAAAAAAGGAAGCAATAATTTGTAAATTAGTTACCATCAGTTTATTTTTATAGGTGAAAGTAATTTAATTTGTTTAATAGTTTATTTTCTAGGATGTGTTAGAAGGAATAAAGATTATTTATTTTATATTGGGGTTTTAGATAACAACAAATGAAATTTTATTTTATTTCAATCAAGTGTGGTACACAATTAATTTAATTGCAAAATTAAATGCTATGTGCTTAGAATTATCAAATTCTTTTATCAATAGTAATATAAACATTGCAAAGTGACACTTAATTCAATTAAGTGGAGCAAGCCACTCTCTGTCTGTGATGTAGATATTTTTCTTGCATGCTTACCATCTTAAAGGACTTTGTTTAAGGTCAAATCAGAAATGGCAAGACGAATTGCAGGAAGTTCTATGAGTGGGGATTGCAGAAATGAAGGAAGTGTTATATTGGTCAAAGTTCTTACTCCCTCCGTCTTCCTGAGTTCTACAACTTACTACTTAGTTACAAGTTACGCAAACCAAGAAAATGTGGAAATAGAAACCATGCGTGTGGGTACTTTTTCCTGAGAGAGGAGGGAGATAAAGAGTAAGGGATTTATTAAATACAATTAGACCCCACAAAGTGGAGTAAGATTAAAAAAAAATGGAGTTGTCATAAAAGGAATAAAATAAAAGTGAGTAGAACTTAGGAAAACGAATGAAAACCGAAAGTGAGTAGAAATTAGGAAAATGGAGAGAATATGAATTTAGACGAAGATCTTTATATAGCAACTAGTCAATCCATTCCTAAGAGCTCTAGTGGTTGAGTTATACTTGCAATAAGCTAAAATTGAGTGTAATGTGCAAAGTTACCATAAGAAGCACTTTTGGTAAAACTGTGTCATATAGGAAATTGAAAGCACGAAATGGATTGAAAATCATAAGTGTAAGGAGTGCTAACCTTGTACAAAAAGGAAACCCTTTGTACTTTTGTTAATTACAAAGATTAGGAGAAAATGATGAATTGAGTATTCAGGGCATTCAAGTTACAAAAGAGTTTAAGGATGTTTTTCTTAACACAATTATAAAGTTGTCACAGTGGTGGAATTCACTATACCTAAAATTGGACCTATTGATTGTGACTTCTAGAGATGAGTTGAAAATTCAATTGCAAAATAACGGGTATATATAACTTGCACTTAGGAAACACCTATGTTATTTGTTAGGGAAAAAAGAGAAAAAAAATAGTAGCATGAGACTGCGCATTGATTATATGAAATTAAATAATATTACTACCTAAAAATAAGTATCCCTTACCAAAGTTTGATGATATATTCGACCAATTGAGAGGAGCTTGTAGAAACTATAAAGGGAGAAGGGAAAGAATTACAAAACTAACTTGTATTCATCAATTCAATTAAAACTAAGTACAACAAAAGCCCTTATATAGGCATAACAAATTAAGGAATAGCATGACCCATATTCCCACGTCTAACTTTAATAAAGCAAAGCTAATTAACCCACTAACTCCACTTAACTCCACATATTCAGAAAACTACTTTACAACTAACAAAACATGTTCCTATCCTAAATTATAGCAACTACTTTGAATCAATCCAACATTCCCCCTTGATTCAAACTCTCATACACTCGACTAAACTTTGCTATTGACTCCAACACTCCGTATTGCAATGGACTTCAACTTGAATTCGACATATTTTGATCTCATCAACACGAACACTTAACCGCATACTCGACTATGTGATGCACATCTCATCACCTACTCATACTTTGTTGATGCTTATTATCACCAACACGATATCCTCGGAGCACTTCTCTCCGCACAACCAAGCCTCGACATTTTTTATTGATGCACTTCTCATCAATTTCTCGATCTTGTTGATGCACATTATCATCAACTTACATTCAATAGAGCACATCTCTCAATTAACTCAATTTGACATTGTCCTCCAATTGACCATGTCACCTTGCATTATACCAAAAACATTTGGTATTATCTTGGAAACCGTCTCTGCGTTGATTACGACTTCCACACCCGTAAACAATTTTGCCCTCTTTATCACAAGATTAAAATCCTTTTTCATGGGCTAAAAGGGAACCCATCAACACAACAAACCAACCATTACTAACATGGTCAAACACAAACACGCTCACTATCAAAAAAAAATTCACTCGTTTTTTTTTTTTATTTTGCTCACAAACAACGAAATCAAGCTGCGTTGCTTGAATCCAAACTCAAAAATATTTTATTTTTAATACTCACAAACACGCTCACTATCTTCTCCCTCTTTTTTTTTCATCTCTTTCCCTTCCCTTTTCCCCGGATCTAACCTGAATCTCTTGATACCATGTAGAAACTATAAAGGGAGAAGGGAAAGAATTACAAAACTAACTTGTATTCATCAATTCAATTAAAACTAAGTACAATAAAAGCCCTTATATAGGCATAACAAATTAAGGAATAGCATGACCCATATTCCCACGTCTAACTTTAATAAAGCAAAGCTAATTAACCCACTAACTCCACTTAACTCCACATATTCAGAAAACTACTTTACAACTAACAAAACATGTTCCTATCCTAAATTATAGCAACTACTTTGAATCAATCCAACAGAGCTTTTGAAAAATTAATCTAAAATATGAATTTAGCTTTGCTATTGCAAAAATGAGCATTATGAAAAATGAATTTAGGTCAAAATAAAGTCACTATGTGTTCATAATGATGTAGTTTAAAAAAACAAATGCGATTACATCATCCCTAAGTTGAATCGTATGTTTCACCCCAGATGAATCGCATGTTTCACGGTTTCACCCTAAGATGAATTTGTGGTTGTCTTATTTGACAATAACTTGTTGTCTCGATAGGAAAAAAAAAAAAAAAAAAAAAAGGAATTTGATAGTTGTATTGACTAAACAAACATAACGTAAGTTGTATGCTAGATTCTCGAAGTATGACTTGATAATTCTTCACTTACAAGGATTTGAATATAGTTGATACAGGATAACGATTTGGATAACATATAGCTCGAGGGTAAGGAATGTATAATTGTGATCCGCTTAGTCAGAAGATCACCCACGAGGCAAAGAACATAGTGACTAGTGATAAATTCTACAATGATTGAGTGGTTCACCTTGGAAGTAGTAAATAGTGGTGGTTGGTGTTGGAGAATAAGAAAGCAAAACAAATATAATTGACGTTGGAATTAAACAGCTACCACATTCTCATATAGATGAATTATAGGTGCCTCTTAAATAGGCAAATCCTAGAGTAAAGTTGTGCTTAGTGCATGGCTAACTACATGCCTCTTTTAAGTGCACCAAGATTATAATTGAAAAAAACTAATTTGACTAAGCCAACAACTCTACCTAGAATAAAGCTAACATAATAAGCTAATTTGAAGCACAACTAACTTCACTACACCTCTTTGCTTTAAAGCTCAATAATATTGAATTACATCTCTTTAACTTTGCAATGCACGTCTCACCACCTTTAAGTTTTGCTTGTCGATTCACATCTCACCAACATACTCTTCAGATTTTGGAGCACTTCTCTCCATGGTGCACAATCACCCGCCATTCTTGCAGATTTTTTTTCACTGCTGCTTGTGTCATAGCTTCTTTCTTATCACTTTGAAACTAACAATTCCTAGTCATATGACCAAATTTTTAACATTTGAAGCATCTTGGCTTTCCCTTATGCCAACAATATTTTTCCATATGATCGAACTTTTGATAATTGACGCATTTTACTTTACATCTTTTCCCATTTTAGAATGAAGAGTTAGCTAGTAAAGCTCCCTCTATTGTTTCTAGGGTTGAGTAAAACTATCCGAAAATCCGATCAGTATTCGATCCGAATATTATGGACAACTAATCCGAAATTGATTTTGGATCGGATATCCGATCCGAAAAATCGGATAACGGATCGGATATCGAATATCAAAATATTGAATTTCACATATCTGAAAATCGGATATCGGATATCAAATATTGGATATTGATCCGAAATACCCAAATACCCCTAAAGGCCCAAATACCCTAACCAACAAACCCAAAATCAAAACCCCTGAATCCCACCGCCCCTCTCTCTCCTCTCGTTCTGTAATTTATCCTCACCGCCCCTCTCTCTCTCCTCTTTCATCCTCCTCTTAGATCTCTCAAGGACTACAACCCCAGTACCCCACCACCCCTCTTTATCTTCTCTTTCATCCTCTTCTCCTCCTTCTACAACCCACTGCACCACCAGCTTCCCTTATCTCCTTCGATCCTCACGACTCCTTTACTAGCAACCCACACAGCAGCACCCTCCTCCAACCATCGTCATCAATAACCACAACAACCGCAATAACAGCCGTAACCGTACGGGTCATGCTCCCTCGAGCTTCTAACCCGCAACACCGACGACGACCCTCATTTCAACTTCATTTCAATGACATTTAATATTTCTTTGTTTTGTATTTAGATTTGTGTTAAAAAAAATTGTTTTATAATTGGTTTGTGTATAATTTCTTTGTTTTTTGTATTTTTTAAGTTGTTAGTTTGTTTGATCTTCTTGATTTTTTTTTCTTTTTTTTAGAACAGTTGCAATAAATTATTTATTTTTAGAGAATTGTTGCAGAATTGATTTAATTCACCTTTTAAAAAAAATTTACCATAAAATAATTATTTATATAATATAATATTATTAAAAGGTCGGATATTGGATATCTGAGCTATCCAATCTGAAATTTTCAGATAATCTGAAAACTTTTGGATCGGATACGGTTATCAAATATAGGAAATTTACCATAAAATAATTATTTATATAATATAATATTATTAAAAGGTCGGATATTGGATATCTGAGCTATCCAATCTGAAATTTTCAGATAATCTGAAAACTTTTGGATCAGATACGGTTATCAAATATAGGAAATTTACCATAAAATAATTATTTATATAATATAATATTATTAAAAGGTCGGATATTGGATATCTGAGCTATCCAATCTGAAATTTCAGATAATCTGAAAACTTTTGGATCGGATACGGTTATCAAATATAGGAAATTTTGGATATGGATATCCGAACCAAAACCTAATTTCGGATCAGATCCGATCCATGCTCACCCCTAATTGTTTCTCCATTTTCTTCCTCTTTCATTGACCCCTCTGGTCTACAACACTAAGGGCATTCTATAACTCTACTAGGGTTAATTTGAATAGATCTTTGGAGTCTTCAAATGAAGAAATTTTACTTATTTTTTCGGGAACGCTCACCAAGATCTTATCAACCACTTTCTCACTAGAAATCACATATAAGTAATCACATATTCTTCCATACTTTGCTTCTCAAATTCTCGTTTGAGGTTCAATGCATTAACTTTGTTGGAGCATTGCCCAAAAACTCTTCCTTCGACATGTCCCATACCTCCTTTGGTGACTCGCAAATCATGATACTTCTAAGATTCCTCCTAGTCATGCCGAATGAATACATGAAAGGGCCTTTGCTTTTCTAGTTGTTTCTTCTTCTTCATTTTTTTTTTATTTGGGCTATTGTTAGCTTTTGGGGAAAGGTTTTGGCTCAACATCACACTCAATTGCTTCCCAAAAACTCATAGCTTTCAAATATGATATCATTGGGGATTAAGGAAGCAAAACATATACAATTTGACATTGGTTTGGTTGGAATTAAACCGCTACTACATTCTCACATTAAGAAATTAAAGGTGCCTCTTAAATAGGCAACAAAAATGATAAAATATTCCTGAAAAAAAGTAACTAAATCCTAGAGTGGAGTTGTCATTAATGTGTGACTTAGTGCATGCCTCACTAAGTACTCCACAATCTTAAATTGAAAACAATCTAATTTGACTAAGCCAACAACTCTAACTAGAATTAAACTAACACACTAAGCTACTTTGAAGCACAACTAACTTTATCAGCTGGAGTCCTGTATATAAATGCATAAATAATTACACTCGCTATTTTTTAGGAGATTTGAATGAGCAAGGAGGCGAGGAATTCAACAAAATTAGAGACATGATTGTTCTAGGGGAAGATATGAACCTCAAAGTTCATGAAGACAAATTTAAGATATAAGTAAAATTGGTAAAAAATAATAATAATAAGGAAATTTTGACTTTTATCACCTCCAAAATACGGCTTATTTGTTTTTACCACCCACATAATAAAAAAAAAGTTTTATTTTACCAATACATAATAAAATAAAAATTAGCTTTTACCACAAATCACCTCCGACTAATGGATTCCGTCCATAAATTTGTAAGTGGGGCCTACCATATACACCTGTCAACATATTATTGGGTAAATTTTATTAAAAAGTAATAAAAATTAAAAAAACAAAAAAATTAAAAAATTAAAATAAAAACAATTTAGAAAAACCAACCATCAACCGGCGACACCAGGCTAGCTACCAGCCCACCACCGGACCTACTAATAGCCCCACCGTCACTTCGCTAGCAGCCACCGCACCACCCACCACCAATTCGCCACAATGCAGCCACCGCACCGCACAATGCTCCAGCCACCACCACCGAATTTTGACCTCCTTTCCTCCAAATTCTGACCTCAAAACCCTAGCCACCGAATTCCGACCACCCATAAAGCCCTTTCCTAATTCCGACCACTCTTAAAACCCTAGCCACCACAAAATTTTGCACTCCTAAAACCCTTGCCACCACCTAATTCCGACCACCTCCCAGGCCACACCAAATTCCGACCCCACCTTAGCCCCACACGAATTCCGACCTTCCGGGGTAAGTTGATTTCGTTCTCGGTTGATTGACATGGAAGATCGCAGAAGAGGAAGAGGAAACATCAAAATGGTGGGCCCTACTAACGGATTCATGGACGGAATTCGTTAGTTGGCGGTAAAATCGAATTTTTGGAAATTTTGTTGGTGGTAAATTAAAAGTTTTTTTTTTTATGTAGGTGGTAAAAGCAAATAAGTCGTTTTTTAGAGGTGGTAAAAGTTAAAATTTCCTAATAATAAATAAATAAATAAGGTGATGATTTAAAACAAAGAGTGATAGAGTATGGCCACAATACCAGATTATCGGGAAGTGACACACTATATTAAGATCTCAAAAAGGTGGTTGGAGGCCAAAAATAAAGCATGATATTGTTAAATTAAAGTGTGTACATGACAGAAGGCAACCAAAAGGAAAAGTGCAAGTGTGCAACCATTAAATGTATTCGAGTGGAAATGGAATTCTACATCAACGAATTTTTGATATGATTTCCAATAATTAAAAATGAAATTATCACATTTGGGCTATAGTTGATAGAGTAACCAAAATTACAAGGTATATCATAAGAGATTATTTAGAAGATGGAACAACTAGCATAGGTTTAAGTGAAGAACTATTGTGTCTAATAGTGACTTGAGATTCATTAACTTTTGAAATTTATTTAAAAGAGCAACAGGAACCAAATTGTAGATGCTTATTGTCTTTTATCTCGCACCAAATTGTCAAAACAAGCATACTATATAGATTTTATAAGATATGCTAAAATCCGATGTATTGGAATTTCAAGGATCATGAAAGATTTCCTTGATTTCATTGAATTCTTGACAACAAAGCAAACATGCAAGTATTGGTATGGTACCTGTAAAAGCCTTGAATCAAAGTGCCATATACCCTTTTATGTTGATTAGATACTAGTGAGAATGTATAATGGCCATAGATTAATCTAAGAAACCATTACAAAGCTTTGGAAGATAAGAATAAATTTACTCCACATTAAGAAAAGAGTTATGCGAACTTGAAACATGGAGATGGAGAGGACGTGTAGCAAGTCGATGATACAATTTTATTAATGTTCAGCCCCTGAATGAAGTAATGAAATTCAGGAAGAAAGAAAATTAAGCCCATGTTTTATAGGTCATTATGAGATTTTGAAAGATAATAGGCAAAGTACCCTATCAACTAGCATTATCTACAGAGTTAAGTCAAGTTCATGACGTCTTTCATATCTCACAACTTAAAAAGTACATTCCTAATAAATCTCTATTGCAACCTGAATCGATAGGTCGGTAAGTCATTTGCCTAATACACGGAAACCCGTTAAGATTTCGGCACAAAGGTTCCTAGTACTCACAATAAGGATGTGCAAACATTGTAAGTTTATGGTCAAACCAATTGACCAAAAAGGCCTCTTAGGAGGCCAAAGATGGCCTGAGAAAGAATTATCATGAACTTTTAGTGAGATGAGTTACAAGGATGTAACTTTATTTATAAAGAGGTAGAAAGTGAGCCGATTTCATCATTTAGTTATGCACTTTTAGCACAAAGTGAAGTTAAACAGAGCAAAAAGTAGGGCAAAACAAGTTATTTCACAGCAAGTTTAGAGCAAAGATGCAAGTTTATAAAACAGATGGTTGAGAGTTGAGACCTAGTCCACATCAACTAAACTTCAATTAAGCTAACTAAATGAATAGTAACCAATCATAATTCATGTCATGAAACTTATTTTTCAGCCAATCAAGTAAACTAATTGCAAGTTTCTACACAAAAGTAGTATGATTCCAACCAATTGGGATACAAAAAGGGATATAATTAAAATGCAAGCAGTTAATTCAGCTTTTAACTTTCAACTAAAAGGTAAATTCAGAGATCACAAACAAAACACAAACAGCTGAGGAAATTAGAGTAGATAATAGTACCAATTTTTGGCCCAAAGCGGCTTGAAATGCACAGTCAAGCAAATCTTCCCTCCTCTATACATCTACAAGATTCAGCAATTCAACACCCATCAGACAATAACAAAGGGAAATAAGAGAAAATCCTTACATTCTAATATGTTCACAATCAATTAGCTATAAATCCATCAAACACCCATCAAAACAACAAAAACAAAAAGGAAGGAGAGAAAAACCCAATATTAAACATGATCAAAATCAAAAACCCAAATTTAAAAAGTTCACAATCAAATCCCTAAAAATCCATCAAATTACCCATTAATTCACAAACATAATTGAACATGATCAAAATCAAAAACTCAAAATCCAACACATACCCAAATCAATTCCGACCAAATCAAAAAAAGGGTAGACAAAAAAAATCTAACCTTGTGAGTCTTTCCATCGAGTTCAGGAAGTTCAAGCTCGGGAGCAGTAGCAGGGTAAGTGACAGGAATATCAAATTGAAGATCAAATTCAAACTTGAGAAGATTATGAACATACCAACACTTGCCAACCCAGCGAGTACCTTCAGGATTAGCGGCAGAAATTCGAAACCAATCGTTGTCATTGGCTTTGTTCATGGAAGTGTAGGCGATCAACGCCTTGTATTCCTCCTTAAGACGCTGTGTCCAAGCAGCGCCGTCGCGAGGACCGGCTTTAGTGGTGAGAAGTGGGATTTTAGTGAGGGTTGATTTGGTGGTGGTGTCCCATTGCTCCATTGTTGATCAAGATCAAATTGGCCTCGCTACTCTGTAAAACCAAACCCCCTTCTTTGTTTCTCCAAAGATGATGTGAGTTAAATTGTTTCGATGGGAATACTTCTTGCGTTTTTTAGCAGCATTTTTTTTGACCAAAATGTCAAAGCATTTTTTTTCACAAACTTTTATAATCGGGTTTTGATAAGTGTTACAGTTTAACTAAACATACATGTTATTATGTCAAGACACGACTTTACCCATTCATTTAGGATTTATTTGGCATTGTTTTTTGTTTTTGGTTTTCGGTTTCTTTATTAAAAAAAAAAAAAAGAAATAGGTGTTTTCACTTTTTTATTGTCAGTTTTTTATATAATCATGATTTTTATAATTTTGACTATTTTTTGATTCATATATAGCATATATCATATGGTTTTGAAAAATAAAAAACCAAATGTGACGTCATGTGAGCCTCACTAACTAGTAACTACCTTATCACCCTTTTCCCCTCCCTTCTTTCTCTCTCAAATTCTCATTCCTCTATATTGTAGTTCTCTCAAAATTGGTAAAAAACTCCAATTCATGAAATATTAACATGAATATGTAATTTAATTTGAAGTTTTTCCCCAAGTTTGAGAGGAATACAATATAGAGGAATGAGAATTTGAGAGAGAAAGAAAGAAAGAGAGGAAAATAGGACGAGAAGATAGTTAGTGGACCCCACATGACATCACACTTCAATTCAGAGCCAAATAGTGGAAAGTTTTGATGTTTTAAAAAATAGGAGGTGATAAGAAAAACAAAAAACATTGTAGGTGATAATTGCTTAAATAGCAACAATATAGGTGGCAATTGTCAAATTTTCCTAATATAGAGGTTACTTTATATTTAAGGGTTATTCAGTAAGTGTAAGGAGTGACTATGTAAGTGTAATAATAAGTTAAGTACAATATTGGGGGTCTAAGTTTTTAAGTTTTTCAACTTTTGGGACATTTTTTTTTTTAATTATCTTTTGGGACCTAACAATCCTTAACTCACCTTTAACTCACTTGAGTCCCTTCATCAAGGGTCAAAATCCTCTATCCCACTATTGTGTCCCATTCTATATCTCATTTTGATTGGTCCACGTCATTTCAAATATCAATATTCTTTATTTAATTTTTAAAAGCAAATGAAATTAAATAAATTTTTACATAATTTATATTCTAGTCTGTATCTCTCTCTTATTTATCCTTTATTTATTTACGTTTAATTCAACCTCATTATTTTTTTTTTCTTCATATCCAAGTCCAGCTAGACAATAAGGCAGTGGTTCAAATCTTGAATGACTCAGTGGAGTATGGAAGTGAGTGTTTTAATGACATTAATCACTGCAAGAAGCTGATTGCATACCCGGAATGGGAAGTTGAGGTGAAGCACATTTATAGAGAAGGGAATTGTGCCGCTGATTGGATAGCAAACAAAGGACTCCTTCAGTATAACGGCATCGAGTTGATTCAAGTCCCACCCCTACCACTAGGGCGTATTGTTCATAGTGATGTTGTAGGTGTGGCCACGCCACGTTTTATCCCCCCTAGTTCCCTTTTTTTTTTTTTTTTTTTTTTTTGGTTTCGTTCCCGGGGTCTATATCCCCTCATTTGCATCAAAAAAAAAGGGTCTCTCTTTGACTGAGGTTTATAGTCAACAATTTCGAGCAATTTCTAAACAAAGTATACAATAAATTGTATCACATTACTAGTCACAGTATAAATCTCGTGTAATTCTATAATTACATAATTATTAATAGGGATAAATACTTTATTCCTTTTTTCTAACTTTAGGAAACAAATCTTGTAATTCTATATGTTAGAAAGGTATCCTTTAGAATTTATTTCATTACAAATTTGACTCATTACTGCTTCCAAATTTTTTCCAGACCTTCATTACCAATTTTTTTTTATTAATTAACCCCAAAAAGTATAATCAAACTAATCTCCGTATAATTTACTATAATTACAAGTTCACAACACATATCAATATGAAGCATAAGTTGATAACACAAATCATTAATTAACATGAATAAAAAGCATAACAAAAACCCGAAACATAAAAATTTTATTTCTTATCAAGATCAAACTAGTATTCATAACAAAGGAAGTTACTCTTATTTAATTAATACTCCTAAAAACTAATTTAAATAGTAATCTATGAATTACACAATTGCCATCAGAATATCACTTCAATTTTTTTAATTTTAATAATGTAATCTATGGATTGAAATTGAGAGCACCATACTTAGGCTGTTGATCAGGAGTAAAGAGTCCAAAATGTTGCTCACTTGGAGCTCCTGGTTTGTTATCTTCATCAAACATAGCAAACAAATAAGTCTCAATTCCTTGCCCTGGTTTCAATGGAGTCCCCTGTTTCACATGACTGATCGCGTTCCGATAATAAGTCCCTGCATTCTCGACCGTGGCATCAGCTCCACCTTCCGACGGCCATCCAGTTTCTGACACCACAATCCCTACATTAGGTGCACCCGCCTTGCCTAAAGCCACGTACACGCCATCCACAATTGCGTCGAATAAGTTCTGATAGTCCCTTCCACTGTCAGAAAACACAGGAGCAGGTGCAGTAAATAATGCATAGTCAAGCCTTATATTTTCAGGGTCACTAATACGAGCAAAGTACGGGTAAATGTTAACCAACAAAGGCGAACCATTGGTGGTTAAAGAGTTGATAATCGGGGTAATGTATTCCGCATTACTGAATTCGCTGGCAGATGGTGGGTAAGTGTTTGTGAGTAAGCTCGTATCAATGGCCGTCGAAACCAAAATCTGTCCATCTAAGCCATTTGCAACGAGTGCATTGTGAAAGTTCTGCATTGCTGGTAAAACTGACGGGGCTTCCTCATAATCTGGATGTATTTCATTACCAACTGCAATGTACTTGATCACACTAGCAAAAGGGACGACATTGGTTTGCACCCATTGGATGGCACCTGCTGGGTCGGAAGCTAAACCCGGAAGATCTCCGTTAATAACACCGACAATGGTTTTAATGCCGGAGCCTTGTAGCGCTTGAAGAGCTGCAATATTGGGATTAAAAAGCCTCATGGTTCCTATTCCGTTAGACTTGTAAAGGTTAACGACCTCTTGCTCGGATGGTAAGTTGTCTGCAACATTACCGTAGCATACTCCAACTTGTCCCACTGCATTTATTTAATCATAATATAAGGTAAGGTTTAGAGAAAAAACTAACTAATCAAATAAAGTGATCCGAAATGTGTTCGCTTCAACTTATTCCAATCATATTAAAGCTTAGACTAGAATTTTTATTAGTTTATGTATTTAAATTATAAAAATTATTACAAATCATGAATTGAGTAATCTATTAGGTAAAACTTGATTCATTATTGTAAAAATAAAGTCAAATTTTAATCATAATTGAACATCATATTAGAGCAACCCAAACCATGCAAGTTAAATCAAAACAGTTAGGGCCTGGTCATATTTACTGAATTGAGCTGAGCTGAACTGAACTGAACTGAACTGATTGGAGCTGAACTGAACTGAACTGAACTGATTGGAACTGAACTGAACTGAACTGAACTGAATTGAGCTGAAATGAATATTTTATGTGAGAGGGAAATTAAGAGCTGAACTGAACTGATTGGAGCTGAACTGAACTGAACTGAAATTAAGTAAATGTGAACAGGTCCTTAGTAAAAAAAAATGGACCAACTAGACTAGCACTAGTAAAACTTAATACTTGTAATTAAAATTAAATTATGTACCTGTATGGTGTACGTTAAGGAATAAGTATACCATAACAAGCAATAGCATCGCAGTAGCAGCCATTATAAAAACAAACAGGTTTATTGATAAATGTATGTATCGATTATTTTAAGAGAAATAACAATGTAAACTCTAGTTGGTTGTTTAAAATTCATTCGATGCATGTATATATTTATACTACTAGTAATTTTAATCATGGTAATAATGAGAGTACAAAAGCAATATCATCAATAACTATATACTAAAAGACAAACCAGCAATAACACGTGTCATCTCCTGGTGTGTCTTTAGTTTTTTTTTTTTTTTTTTTTTTGAAAAAAATTATTAGAATCAAATCCTTTATATATATATAAAGTATAATAGAAGATTTGATGCGTCTTTCTAAAAAAAAAAAATATTGACAACTATGAACTTAAATTAAGCAAATAATAAAATAAAAAAATAATATTCTTATCATATTTGTGACATATGGAGTGTATTTTTTAGGAAAGACATACATTATATATGTACGTATTATATATGTCGTACGTAGTACGTACTACGTTTATTACAATATAAGATTATATATTTTCTTAATAGAAGCTAAGCTAATCAATTAATACTATACTATAATCAACTATGGATACTTCAATAAACTTGCCAAGACTGGCACATGTTGATTATTATTAGTGTGATTTTTTCTTGGCAAATTTTGTTGTTCCATTCAATTGATATGAATATAACATACGAAAGTAAATTTTTTGTTTTTTTTTTTTTTAATAATAGTTATTGGAAATTACAATATAGTGTTAATTTTAAAAATTATTTATTGGAAATTACCGTGCAGGGCACGGGAGCTAACCTAGTTGCCATATATTTTTTTGACAGAAAAGTTAAAGAAAGACATGCCATATTAAATTAGGCAATCTGTCAATATTAGCAATATATTTTCCTTTGTATATTAAGGCAATAGACACATTTACCTTAATACTGTATCACACAAAAAATCCATAATATTTGGACATTAATTAAACTTTCTTCTCCCCTTCAAAAAAAAAAAAAAAAAAAAAAAAAAAAAAAAAAAAAATTAAACTCTTCAACATTCATTTTCGTTCTATAAGTATGGAATACTAAGTACATTATATTGTCTAAATACAATGTGTTTAACAAAGTTAGGAAACTACATTTGTCTAAATACAATGTACCTTTAATTAATTTATTTTAGCTTAAAACCACTATAAGATGATCATATCTTTCAACTAGCAAAGCATGCCAAAAATTTATGTATATAGAGTGTTACATAATACGGAGTAATAATCAAAGATTCTATGCAATTCTAGCAAAGCATGCAATTCTATAACTAAATTAAATTAAATTAATTATCTAATAATATAATTTATTTATATGAGGAAGATTCTCATATTTATAATAATCATTGAATTTTCATGATATTTTAATTTTATATAATTCATATATATTATGATTTTATGTCATTTGTATTTATAAGAATACAGGTTTGTAAAATTATTAAAAAAAAAAAAAAAATGAATACATTAGGCATGATTGATTTTTATATATATAAATCTTGCAAGTAATAAATATCTTTTATTCATATATTATTTAATATTTATCAATATCGATCTGCACTAGTATATTTGTGTGGTATATTGCAAAAAAAAAAAAAAAAGGGATACACAGTTTTAAGGAATAATCCTGCAGCACTATGGCTACGGAGCTTCATCCACAAACCATAAACATTCTTCTACAAGAAGCCAGTAGTCTTCCTTTCTCCAGCAAACACCATGACAGGAATTTATTACTGAAAGTTAACAAAGTTTGTGTTCAGTAATGGCATAAAGCAGGGTTGTAGAACCAAACTATATGTTCTCAGGACTCAGGTGTACGGGACAATGTTACGAAAGACCAAGGTCTGAGAAAATGCTATTTGATACTTGTAGATATATACTGTATAAGGGTAACATGTAATATATTTCCCAAAATTCTGGATAATCTCGAGATTCTTGACAATCCTACAAAACATATACACCTAGATCAACTGAAGTCATAAAAACGCTTGGCTGATTCAAGCGTGTTCAGCAGAAGCATAGCAACGGTCATGGGACCCACACCTCCTGGCACAGGGGTGATGGCGGATGCCACATTGATTGCTTCTGCATAGCATACATCTCCAAGAATCCGATAACCCTGGTCAGAGCTTGAGTCCTGAGGCAATATGAAAATAATGAGATTTGCAGGTGGAAGGAAATTTTTCAAAATAAAGGGAACACATGTAAATTGAGATGGAAACAAAATAAAACAGCTATTGTGTATCAAGAAATATGCTTATAACTCTTCATTCATCATAATATTGCATTTTCTTCCACAAAGCTGGGTCAGTCAAGAATTGTAATACATGGTCTGATATGCTTAAGCCACATCAGTGATAGACAAGGAAATGATTAGAAGATTTAAACACATTCAGCATCTCAATTTCAACTTATCTTCATACTGAAATACTGTTTTACATACTATCAACAAGATAGAAGGAAAATAACCAAAAGGTAGATATGCTAATACTTTTAACTTGTGATTGTACAAATAACGAGATAGACGGGCACATAACCAAATTGAGGTGATTGAGATAATATAAATTGAGTGGATCCATTATAGAAAGAGAGACACGTGTGTCAACTAAATAGGGACGGCTTTATAAGGAACATGTGCCAATTAAGTAGGGAAGGAGGGACTATTAATTAGACAGAAGTTGAAATGTCAACAGAAAAGAAAAAACTACGAGCACAAGTCTATACCTCTATTGGATATGTCCCAACATCAATAACTACAGCACCTGGCTTGAGCCAACTTCTACGAACTAAATTTGGCATACCCACAGCAGCAACCACGATATCAGCCTCACGCGCAAGCATTTCTGGGTTCTTTGTAAGGGCATGTATTACAGTAACGGTGGCATGATATCTCTGTTCAACAATTTCATATTTAAAAACTCTTCTAAAAAGTATACAGATGCAAAACCAAAGCTAGAATATATTCATCCTTTCGCTGAAAATGATAATATCGCAATACCTGCAAAAGCAAGGATGTTGGTAGTCCGACAATATTGCTCCTCCCAATCACCACTGCTCTTTTTCCATAAATTTCCACCCCAGACCTAAGTAACAACTCGATGCAACCCTTAGGGGTGCATGGAATAAAAAGTGGCTCCCTCCCTTTCAAGGCTAGGTTTCCCATATTCAATGGATGGAAACCATCAACGTCTTTTTCCAATGGCAACATGCTCAATATTTTGCCCTCGTCCAAACGCTGCACATAATGAAAGGTATCTCTTAATAAGCATACAAATGCAGCATTGAAAAAAAAAAAAAAAAAAAAAAAAAAAAAAAAAAGCAAAAGAAAAGATGATGAAAACAATTGAACAGATAACATAAATTCCGCAGAAGTAAGTTCAGATACTTTAATTTAAGTTAGGGGAGAGTAAGCTATGGGCCTAAAAAGTTCAATTATGTTAAAATAGGTGAATAGAACACACCCTAACTTGTAAGAAGAAGGAAAAACTTAATACACTTCTTTCAAGTTAAAATATCCCCTCGCTTAAAACTATTAAATTACATAATAAACCAGCAAAAAACCAAGAAAAAACTTATGAAGCATGTTCTCAACAACAAACATAGTGAAAAATGAGTATTTATTTTTGGCAGTTCTAACAAGTTTAAGATAAATGAAGCTTAACCTCCTAGTGATAAACAGAGGAGACTTTTCTAACCTATTCTACATGTTGAACCCTCAAAATGCATCTCAATATCTCAATTTACATAAAGTTTCCTTCGTCCTTTCGCAAACTGCAAACAAACATATTTCACACACATATACTGTTTTCTGTCAGTCAACCATTCCCACAAAATACATCTTCCTCCCACTTATTACTCTCTCCTAAGTCCCCTTTGTCTATTAGGTTCATCACCATAATTGTGCCCTTTCTCTCCTTTCTACACCACCAGCAAGAGCAGCAGCTGTTGTTTTCCCAGGCTCTAATAGTTCAATTTTCTCCTCCCTTTCACAAGAACCACGTTGCAAGGACTCTGCCAACTCCTGGCTCCCCTGATCCCCTCTCATGTATACTTATAGTTGAGATTGAATGAGTTATAAACAATCAGGATTTGAGTTTATAGATGAATTTACGAACAAATTATTCACAACCCTTAATAAATCAAACACCAAGTTGTTTAAATTAAGCTTGTTCGCTAGAAAATCGCCTAAGCCGGCATGTTTCTAAGATGAGTGTAATACCCCAAATTTTTAGCATTATTGTCCTAATTATTCTAAATCAATAAGGATATTTTAGTAATGCCATCAATTATACGAATTTGGAGCCAAAATCTATTTTGAATTTTGGCACCAAAAATTTAGAGGACATAAACATTTAATAATTTAATATTACACTAACGGATATATTATTTTCGGAATTTCGAAATAATAATCAATAGTTTCCAGTTTTAATTACCTTTTATAATATGTAGGTCGGTCCATATTTATAATCATTTTGGACTACTTTCATGTTGTACGTATATCTTGATTATTTATGATATTATTTTCGGAAGTTATCTTAAATAATGATATTTAGCAATTTTAATTATTTTAAGATAACATTTAAATTATTATCTTACGATTTATAAATTAATTTTGGATAACATATATATTATGGATTTCACAATGGTATAATTGATATAACTAACTAAATCAATTGCTTCCCTAATTTTTTTTTGAAAACATCAATTACTTCCCTAATTATTAAACTAGAATGTCGATTTTTACTTAAAAAAAGAAATAATCAATTTCGTTTTTAAAAAGATGGCTAAAATAAAATAAAATAAAATAAAATAAAATAAATGTGTTTTAAGGATTAGAATTAGTTAGTTTTATGATTTCAATTATTATCTTGTTTTAAAACTTAATCTTTCAACTCTTCTCTATTATCCTACTTGCTTCCTATCTTCACTCTTCCAAGTTCCAACCAAATAAATCTTTATCAAAAAAATTTTCTCATCTTTTTCATTGAACCATTAACCTATACTTAATCAAACTTAAATACATTAACTAACCCTAATTTTATCTTATTTTCTACTCATCTCTCATACTTTGAACTCTTATCTTCTTACTCCCTCCGTTCCCAAATGTTTTTGATGTTTAGAATTATGCGAGGTTATTAAGAAACTGTGTAAAGTAGAATTGTATTGGAATAATTCAATGATTGAAGTACAAATTCTATCTTTAAAAGGAATATTTTACATGTGGAGTGAAGAAAGTAGAAGACAGGGTAGAGAGAAAGTAATAACGAGTGTTGGAAAATCATTAAAGTAGTATAAAAAGTACAATTGCATATGGAAAAGAAAGGACAATTGAGTATTTAAATTGTAAAACAAAGGTAATTTTTTCCAAAATTTATTACTAAGAAAGGAAAGATCCTAAATGTAAGGAATAAAAAGGAACACCTTAAATGGAAACATAAAAAACAAAAGGGAACGACAGGAGTACCCTCTAAGGCTCTAAACACCTATAAATAGACCCTCAATTCCTTTCATTCACTCACACCAAAAACCAACAATCCCCCCCTTTTCTTCTTTAACCCACGACCCTCCACTCCCTCTCTAGTCTCTTCTCTTCTTCCCTTGGTTCTTCTCCTCTCATGCAACAAGAACCAAATTCAATAGCCCATTACCGCCTTACAACCGCCACCACCACTGCCCCTAGCTGCCGCCAATCTGCCACCAATAGCACCTACTGCCCTTCTATCTGAAGCCACTATTGCCTCCTTCTGTCGACCGTACTGCCCACCTGCATCGCCCCATTGCTGCCCGCAAGGTGCTTATGCACCTCTTACTCTTTTCCATCCCTTTGTCGTGAGCTTCATGTAAATATAAAAAATAAAAAGAATAAAAAACACTAGTCTCTTATTCTTTATATTATCTTTAGTATTATAATTAGGCAAAATTGGCCTCAATACCCTGAACTACAGCTTGGGAGCAGCGGTGCAGCAAACACCCGGAACTTTGACTAGTAGCTAGAACACCACCCATTGATTGGGGTGCAACACGTGCCATCAATTACCTTTTAATTATTACTAGAAATGTCTCAATTTGAGTGCGCAAAAATACCCATTAATGACATGCATTGCACCCAAATTAATAGTTGGTGGTATTCTAGCTACTAGTTAAAGGTCGAAGTGTTGGTTGCACCCAAGCAATGTTCATTGAGGCCAATTTTTCCAAATTATAATTCTAATTATTTGATATTAATATTACTATTATGATACTAACATAAATTAGTATTTTAAAAGAAATAAAGTTATAATTTTTATAAGGTTAATATTTTGGTAGTTCATGCACAAGTTGGGTAGTGTTTATAGTTTTGTGATTATTTGTTAACCTTATATTAATTAAGGTTATTTTAATTGTGTAGCAGGATTCTCTTGATGGTGATCAAGTGTAGTGTACCTTAGTTTGTCATGGTCAAGGTACGTATAGGTGTTTAGACCTTTGAGATACACATGTTTGATAAGAATGATTGAATGAATATTTGAGCTAATAATTGAATGCTTTGAACCATGTTTTGATAAATACATTTGAATTTGTGAGCTCGTGATTTTATGATAAAAGTTTCAAAAATTAAAAAGGTTTGATCTTTTAGGTGTTTATTAATTCAATAAAAGTAATTTATGAATTACGTGATTTTCAAGTTATTGAAACAACGAAATTAATTATTTTCAAGCCCATTATGAGCCTAAGTATTGAATGTATATTGTTCACTTTATCCCGGACTAGTCAGTAAGGCTGCAAACTTTGTATGATCTAGTCTAACCTCAAATGATACTAGCCTGATGAGAGGAATTGGATTTGGAAACTTGATATTTTTACATTGGAAGTTTTTTTTTTGGAGATTAATAAGTGGAAGTTTCTATATTATAATATTGTTATATTTGGAAATTTAAAAGTGTAAAGTTTAAATGTGGAAAATTGTAAATTTTGGAAAGTTCTATTTTGGCATGTTTGAACAAGGGTCAAATATTTTGAAACTGTGTTTGCCTAGAAGAGTATTGACATGTATTGCACTCATATATACTTTGGCATTTTGGCTAACGTGTACTCCTTTTTGTTTTTGGTTTGCCTTGTTTACCATTCTTGGTAAGAAGTCTTGATTACAGGTGTGGAGTCGTTATGCAAATTGGGAAGTCGGGATTTGGATCACCAAGATTAGGAGTTTGTTTATTCTTGAGTTAGACTACTTCTATTTGGAGTATTCTCATACAATAGTATGACTTAAAAAAAAAAAAGTTTATTTATTCCATTGCCATTTTGAGTAAATTAGTAAGCTTAACGTTTACACCTGGCGATAATACGCCCATTGTTGAGATATAAGCCTTTATTTAGCATGCTAAAAATATGAAAGGTTGAGGATTAAGGAGCCTTAATTAGTATTACTAAATTAAATTAATGGTTCATTCATTTGCTAAATAATAGGTGGGTAGCATTGTTTCTGTAAGCCTTTTATATTAATGTTTTGTTACAAAAAAAAACATAAAAGAGAGAGAAGCATTAAGAGATTTAATAGAGAAAATTCTCGGGTGTAATTGGGGTGCATATGGTTGTGAGTTGTAATAAGTGTTGTGAACACTTGTGTATTATTTATCTTCTTTAGTAAAGTTTTGTAGCATATTTAGATATACAAATATTGTTCATTTATTTGTATTATTTATATTATTATTTTTATTCCCACTAATCTA
Organism: Chenopodium album; assembly: GCF_948465745.1. Lineage (NCBI taxonomy): Eukaryota > Viridiplantae > Streptophyta > Magnoliopsida > Caryophyllales > Amaranthaceae > Chenopodium > Chenopodium album. Next base: position 32,297,104 of record NC_137858.1, on the reverse strand, counting down.
ATTCTAAAGGAAATTTGCATAATATTTTCCAACAATTGGTATTAGAGCCGAGTTGACATTCTGTCGACATTCAGATAGAAATCGTCAGAAACGGTCATAAGAAGTTAGATTTGAGTGGGAGCAATGGCTGCAGACAAAGGAAAGGTAAGACTCGAAAAATTTGATGGTGCAGATTTCGGGTTTCGGAAGATGCAGATCGAAGATTATTTATACCAGAAAAAGCTTTATGAACCTCTCTCGCAAAAAAAACCAAAGGGTATGAAAGATGAAGATTGGAATCTTCTAGATAGACAAGCTCTTATTCGGTTAATGTTATCACGTAATGCTGCTTTTAATATAGCAAAGGAAACGACCCAACAGGTCTAATGAAAGCTCTCTCTAGTATGTATGAGAAGCCATCGGCTTCTAATAAAGTTCATTTAATGAGGCGGGTATTTAATTTACGGATGAAAAATGGCGGGTCAGTAGCCCATCATCTTAATGAACTCAATTCAATCACAACCCAATTGAGTTCAGTCAAAATTGATTTTGAAGAAGAAGTTAGAGCATTGATACTTTTGTCTTCATTACCCTGAAATGCTACAGTCACAGCTGTGAGTAGCTCGTCAGGAAGCAATAAGTTGAAATTTGACGATGTTTGTGACCTGGTTCTCAGCCAAGAGATCCGACGGAGAGAGTCAGGTGAATCATCAACCTCTTCAGTTTTACATATAGAGTCAAGAGGAAGAAATTCAACCAAAAGAAACGAACGTGGAAGATCAAGCTATCGAGGTAAATCAAGAGATAGGAGATCAAATTCAAGGACTCCCAATAATTCCCAAAACTCGAAGTCTATTGAGTGTTGGAATTGTGGGAAGACAGGGCATTATAAAAATCAGTGCATGAGTGCGCCGAAAAATCAAGAATTAAAGGCAGAGGCAAATTTTACTTCTACCGTAGAAGGAGATGATGCATTGATATGCTCTTTAGAGAGCAAGGAAGAATCTTGGGTGTTAGATTCTGGAGCATCATTCCACGCTACTTCGAAGAAAGAATTCTTTGAGAAGTATGTTCATGGAAACCTTGGAAAAGTATACCTTTGCGATGACCAACCTTGTGACATTGTTGGTAAAGGTGCAGTAAGGATTAAGTTAAATGGGTCAGTTGAAGAATGTCCAGACCTAAGAAAGAACTTGATTTCAGTTGGCTACTGAAGGCTACACTACAAACTTCCAAGATGACAATTGGAAGATTTCAAAGGGAGCAATGACAATTGCTCATGGTAAAAGAGTGGTACTCTTTACATGACAGCAGGGGCATGTTGTTCAATTTCAATTGCAGTACGAAATGAAAATCCCAAATTGTGGCACCAAAGACTTGGCCACATGAGTGAGAAAGGGATAAAACAAATGCATTCTAAAGGGAAATTACTAGGTCTTAAATTAGTTGATATGAACGTGTGAAGAATGCATACTTGGAAAGCAGAAGAGGGTAAGCTTTCAAACTAGTGGTAGAACCCAAAGAAGGAAAAGTTGGAGCTTGTACACTCTGATGTTTGGGGACCAACAACTACTTCATCCATAGGTAGAAAACACTACTTTGTCACTTTTATTGATGATCACCCCCGGAAGGTATGGGTTTACTTCCTAAAACAAAATTCTGAAGTGTTTGAAACTTTCAAGCGATGGAAAGCTGTGGTGGAAAATGAAACAGGCCTGAATATTTAAAAAGTTCAGAACCGACAATGGTGGTGAATATGAAGACACCACATTCAAGAAGTTTTGCTATGAGCACAGGATCAAGATGGAAAGAACTGTGCCGGGTACACCTCAACATAATGATAAACCGAACATTGACAGAAAGAGCCAGAAGCATTCGTATACAGTCAGGTTTACCGAAGCAGTTCTGGCAGAAGCAGTCAACACATCAGCTTACTTGATCTTGATCAACCGAGGACCATCGACTCCATTAGACTACAAAATACCAGAGGAGGTATGGACTGGAAAAGATATAAATTTGGCTCAATTGAAGGTTTTTGGTTGTGTAGCATATGTGCATATTAGTGATCAAGGCAGGAATAAGTTTGATCCTAAATCTAAGAAATGTACTTTTATTGGCTATGGCGGGGATGAGTTTGGATACCGCATATGGGATGATGAAAATAAAAAGGTGATCCATACTAGAGATCTGATTTTCAATGAAAGAGTCATGTACAAGGATAGACACAAAACTGAAGCCAGCAACTCAGTACAAAGTGGGCCGATGTTTGTAGATGAAGATTATATCCCCGATAGTACGGTGAAAGACACACCTATAAGAGAACCTCAACAAGAAGAATCTGTTGGACATGTCCGTACACCACAACCCAATATGCCACAACCTTCTAGTCCAGCACCAGTATTGAGAAGGACTACTCGTCCACATGTACCAAACAGAAAATACGTGAATTATCTGTTATTGACAGATGAAGGAGAACCTGAATGCTAAAATGAAGCATGTAAGTGATGCTAGCAAGTGGGAGCTTGCAATAAAAGATGAGATGAAATCCTTGATTTCAAACCATACATGGGAATTAACTTAGTTACCCATGGGTAAAAAGGCACTTCACAACAAATGGGTATATCGAGTGAAAAAGGAGCATGATGGTTTCAAAACAATACAAAGCTCAATTGGTAGTTAAAGGATTCAATCAGAAAGAAGGAGTTGACTACAATGAGATTTTTACACCAGTTGTAAAACTTAATACCATTAGAACAGTGTTAAGTATTGTTACCACATCTACATCTTGACTACATATCTTCTGAAGAATTAGACATCCCTCATCCAAATGATCTTGAATCTTTACCTCATTTAATCGAACTCATCAAAATGAAAGGATGGCATAGTGACCTGTTCTATGAGACCGAGTAATTAGCCCAAACCCAAATCCAAATAATAATTTAAACCGTAACTTTAGACATGGCTCAAACCGAAGCCCAACCTACAGTGAGTGTAATCCTACATTCGTGATTGAACATAACCCAAACCAAAGTCCAACTCGGAATCCTCTCACTGGAAATGCAGGTGACGTGGCTATGAAAGATGATCTAGGCTATAATCCAAGTAAAAAGGAGTAGGACTCCAAAAGTAGCAGTTGATTTTTTTATTCTTCTAGTTTTGCCCTTAGTGCAAGTTAATTTACTTTGCTTTGCAAGCCAATTAGTGGCCTTATAAGTTTAATAATTCTTAGTGGCAAACATACAATACTTGTTTTGATAAAGCCTTTTTGGCTAAGTGTGGAAGTTAGTCAGTTATTAATAAAAGATTTATGAAGTTTTTCTTTTATAATTAAATGTGTATTTGTTATTTCAAGTTACTCAAGATATCTTTAAGAGTTAGAAATAATAGACACGTTGGTTTTAAAATGAGTGCTACCCTTATAAAGTTAACCAATATTGGTGAGAACATGAGTCAACTTGTGAGCCAAGGGAGTCATAGACCATTTTGGAAAAGTTATCAAGAGGGTGGTTGGATTAGGGAATTTGATAAGCTCTTTGAAGCTATTAGTTGTCTCGAGGTGCTGAAAGATAATAATGTTGTGTATTACTCGAGGGAAGAAGCTGATTTATGGTGGAGCCAAAACCAAGAGAAACTTTTAAGATCCCCCAACTTTGGGTGGAAGGAACTAAAGAAGGTGTTGACCAAGACGGGGAACATGTCTATCAATGAGTATTAGAGTAGGTTCATAGAGTTAATGAGGTTTGCACCTTGAAGTGGCACCCACGGAAAAGCCAAAAGCCAAAGGTTCGAGGGACTAAGCCTTAAAGGAAAGTTAAGGGAACAGTGACTTTTGAAACCTTAGACGAAGTTTATGGGATCCGGGGAAGAAAGTTATAAAACTAGGAAAAAGAAGAATGATGGAAGTTTTCGGGAGCTGCAAGAGACTAGGGAAATAATAATGGAGGAAATGGTAACATCAATACGAAAGACAATAAGGGAAACTTTAAAATGGAGTTATGGACAAGGAAGTAACAACTGTGGGAATAGAGATAAACCCAATAGAAGCTATTTTTGCTAGAGGTGTGGAAAAACCACCTGATGGACTGTGACAGAAACACCGTGACTTGCCATTATTGACAGAAATTGAGCATCACGAGTATGAGTTCTTTACAAAGGAGAAAGATGTTAAGAAGGGAAAAGTCCAAGAGACCAATAACCCACCTAAACCATCCTAGAGTAATGGACATTGGAACCAGTAGCGTTGCGGCCTGTGGGAAATTGGGAATGGCTCCTAAGGGCTGTATGTTTGTGTTGAATCCCCATAAGGCTGAGGGTTCTAATGATATGGTGATTTCGGGGTGTTACAATGAGACCTAGTTTTGACCAGTAAGCGAGAGTATCAGCTCATCTACTTTATAGCCATAAAAGCAGTAACCCTCCATGCTGTTCACTTAGCGCCATATGCATGTTTGTTAAAAGGTATGAAATTCTTACCTGCTGTTCACTGTTTTAATATCTAGTAATAGTATATAGTTCTTACTTGTTTGTTGGTACGTCTGCAGATTAATTAGTCAATTAAGCATGTGTAATTTTCTGCCACTAGAAAAAGTATTTGTGGGCCACGTTACTCACTTTTCCTATTGTTACTTCTTAGCACCTAATGTTTCACTCTAAGGGCTAAGGTTTAAGCCTATACATTAGTTCTGGAATAAGTGTGAATTGTTGCAGCTTTTCTGACATTTCAAACAAAATATAACTGTCTTGCTTTCTTACCTTTTGACAAACTAGCAAGCACCAATAAGTATCATGACAAGTTCTTAACGTCTTACTACCATCAGATAAACTCCAAAGATAACTTACTCCAATAACTAATCATCAAGACATCAAGTGTGTGTCCGAGTTAGTAATAAAATATATTATTAAGTAGCAATTTAGATCTTACCTCTGGAAGAGGAAGCTGCACAAGAACACCATGAATTTCAGGATTTTCATTGAAATTGGACAAAGCACTGAGAATTTCATCTTCCGAGCAGCTTTCTGGTAAGTCTACAACTTCTGACCTTATTCCAGCTTCTTCACAAGCTAAGATTTTATTACGAACATAAATTTGGCAATCTCTTCTGTCGCCTACTAAAATTACAGCTAAACCTGGGGTTTTTCCAATTGATGACTTCATCCGGTTCACTTCATTAGCTATCTTGGAACGGATCTCTTCAGAAATTGCCTTCCCATCAATTAAAGCAGCAGTAAGCTGGTTAGCTGTCGAAGTAGCCAGAACCAATTAAATACAATCAACGCAAAACATACTACAAAACTAAAGCTAAAAAATCAGTTTGTAACCCAAAAGTCTTGAAATTTTAGCAGAGCAACAGATGTGGCCAACAAGTGTAAAAGAATGCATATACGTGATATAATCACACTTAAAGAGCTTCTGATAAATGTTGTAGGCTTTTTCAAAAAAAAAAAAAAAAACTGAGTGCAAATTATGAATGAGACTTGAAATTTGAATAAAATAGCATAGTGAGAATATGGATAAATGATTGTACTGTTCAGATATATAATAACAGGACAAACCAAATTAGAAATATTTATTTTTTTGGATGGACCGAGTCATATATCATCTGAATGGTAAATTAAATAAAATCTCATTTTTGTTGTGCATAAAAATCCAAGTGGCAATATAGAACTACGAGGTATCAAAAAATGGTTAAAATGGTGAGAGTAATACTGCATCAATTCGTAATGTAGTGCTTATTTTCCTTTTCATTTAAAGTAAAATCTCCATTAGTTGCTTCACAGCTTTAAAAAATGGTTGTATGATTTTACGAGTAGCATTTTTCTCTAAGTTATATTAATGGATTATCCATACATAGGTTTGAATGAATAGGGTAAAGAAGCATTGGTTTAGAATAAAGGATTATCACAACTGAATGCAATAAAGTGAATATGAAAGAGTTCTACAGTTAGACTTATAAAGGTTGATCACCATAACAATCTTCTGCTAAGAAAAAAATTTTATCCCGCCTTGACCTAAATAAGGACTATAAAAAAAAGACACCTTCATTAAAGGACTTGCTAGACTGTAATTTCAAAATTTCAAACCTTATGAAACAAGTCTTTCTCATTGTATCCACCATTGCTTATCCCAGATGGTCAAACACCCACCTTCATCCTTATGGCCAACATTCTAATAAATGAATCAATAATCCAAAATCAAACATATAAATTACTTATACACACTAAGGGCCTGTTCTCATTGACTGAACTCGGAGCTGAGGTGAACTGAACTGAAATGAAATGAAATGGATATTTTATAAGAGAAGGAAATTAGGAGCTGAACTGAAGTGAAGTGAACTGAGCTGAATTGAATTTCAACGTAAGAGAACAGGCCCTAAATATATGGTTAGTTATTTCAACATTCTTTAAAACCCAAGCCCTTTCATGTAGAAAAACATACTCAATTTATAACCACTGAGCTCAAACTCCACATATTGCACATGCAGCAGAACAACAATCTCAACCTCTACCTCTTCTCATCATTCAACTAGTACAATGAATCATTTAAAAAACAAAAAGTGAGGCATGGATCATACAAAGTAAAAACTGATGAAAAAAATTCCACCTTAGTCTGAAAAGTCCCAACTTTTGACCAATTGTGAACAATCCAGCCTTTGGTGGGCACCTTCCCAAATTAGGTTTTAATCCTTATAGCAGGTAAACCAGGTATAGGCTTATATAACATGTAAACCATGATTCCTATTCGTTTCTAATAGGACAGCCCTTTTGTTATAATAAGTAAATAAAAATTCTATAACCTTTCTCTCCTCCCCCTCTGCAGTGACCACAGTCCCAACTTCCCCAGGCTCCTTCCTCTCTCCTCCCTCCTTTAGTCCTTCCCAAATCTCCTTCTCCCTAAGCTCCTGGTCTTCAAATTAAAGTCATGGTCTCTCCATTTAAGAATGGATTTTTTGAATTAGGTTGTAGACTAAAAAAATTGTAATTTTACTTTGCTCCTAGAAATATTAGCCAGGGCCATGATCTGGCTACTTCTGCCAGAGACTATGGGTGACTCTGCGTCTCTGCCTCTTGCTTTCCAGCTTAGTGCCAAACCAAAAAGTAAAACAACTATTTCCAAAACCCTTTCTCTATATAGTAATAATATTTAGTTTTACCCCTTGAATTATTGTTGTTTAATTCAAATAAACCTCAATTATGGCTTCAGCTTATACTGCAATTACATATGTCAAATTTACAGCATACTTGAGAACAGAACAGCAAATGTAGGTTGAGGGGATTGCAGAGATCAGATGACATTACCAGAATCCAGCCAGCAGTAGTTTTATTTATAGGCAATTGAAAGTGACGTGTGATTAAGGAGAGAGATCGAAACAGGGGGAGGATGACTAGAGTTAAAGAGTGAATGAAAGTGAGGACCTGGTTAGTTGGTTTGTTGCAGACTTGAGGTGACTGTGTGGCATTTCTGCATCGGTAAGGTGGTTATTTGAGACTGATCAACAGTGGAGGGGCAACAATGGTGATGGCCATGGAAGGTGGTCGGATGAGCTCAATGGGGATGAGAAGTAAAAATCAAAAAAAGGAAGTTTAAAAGTCACTAGGAACCAATTTAGGAATATATCCACCAAAGGATGGGTTGTTATCAGTCAACTAAAGGCAGGACAGATTTGAAATGACCAAAGGTAGGATTAGTAATATCAAACTCCTTATATAAACCAAAGGTAAATGGTCCAAAATGTATTTCGTAACTTCAACTATATAGGGCGCAAAAAAAAACAAAAAAAGGTGAGCTCAAGCTCAATCTTGATACAACTTATAGAGTGTATAGGTCTTGAATTGTTTATATACTGTAATTGTATACCAATCTAGTCCAAAATCCTCACTGAAAGTCTGAAAGATTCTTTCATACTCTATGGTAAGACATACCCAATTAATGAAACACCATGAGTTCCTAAAGCCCTGAACCTCCTATCCTCTTTTGCAAAATTACACTGTATGACTCATCAAGATATCAAGCAATATCTCATCACCAGGTCACCCGCAAAAGATTTTGTCCTATCACTTTGAAAGCTCTTATTAACCTGTAAGCACCTCTGAACCTCAGATGAATATCATATATCACCTTAATAGTGCTTATCTTCTCTAAACCATACATCTTTGGCTTCTGAAGATGAATCCATAGTTTTAAATGTATTCTAAATCACAAACCTCTCTTTGTGTAATATTCTAGCCACCACTAGGAAACTAGCTCACTATAACCCCTTGATTCCCAATTCACTAAGAAGTACTCTACCTTCAAAATCCCTGCACTTAACATGCAAGACTTCCTTAGTTTTCTCATGTTATACGATTACTAAATAATTCTATTCTCATATTATACATGTATGTGTGTGTCGAAACAAGGGATGAAATACATGATATAAACATTATAAAATAAGTGAGCAGCATCAATCAAGGAATTACATGAATGAAAACCCTCTGAACAATATCAATACATTGACTATCAAATTTGGCATATTTGATAGAGTTAGTAGCAAGAGATGGAGGAAACACAAAGATAGATATACAAATGATATAAATGTAATTAAATCAGGAACTTCAACTAGAAATAACTTATGTACAGCTTACAATGATTTGGAATAGAAACAGTTTCTTGTCGGTCCTGATCAACTCTGCAAGTCCAGTCTTCAAGCAGGTCAAGGGAGACAAGAGGTGGTGACTTTAGTATTTGACAGCTTCCATTGTTTGCTAACGATGAAAGAGCTCTCAAAGACCTCAGACCTGTATGCATTGCCACCTCACTTCCTCGTAACAGTGCTGCCAACATTCCTTGATTTCGTCCCCACCCACAGGTCACGTCAAAAACCCAAGGCTGGTTCACTCTGAAGGGTGCTGCTATGAATTCTACAGTACCAATTTTGTCAATCATCCTGATTTTTAAAGTGTCCAAGCATGAAATAACATCCAATGTCTATGCATAAAGGTACAGAGAGCAAGGATAAGATTGCTTATGCAAATTTATCAGTTTACAAGAGATGATGGATCGAACCAAATACAGCTATAAATCCGTGAATCGGACATCAAATTGAACTTCACAATTTGCGGTCAGTTTGTCATCCTTTCACAGATTCATGAATATCTTTCTGCACGGGATTCAAATTCCAGGTCATAGATCTACAACTGTCAATTCAACAAGCTTCGAATTTTTCCTTCGTTTATTTAAATTGTTACATTAGAAAATTTCAAGTTTCAACCACTTCACTTTGACTATCATTTGCTTTATATACATATTAGTTTTGTTGGACTTAATTAGATTCGTCTCAATCTATTTGATTCAAATTTTATAAAAAAAATTTTAAAAAAATTACGAATTACACATTTAAATATATTGACAAAATTTCACATTGGCAATTGTGCCAAGTCAAAATAGCACCCTAAAAAAAGAAGTAAATAGGAACCAGAATATAATTTAACATGATGATAAATAATGCTAGGCATACTTCATAATATACACTTTAGTATCTCTGATTATGAACTATTAATTTTAGTTCAATTACAACTCTATGATACTATTACAGCATTGTATCATACGAAGTAGTATTAATCAACAAATCTAGTAGACATCCTTCGTTGTACAAAAACAATGAAAAGAATAATTTTTAAGATAAGATTGAATTCAATACTACCTCCGTTTTTATTTAGTTGACACATTTTGACTTTAGCACTATTCACACACCTCTCTTTGACCGTGTTTTGTGTTTATAAGTAATGAAAAATATATTCACGTGGGATCTTGTTAGATTCGTCACGTTTTATACTTTTAAAATATCAACTTTTCATAATTTTTGCTTATCGATAATTAAAGATATTAACGATTGAATAAGTGCATTGGCAAATGTGACTAAAGAAACGTGTCAACTAAAAAGAAACGGAGGAACATGGAAGTATACAACTCACTGTAAATATTGATGAAAACATTGGCAAAGTTTGACCAGCAAAAGTTGAATCAATGTGGCACATTTCGCAATTAAAATGATACAATTCATCGAATGAACATACAATTGAGACACACTTGAATTCGCACATACAATAATCAAAATAAACAAAATTATAATAATCTCTAAGCAAAAATATGGTTCAGAAAGTAAAAGAATTTAAACTGTTAATCAGCAACTCAATGGCGCTAAACAATTTGAGCAAGATTTAATACCCAGGAAAAAACAAAATATAAAAAAATTAGGGAAATTGAACAAAAATTAAAAAAAAAAAAAAAAAAAAACAAAGCTTACTTGTTTATCGCCATTAACGGTCAGGACGCTGCTCCTTGTTAGAGAAGTAAAAGTGAAGTGGGGAATCTGCTGGGCTTCACTTTCATAACAAAAGCCGGGCTTCGCCCGATGGTCTGTCTACGCAACTAAGTTCAATCCCTTGGTTTCTAATTTTTTATTTTTTTTTTTTTCAAAGAATGATTTCTAAATTGAGGAATAAATGCTAGAACTAGTAATGTAATTTAGAGACGAAGGGAGTTTTTCATAAGGATTTCATTATAATCGGCACATATGTTACCTAAGATCTTATGTTACCTCTGATTTTTTAAATTGCAACGGTGGAATATTTTATATCTTATAAATAATACCCAAAATTGCAACTAATAAAAATCGGAGATAGTATGAAGTCAAACTACATTGGATGATTTACCTCCAAAAGTACTTATCTTGTTGTAAGTTATAATTTGAATGATATAGTCCTATTTTAAATAATTTATTCTTATGATTTATTCGCTTTTTGGATAATAGAATTATCTATTGAATGATATAATTATTTTTAATGATATAATTACATTTCAAAAAATATAGTCACCTTTGTAGTCACTTTTCGAATGATACATTTATCTTTTAAATGTTATAATAACATTTTGAATGATATAATTATCTTTTGATTTTATTTTGTTTTTTTTTTTTTACGCGGTTCACCCTTTGGGCTAATCCGAATTCGAGGATCAGTTTTGGGTGGTTAAATTTCGGTCCCCTCTCAATTATTGTTGTGGGTGATCGAATACGGGTCCTCCCTACCAAGTGTAGTCACAATCACCACTACACCAACATCCAATTGGTATTACTTTGATTTTGAGTGATATAATTACCTCTTGTATGATATAAACACTTTTCGTTCCATAGTTTAGAAGAGAGGAATCATTTGCAAGTGATTTTTAGAAACCCACTATTCTAGAACTTTTTTTTTTCCAAAGACCTCTATTCTAGAACTTTTACACATGTACTGTTAATTTACAAAAAAAAAAAAAAAAAAAAAAATAATTGGTGTTTATGTTAATGTACAAATTTGACTATCAAGGTCCTTTAATTATTATCTACTACCTCCGTTTATTTAAGTGTTACACTTTAATCCACACATATTTTAAGGCAAATTAATTTACTTAAATATAAAAATTAAAGTGGGATAATTGCGGTAATAAAAAGATTAAATTAAGTTTTATTTATTAACAAATTCTTAAATAAACCTGGTTCACAATAAACTTATTGTGGACTAGCTACCTCTCACGTACTTGGAGTCGTGGGGAGGAGACAACCAATTCAGACTACTTACTTTTTTACTCGTCTTTATAAAAAATTCTAGGGTGGACCTGGTCCACTATAAATTTATTGTGGACCTTATGGTCTCACGTGCAAATGTTAGAATAAAAAAGCCCACGCAAGTTTACCCAATGCAATTCTAACAAAACCCCTACTAATACCCAGTTTTCCCTCATTAAAAAAATATTAAATAAAAAAATATTTAAAAAAAAACTAACTGTACACACTCTCTCTCCTCTACGAAAAAATCGGCGAAATCACAATGTAAAATTCATCAATTGAAGAACGAAATTCTCATGCAATTGATCTCAACAAATTAATTTGTGAATCAGAATCAAACACAAATAACAATGAAGGTGTTTTGGGTGTTTTTGTCCCTCGAGAGAGTTACAGCTCGAAGACTGGTCCGGCGCGAGTTGTACCTTCAAAAACAACAGAGACTCCGGGTGGTTAGAGTTCCGCCTTCGAAGATCAAGTTAGTACCTGAAAAGGTGTAAAAAGGTACGGAAATTTAGGTGGGATCTTCTCGGATTCATAGATCATGTATTCTCTGACGGGAGAGAAAATGGATGTAATAAATGATTGAATATGTCCCCAAAATAGGGGAATATCTCCCTATTTATAGGGTCATTGGGAAAAGTGCCCATTCCTAGGTCATTCTGACCTAGGTTTGGTGGGCTGCGCCGCAATTGCGGCTTTCTCGGGAATTGGGCCTCGAAGGCTGCAATTCCGCTGATATCTGAGGTTGCAACGTGTCAGCTGGTGAGTGGCCTATAATGACTTGTCCAGCTTTGACACCTGGACCTCTCTGATTGGTCCACATGTCTAAGGTATTTTTACCCTAAACATTTTCCCCTCACAGGGGTGACGTGGCGGGCCGCGTGGCGCCTGTGACACGTGTTCCCCTGTGGGTGGTGAACAATAAAAACAGTTAGTAATTTTCTGGGGTATGACGGGGATGCCCTCGTTTCACCCCTCAATAAACAGGTTTTACCCTCCCCCCCCCCCCCCCTTCTCTCCTCTCATTTTCACAACTTTGATATTTTTTAGAGAGAGAAATAGAGATTCTAGTGAGAGATACTCTGCTCCCGTTTGCATCAGATTTCTCGAGATTTCCGTGTGCGTGCTAGACAACACCCGGTCATAGTCTGAAGCTGTTTTCAGATTTCCAGAGCTAAGTTAAAGGTAACCGCCTATACCCTCTTTCAGCTTTTTTTTCTCTTTTCCGTCCGTATACATTCTTGTTCTGTCTATATATACATTCTTTGAAAATAAAAAATGGACTCTCCATCCACACACACGGCACTGCCTAGGACATTCAGACAGTCTCCTGGTACGGCTGAATCTAGAACCCGGGGTGCCTTTTTTGAACAGTCGGAACTTCTTTGCTCATCTCCGAATTCCTCCCTCTCTGTGTCTGTGCAGGACACAATGGCAAGAGTGAAACAAACGGCTATTAAGCTTAGAAGGCGGCGCTCTAGGAAGTGCCCGCAAATGAAGTTGTTCGTGATGAGGACAATGAGGGTCCTGATGAGCAAAGTGGTTCTCCATGTGGTGCCCCCTCTACCCCAAGTGATACCATATTTGGGGAAGCAGACGGCGAGGACGCCGCCTCCTCCCAGGACTCTCTGAGGGGGGAGAGGAGTCAGGCGGAGAAGAGGCCGCCATGAGATTAGGGTCGGAGGCGTTTGGCTCTGGTCAAGACAACTTCGCGGCTGACTACCAACAGCCGGCTAGAGGGCCAGCCCCTCCGGTCCCATGGAGACAAGCATGCTCCCTAAGGATATAGAGCTGTTAGAGGACAACTTTGATGCTTTCAAAGAAGCGCACCCCTTTGGATCGGGGTGGCGAATTGAGGTTCCGCCTGCGGAGGCGACGCTGGCTTGGGGGGACGAAACAGAAAAAGCTGACAACTATTTTGTCTGCTATGAGGCTGTGATTGCAACCGGTCTTCGCTTCCCCCTCCACAGAGGTATTAGAAAAATTTTGAAGGGGTATGATCTAGGCTTCTAGCACCTCACCCCAAACTCGTGGGACAACATTCTAAGTTAAATCACCGCCTGCGAGTTTCAAAACTTAGAACCCAGCTTCGCTGCCTTTGCTCATATGCACTACCTGAGCAGGGCCCCTAGCGAGTATGAGACGCGGTACACCTTGACCACCCTCCCGTAATACTTAATGACCTTAGACAAAGTGTCCAAGTGGGCCAGCTGGAAGGAGAAGTTTTATTTGGTCTCTTCACCCACACTAGATCACAACCGGATCATGCGCCGGTACAATAAGGAGTCGGCTCTTCAGGGCAGAAAGTGCGCTCTTCCTCGTATCTCTTCCAGATCCTACGAGCAAATAATGGAGTCGGGCTTCTTCGAAACCACAACTGAGCCCTTGGGGGATGGGACTCGGATAATTGTTCTAAAGAACAGGATCCCCCATACGGACTTTTTTAAGGACGAGGCGTTCCTTTCCGCCTACGGGTTGAGCACCATGTTCCCAAAGGGTAGATTTGTTATACATCCGGCAATTTGCCGTTTCTGTTTATGCACTTCAATTTTATTGAGTTTATTTGACTAACTGTTTGCTTGTTTTTCGCAGACAATGCGCTGAGAATGGTGTACCCCAACAAAACGCCGGCTAAGTCCACCGCGCAGCTGCGCAAGGAATAGCTGCTTGCCACAAAAGCAACAATCGAGGCGAAGGAAGCCAAGAAGGGTGGGGTAAGACCGCCTGACATGTTTCTTTATGTTCAATTTTTCTCAAGTATTTTGCCGGATGTAATCTTTTTGATTTTTTTTTTTTTTTTTTTTTTGCAGGGTGCTGGCAAAACTATTCCCCGTTCCATCTCCAAGCTGCTCAAGCGGCCGGGAGAGGAGTTAAACAAAACTCTGGCTAAGTCTGTGAAGAAGGACTCTTCCCAGACAACCTCTTCTGCCAACCCGGATCGTCCTACGACCGAGGGCAAAACTTCATCAGCACTAAAGGCTTTAAGTGAAAGCTCGGAGCGCGCTGCAAAGAATGTGTCGGATGCCCCTACAGCATCGAAGAGTGGCGAGCCACTTAATGTTGCAACCGGTGCTGCAACGACTGGGGAGGGTGAAACTCCAAAGCCCTAGACCTAGGGGTGTTAAAAAAAAAAACCCGACTCGATGACCCGCAAAGAACCCGACGGGTATTTGGAGATTTTTTTTTCAAAATTTTAGGAAGGGTACCCGACCCAGTAAAACACTCGGATCACGGGCCGGGCATGGGGCCGGAGTATGGGTGACTCGGGTACCCGTTATTACCCGATGGAAAAAAATACAACTCTAGTCCAGTAAACTTAGGGTTATTAAATTACTTTTCACTCTCAATCGTCATCTCAAATTTCACTTTCTCCCTCTCTCTCCTCTCTCTAATCTCTCTCTTCTCTATTTTCTCTCACCAACTGCTCTATAAAAGACATGTTCTCTGCATCAAATTTTCAAGCAAGTCTACCAACAATCTTGAATATACAAGCTTTGCAATTTGCATGTTGAACTTCGTTCCCTTTATAGTCCTCTACTCCTCTCTACATCAAACAGTAGGTGTTGATACAATTTATTTGTGATACTTTGGGTGTTATGATAAGAATTGACTTTATTATTACTTATTTCTTAGCTGCTTCCTAATGTAACTATGGTTAGTTGTTTCTTATAACTTCGATTGTTTCTATAATTAAATTAGGCGGCTACTTTGATATTGGGTAAAACCTAGTTGCTTTGGGCTGTATTAGTTAGTCTATTTATTGATAAGTATTAAGTTAGATCTGTATGAAAATCTGACATTTTTGTAATTCAATTTAGCAATTAAAAGTTTGGTATGCTAGTGTTCATGAATCATCTTTTGTTAGTTGCAATATATTTTACTGAGTTTGATTATGTTTACATGATTTTTTTTAGAATTTGTTTTACATGGAATCGATAAATAATTCTGATATTTTCGAGTACCCTATGACCCGACCCGAATAAACCGGGTACCCGACAGCCGGGTACCCGATTTATTCAGGTCGGGTCATGGGCTGTCTTTTCAACTACCCGCAAGTACAGGTACCCGGATTTGAACACCCCTACCCAGACCTAAGGTAAGGATAGCATTGAACTTCCCTGGCCGCTTGACTTCATGCGAGTCAAGACTAAGGTCGGCCCCTCTGGAGGTTCAGTTAGCAGCCGGCAGAGAATGAATGCCGACTATGCTGCAACCTTCTCACCAAGTACTTCTTGTGGTGCAGATGTTACCTCCGAGGTGCCTGATTTGCACGCGTTTGCTAAGCGGATGGTGAGGACCCTGACTCAGTCAGAGAAGAACTCTGTGCCTAATCTGCAGGTGGTGGACTTCGACCGGATCATGGGCCAGCTGGCGGAGGTAAGTTGATCTCAACTTAACACTTCATTTTTTCTTCTTTCATTTTGTAAAGTACTTAACTTTCCGTCTGACCCCATTTAGGTAATGCTAAGGGTAGACTAGTTACGGGTCCCCTTCACGCGGAAGCAAGAAGAGGTAAATGGTGCCAAAAAGAGGGCCACTCAAGCTCTCAACTCTGTTGAATACACTAAGATTATGTGTGATGTTGAAATTAAAGCAGTAGAGTTGAAACAAGAGGAGCTGATTTTGAACCTGACGGCTGCTAATGACGCCGCCAAAAACCGGGCAAATGATCTTGAGAAAAAGCTAGCAAATGCACAATCTGATCTCAAGGCATTGGAAGGAGTTGATTAGGAAAATATCAAGCTAAGGGAAAACGTCAGCTGGTTGGGGGTGTGTAGGGAATATTTCAAGCATTATCCCAAACTTGAACCCCACTGTGATCATACACTTAAGTATGGTGGCGTCCAAAGGGAAGGAAACAAGAGCAAAAGAGTCGCTAACAAGTTTTAGGAACTTGTAAACCGTTCACGAGGTGAAGGTTACACCCCTTAACGATCCATGAGATCGTCAACTCCAAAAGGTCTTGAACCAAATAGGGTTCGGGGATGAGGGTACAAATTCAATCTAAAAAAGAAAGAACCCACCCTAAAAAATAGGCCTCTACTTTATTCTACTCGTATTCATGTGCGTTTTCTGACTAACATGCAAACATTATATTAATCATAAACCCGTTTAATCTATGTTGGTTAAATATTAATGCACAAATAAATCTATTATTGGCGATCACTTGAATTAAAATCATATTAGCCTAAGCCAAATTATTAATTATCTTATTAAGCGTGATTTCAAGTACAAATTCCCTTTAAACAAGCATAAAGGCGTGATCAAGCAATAACAATAAATATAGATCAAGCAACATAATCATAACAACAATCATCATAATAATCATAACAATATCATAATAAGGCATATTAAAGCTTAAATATAATAGCAAGATCCTAGGCATGATACTAACAAGATTAATAACAAATCCTAGCATGCAGGCCCGTTTCTGAGACTTTGGTGGCATAGGGGCGGATAAAAAAAATGGGGCCCTTGGTACAAAAAAAAAATTATTTTGGGTATGCACAAAAAAATTTACGAGAGACTTTGTTTAATGCTAAGAAATTTTATTATTACAATAACGCTTAAACAAAACACTTTCTTCTAGCATTTATAGATGCAAAGTCATTAATAATAGTTTCTACATCAATATGCTCTAACATTGTTCTCTCAATACATAAAGTAGCTAAACCATTCAACCTTTCTTGAGACATTGATGATCTCAAGTAGGTTTTCAATAACTTCAACTTCGAAAAACTTCTTTCGGCGGATGCAACCGTTACTGGCATATTCAATAGTATTCGATAAGCAATTGATGCATTTGGAAAGCAATCGGTAGCTTTGACAAACTCTAGAATCTCATGTGCCGACATCAACACATTAGGTAAAGTCATTTGCAATACTTTAAATTCTGAAAAAGATCATCTGCATCAACATCGGACAAATTGTTATTAGAAAAAGTAGTCTTAAAATTGATGCAAGAAATTCTTAATTCATCATTGTCTAATGACTTTAATTTTTTGAATCAAACAAAAAACCAAATATATTATCAAAAACCTCTAATTGTTCAAATCTATTTTTCAAAAAGTTTATTGCCATATCAACAACCACCAAAAAATAATAACTCTAAAAGATTCCTTGGGTGATTGTATTTTTTTATCATTATCATTGTTCTCATCAAATTGTCTTTTCCTATAAATTTGACGCTTTGTCGGAAGTGTAGGCTCTATACCCATATCAAATGCAAGGCTTTTAGCAATATTTATACTAGATTCAAAGCCTTTATTTCTATACTCCTCAAAATATGAAATAATACCTTTAACTTCCTTCATTGCAACTCCAATACACATAGACTTAGATTGCAATTTCTTACTCACAGTGTTAATTGAAAATAAGATGTCATACCAAATCACAATGCCAAGTAAAATTTCATAACTTGCAACACAATTAGCCAAACTTTCACATTCACTCTTTGTCTTAGCATCATTACGACTAGAGTCATACAATTTTTGCAAAGCTAACTTTATTTGAGGCGCTTGAAATCTAATAGCTTTGACACTTTTAATTCTACTTTCCCATCGAGTATTACACAAAGATTTAACAGTTAGCCCAGGAACATTATCAACTAAAACCTTCCATTTTTTGGTAGAACTTGCAAATAATGTGTATATGCGTTGCACAATTCCAAAAAAAGAAATAGCTTTAACACAAGAATGTGCCATATCCGAAAGAGTTAGATTAAGACTATGACAAACACATGGCATATATAAAGCCCTTGGATTTATTCCAAGTAGTCTCGTTTGAACCCCTTGATGTTTTCCTTTCATATTAGAACCATTGTCATAACCTTGACCTCTAACATTATCAACATCTAAATCAAGAGACTTGCACACATTTAACAATTCATTAAAAAGTCCTAATCCAGATGTATCATCTACTATTAAGAATTCTAAAAAAAATTCTTCTACTTTTATCTTATCACAAGACACATTAACACATCGTACAATCAAAGTCATTTGCTCTTGATGGCTCACATCCGGGGTACAATCAAGTATCACAGAAATATATTTATCCTCTTTAATGATCTTTATCATAGAAGTTCTAACACTATGGCCTAAAAGAGAAATCAACTTATTTTGAATTTGAGGACCGAGGTAGTGATAGTGAATTTCATGACCCTTTATACGTCGAACATGATCTTGCATTATCAAATCAAATTCAGCTATCATTTCAATCAAGCCCAAAAAATTACCATTACTATCCTCATACAATTTTCCATTAGATCCAAGAAAAGCTAAATTATGTTTAGCAAGACATTTAACAACAGATACTATTCTTATCAAAACTTGTCTCCAACGTTCCTTTTCTTAGCTTTTAGAATCCCTTCTTGCAACTCTTTATCAATGCCTTTGTTCTTATTCAATCTCAACCTTGTTTCATTCCAAATACTCATATTAGTCAAATGTTCAACACTATTCTCATGTAGTTTGAGTTTCTCACTCAAATGTTTCCAATCATTCACTCCATAATTTGCTAAAAGAGTTTTGTTATTTTGAGAAGTGAACAACTTACAACAAAAACAATATACTTTATCAACATTTTTAGAATAAACCAACCATTTTCTATTCGAAGTCTCTCCATTACTCAACTTTCTAGTAAAATAAATATATGAAAAATGCCTAGAAAATATATCGATAGGAAATGTGAGATTTAAATCTCTTATAGGTCCTTTTTCAATCAAAATATCTCTAGATTTTTCATCAAGTGAACCCAATTTCTAGGATCATACATATCAAAAGGAGGGATAAAGTGTTCATTAACACTCACATCAACATTATCGACATTAGGAACATCAACATTATCATGGTCATCATTAGGAACATCAACATTTGGCACATCATTAGGAACATCAACATTTGGCACATCATTAGGAACATCATCCTTTGGCACATCATTAATATTATCATTATTCAAATTAATCGAAGACTCTTCAACTCGACTTATACAAAAAAACTTATCTAGTGTTCCTCTTTGAGATTCATTTAAATCTTGTATTCGTTTTCTTTTAACCCTTTTATCATGACCGGATGCATGTTTTCTCGGAAACATTATTAAAACAAATTATACAATAAAAAGTTAATGAATGATATCACCAAATCTCGCAAGATGCTAGTAGTAAAGCCAAAAAGTCCAAAAGTCGTCAGATATGGTAGAATGAGCGACACGCTGACACCTACAATATAATATTGATAGCACAAATTAAAAATTCAGTACAATTGAATAAATTATTAAAAGTTTATCATTTGACATACTGATAATTTTTAACTAAAAATTAATTAAAAATTAATCAATTATCATTCTACATTTCTACAATTCGACATTTCGACATATTCATAAATTGATAATTCATAATTAAAAAATTAATCAATTTATCAAATCGACATACTGACAAATGTGACAATTTGATAATTCATAATCAATTAATTATTAATCGTTAATCAAATATAAAATATCATAATTCAAACAAAATTAGAAATTAGAATGAACTGGGAAAAATATAAATTTGACATACTATCTACAGATCTACTGATAATTCATAAATCAGAAATTAAAATTCGTATGACATAAAATTAATATGATTATTTCAGAACTTCTCTTGTAAAATCGAATAATCTATACATTAAAATAAATTAATCATTTGTAATTTCTGGAAAAAAAAAATTGGAGTACAGAACAGAACATACCAATGACTTAATATCAGGCCCGTACCGTTTACGAGTTTATCTTCGAACATCGAAGCCAAAATCCATAATAATGGTGAAAAATTAATAGAAACAAATAGAAAAAATTGATTAGGTAGATTGATATGTGAAGAACAACTGAAAGAGTATAATTTATAGAAAATTCATAGATTAATCCCGTTGAAAATTGATTGCAAAGAAAAACGTTTATGGGGGAAATCATCACTTTAGCATTAATTTGGGAAGGAAGATGAAAAATATAGGTAATGATACAAATAATTGATTTCATGGATGAAAATAGAAGATTGTACGGATGAATTGGTTAGATTATGGGATTAATTTGTCAAATTTAACTTCCCAAAATGAAGGAGTTAATTTCAAGGAGGAATATTAATGATTTACTGTGAGGAGTTAATAAGGGAATGATTGACTAACATACCAAGAAATGCCGCTTACTTCATTATCAGTAATATTATAACTTTATTATTATTTTTTTTAATAACTAATTTGATTTTCAGATTTTGGGGCCCTGGGCGGGTGCCCCGGCCCAGATACGGCCCTACTAACATGTCACTATGCACTAAAGATCAAAGCTTTAAACCTAACATGATACTAACATGCTATTAGAAATAATAAGAGGCACCCTAAACATGATTCTAGAAAGCAATAAATAACATCCTAACATGATACTAGGAATATTAAATCTAAGCATGCTTTCTACATTGAAATAAAAAGGGAGAAAGCTAATTACTTACTTCGAAGCTAATTACTTATTTCGAAGCCTCGTACCTTTTTTTAATAACAAAATACACGCATTAGTAAACATCAATGAAAATAATAAATCAAAGAATTAAATTAAATGATTGAAAAAAAGAGTTAAAAAGTTTAGACTGGATTTGGGACCAAACCCTCAGAAAAGTATAAACCTTTCACGTCTAAGGTGAAGGCAACTTCGAACTTGGCTAGGTGTTTCTAGATCTTGTGAGTGCGGTATTGTGTTTGTAAACGCTAGCTAGAAAGAGAGAGAGAAAGAAAGCATGTATATTGCTCGAGAGAGAAGAGAGAGAGAGAGTTAGATGATTGTAAATGAATAAAAATAGAGGTCCGGGAATTTGATTGAAAAATAGTCAGAATTTGAAAAGGAATAAAACTCCAAATTGTCGCCAGGAATTAATCATGTCGCCAGGCGTTCCTGGCGACAAGCTTATCGTTTTGCGATAGCTTGGATTTTTCACGCGCTTTCAGCACGGAGTCCACTTATCAATAAAATTGAGTTGTAAAGTCCGTACAAAGGCTAAAATCGTAATGTCATATAAAACATTATTTTACTCCAAATAAAACTCATATACATAATTATGAATCCTAATTCCACTAGGATATGAAAAGAACCTTCTAGAAGCTCTAGAAAACTATAATCAATCCTACTAGCTTTAGGAATAATAAAATAGGCCCTCCTCTAGATCATTGGGCCGTATGTAAAGATTAAACCGGGCCCAGTTTAGTATTTTGGCCATAACTTCCTCATTATTCATCGGAATTGGGCTTATGATATATCGTTGGAAAGCTCTTTTTGAGCCCCGTCCAACTACACTATTATTGGACCCTTATCATGGACCAAACTAAACTGGATTGGATATTTTCATAAAATAGAGTTGGTTTTCGAAAACAAAAAGAAAGATTTTTAATAAAAACTAACCGCAACACTAGACTTTTCACACTTTCACTTCATTCGATTATTGTTCAACGCAAAAGTTATTCATCACTGGGTTTGGTTTTGGGGAGACAAAAATGGGTGTCTACATGGTGGAACTAGTCAATCTGAGGAGCCAGCATCGAGAGGAGCTCTCTAAGGAGCAGAACCGGCTGGTGGCCGAGAATGAGCGGGACACTGAAGCCTGTCTGAGGATCACCTGGGATCTTCTTTACCCAGACGTGGACTTTAAGTGTTCAAGCTTAGGTATGACTATGCCACTGATGCCCAAGCTATGGGGCGTAAGCTCCACCTCCGTTCAAAGCCTGGGCCTTAGAATTTGGCTATGAGGTTTCTGATGATGAAGGGGAACTGGCTGAAGGCCAAGAGGGTCAAGCCAACCAGCTCCAAACTGACCAAGTCTAAACAGTTGAGACAAATGAAGGAGACCTCCCAACCAGTCAGGACCAGCCGGAGCAGCAGCCTCAGCAGCCTTGAATCAACCACCCATTCTTTCTGCGGCAGTATGCCATTTATCTTTTCTTCCGGCCCGTGTGCCGTGTATGCTTGTACTTTACCGACTGTGGAGTTAGGTAACAATATTTTTTCTTTTCTTTTCTGCGGATGTGTATCCGGTTAACAATATTATTTGGCCTTTGTCCTGATTTTAATTAATGAAGTATTCCAACTTAGTCAGTTTTTCATATATTGCGTTTGAGTTTGAATTTTGAACTTTGCATATATACTTGATATTTTGCCTAACTTATGAAAAGCATGCGGCAAATAGTAATCTAATCTGGCTATCCTTGCCCCTAGGCGGCTGTGTGGTTGGTTTCAACTTAGATTGATTGATTGGCTTGGAAACGTTTTATACTTTAAGGAGTATGAGATGTTTGTAAGCCAATCAATCACAATGATGATTGCCCCAAACCAAGTGCACATCCGTCCATTGAAACAGGCGTTCCAGCCTCTTACTATAGCCATTGCATAGTGCTCCTTTGCCCCATTGGGGGAAATTATGCAATTTTGGAATAAATAGTCTAAGTAAGAACTTCAGTCGATAGTCGACTGATATCCTAAGACATCCGGTTACCTGAAAACCTAGTCGTTCTTTAGATTATTCTGGTCAGACGGCTATGAATTAACCAATTAGGTCGTTCAATCTTTGCAGTTTGCATGCGTACGTAGAGCAAACAATAGAGTGCTCTCTGCGATGATAACACCCGGAGGGGCGTTGCCGGACGCCATGTTTCATACTGGAGCAGGCGATTTTATAAAATATACAACCATCCGGCCATAGGCCTCATGTCTAAATCTAGACCTATTGTGTAGCCACTAAGCCTTTTTGTTCTTAGTTTATTTATCTAGCCATTAGCCGCATGTCACTTGGACGTTGAGTTTAGCTGCTAAGTTTCAAACTTAGCTTAATAAATAAATGTGAATGGACCGTCTGTGCATTTCCCAGACGGCGTAAAATAAGCAATAAAAAACAGTAACATAATTGAAAACAAAAGGCAACCTTTTCATTGATAGACTTCTTGTTTACAAAAAATTTACAACTCTCAGAATTAGTACTTTTTTAAGATGTCTACATTCCAAGTTCTGGACAGGCGTCTGCCGTCTGGAGTTTCGAGGTGGTAGGTGTTATCCTTAAGTTCATCATAGATCCGGTAGAGCCTTCCCAATTAGGAGTTAGCTTTCCAAGCTCATTGGCCTCACCTGTTGCCTCCATTTTGCATATCACAATGTCCCCAACTTTCAAAGGACGTTTGTGTACTCTCTTGTTGTAGGCTCTTGTCATTATGGTAAATCTCATGACGCAAGGCAGCATTGCTCCTGTGTTACGGGAGTGAGTCCAATGCCAGCCGCAAGGCCTCCCAATTTGCCTCTTCATCGTAAAGCATGACTCGAAGAGTCGGCTCATAATGCTCGATGGGTAAGACAGATTTAGCACTGTATACCATGACAAATGGGGTTACACCGGTTGCCCCTTTTGCCGTTGTCTGGATGGCCCATAGAACATGAATTAATTCTTCTGCCCATAAACCACCGGCTCTTTCAATTTTCTTTTTGATGTCGTCTGAGATGAGTTTATTGAAGGCTTCAACCTGGCCCTTTGCTTGGGCTCGACCGACTGATGAAAAGCAATGTAAAAGCAATGTAAGATCCCTTGATCTCCCAACCAAGTTTTGAGTTGAGGCGCCTCAAACTAAGGGACATTATCAAACACCATAGACATAGGTACCCCAAACCGGGTGATGATGTTCTTCCAGATGAAAGAGATGACATCCTTTATCTTGATGTTCTTGACCGCCTCTGCCTCCACCCACCAGAATGTATTTTCTTCCACCTGGTGCAGGCGTGTAAGGACCTAATGTCCATACCCCATTTAGCAAACGGGACTGGGCTGTGGATTGCCGTCAGATCAGTAGCCACACAATGAATCAGTTTGCCAAATCTTTGGCACTTGTCGCATTTTTTCACCATCTCCTTAGCGTCTGACTCAAGAGTGGGCCAAAAATAACCCTGTCGTCTGGCTCTGACGGCTAAGGACTTGTCGCCTATATGAGAGGCGCAATATCCCGCATGCAATTCCTTGAGAACTTCCTTCACAGTGCGGGGTAACTTCATGTCAATTACCGCCTGTATCTTCTCGAGGTTAGCCTCTATCCCCCTTTGATCAATCAGGAATCCGAGAAACTTCCCAGACTCAACACCAAAGACGCATTTCTTAGGATTCAACATGACCTTATGCCACCTGAGTATGGTGAAGGTTTCTCAGAGATCAGCAAGATGATCCGTCTGCTGCTTGGATTTGACTATCATGTCATCAATGTACGCCTCTACATTCCTCTCAATTTGATTAATGAAGATTGTATTAATCATCTTTGGAAAGTAGCAGGAGCATTCTTAAAGCCAAACAACATCATAGTATAGCAGAATAACCCCCGATCAGTGACGAAGGCCGTCTTCTCTTGATCTTTTTTCCACAGGGGTATCTGATGGAAGCCGGAATAGACATCCATAAAACTCATCAAGGCATGACCGGCTGTAGAGTCGACCAGACTGTCGATCTTTGAAAGCGGGTAACTGTCCTTGGGACATGCCTTGTTGAGGTCTGTGTAATCAACACACATACGCCAGGTACCATTCGGCTTCTTTACAAGTACAAAATTTGCAACCCAGTCGGGGAAGTTACATGGCCGAATGAACTCATCGTCTAGCAGCTTTTTTACTTCGGCAGCTGCCGCCTGACGTCTTTCCTCGCCGTGATTTCTCTTCTTTTGCCGGATGGGCTTCTTTTTTGGCTCCACGGCGAGTTTGTGGACAGCGAGATCCGGGCTTACGCCTGGCATCTCTTCCACTTCAAAGGCAAAGATGTCTTTGAATTCCTTCAACAGAAGGTGCAAGTCTACACCCAACTTAGCATAAGCAGCCGTCCCCACCTTAACAGTACGCTCTGGACGGCTGTCGTCCAGAGTGATATCAATCTGTTCACTAGCCGGCTGGGGGCGGAGCTCATCTGACCGTTCACCGATCAATGATTGCTGTATCTTTTCTTTCTTCACCTCCACCAACTAATCAGCCCTCCTTTTCTTTTCGGCTGCTAGTGGGGTTGGGTTGGCATCCTTGACTTCGTCAAGGTCTATTGGCTCCTATCCTTGGTCTTTTGAGGTCACAGTGGACTTGACGGCTGAGAGATAACACTCCCGGACCGTCTTCTGGTACCCATTCAAGGAGCCAACAGAACCATCATCCTTCTCATATTTCCGCAGCATGAGGGAAGGGATGATTACCGCTTTGGCTTTGTTCAGAGTTGGACGGCCCAAAATAATGTTATAGGCGGTCAGCTCCTCAACTACCAAGAACTTGACGACCAGGTGTCGCCCTTCTCCTTTTTCTCCCAGCCGGATGGGTAGATCAATCCTACCGACTAGGTACACCATTCCACCCCCAAAGCCAACTAAGGGCTGGGTAACCGGGTGCATGCTGTTTGGTTTATACTTTAGATTCTATAAGCACTTGAGGCTGATGATGTCCGATGAGCTTCCGGTGTCAATAAAGATCCGCCCAACCAGCTGATTGGCGACCTTACATTAAATGACGACCGGATCGTCATGCGGACGGCGGACGCTGCCCCTGTCCTTCTAAGTGATAAGAACGTCTGGGAAGGTGGAGCTGGCAAATGCCTGCTCGTCATCAGCAGCCTTGTCCATCTTTCTAAGATGGCTCTTAGTGCCCCGGATAGTAGGGCCACCACATGAGAACCCGCCTGCTATGGTGTAGACCGGAACTTTGTCAGTGTTCGAGCTACTAGTAGGATAGGAAGTCCTAGACGACTGCCACGAATTCTTCTTATTAGTCCCTTTGGACTTGGAGATGTAGGACTTCAACATCCCTTTGTCGGCCAGACGGTCCAACGCCCGCTAAAGATTGAAGCAGTCATTGGTGTCATGGCCAACCTCCTCATGGTATTGGCAGAATTTATTTTTGTTCCTTGATTGAATGGAACTTTTCATAGGATTCGGCTTCTCAAGAGTCAGCCGATCCTTGATCTCCATGAGGATGGAGTTGCAGTCCTTATTAAACTCGTACTTGGGGACATACGGTTTAAACTCTTTCTTTTTCTTCTGGGACAGCTGGTCAGAATCACTAACCGCCCAGACTTTTTTTCTCTTCTTACTCTCTTCTTTTTTCTTTGCCAGCTGTCTTTTTGTTTGTCAGAATTCTTGGAGTCTGGCTGATTGCTAGGCGAGCAGAGGTCGGTTGCTTGTATATAGCTTTCCGCCTCCCTCAGGGCCGCCTGCAGGGTGAATGCCCCTTTTCTAATAAGGTCGAACTTAAAGGTCGACCCGTCTCTCAGACCCTTGAAGAAGTCTGTAAAATCTACCTCGTCAGACAGTCCTTGAATCTGAATTCTTATCAAATTGAACCGCTTGATATTGGAGCGAAGCCCTTCTCTCTCTCCCTGCTTAATGGTGCTCAAGTCAAGACTTGTTTTCTTCGCAGGGATGTTCATCGAGAAGTTGGAGGCAAACAAGAAGGCCGCCTGTATGGCTCTCATGTAAGGACAATGAATTTCTTACAGAAGTTTCATTGAAACTGTTTGGAAAGCTTGAGGTAGAGGCTGACTCAGACAGCTGCTGACTTCTCCTTCGCTCAATGATGTGTCGAGCGTCGAAGGCTGATTTTTTGCTCCCAACCGGCTGTTCTTGTCGGGTGTTTCCATACGAACCCTTCGGTAGAAGGATCTTTGTCCAGTCACGTGTTGCGGCTGCCTTTTCCTTCGGGTGTGGAGTTGGCTGCCTGTCCTTGACCGACTTCTTCTTCTCAGCTTGAGGAGTCTTCTTTGCTGACTGACCCTTGCTAGAGCCAGCCTTGTTTTTGTTGATCAGATCCTTGATTTCACCCTTGAAACTATTCATGAATTTTATGAGTTCATTCCGGGTTCCGAGATCGAGTTATTCTCTGATGGGAGAGAAAATGAGTGTAATAAATGATTGAATGTGTTCCAAAATGGGGGTATATCTCCCTATTTATAGGGTCATTGGGTAAAGTGTCCATCCCTAGGTCATTCTGACCTAGGTTTGGTGGGTTGCACCGCAATTGTGGCTTAGAATTGGGCCTTGAAGGCCACAATTCCGCTGATATCTGAGGTTGCCATGTGTCAGCAGGTTAGTGGCCTATGTTGACCTGTCTAGCTTTGACACGTGGATCTCTTTGATTGGTCCACATGTTTAAGGTATTTTTACCCTAAACAGAAGGTATCAATTATTACTCTTTATTTAGATTTAATTTTGAAAAAATTGATTATGTTGATTTTGTTCTATTCATTTTTATATTTCTGGATATGTGCAAATTCTAATTCAAGATCTCGTATATGATGGAACGAACAAAATGAGGAAGATAATTGTGAAGGAGATGAATAACACGAGGATAACAATAATCTTCATTTTGTTCATCTCCTTCACAATTATTGAAGATTATTGTATGTTATCCTCGTGTTGTTCATCTCCTTCACAATTATTTAAGATTATTGTATGTTATCCTCGTGTTGTTCATCTCCTTCACAATTATCGTCCTCATTTTGTTCGTTCCTTCATATTCGATATCTTGAATTAGAATTTGCACATATCCAGAAATATATTAATGAATAGAACGAAATCAACATAATCAATCTTTCAAAATTAAATCAAAATAAAGAGTAATAATTGATACCTTCATTGTTATTTGTGTTTGATTCTGATTCACAAATTGATTTGTTGAGATCAATTGCATGAGAATTTCGTTCTTCAATTGATGAATTTTACATCGTGATTTTGTCGATGTTTTCGTAGAGAGGAAAGAGAGTGTACAGTTAGGTTGTTCTTTTTTTTAATGAGGGAAAACTGGGTATTAGTAGGGGTTTTGTTAGAATTGGACTGGGTGAACTTGCGTGGGCTATTTGGTTCTAACATTTGCACGTGAGACCATAAGGTCCACAATAAATTTATTGTGGACCAAGTCCACCCAGGAATTTTTGTTTAGTGTGATATAATAAGATGTGATATGATTAGATAGATGTGGCCAAGTACACTTCTCACATTCCAAGAGAGAAGAGTGAATTGGCTCATCGCTGCAATCTTTGGAAGGGAGATGGCAGTTGGGTATAAAACCCACTACCTTGTTCCAGATTGTGTGTCTAATTTGTATGAAGCTGAGCGGCCACAAGTTGCAGCAACATCTCTTCAGCAGAATTGAAGCTCTAGGAATCTTAGTTATGGGTGTCGTTAGCTTTTGGGTTACTATGTGATGTATATACTTATCTCTGCAAGAGATTACTAACGGATTTAGCTTTTGCCTATGACTTAGACTTATTTTGCTTCTACATCAATTTTCATTGTATAAATTATGTGATGTATAATGTAAATATTATGGCTTTAGCCTATTAATATAATCTTTCTTTTCTTTGTGTTAAAAAAAAGTACACTTCTGATAATAACAAGAGCATAATTTTTAGTTGTTTATTTATTTTTTGTTATTTTTTTTACATCTAATGGAATTGTATGATGGCGCTACATATAAAAGATATTTTTAAAAAAAAACAAATAATATACATAAAAAAAATAAATAAAATAAAAAATAAATAAATAAAAGCTTTGGTTACAAAAGCAAAGACTTATTACCACACAATTTCCCCATATTGTTCATGTATTTTGTCTCTATATTTTCAATCTAAATCATCTAATAGAGGGTGACATATAGCCAGTAATAAAAATTGACACTTAGGGCCTGTTCACATTTACTGAATTGAGCTGGACTGAGCTGAACTGAACTGTAATTAAGCTGAAATAAATATGGAGTATTTTATAAGAGAAGGGAATTAGGAGCTAAACTGAATTGAACTGAAATTAAGCTGAAATGAACAGGCCCTTATTCATTGTAATTTTATGGTTTGGGTTGGTTATTTAGCTGGCTGGTCCAGGGAATTATACTACCTACGTTACATATTAGTTGCAACTTTGCCCTTGACACGGATTTTAAGAGAAAATTTCATAATAGGTGATTAATGAATCAAACAATAGATAATTAAGGGTAGGAGAGAGAAAGTAAAGGTAATTAATAAATTGACCACCACCACCAACAACAGTCACCCCGCAACCGTAGCCCAACAGCAACCACCCTGCCATCGTCGCCCAACACCCTGAAACCACCTCCTCTCAGCCGTAGCCACCCAGAAACCACCCACATCCACCTTCTAACAACCCATAAACTACCCACACGCACATCGAACAACCCAGAAATCACCCAGAAACCATATTTAAGTGTAGATCTGACGATTTTATGACGATTTCGTGGTTATTGTGAGGAAGTCATGGGTTTTGTGAAGATATGTAACGAAGTCGTGGGTTTAGTGACCAATTTGTGAAAATTTCGTGAGGAAATTGTGGGTTTTGTAAGGATTTGTGATGAATTCGTGGGTTTTGTGAAGATTTGTGAGGAATTCGTGGATTTTGTGACCAATTTGTGAAGATTTTCTGAGGAAATTTATGGATGAAGGAGAGAGAGACTGATGGAAGAAGAAGAAGAACCCAGATGAACTAGGATATTGAAATTTCATCAGATCTGGAAAATAGCAATGAATTGGTTAGATTTGTTGAAAGAAGCTGGGTGGTGAATAATTAATTTGGTGGGAATTATTAAATTAATAATGTTGGATAAATGGTTAAGGTGATCAGATTATAATATGTAATTGAGATTATGATTTCTTAAGTAAGGGTAAAGTAGTAATTTCATATGAAAAAATTTACCAAGAAAGGAAAGAAATAAAAAGTTGCAACTAATAGGTAGCACCCCTAAATGGCAAAAGTTGCAACTAATATGTAACGGAGGTAGTACAATTATTTTACCTAGTGTGTTCCTTTTCCAAGAGTACAAAATTCCTATGCTCCAAAAATGTTTTTTGTGATGGCATGATGAGCAGTTCATGTGTTGCATATTTGATGGGTTAATAATTTCAATTCCATACACATATCCATCTTTCTTTAGGTAGGTCTTGGGTTTGATTGTCACAGGCATGAACCGATGAGTGATTATGGTGTTTGAAGCGTGTTGGCTTTAATATTGTACTTATTAGGTTAACCCAATAAAGATACCTCGTTATGATCTCATTCATTAACTATTACAATATGTTTAAATGTGTTTGACGTTTATTTGATTCATTAAGCTTCGTTGAATGCATTTTGAATTTTTGTTTTTTATTTAATTCAATTTGCTTTGTTTGAATGTGTGTGACTTTTATTTAATTCAATAAATTACAGTAAAATAGCCAACAATATTTTCATTTAAAAAAGTGTTGTAATTATATATATAAAAAGAAAAAAATCCATTTATAAAAAGTGTAACAATGAAATAAAAACGGAGAAAGTATCAAACAACTATACTCAAAATTATGCTCTTTTAAGAAAACAAGATACACGATTAAAATTAAGTCGGTTGTTTTTTTCCAAACAAATTAAACAATGCATTAAGCAAATGTGCAATTACACAAAATTCAGGTGTATGTTAGGGGTCATATGTCATATCCCTATTTATTTCCCCTATTTGGTTTGCAAAATTTGTGTGGCCAAAAGCATGATTGACGTGGCACGTGGCTAAGTTCTTGTTTGGATACTTCCATAATTCCATTTCACCACTATGCATGCATATGAATTTATCACAAGTTGTTATCATCCAGAGAGCTATAGAAATTTACAGGAAAAATGTCACATGCTAAACATCACCATCTCCTGCAGCTGCTTGCCATTCTTTTTTTGTTTTTATTTATGTCTAATTTTATGTTAAGGAATTATGTTATTGTAAATAATTTGATTGATGATGATTGGGGCCTTAACTTAATGCTTGAAAGGTAGGACTCACGCGACCAATTCTTAGAGGTAATTATAAGCTTTGTCTTTCAAGTTGTTCAAGTCTTGAGGATGAAAGAGACTTGTGTTTTTGTGATGTTTGATGGATGAATAGTTCGTTGTTACGTACTTCCTCCGTTTCTAATTATAATAGTAGTTTGGTGATTGGTCAAGGTCTTGAGGGCTAGTTTTAAAAATCTGGGTTTATATTGGTACGCCAAAATTATTGTTTGTTGTTTAGATATTTTCATCATTATAATATCACATTATATATACATATACAATAATACATTGGAATCCGAGTTGAGGTTGTTATTTATTATCAAAGAAAATTTAGAAAAAAAATCAATTTTGACTTACTAAATCAAGAAAGTGAATTTTAGCTAGTTTTTAAAAAGTTGTCTCTCTATTTCATGTTAAATAAGTTGACCAACACATTTGTTATTTTGTATATATACACCTTTAACCATTTATATCTATAATGTAATGATAATGCGTTAAAAGCATACATTAAGATGAACCTTTAATTCTTTAAAAAAAATCTATTAAAGTCAACATATACTTCCTCCATTTTCTTTTAGATGCAACACACCCTTTAGCGCGGTAATAAAGAAATGTGGGGTTTACATCAATAAACCTATACTAAAGGCGAACCTCAAATGACACATGTCATTTTGTGATAAAATATTTTCCCGCCTAATTTTACTTTCCAAAAATTTCTTTTTAGTGCAGTTTTTACTAAATCTTACCATACTTAAATTATCATTTTCAAGGATAAGTACACACACGATATTTCGTTGCCTATTATATTAACTATTAATAACAATAAATTTCCCTTTTATATTACTGTACAACAAATCTAAAGTTGGAAAAACATTATTCAATCAAATCAATCATTTATAAAATTTCTACTAATCAACAAATAAGAAAAATGTATAAACTATAATATGATACATAATAATTTCTTATAAAATTAATGTTAGTACCATAGATTCACAGGCAAGACATATTTATGTGTCAATTGATTTCATTAAAGTTTAATTTATGATAATCTTTGAATTAATAAGTTAAATAAAAATCTTAGTACTATCCGTGCATGCACGGGGTCTACACTAGTAATATAATAAACTTTAAAATAGGATGAGTAGTTGTTCGGAGTGTAATTTAGTGGGTCATGTGTTTTAAATAAGGGAGTAGTATAGTTTTTCCCTAAAGTAACTTTCCTTTTATAGTGTGTTTCAAGTATTGTGACATTTCCTTTTTAGATAAGTGTTGCAAGTAAAAAAAAACGGAGGAAGTAAATAGTAAAACATAAATAAATTAACATGCTGTATATAACCTACTTCAAAGAGGTATATGCTCCTTAGTGCGTAGTATAAGAAATTTGAGGTAAATATTCATACATGCATCAATAATATGTCTATAAATTGTGTTACATGTATTATTTTTATTATCTATTATTCTACATTCGAATAAATTTTACATCTTCTCACATTCTTTTCTGTCGATTCTTCCGACAAACATTGCAATTGACAAAATAAAGGGGTATTAGTTTCTAGTGAATTGTGTAAATAAGATAACGAACTTCAAAGGAAAATGGTGATAGAATGGACTATTAATGAGCTGGGCCCAGGTCAGGCCCATAGGATGGTCCAAATAAGAATTATTATGTTTGGTGTACATGTATGTAATATATTTATGTCATTGTTAATTAATTGCATATGGTATAAAAGAAAAGCTCATTACCAAGTTCTACAGTAGATCAGATGTCTAAAGATATCACAAAGAATGGGAAAGAGTATTGTTCATTACTCTACATTGAAGTGACTTGTTTTTGAACTAGTGGAACCCAAGATAAGAACTTTCCATTGACCCACACCTGGATTTTTGAGTGAGTTTCAACTTAGATATACCATTAGATCTTGCAAGAAGAGTGTTAATTGAAGTTCATGGTTTTGTTGCTAGCTTTTGGGGGAACAACTTGTTGTATAATTATTTCGACTTTCTTGTTTTTTCTCACCTTATAAGTTGAGTTACATTAGAAAAGACTCCCTTTAAAAACGGTTTTTACAAGTTTGATGAGTTACGACACTATTTTGAGGATTAAGATAGAGCTCATATTACTCTTAAAGATATTTCTTAAAACTTTAATTTAATTCATTTGCAAGTTTAAAGCAACTGGGTGAAAACCATTCATTTGCAAATTATTATTCAACAAGTGATTCTGAAATGTCCATTCAGCTCCTAGGTTTACATTTAGACATTCAATTTGCTCATGTTTTGTTGATCATCAACTTTATGGTAAAAACTTATACTGCGTATGAATTAGACAAATGGCCAGGACATCTTTGTTGTGCAAGTTGCAAGGTTGTTGAGCATTTAATTAAGAGATCCTATATCACTGTACCATTGTTGTAGACTTGTAGCTTATAATTCATCAATTATTATTATTATTATGGCATCACCCTTTCGGTGTAATGTTTTGAGTAATGAATAATTTCAACAAATTGCAATATCTCAATCATACCTTACATTATTAATCTTGATTAGACCATTCATCATCAATAATTTGACAAAATTAAGCCTAATAAAAAGATAATCTCATTTACAATTAATATCGTATAAAATGATAATTGATAGTTCTATACCTTGTATAATAATCACCCCAAATTACATCAAAGTCAATTTTATGAAAAGTTGACGTCTCTATTAATATGATTAATAAGTCTTACAATATAGTACTCCCTTGTCCCTTCATACCTTAAAATTTTGTTGACTTTTTTTGTGAACCAATTAATGTCTAAGAATAAACTTTTAAAGACAGATGAAGTACAACGTGATGAATATGGAATATGTTTACGACGAATGATAATGTAAAGCATGTATGTATCCACATTGTTTTCAGTTTATATCAACCAAAAGTTGATGAATAATTAAAGAAAAGGCTTCCATCATTGAATTTACAACTATCCTTTCATTGATGAGTAAAATGAATGTACTCATTACAAATTGGATCATCTTTTCACCTTCTACTAAAACCTTAGAAATTCCAAAACCAAAAAAAAAAAAAAAAAAAAAGAAAAAGAAAAAGAAAAAAACAAAAGAGACAAGGTAAGGTCCCCTCAATTCCTTTTAAAAAGGCCCAAAATCCAAATGATACTACTGTTGTGGGCCTTCGTCTCTTTCTGCTCAATAAAGGCCCGCGCCGTCGGGTACTTCCTTTGTCTCTCTCTCATCATGTGCCCACCACCCCCCTTCATCTTTTTCTCAATTAATTTTTTTTACTTTATATAATAAAATTAGAATAATTATAAAAAAAATTTAAAAAAAAAATTAAAACCGGGCATTTTCAAAGCCGTGTAAATCACTAACAGACCGGTTCAAGGACTTCTTCATTTTAGCCATCTTAGCCAGCTGCTCAGCCGCTCGCCAAGCCGACGTCGGCGTAAGCGGATCACCATTTTCATCCACCATTTGCTGGGCCACATTAGCTGCCTCTTGCTCCTTTTGTACTTGATACTGCCTCCTCCAATGCACATGCCCCAACTCACACTCTAACCCTCTAGCATACTCCTCGGCTGAGGTTAACCCATTAGCCGAGGATTGTAACACCAAGGCACGAGCCGAGGTGAGGAGGTGGTGAGCACTACTAAAGTCGTAATGCTCAACCAACCGTCTTGACTCGGCTACGGCTCGGGTGTATATAAAAAGGTTCCGTAGCCGTTCGATCCTCGGGTCAGAGGATCGGATTGCGTGGGGTCGCGGGACTAGTAGGGCCCGCTCCCTCCCATACATGACCTCTTGAGTCACCGGATCTTTATAACTGCAACGCACAGACATCACATGGTGGGACCCAATCGCTGACATAGGCACCTTCAGTTCTATTAACAACTCTCTTTCCTCTTCGGCGTACAAGTCCCCAAGCCGAGCCGAGTCCGAGCTCATTAAACTCGGTCTACCAATACATGAATAAACCGCCATTATCTCAGCCGAAGCCGAACCCGAAGAAAACCCGAGTTGAACCCGTAAATCCTGAACCACTACACTTAACAAACCACCCACACATTTCGCAAACGCGTCTTGCTTCGGTTCAGGAGTCCGGAACCCGAACCCGGATGGATGAACCGGGATCTCAATATGAGCGAACCGGGTCGACGACATTTGAGACGCTCTCTGCCGTTGATTTGAACTTGGCGGATCATCTTGACCGTCGGATAAAAGAATTATACTACAAACCGGGTTTTTCTCTCTCCGATCTTCTAATACTTTTGACGCTTTTTTTAACGCTTCTCCAACGGATGTACCTTGGCCACAACTAAGGTGGTCGATGATCTTGCGCGCAGATTTCTGCCCCTGCGAAGTCATTCTTCGCAACGGCAGCAATCGCTGAGGCGCAGAGGAAAACGCAACGATGGATAATCGATCAGCTGAGCTCAACGAGGAGATGACAAGTCGCATTGCACGCTTCAACATTTGGAGCTTAGGCCCTGTCATACTGCCACTCACATCAAGGACCGTAACAAGGTCAATTGGTGCGCGGTGGGTTGGAGATAAAATCGCCTCCGGAGTCGGAGGCGCTTTTACTCGCAACGCCACCGCGTACGTCTCATGTGTCCGAGACCCCGAAACAACCGCAGCCTCCGGCAACAATTTCACTTCAACATGTCGTGGTGCCTTTTTGTCAACTGAGTTGTAAGGATCAATAGAGGATGATTTAGTGTTGTTACTAACAGGCGGTTTCTTCGGGGTAACAAAGAAGCCTTGGAATTCTTCGGAATCCTCTGTTTCTTCAGCTTCTGGAATGGGGTTGAATCGAGGAGAAAGAAGCGGTTCGTCATCATTATATGGTCTATCTGATTGTCTTTTGAGTGATTGTACTCGCTTATCCTCGAAATGAATCCTGGCGCTCCCGGTTGGCGTAGCGGGAGCGCTCATGGCAGAGGACCTAGCATTAGTAGTGGTAGTGGTAGTGGTAATGGTTTTCTTTTCGACAATCTCTTCCGCCTCGGAAGGGTTGTTCTTGTGGAAAGAGAGAAGAGGGACATCTTTCCATGTGATATTACAAACTGGACAGATCAAGGAACCTTGCTTCCTCACATGGGCAGCTATACATGGAAAATGAAATGCGTGTGAGCATTCCGCCGTGTATATTGCCATCCCCTGTCCTGTTTTTACACTCTGCATACACAATCCACATCCATTCTGCAATCCCCAAAACAAAAAATTAATATTAATAACACCCAAATTAATACTAACTAAATTTGTTCATCTAATGCAATCGTATATGTAAGTAATTCTGTACATCATTCGTTAATTACCTTTGTAAGGCGGAGGGTGTTCTTCAGCATGGCGAAAGGGGAGCGAGGAGACGAAGGATTAGACCCCAACTTGCATTGGACCTTCGGGCTCGGGCCGACACTCTTGCTACCACCATTGTTGTTGTCAACGGTGGTGGATGATGAGGTTCGAACACGTAATCTAGGAGTAGAAGGATTGCTAATACTAGAAAATAAGCTTAATTTAGAGGTTTTGGGAGTAGGAGTAGGAATTGGATGAACATCAACAACTTCATTGTTGTTGTTGTTGTTACGATGATTGCGATGAGTAGGTCTTTCTTTTTCTCTATCTTTTGGGATTGTTGAACAGAAGGCTTTTCTCCAACCAGTTCCCATAATAATAAATTTTGTTTGTGTGTTAAATTATGGTTAAGGAAAGAAAGAAAAAAAAAAGTTGCTAATGTAGTTTTATAGGAGAGGGAAAAAGTGGATCTGATGATGATGCCAACATAGAAGACAAAACAGAAGGAAGAATCATGGGATTAAAAAGATAAATGATTGACTCGGTGTGACTCACTGAGTCAGTGAACCACCTCTCTTTTCTTATTTACTCGTATAAAAATGAAAGTGAAAATGAAATGAAGAAAATAAAGCAAAAGATCCCTTGCTAATTTTCAAGAGGATATGAAATGATATGATATGAATTGAGAGAGGAGGTTACTTTTGTGTATTGTAGGTTGAATATATAAATAAATTCATTGGAAATGGTATTTCTTAAGGTGAATATGAATAAATACAGTAAAATAAAGTGGCAGATGCTGAATTGAGTTAGATTTTTAAAATTGTTTTAATGAAAATGGTCAACGGTCGGCTTCCATCTATCTCTCAAAGTCTGCACAACCACATCTGTGGCCTGTGGGCTGTGGGTAGCTTTATATTAGCTCCATCCTCACCCCATTGTGTTTTTCAGATTTATTTGCTTCATTCTATGTTTTTTATCACCATAAAAAATACAAGTATACTACAACCCACAGTATTAGATTGCACAATCTCATTATGTAGCTTAAAATTCAAGTATTAAATTAAATTTATAAAGTACTCCCTCTATCCTTAATTATACGAGTAGTTTTTATTTGACTTATTTGGGTCAAATTTTAAAAATTTTGACCATAAATTTCCATTAATTTATAAGAAAATATACATTTGTGGGATTTTATTAAATTCGTCACATGGTATATTTTACTAATATCAAATTTTTATAATTTTTAATCGTATGACAACAAAGATATAGACGTTTTTAGAAACGTTTTAAAGATCGTGAAAAATCAAACAAAAATATGTTTAGTGGCGAAGGGAGTATAAAAATTAAAAGATGTGCTCCGTAAGAAATATAAGTGTACATTTCGAAAGTATACTCTCCATCCAATTTAATATCCATTTTTTATAATTTTATAATGCTAATAATTAGAGATATTGATCGTTAAAAACATGTGTTAGCAAGCGTGGTGATAGAAAGGTGTCAACTAAAAAAACAGAGGAAGTATTAAAAAAAAAATATACAGTACAATAGTTACTTTATAAATTACTATAATCAACCCACAGTATTACGGAGATTGCATAATCTCGATATATATATAATGCATGGCCTTAAGAGTTAAATAAATTTTACAAGGTATAAAAATTAAAATATATCACAATATCACATCATCATCCAAAGTATATGCGCGACACAATCTAGCCACATCATTTAACAAAATAAAATATTCTTTCAACAAACTATTATTAATGTTTCAAGTTTCACATAATATTGTTTATTCCTTTCAATTATTAAGTAAATTAGAGGTAATATAATTCATTTATTTTTCACTAGATTAGAATATAAATATAATTGTAGTGAAGAAAAAAAAAGTGACACCCGAGACAATGCCCAAACAACTACACACACTAACTACACAAACAGTTGAACATAATTATCAAAATAAAAAAAAAAATACACAAACTAGCAAACCCGGAGCATCGCCTGGGGCACACACTAATTGATGTGGATCCTAACCCCTTGTTTAGTCAAGTTTTTAGAAAACCCACAACCTTAAAATAAAGATCCAGCCTTGAAGGATTTCTTTAAGATTGAATACAAACGCACCGATATTTCTCCTCACAAGATCACTCCTGAAACTTATGATTCGAATCCCCAAATTAATTATCCACTCCTGGACGTTAATTATTTTGAGATTAAACTCTTAGCCTACTCCTAGACACTAAGGCCCTGTTTGGCAATTGGCTGTTGGCTGTTTTAGTTGGCGGGTTTGACTGGCTGTTTAGATTGGCTTTTGAGTTGGCTGTTTGACTAGAGTTGTAGTATTTGGTAAATTGGTTATTGGGTGCTAGCTGTTGTTAAACTTATATCAACACTAATGAACTAATATAGTACTTTAATATTAATTAAAATAATAAATTATTGGTAAATATAATTGTAAATTAATTATTAATTATTTATAATAAGGTTACAATAATTTAATAATAATTAATTATAATTTAAATTAATTAATTATTGGTTAGAAATTACTAATAATTGTATATTACTCCATTTTAATACTAATTATTAAAAACTAATTATTGAATTATAATAATTAATTATTAATTATTAAATACTAATTATTAAAAACTAATTATTAAATACTAATAATTTATGTTTCAAAAAAATATTTATTATTAATTAATAATTATAAATAATTATTAATAATTAATAATTATAAATTATAAATAATTAATAATTATTAATTATAAATAATTTATAATTTATAATTATTAATTATTAATTATTAATTATTAATTATAAATAATTAATTATAAATTATAAATAATTAATTATAAATTATAAATTATTAATTATTAATTATTAATTATTAATTATTAATTATTAATCATTAATTAGTAATTAGTAATTATTAATATCATTAATTATTAGTTATTAATTATTATTAATCAAAAGTTAATAATGTCAACAAGCCAAAAGCCATAAGCCAAAAGCTACTCCAACTAGCTTTTGGCTTAAAAGCTAGCTTTTCAGCTAGTTAAAAAAGCCACTAACCAAACATGTTTTTTGGCTGTTTGACCAACTTGAAGAAGTCAAAAGCCAAAAGCCAGCTGAAAAGCTGGTTTCCAAACACCCCCTAAGTGTTTAATGTTTTAATTTTTAACAACTCCTTGAATTGAAAACTAGCAAGAAAACATTTAAGCAAAGCTAAACAATCTTTATTTTATTTAATCTAATTTTTCTATGACTCTAAGAGCCACGAAATTCCCCTATTTATAGACTATAAATAAGCTAATTCCATCACCACAAGGATTAGGACAAACTCCTAATCTTGCCCCCCAAGTATCCTAACTAGAATAGGAAACCAATCCTAATTGGATTAGGAAACTACTTCTAATTAGAATAGGAAAACTAATCCTAAACAAACTCTAATTAACTACAAACTTTCCTAATATGTTTAGGAAGTTTATAGCAACTAAATAACAAAAAATAAATTTAATCCTAAGTGCTTAAACCAAGAAAAAACCTGGAAGCAAAAACTCTAGAAAAAACTCTGTATTAAAAATCTTCCATTTCTTTACGTCGCTGCCACACCACGTCACGCGCCACTCCTTGTGACACGCACGCCACATGAGTATAGCTGGACTCAAGCCGGAGCCGGTGCGTGGATCCCAGATCGGCGTGTGGTCGTCGCTGCACTCGTCGGAATGTAACAGCTCCTTTGCTCCTTCCTTGATGATCAAGCTTCCTTCCTTCCCCATTGTTCTAGTGGACCTTTCCTTGTTTATTTCTTTGTTTGGACAGCCTATAATGAAGCTATTTGGACCCTCAAAAAGTTTCTTGGACCCTTCAAAAGAATTAGCCTCTTAATTCACATCACTAGTTTTTTTTTTTTTTAAAAAAAAGGAGTAAGTTTGAGTGCAAATTGAAAACCATGGAAGAGGGAAAAAAAAAACATCCACAAAGGAAAGTATAATATTGGGTACTTAAAAAGTACACCCTCCGTCCCTTTATTACATGCCTGTATTCCGTTTTAGGGTGACCAAAATTAAGTGCCTATTTCTATTTATAAGTTGTACTTTTTGCCAATATTATTTTTGTTTTGATGATTTGTCATCATTTTTTTTTTTTTTTTTTTTACTTTACATCAATTCCCAATACTTTCTCTCTCCTATTTTTCTCAACAACTTTTTTCTTTCTCTCTATCTCTCTCTAACCCCACATGCATATTTGTACTCCCAATTTTTAGTTTTAAGGAATCTTTAGCTTTCTTAATTCCCGTGCAAAATGAGAAATAGGCATGTAATAAAGGGACGGAGGGAGTAAGATTTTTGTTTTGGTTAAAATAATACGAGTAAGCAAGTGGGTTGTATTACCTATTTACCCGTATACTCCGTACTTTTCTTTTGGTTGTCTCATTAATCTTTAAACAAGATTTTCAATACATACTTCCTCCGTTTCTATTTAGTTGACGCGTTTGATTTAGACACATATATTAAGGAGAGGAGAGAGAGTGAAAAAGCAAGTGGGGTAGATTGTAAATGCAAGGTAAAAAATTTACCTAAAAAGGAAACGTGTCAACTAAAAAGAAACTTCCTAAAAAGGAATACGTGTCAACTAAAAAGAAACGGAGGTAGTATATATTTACGGAGTATATTAAAATTTTCCACCAAACATAGAAAATGCAAAACTAAATACCATAGTATAGAATTTTCTACAGATTTTTACTAATTAAAACTTTTTTTTTTACCTAATTAAACTTATTTTTATTGAAACAACACCTACAACATAACGGAAAATGATTTTGGCACACCCCCAATTGATTTTGGCACACCCTTATGTGAGAGCACAGTTTTCTATGCTCTTCTCACATAGGGGTGTGCCAAAATCAATAAAGGGTGTGCCAAAATCAATTTCCCAACATAACATATGGCAAATTAATAATTAGATGCATGATTACTTGATCAGCCGTTGATGGAAACACGTTACATTTTCAGTTATATGTGGATAACATGAAAAGGTGGTGAACAGTACATTTATAACTAATGAGATTCCCTATGATCTAAGATCCATGTGGTACAGTGAGAGCATGGCTAATACACGAGTGATCACAGCCGTTAAATAGGGATGATCAGATTGATCACTGCATTGTCACTTCACATCACTGCTTATCTCAATATGGTTATGGTCATGCAACCTTTTCTGATGTGAGTCGCTATTTATAGGCCGCTTTAGGCGTATGCAATGGCCTATAGATGAACATGGAAAGAACCTTAATTTGGTTGGAGTAAACGGAAGAGAATGCTACTCCCTCCGTCCCAAACTCCCTCCGTTCCAAAAAGAACGACTCATTTGAGTTGATTACATGGGTATTAAGGAAGTTAAGTACTACCTCCATTACAGGTTATGTGCAACGATTTGACATAAAGTAGAGAGAAAAATGTCTAATTGTTGCACATAACCTGTAACGGAGGTAGTAAAAAGAAGTAAAATTATATTGGAAAGATAAATTTATATGGGGTTTATAAAAAAATAGAGAGAGAAAGTAATAAAATAACATGGAAAATCAAATTTTTATATGGGGAAGCTAATTTTGCACAAATATTGTAGCAAATTGGTAGGTGTTTTAATGCAAATGGGTCATTCTTTTTGGGACAAAATTTTGGCCAAATGTATCGTTTTTTTTGGGACGGAGGGAGTACTTAATTACTGAATACTCATTTGATTAAGAATTCATTTTACTTTAGCAAGCGTTAAATCTAGAGTGTGCTTAACTTAAGTCTTAAACAATGAAATGAAGGTACAAATAACATAATGATGTAAGATATCATTAAATACGTCATTAGGTCTCAATGTATAGTTTTATAATATTAATGTTTTTATAAGAATTAAGGACATTGACATTGACGTTAAAAGATAATAAAAATAGACAATTAATTATGAAGCATCTTCAATCCTACTGATATAATTTTCAGTATAATAAAAATAGACCGAGTAAAATTTTCAGTACCGCCTATAAAAATTAGAGTCACGAATGACTCTAATACGGGGTAATGCTTTGTTGATATTAATTTGTGCTTAATTGGTACCATAATACCATACATTAATATCGTATCAACCAAAGAAATTTTTTTTATTGTATCATTAGATCTTTTTATTGGTATTTAAAAATAGCATCTAAATATAATTTTATACCAAGTGTTATTAGAGCAATTGATAACTTTAATTATTAGAAACTGAGAAATACTCAGTACAATTTACCATTAACTAAAAAAGAATGGAGTATACTACTAGTTGCCTATGCGTTGGTCAGTAGACAGTATGTAGGTGTGCCACAATGGTGTAAGAAAGACACCGCACACTATTTGTACTCCGTAGTATGGAGATTGTGTAAACATGTTATTTACATGCATTAGGCAATATTTTGAATAGTAATATTTTAGAATTGAAAGTTACTCCATCTTTTTAACCCCCTAAGAACGTCAGTTACAGTACGTATGTACGTACGTGTAACAACTGTAGTTGTGTCAGAAAAAGCTTAGGCAACAGCCTATAACATTGAGCAAATTACTCATAAATATTTTTGCAGTAGAAATTAATAACTGTCATACTGTATTACTTGTATTAAATTAAGATTTCTTACCAAAAAGTATGTAAAGCCTTCTTTATAGGCTGAACATTTTAATTAATGTTACACACGAGAAGAGAAACGCCTTTTAATTTGTTTAGCTATGCTATTGCTATGCAATTCTACAGTAATTTTGTCAGCAATTTTCAGACCATGCAATATAATGCCAAAACAAGTCATACTTAATTTTCACTCTTTTTATCCTAAACAAGTGTAAACATAAAGTACCAATTTGTGTTTAGTATAATTAATTACTTCCAATTTAATTTCCACGACAAATTTTCATACAGTAATGTTTTTTCTGTTTATAAAGTTGTTTATACAAAGTCAAAATAGTGAAATAGTTCTTTCAATGTTTTTATTTTTCTTTATTTTTTTTTATAATGATCTTAAATGAAGTAAAGAATAATGATCCTCTGTTTGGGTTCCCTTTATCATTTTATGCATTCCATAACAATGTAAATACTACTCCGTAAGTAGAAGTACCCTTTTTCTTATTTTTTATTTATTACAGTATTATTATTTTTTACATTATCTAATTACGAAATATACTCCGTAAGACAGTAATGCATACTTCATACTCTTGTAACCTTGAAGTTACAAAGTCGAATCTCCCAACTTTGGTACTTGGTGAGTTGGTGGTGAGGATTCCATATTGTTACAGCTTTTCAAAAACATAGGAAGCAATATGATATCGTAAAGAGAATGAAAAAAAAGAGCACAATGCGTAACAATTTTAAAAAGGAAATGAAGCAATATGATATAGGAACATTTGTTAAAGCTCTTCATATCGGTGTTTCTTATCCCATATTGTTTACAAAAATAGGAATGCATTACTAATTTTAAAAATGGCCGAAAATGAAAAATATAGCACTTATTAAAAAGCTGAAGGTAGTAATACAATAAAGTGAAGTTTTCCAAGAAAGAAGAGTTGAAAGAAATACAAGTAAATAGCAATGTAGATCATATACTCTAAAAATAGAAATAGAGCAGGTTTAATTTAACCATTATTTTGTCTTAAAACAAAAAAAAAACCATTATTTTGAAAAAACCAAATTACCGATTTATTCTCATTAATTCAAAACATATGAAGTACACTTAAAAGGTGATAAACTTTTTTATGCTCATTGTTTCAAGAAGCATTGCAATAATAGTCCCATATTGTAGTGAGTTGTTAATTTGTTTGAACATTATTGAATTTAATTTAACAAGTTTAATTTAGCTAAACTCAATAGAAGTATTTAATACTTGTACTTGTATAACATACTCCCTCCATCCCCAAAAGTTCGATCCTTTTGGCCTAATTTTAGTTCCAAAATGATCGACCCATTTGCATTAAAGTACCCA
This sequence comes from Chenopodium album, assembly GCF_948465745.1. Classification (NCBI taxonomy): domain Eukaryota; kingdom Viridiplantae; phylum Streptophyta; class Magnoliopsida; order Caryophyllales; family Amaranthaceae; genus Chenopodium; species Chenopodium album. The sequence continues at coordinate 32,252,453 of NC_137858.1, read as the reverse complement.
TCAATTTGCAACAATATTTGTGCTAAATTAGCTTCTCCATATAAAATTTTGTTTTCCCATATACTTTATTACTTGCTCTCTCTACTTTTTTTTTTTTTTTTTTTTTTACAAATCCCATGTAAATTTATACTTCTTTTTATTTAACATGTTTAATTCCCGCGAAATCAGCCCATAAGGATCGTTCTTTTAAGGAATGAGGGAGTACAAAACAAGCTCATGCAGTGATGCCCTATTAGCATTTCGATTGCACTTATTAAGATGTTGCATTGCATAGCAAGAAGTTTCACCTCATTTGCCAAAATGGGACATAAAATGAGCAGGATAGGGAGTCACCAATGATTGTTTATTTATTTTTAAAAAAACCTTTATTTTAATTCATATGACAATGTTAATTCAAAGTTAATTAAAATTGACCATCTTTAATTTTCTTTGCTTCTTGTATTATATTCATATACATTATTTTCCAATTTTAAATTTGTACTTATTATATTTTGAACATGGGAATGACAAATTGTCACCTTATTAAATCAAGAAGTATCTTTGATGAGAAGAAAGAATACAAATTAAATAATCATGCTTAAAATAAAAAAAGAAATGCAAACAAACATGAAGATCTTGTAACAAGGTCAACAAGTAACACTCAAAAACATAATTGAGATTAAAAAAAAGAAGAGCATCTTAGGAATTAATTAGTGGAATGAAGCCCAAAACTCAAGATCATACGCCAGCCTACAAGGCAAATTAATGTAGGGGCATTGCATGGAAAGAGAGAGAGAGAGAGAAATAAGTAATGACTAGTGAATAATGAAATGTACCTTCCCAAAAAAATTTAAAGAAAAAATAAAGAGAGAATCTGCAGAAGTCGTAACACCAAATAAGGGGCATGCAGTGAATTGAATTGACAGCAAAGTAGTCATCAATAGTCAATAATTTCCACACCATTCTCACGTGCTTTACCTCCAAATTTGTCTGTTATAACGCCGTTCGTGTTTTCTTTTAATTTTGAATTAATCTCGAACTACCGCCCTAGCGGAATCAAACAAGGTTTGGCTGATTACTTGTTCATTAAGGCTATACTTTCAAATGCCTGAGGCATGAGATTTGAATTTTGTTAAGCGAAGGTGTCTGATGTTAAGATTTCCTTACTATTTCACCTATTTTTAAGTACTTGTCCTACATATACTGAACCGAAAGGGGAAAAAAAAAACTCATAAAAGTTAAACTATAATGATCAATATTTACATATCTTCACTATAATGGAGAAAGAACAAAGAGAATATACAAAGAGTCCTAATTTCAATGGCTTAAGGGTGTAAAAGATGTAATCTAATTGATCACTTAATTAAAATCTTGAATGATCCTTTTATTACATAAGAAAACCCTAAGTATTCCCCAAGTAAATTTAAATAATCGTCATGTTGTGGAGAAAACCGAATTAGGAAACTACTTCATTATTTATAAATAAAGACCGGATTGATGCATGAGTTATAGCATGGCAGCTAGCTCATGTCTGTCGTAAGCCTCCATAGGGCTGAGCTCTATGTCACGGGACGAGCACAGATCACATGTGTGGCACCTGAATCGACGAGGCTTGATCAAGGCTAGCCTTTCCCACATGCACAACAAACTAATATATGGAGGAAATAACACACAATGACACTAATCTTCACCATAGACACATGCATCAGAGGTTGCCTCATATAGGATTTGTTGTGTCGAATTATAGGGATAACTGTCAGGATGTGACATGCAGCTCACTTGCCAAATGTTATTCATTCCACGCAAGAGCTAGCTATAGCTCACTCGTTAGAGCTATAGCTCGCTTCTTGTCACAAGAAGCCTTGCCTATGCACAACTTCGAGCTGCCTAGCAAGCTACTCCAAATTAAAGCATCAGTTCATCAAGACATATTCCAGCATAATTTATTATGGATATTAGTATATCCATAAACTTAGGTCATCATTTATGGGCTATTTTCTAGTGGTGGGTTAAACAAAGTCACTATCAAATGTTTCAATTATACTTCATATGAACTTATTAAACTATTAGAACTTATTATATACTTGTATTAGTTTAATTTCAAGTCCGAATATAAATATCGCTAATTAGTATTAACCTTTATTTGAGCTTATTTTGATGAATTTATTTAAACAGTACATATATCCTTATTATATAGACTTAATTGAATTTACTTTCATTGAATAAGTTAAAATAAGATTTACAAAAACATAGCATATGTTGAACATCTCACTAGCGATTTTAGTTCAGATCACTAGGTTGGATTTGATAGAATCTAGTTGGATCGGAACCAGTTTAAAATTGAAACATACTAAATCGAAATATGAATCAAATCCCTTCGGATTATGTTAGATTTAGTAGCTAGGATCACACTAGTTTTTGATAGCTCTACACCTCACCACCAACTGAAGTATGGCCTAGAGAACACTGCCTTGTATTGTGTTGAAATTTGTAAAACATGTTCGAATGCTATGCTATGCGATGTCACATAAGTACACCACCATTCTTTATTACATTCATTAGTCAAATCTTCCCATATCATCCATGATAATAATTAGCATTGAAATTTGATCCCTTAATCCTCACCTAATCATTATTTAATTGATTAAGCATTCTTCCCAAAGCCACTTTAGCATAAATGTTTACTGCTACCCTTTGTAGTATATTAGTCATGCAATGTGATCTTAAAGATTGGCTTTCCTCATAAAGTTAGGTTTATTTCCACAAGAAAGGGGGATTAGGTTAGGTTAACTTAATAATCACCCTTTAATTAGGGATAATCTTGGAAGAAGTGCCGTATTAGAAGAGTAAAAATATATGCTTATTGAACCCTTTGTCAACAAAGTTTTGCAAATGATTGAACTGTTGCCCTTGTCTAATCAAAATTAATTACAACTTAATTAAGTTCATTGGAGTTGGTAATTAACTACTTAATTAATTAACTTTGAAAGAGTAGTTAACTACTAGTTGGTCTTTGAACATACAATTGTTAGGTTTTCTAGTTTATTCTTCCAACTTTTTGAATTGTGACTGCAAAGTGCAATCTAACTGTAAGTATATATTTATAAATTATGATTAGCATGATTATCCTTTAAAAAGTTATGCATGGTAATAGGTGTTTTTACATTAAGCTAGCACGTAGCTTGTAGAAAAGATGCTTCCAAATTTGTAAATTGATTATTGCCCTAACTTTTCATAGTAATTTCAACTCAAATAAAGAATATAGTCCAATTTCAGCCTCGCATGCTGGTAGGTTAGATACTTGGATATGGATAAATGATGCATTCCCACCATCTTTGCTAGGGTATTTTTTCTTTCTTTTTTACCGCCCTCACTTTCATGATATTATCTATTCATGATTTTAAATTTTTATGAACTTTTGTATGCATATGGGTGTAATAATATGTGTGGTTTGAATTGACCGATCTTATTGTACACACCACACCTAAATTTTATATAAGACCTGTTAGATAATGGACTGATCTTTTATATGTCCATGTTGCATCCACACTTCTAGTCTAAACAGGCTCTCGTGTGAGGGAACGTGATAGAATATAAAACATATTCTTGAACCTCAACCATCAGCTTAAACTTTTGGTTGAGTTGGTCCTCTAACAAGACCTATTTTATATTATTAAGCCGTCTATAAAGATTATTAATACATTCTATAAGTGAAAAATTATTATTACAATATTTAACAATACTATTTTATAAAATCAGGTTATTGCGTGCAATAATTATATTACTATACTTATTTGAGAAGTGACAAAAGGGGTTGGATATAATAACATGTGTTGTGGCCTAATTAAGTTATCAGGAGACGACGAATCTGTTCTACCTCGACTCATGTAATATATGTAGAGCAATATTGGATCAATTAATTTTCTATATATGTGGGAAATGGATTAATTTTCTCACTTTTGAAGCCTTTAACATGAAATTTTAATAAATGGTACATTAGTCGTCCAATACCATGGAAAAATTACTTGTTGATGACCAAATACATGCAAGAAATTAAATTTGAACAATGGTATGGTGTTGCATACATTGATCAATACTAGCATAGTGGAGTGAATTAAAATTAAATTTCTCTTTTTTTTCTTCGTTCTTTCACACACGTAAGGAATAATTAAAAGAGATGCATGAGTACCGTAAATGTGGCCAACCCACTCCGTCCATAGATCCCTCTAGGGTCTTAACTCTTTAGGGCAATAGCAATGGTGGGGTTTGTGTGAGGTTTGTTGGAATTTTTTAGAGGTTTGTCAACAAACCTCTTGTTGTGGGTAAAGGTTTGTATTTTAGAGGTTTGTAAATACAAACCGGTTTGATCATGTGAGTTGGCAAAATTTTGGGGCTTTTTCCTTTTTTTTTTTTTTTTTAATTTTTAGTTTGGATGAATTTAATGAATAGTATTGATATGGGTCCCCTACATAAACCTGTAAATAGGTTCATCTATTGTTGGTGAGAGGTTTGTTAGGGGAGAGGTTTATGTAATGATGATGTGGCTGGTGAACAAACCTCTTAGAGGTTTGTTCTATTGCTATTGCCCTTATAAACTAATGGAAACACACTTCATACAAGCTAAGTATAAAATGTATAATACTATGATCCCCTTAAAACACCTTTTGGGTTTAATTAATCCTTAGGTATGAGACAAGTGGATTAATTTTTCCACTTTGAATTGAAAACTGTAAACCTTAAATCATCCTACAAAAGAAGCATTGTCCACCGTATAATATTGAAGAAATCAAATTTGAATCATGTATATAGTCTTGAACGATAATTGTATTAGGAAGTAGTAATTCAAATTTATTTATGTCGTTATTGGTTAACATATGTATTGCACAAGCTTAACATTATTCAAAAGACTAGCTAGCTAGAAATTGTAGAAATAATTGAATACGCTAAGTGTTAAAATGTTGGTTATGTTGTGTTTAGATTACATGACATTATTATTGTTACAAAAGAAGTTAAAGAAGAAGTCAAACAAAGTTGTTTTTATATATAATCCGTGTGGACCATGAAAATACTCGTATTATGTTTTATGTTGTAATAACATTGGCAAATTAGCATGCCATGTTAGATGTCCAAGTCATCGCTACACAAAGAATGCCCCTTCCATGTGGTATTACACAAAGTCAAAAGTCATTGATCATTTTAGATATGCACTTTAGTTTCTAACTTTAATTTGGATCTTAGCTTACTCCTAATCCCTTTGTAATGTACAAGTAGATCCTTAGTATTTGGTGCATTTGGGGGTTTATCAGTCCTCTCCCCACCCATTTCCCTAGTCCCTAGCTAGCTACTTGATTTAATTTTATAACATATCGGGTCCATTTCAAGATAACCTTCCATCCGTCTTGAATTAATTGTAATATCTAATGTTCATATCTCACGCAATTAAAGACAGGACATGAATTTATTTATAATTAGACTACTTATTATTTTGGAACAATCTCTACTTTCTTCTATTGTCATCCATTTATAGCACTTCTATTAAGAACAATGAGATTTGATCCTAATTTTTTAATATCACCCCAAAAACTTCAACCAACTAAACTATATCTAACTATTTTGAATATACAGAGATAAAATTATTATTTAGATTAGACGTTTCATAGTGCATCAATATTTTAAATGACATATGATGGTGTGAAATGTAAAGCAAAATGGTTCTATAGTGTAGAACAACGTAGAGAGTGTCACAACATTATACCATAATACAATGTGTTGACCTTTACAATCCCAAAATTAGAAACCGTCAAATAACAATTATCCTTTATTACATCAAAATACCGTGATTATGTTCCTTTACCTTTTAATCTCTTATAAAGGTTGATTACACTTACATTACGTTTGGTAGGAATAAATTATGAATATGATAATAAATTTGTATGTAATTTTGCAAGGAAACCTTATGGTCATTACACATTACCATGCCAATGAAACTTAACCTACAAACTGTGTTTTAAAATCCACAAGTTTTTATTACCACACAACATACCACCTCTAAAACGATAACGGATGATTATGGAGATTTGTGAAGTGGGGAATTTGGAGAGGGACTAGCATTACCATAAGTATTGGCATACTTAATTACAAAATCATAACCAAAATTGCCATTTATTACCAACAATCTACTATTTTGTTAGGGTCTATCTAAACTAAAGGTTGCATATATAATTAAACAAATTCATAGCTAAGTACACAATAACCAAGTCAACCTATAGGTTGATTTGAATCATATATTGATAAGACAACATAACAAATAATGAAAAAACAAAATTCATAAATTCGTCGTATCAATATATATTTTGAACATTTAACCATAATGAACAAGTCAAAGCATGCACCAACTTGAAAATGTGGGTACGTACTTTATATCATGAAAGAGATAATGGTTATATTATACAGTTCGTTACATTACAAATTACAATAGCTTAAATTTGATGGCGGGTCCTTTAGATTTCAACGATTAAATTATAATAGTTTTGCCAAAAAATTAATTAATTGATATGATATATTTTGGTTTTATAACTTAGAATCGGAGAATTTTAGGGTGGTGGGCTAAGATGCTCTGCAATTATTGGGGCACATGGACGTTAGATGCAAGAATCCTTAACTACCATCAATATGTATAAAATATTATGCGAATACCATAGTATAAAAAATTAATTATACGATTTATTTGTGTTTATTAAATATTTATTGGTTGGTACATGTATAACTACATAGGCATGTGATGGGTTAGTTCAGATTTGCATGAATTGCATCTTATAACAAAATCCTTGACCCCCCTTCCTTTTCAGGTAAGAGTTTAGGTAAAAACCAATTTTCTTTTTATGGTAATATGATATGATGTGTTGAATATTTGTTGATAATTTTGTATATTATAATCTCTGTATGATATTTTTATACAGTTGATAGTACGGAGTTAAATTATACTGGTGTAATGAGAGTTATAAAAGACAATTATATATACGTGTTTTAAGTATCAAGTAATACACCATATTTTTAAGTATCAAGCCACATTACTTGATACTTTAAACTTCTTCATGTGGCTTTTTACTAATCATAAAACTTTTTTTATAACATACTTTTGTTTTTTATTTTTATTTTTTTTAGATGTGCTCATGTGAATCAACTTTTCTTGTAATTTCGATAAATTATAACATGACAATACTTAATTGAGCGTAAACCCCTCCATTGTTTAAGAAGACTAACTTTCGTAATCAAATCCGAGAACCATAACTCAAAAGGCTGTATAAATAAGGAGTTTACGCTCTTTTTTATGTCTCAACTCTTATGGACTATTTGGCTGACGCGAAATCAATTCATTTTCAGGCATGCAATTTATTCTCCTACCACCATCTTTGCCATAGTGGATGAGTGGGTTTCTCATGGAGATCAGGCTGGTATGTTGTCTATTCAGTTCTTTTCTAATCAGCAGGGCCGAGTTACTCCTACGGTGCCTTGTTCTATTACTTGTCTTCGAGGTACTTCGATTGATCCTGTGCAGGTTTGCCTGATTTTGGATGGAGCGTGGACTGCTGCGGATTGTTCGGCGGGAACGGGATGGATTTTCCGCAGGTTTGAATCGAATGAAATTTTAGGAGGTGGTTCCAGAGCTTGTCGTGCTGGGTCCACTTTTCAGGCTGAGCTTTAGGCTTGTTTATGGGGCCTTCAGGCAGCTATTCACAAAGGATTTCATAGTCTTTTTTATTTACACGGATAACGCTACCTTGTTTCGCTTCTTCATCATGATCGCGCAGCAAATGTTTCTTGCTTATGGTTGTTGAGTGATGTTCGTCGGATTCTTGAGGGTCTCTCGGTTTTTAGGATATCTAAAGTGCCTCGGGACTGGGTTACACCAGCCCATTGGCTGGCCAGACGAGCTTGTGAGCGTAGGATTCTGTTTTGGTCCTTTTGATTTTTGTGGTTTGTTGTTTTATGTTTGGTAGTTATATATTGTCAAAAAAAAAAAAAAAAAAAAGGACAATACTTGATTGAAATTAATTTTATGACACATTTTGTTAGATTAGTAGGTTTTTAATTTTCATATTAAGTCTTATGATGATCAAGTTTCATATAGTATGAATATAAAAGTCAACAATACCTTATTGAGAGGCAGGTAAGGAGTATTTAAAGGGGTTACAATTAGTTGAAGGGCCATTTGCATAATGTCAAAGGCCTTGGACAATTTGGGTTTGGAACAAATTAAGTGTGCCTTAAACACTGTTACATGTGCTTGTTAGTAGTTTTGCAGTTGGTTTTGTAATTAATACAAAAGCTTAATTTCATACATCGTCAATTTAGTTACGACTATAGAATTAGTTATCACATTGTCTCAATCTTTCATCATTATTGATGTGTTATGATTATCATCTTAATTACTTAGCTCAATTAGTAATAATATTGAAAAATCTTATTATAACTCATTACCAATTTAAGAAAAGTGATGATTCTATCTTAACATCCTAAACCTAGTAAAGTGACTATAAAAATCGAAAGTATGAGATAATTTGTTTATTGTCGTGTTTAGTTAGGCCTGTATGACAATCGTTAAACTCTACCTTAAATTCAGAAGGGTAAAGCAAGTGTGCTTGCATAATAAAATCTACCGATCAAAAACTAGTCTAACCACACTATTTTCACAACAAAATTCAAAATTATCAAAAAAATCATCAAGAGGAAATCAGTGAATACCTTTCTTATGGTGTAATGAGAGGCAGCAGCCCGCAAAAGGTACGTGATGTACACGATATTTGATCCTAGGTCTTAATTAACACCCTTAACGTTTTTACAAAGTTAGTTGGCATTCACATAACTAGATATACTACTGCGCAGATGATCTCTTTGCTTGATAAATACAGTTATTAGTCTCATTCTATGGTTGCTTTTTTGCCTATGTTTGACTCTAATACGTAGGATAATGAACACCAAGTATGATAATGAATTACAAGTCCGAAAAGGGGAAATCTTGTTACTCGATAAAGAATTAGGGTACGAGCAATGTTGAGGGGTTGTTCTGTGTAGATTTATGATATCCGAAGCTTAAGATGTACTCAAAAAGATTAATGAGACATTTACAAAATATTAGTATATACCCGAACATATTGCAAAGGTCCTTGTATGTCTAAACATCCTTGTCCCATGTAGCTCTTTTTATAATACAAGTATACAACTGAATTAATCGCGGGAAACTAATTGATTTGCAAAAGTTACAATTCTATCTTATACTCGATCAAAACCTAGAAACTCCGAGGTGATCGGAGGCTATACTTGGGAACAATATGGCAAACAAGCATAGATAGCAGATCAGACAAGCGGTAGAGGCAGCATAGACATAAGCTAATTTGGATCTTCAAGCACGATTAAGTTCAAATGAAGCAATCACAATATAAAACTGCAGCCAACAGCCAACCAGAGTAATTTCACATGTAGGCTGTCCTGATAGCAAACAAGAGTTAGCAAAAATAACTAACAGTGCAGATAATACCATACAAACACAATAGCAATCTGACATAATAACTTGCATATCAGTCAAAGACAAGAAATGATCAGCAAAGCCAAGGAAAGCTAGCGCCTGTTCCTGGATTTCTCCAATGCTCTTGGAGTTGCACAAAATCACGAGATTTCAAATGCATATATGTTTTATTAGAGGAAAGATCACAAAGAAGCGTTTTGTATTCAATTCTGTGCTGTCATGACATACTTCTATAGTCATGATCTTACAACTCATTTCTCACACTGTTACGCTGAAATCTGATCTGAGTACAAACCAACCTTAATAATCTTTCTAATATTATGCCCAAATGTATTATCTCCAACTTCATACATTAATAATTCGTCATTCTTTCACTCAGGAATCACTAAAAAAAAAAAAAAACAAAAAAAAAATCCTTTTGCTATTTTCATTTCATTCTTCCATACTTTTTGGCTTTTTTTAGTGAATCAGTCAGACACACATGTCATTGCACTAACTTAACAAACTGAGCACAATTTGATATACATAGATGAAAGTATACCTAGACCAATTGCATCAGAGCTCTTCATGCTTCCCAACCTCCTGCATGTATCAACAAACATCCATATGATGTTATTTTCAGCAGCGTCAGCTTTTTACATATAATTCATACAACAGTCAAGAATGAACAACAATCCTGTATGTTTTGGAAAGGAGTGACGGAAAAACCAAATTTAAGCATGCTTTCGTTTGGTAAAGATCTTCTAGCTTATTGAGCCTATTAGTGCTTTGATCGTATTTAAAAAGCTAATTTGAGTGTTTGGTAAATTTTATTGGCTCAAAGTAGGGGCTTTTTTTAATTAGCTCATTGAACTTATAGCTTTTTGGTTATTTCTACACTAAAAAAGCCAATAATTAAGCTATTTACTAAACATTTTTAAACACTCAGATACTTACAACTAGGTAGTCAAACCAACTAATATAATCATCTTTATCAATCAACTCCCAGCTAATTACCAACATAAGGCCATAAAGTGTTATAAAATTTTCCCCCCCCAACGATTAACTTAGATTTTACATATATATATATATATATATATATATATATATATATTGGGGAGGGGAGGGGCTTATAGGCTGTGTGTCATGGTTCGAGATTTTGGGCACCAGAATGTGCGACGCGCTCTTGCCTTTTGGCGGCAAGGGCGCAAGACTTTGGGCGGAAACAGGGGCTTGTGAGCACTAAGCAACACAAGCGTGCAATTCAATTAATTTCAAAAGCACTCACGTCTTTTGGTAACGGAGCGGGGGTGGTCGGACTTGTGATGGCCGATAATTTAAGTGGGCACAAGCGGTCCAAACCACGAGCTCTTGTAGCATCAAGTTGGTGGAGCTATTATGCATGTATGCAAGTAAGACACAATATATATAAATATCTAAAAATTTACAAACATATAAAGAAAGCAGCACTTGGTAGAAGACTTTTGGATTTCATTCAATTATTTGCCCTCTTAAGAACTTAAAGTCGTAGATGTATAGAATCCCTAGTGAACACTGAGAGAAAGAAACACAATGATAGGATCTAAGGCCTAGAAAACATAAAGTAAACTCTAAAACAATTATACCCCCTCTCATCAGATAGAATCTAATATCTTCTCACTCATCTATTTTATAGAACAAAAGACTGAGATTAGTAGAAATTATAACCAAATAGATGCTAGCATGGTTGCTTAATATTTCAGATGATACAACTCAAAAGAAATATAAGTGAGAAAAAGTCTCACATTGAAATAAATGAGAGTGTCCCCACATTTACATATTGGAGTAGTTTAGTACAATTTGATTTAGAAGTGGAAGACAAGGAACGTGTGTTGGAAGGGAGACCTTGGTTCTTCGATGAGAAATTACTTCTTTTACAGGAAGTATATGGAGATGAAAAACCCTCTGAAATAACCTTTAAACAAATGCCTATGTGGGTGAGATTGCTGGAAGTACCTTTGAATAAACGTTCTGTAGATGTAATGTATGATGTTGGTGAGTTTCCTAGAGGATTCATAGAGGTAGATGAGTCTGACCCTCTGGGATGGGGTGAATATTTGCGAATAAAGGTCCTTGTCGACATCAATAAACCCTTGCGTATGGGCTTGTTTCTTGCTTTGGGGAAAAATCAGTCCACATGGATCGATTTGAAGTATGAGCGACAAGCGGATTTCTGCTTTTTTTGTGGGAGGCTTGACCATACCGAGAAAGAATGTCAGTATAAGGAGCAAAATAAAGATGATGACCTGAAGGTGGTGTACCAATACGGACCTTGGCTTCGTGCCTTTCCTATGAAGAGAACTAAGTTTGATGCAGGGGAAACAGAAGATGAGAAAGCTTGGCTGGAACAAATTAAGTCTGTGATAATTGCTAAAAAGAACCCTAACTACAATGACTCTAACGTGGTTAAGCTAGGCCCTGTAATTGCTGCGAGGAAGTTGTTATTCAACTCTCCAACCAAAAAGGAGAGTGACAAAAACGGTGATATGAGGCAAAATAAGGAAGCTGAGCTAATTTTTGTAAGCAAGGGTGAGCAGTTGGTGTTGAGAACTGTGAAAAAAAGAAAAAATTCAAGGTAAAAAAAAAAAAGTGAGAGTAATATAGGGAAAGAAGGGGATGTACAGGGAGGTGAGGAGTGTGAGGTGCAAGAGACTGCTACGAGGGAGAAAAAAAAAAGGGAGAAGGGAAAGACGACAGAGGGGCAACTTTTACTAAGAGTGAGGAGGTGAGCAAGGGGGGCACGGTGGTAGCAGAAGATAAGAAGAGTGAGGAGGGAGTTATGATGAATGATGAAAGGGGTAGGAAATTGAGAAAAGTAAAAATCATAAGGGGGGATAAGAAGGTTGGTGAGGGAGTAAAAAAGTTAACAGGGAACAAAAGAGAGTGTGATGAAGGGGGGGCAAAAGATGATGATGTGCTGGTGGATGAAGATGTGTTGAATGATGATACAAACAAGAGACATAAGGTTGTAGTGCTATCCCAAAATGTGGCGGGCCCTACTCTATGGGCTCTCGGTGAACAATGAATTGCGCCCTGTCAAGGAATTGTAGAGGTTTGGGGAATACCTCAGCGATTAGTGCTTTGAAGAATGTTGTGTATCTAGAAAAACCCCAGTTGATTTTTTTTATGTGAGACTAGATTAAAAAAGCATGAGATGGAGAATATTAAAATAAAGTTAAAATTCAGCAATATGCTAGCAGTTTGTTGTGAAGAGGTAGGGAGAAAAAGAAGTGGTGGTCTAGCTTTGTTATGGAAGGATTCCTTCGATGTGGAGACAAAGTCCTTCTCTTTGAACCATATTGCTGCTTGGGTGAGGTGGACGGGCATTGGAAGATGGAGGTTTACAGGGATTTATGGCTTCCCCGAGGAAGAAAATAAGAATATGACAGGTTTACTGCTGGATAACTTGCACAATAACCATTCTGGGCCTTGGATATGTGGGGGTGACTTAAACCTCATGCTCACTTCAAATGAGAAAAAAGGAGGGAGGGAATTCATTATTGCTGAAGCAGAAATCCTAAGGAGCGCTATTGATGTATGCGACCTGGAGGATATTGGCTTTGTGGGGCACGATTATACCTGGACAAATAACAGAGGCGGTGAGAAAAACGTCCAAGAAAGGCTCGATCGATTCTTAGCAAACAAAGAATGGCGGAATTACTTTGCGGGTTCCTTCGTGTCTCACCTGTCAAAGCGTAAGTCTGACCATCTTCCCGTTTTGTTATGCATCAGTGAAGGAGTGGGTAAGCCAAAAAAGAAAAAATTCAGAAAAAGGTATAAATTTGAGGAGATGTGGTTGAGGGATGAGACTTGTGGAGATATTATTGAGAATGCGCGGACTTGTGGTGGTGACATGTGTTCAAAATAGCTCATACATCAATTAATCTGAGTGCTTGGAGTCGTAATAAATTTGGTGACTTTGTGAAAGAGTTGAAGGAATGTAGAGCTAGAATGGAAGAACTGATGAGGGAAGATCAATCCGATGAAATTAATGCACAGATGAGAGCTTTGGATGATAGAATGGATGAATTGGAGCATAGGGAGGATTTATTTTGGATATAGATAAGTAGACAGCATTGGCTCCGGGATGGTGATAAAAATACTTCATTTTTTCACCAAAAAGCAAGTCAGAGGAAGGCGAGAAACCATATCCGTGAGATTAAAGATGCTGCTGGTAATCTTTTTTGAGAAGAAGAACAAATCCCCGAAGTCTTAGCAGGCCACTTTGAAGAATTATTTTCGTCTAGTGGGCAGGGGGAAGTGGAGAATGTCATTGATAAAGTTTACTCGAAAATCTCTGAGGAGCAATTTGCCGATTTGTTAGCCCCATTCAATGGTGAAGAACAACGTTACATGGGACGGGATTCGATTCGAAACGTGGTACGGAAACGAATACGCGGAACGCTACCCGTGGTGAATCCGGTACAATTGGGTACGAAATAATTAAATTAATAAAAAAATTATATGGGTGATTTTTATTGATAGATTTTTGTATCTAGGTGGGTGGATTGCTAAAAAAAGTAAATAAAATAAAAAACCCAAGTTGCTCATTTAAAAAAAGCCCAAGTTGTTGATAGCCAGATATAGGTTTAAGGCCTTTAAGCTTTTTACCAATTAAAACAAAACCCTAGCCGCCACCCTTAGTGTGCAGTCTGTGCACAAATAAAAAAAAAATGTTACTGCTAGGTAAATCAGGAGAGAGGAGGGAGAAAAAAGTCAAAAACTTCAGAAATTAAATAGGTAAATACACGTGAAAGAAGAAAGAGAGAGAAAACTACATTGAAAATGTCGGGAAACAAGCCATTAAAGGTTGCAGAGGAAGAACAACCGTGTTTGCTCAGCCACAACTAGGAGTCGCCACCTTCAGCGTTCTGGTTCGCGACCACCAACGACCCAGGTCGCGTTAGTTCCGCATTCCGGTTCGCACGAATCAGATCGCGATTCGTGGCTCCGTACCGCGAACCTTGTAACGTTGGTGAAGAAGTTCGAGAAGCTCTATTCCAAATGCACCCTACAAAAGCACCGGGCCCTGATGGTATGTCTGCAATTTTCTATCAAAAATTCTGGAATATTGTTGGCAATGATGTTATTAGAAATACTGTGAGTATTCTTTATAATGTAGGTGATATTTGTTCTATTAATCAGACTCATATTGTGCTAATTCTGAAAAAAAAAAAAAAAAAAAAGAGTGTGAGTCACCTTTTGATTATAGGCCAATTAGTTTGTGCAATGTTGTGTATAAAATTGTGTCAAAAGTCTTAGCTAATAGACTTAAAAAAGTACTCCCTACTATTATTAGTGAATCTCAAAGTGGGTTTGTGCCGGGTAGATTAATTACAGACAACATTCTTGTGGTCTATGAATGTTTTCATTATCTACGGAAGAAGAAGACAGGGAAAGAAGGTTTTTGGTCTTAAAGCTTGATATGAGCAAAGCATATGATAGAGTGGAATGGGATTTCCTGGAAAAAATGATGAAAAAATTTGGCTTTCCGGAGACTGTTGTGCAATATATTATGAATCGTGTGACTTCAGTTTCTGTTGATGTGTTGGTAAATGGACAACCGTCTCGGGGTTTCAAGCCAAGTAGAGGGCTCCGGCAAGGGGATTCCTTATCCCCGTTTATCTTTATTATGTGTGCGGAGGGGTTATCAGCTCTTTTAAGGGATGCGGAGAGAAAGAAGATGATCCATGGAGTGAAAGTTGGAAGGCATGTTGAGCTTATTTCTCATTTGTTTTTTTTGCAGATGATAGCATTCTATTTTTTCGAGCAAATGAAGAAGAAACTGACAGAGTTCTTGAGATTCTCTCAACCTATGAGGTGGCGTCGGGCCAAAAACTGAATATGGAAAAATCGGAGGTGTCTTTTAGCCGAAACATTGATCGTGAGAAGAAAAATACGCTTCAGATGAAGTTATCTTTTAAGGCTGTCGAGGGACATGAAAAATATTAAGGCCTCCTAACTTACATTGGGGGATCTAAAAAAAATTATTTTCTAGAGTATTCAGGATCGGGTCTGGAAGAAGCTTAAAGGTTGGAAGGAAATTTTTTTATTTCAGGCAGGTCGGGAAATTCTGATAAAGGCTGTGGCTCAAGCTATTCCTACTTATGCAATGCAATGTTTCTCAATTCCAATTAGCATTTTGAAAGAGGTGGAACGAATTTGTCGGAATTTTTTCTAGGGTCAAAAAGGGGAAGAAAGGAAAAATTGTTGGGTGGCATGGAACAAGTTGTATCGAGCAAAAAATAATGGTGGCTTGGGTTTCCGTAATATGCAGCTCTTCAACAAAGCAATGCTATCAAGACAGGTGTGGAAAATTTTGACAAATGAGACATCTTTGATGTCACGAGTGCTAAAAGGTAAATTCTTTCCACACTCGAATTTTATGGAAGCAAAAATTGGCTCTTCTGCTAGTTTTACTTGGAGATCAATTCTAAGTGTGAAGGAGGTGATTTTTAAAGGAGCCAGGAAGAGAGTTGGTAAGGGAAGTAGTATACAGATTTGGGACGATCCTTGGGTCCCAAAACTACTTGATTTTCGTGTTCTTGCACAAAGGGGGGAGAGTGAGAATATTCTAGTTTTTGTGAATGAACTATGGAAGGAGAAAAAGTGGAATATTATCTTGTTGAATGAGCTTTTCTCTCCAAGGGAAGTAAAGGAGATTTGTAGCATTTCCATCCGTATTTCTGAAGAAAATGATGGCTGGACATGGCACCACTCAAAAGATGGGAATTTCAATGTTAAAACTGCCTATAACATGCTCATTGAGAATGAAGAAAAGGAGAAAGCATCTGCTTCAAATGGGCATGATACTTTCAATTGGAAATCTATTTGGCGAGCTTGTATACCTCCCAAGGTTAAGATCTTTGCGTTGAGAATGATGCCATGGCCCATGACATGTTTATGCTTGAATTCCCCTATCTTATCGGCCATGGCCTTCTGCTTGCCCTCAGGAACGTGCTGATAATAATAAGCAGTGTACTCCATTAGGCGCTAGGCCGACAGCTCGGCCCAACCCTTTCCCCTGTCAACTAACAGGGACTCCCTTGCTGTTTCCAGCCGAGAGCGCGCTTCCGCCGAATTCATGGAGGCATTATCAGAAGTGGACAGCTCAAAATCACCATCGGAGCTCTCGGACTCTAAGTCCGAATGAGGGTCCCGATGGCTAGGCCAGAAGCATCCTCCCTCAACTCTTCTTCCGAAGCCTGATCAATCGGCCAGAAAGCACTCTGTTCTAACTCATCCCAAACTCTTCCAGAATTGAAAAATCGGGGGTACTTGGAGTATTGGGCGGATGGTCTTAGGTCTCACTTGTAGGCGCCATAAAGGAGTCGTCCGAATTTTACCAGGAACCATCTGGATTGTACTTCCTTGATGTTCTCTTTGTCTTGGCCATACAGAGACAGATACGGTCGGATTTGGAGAAGTTCGCAAAGGGGAGTCCAAGAAGGAGCATTATTCGGCACTCCTAGTTCTAGATTCAGCCGTCCTCGGTGACCAGCTGATCGCTAACCTAGGCCGTGCTGTACGTGCGCGTTTGGGAAACCATTTTAAAAATAAAAAAAGAAAAAGAAAAAGAGAAAGGAAAGCAAGCAGTTACCATGTAGCAGATTGTGGAAAAGACGCTTGAAAGTGCTTGGTCGTTTGAAGCAAGCGGTCAGATTACAGGCAGTCAGGAAGGTTTCTTCTCAAAAAAAGACAAATGCTCTAAAAAGTCAAAGATTCTCTCTCAAAGATTTTCACCAATGTGTGAAAATGAGGGAGGGGTCAATGTCTATTTATAGAAGGGTAAAAACCTATGGTAAAACCGTGAATTTTACCCCAGATAAATGGTAAAAAGCATGCGTGACACTTGTCACAGGTTCCATGTGGCATGCCACGTCCTCCCTGTGAGGGGCAAATGATTTAAGTATTTCTACCCCACCGTGTGTACCAGTGCAAGTTCAACACGTGTCACCCAAGGAAGGGCCCAAAGTGGACCAACTAGGGCACAACACGTGGCAAGCAGATAATCCAGGGAAATGGCGGCCTTCAAGGCTCAAATCCCTAGAAAGCCATAAAACTGCGCAGCCCAATCATTCCTATGTTTCTGTAACCTAGGACAGGGGTGCAAACTTCTAGGACCATATAAATAGGGAGATTCCCCCATTTATTGGGGCACTTTCAAATCATTGCATCACCCATCACTCTCAAAAACAGAGAGACACTTGATCTCGGAATCCTTGCTAGAAGATACTTATTTTTCTGCATCTTTCTACTCCTATCTCGTACTAACTTGATCGTCGGAGGCGAAACTCCGAACATGCGGAGCTTCCGTTGTTTTGCAGGTATAGGCGGGTTGGTTCCAGTCTTTGAGTTGTAACTCTCCCGAAGGACACGAAAAACCCCAAAACAAGGTCTACATATAGTAATAAAATTACATTAGAATGTGGAGTATTTAATTTCAATCGTTGAGAATAGATTCGTAAGATTACATATTCCTCAAAAAAAAATGTATTATAAATGGATGTTGTACGTTTTGAACTACTTTTGTCGCTCCAAAAAAATTATGATATAAAAAAAAAATTTAATATGATAATTATTAAGAGTTATAATCTACTATATTTTTTGAATAATATCATAATTTAATTTGTACATATATTAATATTTTATCGAAAATAAAACTCTACACTATCAATTTTATCCTAAAATTCTATCCAAATTTTATTGAAAATAGAGTTTTTAAACTAACTTTTTTTATCCTACAAAGTCTATCTAAATCTATCCAATTTTTCATTAAACTAATAAATCATATGTGTTAAAATAAATTTTATACATTGCCAATGTGGCATGACACTTGGCGAAAAGTTGGGACGCCAAGTGTTGTTGTGTCGTGGCCTGGCTAAAAGTTTAAGTTTATATATTAGTTATATGATGTTTTCAAAAAAGGAAATTGTCTTAATTAAATTCCAAGATTTAAAGAAAGTGTGTCAAATAATAATAATAATAATAATAATAATAATAATAATAATAATAATAATAATAAATATATAAATAAATTTATGTATTGTGCAAAGAATACAATAGCACTCAAGTTACCTTAGACATTAAAAACACAAAAGATAGAGATGATGACATACCTGATGAATGTATGCAATATACATACAATGTAAATAGGGTTTGGTCAGATAACAATGAACTCTAAATCTAGAATATTCCGGAATGATACTAGGAGGATAATAGATATCCACGAATATTTCATAACACACCTTTTAATTTATATTTAATTTAACTACCTTCCATTTTTATCAAGGAAATATTGTTCAAAATAATTCGACCTATGCCTCATCTGTTCAAAATAATCCCGCATTTCGGGTCTGTTCTCTTCTAGTTAATTTCAGTTCAGTTTCTAATTTTCTTCTTTCATAAACAATTCATTTCAGCTCTATTCAGTTCAGTTCCTAATTTCCTTCTCTCATAAACAATTCATATCAAATCAGTTCAATTCAGTCAAGTTCAGCTCAGTTCAATAAATCAAAACAGACCCTTCAATTATATATTCTTAATAATCTGATCTTCCCAATCTGCTTTAACTGGTTTCGGTCATTACTAGACACGTGTTAGCCTATAATTGGTAAAAACAATTAAAGGAAAAAAAAATTCAGAAAAAAAACCCCTAACTCAGATTTCGGCAGCTCCAACCACCGGCCCCTTACCCAATTCGGCCACCCCCTCCCTTCCCCTTCATTTTCCCATAGCATGTTCCTTTTTTTTTTTTTTTTTAATTTATTAAAGTATCCTTTGTATTTAATTTGATTATAGCGCATTCATGATATTTACAATTAAAATTAATACATAATTATATAGGATCATCAAATAATTTTATTTTTTTTTATATATTAAGATAAATGGAGTAGATTAGAATGTCTTCTTGCAAGATTGTGTCCTTATCTATATAAAAGTAAAAGTTGATCATCAAATATAGAAATAGAGGTGAGGTGATAAATATATTGTGTTGAAGTTATACTTTTCTAGGAAAAAACGTGACATCATTGGACTAAACGTACAACAAGAGAAATGATTCTATATTAGTAGATGTTGTTTTTCTAAGCAAGTGTACATTTGAAAAGTTAATTAAAGATGTTTCCTTTTACGCTTAAGAGACCAATTTTACATCAGAAAATAAGGCTTGTTCACTTCAGTTTAATTTCAGCTCAGTTCAGTTCAGTTCAGCTCCAATCAATTCAGTTCAGTTCAGTTCAGCTCCAATCAGTTGAGTTCAGCTTCTAATTTCCTTCTCTCATAAAATATTCATTTCAGTCCAATTCAGTTAAGTTCAGCTCCAATCAGTTCAGTTCAGTTCAGTTCAGCTCAGCTCAGCTCACCTCAGTAAATGTAAACAGACCCTTAGATTGATGTTATTATAATAATTGAATTAATGAATTTTATATTTATCAAAAAATATTTTATTTTCAAACAAAATCTTATAAAAAGTAAACTAAATAAACATTTGGAAAACAAAAACAAAAAATATAATAATATAGGGTTCATTCGACATCATTGTGATTTTTATTTTTTTAAGTTATTCATGATATATGTCATAGAGAGAATAGAAAAGTTAGTCCAATTTGTTAAAATCATCAATACTTTCAAAAATGACAACAATAATTATTTCCTATTTTTTGTTTTTATTTTTTTTCATAAAAAAGGAAACAGAAAACAATGACCCCCGAGTCGTTAAATAATACACTTCATAGCATCAATAATGAGCAAATAACAGTACAAAATTGAACATTTACATACAATAAATTGAACATTTTGTAGGTGATTCAAAACTGAAAAACAAGTTACGTCATTATAGGAGAAAAGGGGGATGCTGCAACACTGTCTTATCTGTTTACAAAGGAGTGTAGGCAAAAATTTGCAAACACTAAATGATAAATCATGCAAACATTTGACCAATGTGCTAGATTATTTTCACACTAATTAAAAGACTAATCTAAAGCATATCTTCATTTGATATGATACATGAAACCTTTCTTATGTCACTACTAAACTTGAGAAACAAGCATCAAAGAGTAGTAACTCTTGCTCCCTAAAAAGAAGGGGAAATATAAGGCTAAAGAGCAATATATGTGGGAGGTTTTTCTTTTGTAAATTGCAAAATTATTCAATGAAACATTAGAAAAATAGAATACAAAAAAAATTTAGGAAGAGATTTTCTTTTTCTCTCTTTGCAAAATACCTACAAGCACCTTCCTCCATACCCTGCATTTCTAAACAATGCTTGTTTTATTTCTTCAGAATTTATCAGCGACTTTTGTTCCATTTCCTAAAAAATTATTTTTGAAAATTAGAATTCGTTATTAAAAGTTCCTAAAAACAAAAAAAAAAACATAAAGTTTGTACAAATCAATCAATTTAAGGAAATTTTATACCTCACAACATGAAGCTTGTAGTGAAAAATCATTGAAACAACTTATAACACATTGTTGTATTTCAAGACCCAATGCTTCTAGTGTAGTTACAGTTGATAGTAGAAGTCCAGGTTTTCCTGCACAACAAATCTCCACCCTTGTATCCAAGTTTCTCCTCTCTACATCAAACTGCATGAATTACAACATTCTCAAAATTATACAGAGCTCACTTGATCAATTTGTAAGTAAAATCGAGCTAAAAACATAAGACAAAAGTTTATGAGCCATGATCAAACTTTTAAAAGGAAGTGACCAAATTTGTATATTTACTCCGTATCCAAGGTTGGGGATTAGTAGTATACATAGTTTCGAACTACTCCGTATGTCATCGTTATAAAACTTATGACTTATTGAATAGGGAGTCACACTTCTTATATTTTTAACTTGTTTACTTTATTTTCGCTTATTAAAAACTTGTAATTTAAATATATCAATTTTAAACAGCGCTATCTAATTGTTCTCAAAAAAAAAATCTAAATTCAATTTACAAATGGAATAAATACGAATTATTTTAGGTAAGAAAAATTAGGTGATTATTTAACCCGTGGGATATGACCCATATAATTCAATAGGGCATTAGGGCCCCCTACATGACTACAAGTAACCTAATGACCCCATGTTGATCGACCCCCAAATTTTGTTTAGCAGTTTAGCTCTCAAGTGATGGGATGTTTTGACTCATATAATTAAATGGGGCCTACACAAAGATAAATTAATTACAAATTTACAAGTAGTGGAATGTTTTGACCTCTATTATCGATTGGGGCCTTCACAAACAGCCTAATTAATTCATGCCTTATCCCAATTTGCCCCAAAATCTAGGTATGCCCTTAAATAGTGGGATGGTTTGATCCATATAATCGAATGGGTTAATACAAGTAACCTATCAACTCATGACCTATTCTTGTCCGGACTTCACCGCCCTTACTTTGTTTTGTCCCTAAAAAATCTAATTTGTCAAACAAAATAGGAGCTAGATTATGAATAAAAATATACTATTGAAATAATTCTAACTAGATTATATATAATTATATGGAGTAATTTAAAGTTTGTCAACTAAAAATAAAAGTATAAGACAATAAAAGTAGTATAGTAGATAAAAAGCAAATAATATGAGAAAAAACAGTAAATTAGAATCAAATTGTAATGATACCTTTGGTGAGTTCCTGACAAGGACATCACTTGGCTTGGCATCTTTGAAAATGGTCATAACATTCAATTGATTAGTGTTAGAACCCACATCTATCTCTTCTTGCAACTTGTTAATCCTTTCTAATAGCTCCTTCATATAATCAATTGTATCACCAAGTATTGATGTTCTATCCATCTACACCAAACAAATAACAAAAAAAATGGTTACTCCACATTATAAACTAATTAATTAATATTGTAGTAATTAATTAACAAATTACTCATATCACATTTGTACGAATCATATTGTCACAATACTAGTTCAAATTACGTTATTATCGTGACTATTATACTAAACGAGCATAAACAAATTGATTAATTCACCTTACTAATCTTGGGAACAACGGATCTAAGCATGGAAAGACGGTCATTCAATCTCTTTCTTCTCCTCCTTTCAGCCATAAGATTCTTAGAAGGTTGTCCTTCAACCTTCTTAACTTTACTCTTAACACTACCATTACTAATAGCCCTCTTATCAATCATGGACAATCCCACATTAAACCCCGAAGGCGAGGGTACCTCAAACTCAACCTCACCGGAGGACAGAGAATGCTCCGCCTTGCATGACGATGACGGAAGAATATTTGTCTTTTTATTATTGTCATCCTTCGCCGCCTCGATCATGGACGACATCGAGTAGTCGGGTTCAAGGCCCGGCCCGGAGAACGTCGGGTCAGGGTGGAGGAAGAAGGAAGAGCAGTCTAAGGCGGTGGTGGTGGTTGTTGGGGCGGCGGTTGGTGGTGGTGGGTGGTGGTCAATGGTGGAGGAAGAGAAGGAATCATAGGATGTGGTGGAGGTAGTGTTAGGGAGTAAGGTGGTGGTTGAATCTAGGCCGTCGAATGGCCAAGTAGTTGATGAAAAGAAGCCGTTGATTTGATGATCTACGGTTGTTGATGATGGGTTGGTTTCCCATGCTTCTCTTCTTAGAGCTAACAATTCTTCTAAGAAGCCATCTTCATTCATCTCCATTATTCTCTCTCTATAACTTTTTTTTTCTAAAAGTGTAGAAAAAGTGGAAGGTTATTGTATGTAAATATGGGTGTATGAGTTTATGATTGGGTATTTATATGGAGATGATTAGACACATTAGTTTGTTTAACAATAATTAATAAGCCTATGTTTTATACGAGTAGTATAAAGGGGATAGCAATGAGAGTGGGAGTGGAGCAAATTAGGGTATGTTCTCTTACATTTAATTTCAGCTCAGTTCAGTTCAGTTCTTAGTTTCCTTCTCTCATAAACAATTTATTTCAGTTCAGTTCAGTAAATCAGAACATGCCCTTAGTTACTAATAATAACTTCGTATATACGGAGTAATTGGTAAGGTACATGATGTCATTTTCAATTTCTTTTAGTTTTTATTAATGAAGAAATTCATTAAAGAAAATAAATAAATAAAAAGTTTACAATAGTCTTCATTAAAAAAAGATTTAGATAGTCTTCTATCAACATTGAGACCTAACTACTCAACAAGATAAGTAAAGATTTTTAAATACTTATGGAATACATAATTTTTACTACATCCGTTTCATATTGTAACAATAGTATTAATATTGTATAAACAAAAAGAACATAAGATAAATTTGTCAAATTTTATATACATAACCGGATTTAAGGTTATTATTCAAATTAAATTAACTTTATATAAGTCTATATGCTATGTTTATTTAGATTATTCTACACTTTACAATGTATTTAAACTTTATGAATATTTGAAAAACAAAAGGTATCTTTTTCATTATCAAAAAATCTATTAGTGAAGAGTATAAATTCAAGCCATAGCTACTCTATAGAGTATAATTTACCATTATTCTTTATAGTTAGAGCCTCAAAGGTATGTAAAATCATCATCAAATTCTTTGCTCAATTAATTTAATTTTATTTTTGGTGAAATTATTTGTTCAATTAATTTGCATGCATAAGTAAGTATTAATAAGCTATGTATTCATCATCAAAATATTACAAGTAAATTATTTTTCTTACATCAAATAAAACATAGTAAAAGTAGGCTAGTGTGTCCTACATTGTTACACTAATTCTATATAGTGAATATAGGTCTATTCTAATTGATAAAAATTAAACGAAATAATTGCATGGAAAATGATTAATAAATGGTTGCTTGTGAGACTCTAAATACGAATTAACTAATTGATTGAATAAAAAGGGGCTAAAATTAAGACAAATGAAAGGAAAAAAAGGGACTAAAAATGGAATCAAAATTAATAAAATAAGAGAAACCTGATATTTAATCTCTCAAGGTGATTTCATGTCGTTATCACCGAAATTTGGAAAGGGGAAAAAACAGAAAACAGTGGTAAATAAATATAATTGGCTAACAATTCTGAAAAGTTTGACCCACAATTCTGTCTTAACCGAAAAGGATGGAGTTAGCATCATAGACTCTATTTGTCAGCTTCTGATATGCATAACCCACTTACCCACCCTTGTTATTTCATTTGTCCTTCCATACAACACACCACGTACTCGTACTAGTAGAAATTTTTTAAAATTAAACATATACTCGTACACAATTTTTAAATTAAACACATACCACGTAGCTTCTCACCTTTTAGAGTGACTGAATTTATAATTTTTTTATATATCCTTAGTAGGGGTTTATTCTTTCAACTTAATATCAGTTCAATTCAGCTTCAACCAGTTCACTTCTGTTCAGTTCTTAATTTCCTTCTCTCATAAACAATTTATTTCAGTTCAGTTCAATTGAGCTCAAGTCAATTCAGTTCAGCTCAGTTCAGTTCAGCAAATCAAAACAGGCCCTTGATTACACCATATAATACACGCTTTTTAACCAAAAAGAAAAAAATTGCTTATTTTTTCTGTGTAATACGTAGTATAGTTAATTTAAACAAAAAGTTAAAATTGTACAATGTGTTTTTTGTGCGGCAGTGCAATGTGTTTTTTGTGCAGTTGGTCACTTGTAAAATTAAAGAACAAAGTTACCCTTTAATACTGATTGAGTAACTCTTAAAACGCTAACCGAATAATCCTAATAATATTAACGAAGTAACCCCTGTAATAGTGACCGAGTAACCCCCATAATGGCTAGCCATACCGTATGACCAGCTACATATAAGAATTTGTGAAAATTGTAAGGTTTCATATTAGATAAATTAAACATTCAATCATCAATAACATAAATAAATACTAAAACAGACACCAAGAGTGACACGTGTCAATTCCTGGTACTGTTTTTTCCCTCCAAAAATCCCACCCCCCCCCCCCCCCTCCCGGCCCTTTTTTGTCAATACCATCTGCTACGTACTATAAATTTTGCACAAAATATTCAACCTATCATATAATTGAAATGATTTTTATTCATATATTTTTCACATTTATATTAAAATATTTTCCACATCTCTTACTTTAATTTGTACATTTAATTTTTAAATTAAAGATGACAATTGTGTCATGTGTGTTCTTGTTTGAAATTAAACAAGATAGGAAGCCTCAACAGTAACCCTACCCATCTAACGAACGTGACGTGTCGTGTCGACCCGTTTAATTAAGCGTGTCGAAAACCCTTGACACAAACCCGCTTTTTCATGTCTGATTCAATTCATGTTGTCGTGTTATATGAAAAAAATTAGCACCATTTAATAAATTTATCAAAATTTCCATAGTTTATTAGATTTTTTCTTAGTCGGGTTGAGTCGTGTTGATAGATATATTATAGTGGTATTTTGTCTATGATATTTTTATTAAAAAATAAAATTACTTTTCTAATTAAAAGTAGTGGAATTACCAAGCATGGCACGGGCTCTAATCTAGTAACAAAATATATGATAGATGTTCAATATTACAATTATATATTATACTATACACTTTATATTTCCCTTCAAAAAAAAAAAATACACTTTATATTTAAATTAAATTTAAAACTTATTTATAAGATGTTAGCATTAATTCAGCTGCTCTTGTTTTATTAATAAAATCAAAAGAATTAATTAAGAATAATGAAAACTTAAACTCGTATAATCATTATACATAACAATCTAAGAAACACACGAAAATTTGTGCATGTGCATATAAGTAATCTA
The DNA here is from genome assembly GCF_948465745.1 of Chenopodium album. Taxonomy (NCBI): domain Eukaryota; kingdom Viridiplantae; phylum Streptophyta; class Magnoliopsida; order Caryophyllales; family Amaranthaceae; genus Chenopodium; species Chenopodium album. Next base: position 32,226,225 of record NC_137858.1, on the reverse strand, counting down.
ATAAGATCAATTCTCTGCTTTTTTATTATTTTTTTTCTCAAATGGATTTTTTTGTTAAATGGTTTTTTTTTTTTAAGGATGGTAATTTATTTTTAAAAACAAATTAATGAGAGGGGTAGTTATGAATTATAATAGGATATTTTTTTAATTGCATTTTTGATAAAAATGTAATTTTTAAAATATAGAAGGGTTTTTTAGGAAAAGCAAAATTTGTCAATCAAAAGGTCATTTCTCTTTATATACTTAGTACTATAGATATATAGAGTAGGTTTAGATAAAGTTTTCAGAAAAATAAAAAAAAAAATTGAACCGCCGATTTTTAAAATTTTTTACTCCATGGAAAATGGTGTAACTAGTCAATTATTCATAAAAAGCTTTTAGGAGAATAAATGTTCAATCAAACTACCATTTTCAAAATTTTATTTACCCTCGAAAAAAATAATAATGTTACTAAAAATTTTGGCAGATTTTTTTGTTTATCAGAAATTTACATGTGTACAGTCATGATGCCAACGTAATTATTTTAGTTATAACTAGGTTAGAACCCGTGCGATGCACGAGTTATATAAAACCTATTTTAATTTGTACATTTTAATAATTAATCACTATTATACATAAATATAAATAAGAATTACGTATATTTTTGTAATTTTAAATTTTTTTATTTTCATCAAAATTATGATATAGTGATCAACGTTGTCTAATTCATAGTTCAATGTAGGAGATCATATATTAGTGTGCTATTCAAAATTGTTAAAATTTCCAATGATGAACGGGTAGGTTTTAGTTGTAATGTAGAACCTTCTAATATTTAAATTTCAAAAATGTAAAATATGATAGCAAAAAAAAATGACATCATCATTGCATTTAGGCAGGAAATTTTTTATTGAGAGAGCGACACGTGTGCAATGATGACGTCAGCAACTTCTGTTTTAGTAATAGTTAATAGAAGATTTTAGTAGAGGTAGATGTTATAAACTGACTCGATTTAAAAATTGACTGGCAATGGTAATGACTTAAGCCTGAATTATATTTGAATATTAAAAGATATTAGTTGCTTGTAACTTAAACCGAACTCGACTTAAAATTAATTGTCAACTAATTATTGGCCCGAGCAATGCCCTAGATGGTCGGATCATCATAAATTTGTAAGTTTACTCAAAAATAATTTAGAAGGGTTAATTTTGAATGGTATTAATAAGTGAATGAAAGTACAATTATTTTTATTATCTTGCATTAATATATGCTTCCTCCATTTTTAATACTTGCAACACTTTCCTAAGATGGATATGTCATAAAATTTGCAATACACTATAATTGGAAAGGTTTTTTTTTGTTCAAAGTTGTACTATTACCCTTATTAAGGCATATAAGCTCATGACTTACTAAATTATACTCCTAAGTCTTAACAATTTCTCACCCCTCATTTTATGTATTAAATTATGTGAGGCTCACTTTTATTATTACAAGTATTTCGAGTATTTCTTATAGCATTAGTTTACCTTTATAAGTATATATACTCCATATGTCTCTTTTTATTGGCGTTCGGAATCATTATTTGATAAGCGAAAATTTTAACTAAAAAAATTATTTATCATGTAAAAAAAAAAAAAACTATTCATACGAGATCTTATTACATTAGTCTAACAATGTGTACGAAAATAAATAGTACTCGTTATTTATACTTCATAAATAATTGCAAGTAGTAAATAAAAAATAAGGTCAAATAAATATTCTCTTCGTATTATTTTGATGTACACATTTGCTTTTTTCACACTATTCAATTCACTTATTTAGTCGTTTTAAGCTACATAAAACTTAGTTTTCTCTCTCTTAAATCGAGAGCATCTCTTACTAGAAGTGAGCCTCTCCTAGTTCAGCTAGGGTTTCACCCTCATCTTTGAAGATAATTTGCTTAACTGATCAGTTCTGCTGCTGATTCTTGTTCATTTTCTAGGTTTATTCTACAAGCTTGTTTAGGTGGGAAGGATTTCAAGATTTGTTTGCTTCTGTCTTTGGATTACCTCCTACTCTTTTCCAATTCTCAATATGTTTTTCTTAGCTTGTTCTTGGAGAAAACTCCTCGGCTTCTGGAAAAGTTAAAAACCTTTCTCTAGCTCCTACCCTTATTCATTTCTTTGAGCGCTTCTTATGGGTATCAGCACCCAATACATCTCAACAATTAATGTGCTTTCTTTCTACTGGTGCAGTGGGATTTTAGCTACAGTCGGCTACATTAAATTATAGTCTGTCCTTGCTCTCCATGCTTGTTCTGTTTAATCTTCCAAGAACTCAACTCTGGTTAATTATAAATGTGAAGAGTTCTCATCAATCTAACTCAACTTCTCATTCAATTCTTATCCTCGTTCACTTCTCTTCAGATTATTCTGTTCTTTTCTCCTTTTCTTCTTGTCTCTTTATCATTAATTCATTACTCATCCCATGAGTAATAATTTCAACTCACAAAATGCTCATAATGAGCAGAACATCAGGGATCTGCGAGGGGGACCCCTCATACCCTCTCCTCCAGATTTCGACTTAGAAAATACTACTATTAACTTCAATTGGTGTGTTATAGGAGTATTCGTAGGACCTCACCCTCCTCCAGTAGAATTTGTGCAACATATAGTGAATTCTAGGTGGATAAGAAGTGGAGAAATAAGGGTGTATATGTTAGGGTTCTATTTCTTGTTCGAATGTGCTATCAGACAAGATCAAGAAAGCCTAGTTCGTGGCAGCACAACTGTCATAGATAGAAGAATTATTAATCTTAGAAGATACCAAAGGGATTTTGTACCCCACCAGATGAGTTTCTTACTTGCGAGAATCTGGGTTCAGGTGTATGGACTCCCACTTGCTTACCTCACCACGGGGTGGGCTAGAGAAATATTACGACATGTGGGGTATTTGGAGGAAATCGATCATTCATGGGACGTGTTACCAATGCATGCAAAGCTGAGAGCATGTGTATTGATAGATCTATCTATTCCCCTAATCCCAGGTTGTTTCATACCCTTGGAAGGAAATAGGGTAATTTGGGTCTATTTGAGGTACGAGGGAATATTCAAGTTCTGTAAAATTTGCGGTTGCATAGGGCATTCAACATCAAGGTGCTACACGCACCCTGTCACAGCTAGAAGAAGGGTTAGAAGCAGAGTCAACAAAGTAGAAGCTGATGGAATTAGGGTATTATACGGCCCAGCCGAATACCTGTTTTACTCAAATTATATTCGTGGCTTGCCAAACAGGTACATATTCCGCAACACTGGGGGTAGATTTGAGGATTAATGAGGGGCACGAAAATACTTCTCTATTTTGAAGAATTCCAAGAGAGGATGAGGTGTTTGACGAGGGACACCCATATGAAAAACCCCTCTCTTCGCTGGACAGTAGTGATAGTGAAAGGTTTTACACAGGGGAAGAGGAGTTTTCAAGTGAAGAATCAGAAGTCATAGAAAGAGGGGAAGATCCGACGAACCTGGATCTGTCACTCTCACCTGACAGAAGGCTAGGCTTAACTGGTGACCCCTACGCCGAGTTCACTCAGCCAGCACGCTTGAACTCTAAGGGCTTGGACAGGGCAAGACACTCGAATGGGCTTCGTGGTAATGGGCCGACATATACAGGCCCTGGTATGGGTGGGCCTAGCCCGGTTAGGGATGCTGCTACTTCGAGTCATGGTAGGGAAGGGCTTCCACCAAGGGGTTTGTTCGCAAACTCAACTTTCGAAAGGGGGGAATCGTCCTCGGCACAGCAAACAAATTTGCAAGGTGGTGGGCCAAGAACGATGTTCCACACATTGGGTATTTCTGCGTGGGCCTCTACCCCAATTGAATTTGACAGAAGCAATTTAGTGCATATGGGAAATATGATGCCAATGACAGGGAACGAGCAAGGAGCTACCATTCCAGCAGCTTTGCAGTCGCACTACACAGTGACTAACTCCACTTCTATTATGACAATGAGGCTGGATGAAGAGCAGTTGTCGGACGAGGAGTATGCTCGGGTTATGCAAGCAGGTACAATATTATCTTTGGGAATAAGGGGTGCTAGAAGTGCTGAAATCAGGGTGTTACATCAAAACATGAGGGGCACGTCTCCACCTTTCTTGCGTCTTTCTCATTCGGATTTGGCAGGCTTGCCAAACTTGCCACTTACCGAGTTCGACCCACCCAACACGCCGGTATCTCCTTTTAGCTCATTCAATCTTACGGATTTATTTAACTATGATGATAGTGCAAATTGTAGGGAGAGGATAAGAGAGGCTATTGGTCATTTGCCTCATTCTTGTGATGGAGAATCGGTGAGATATAGTGAGCTGGAATACTCTTGGGTGGAACGTAAGAGGCTTAAAAGGCTTCATCGATGGGCCGACAAAGGAGGGTTTAGCATTGGATTAGGGACCAAAAAGGGGGAAGCAAGTTTGCTTCCAAGGCAATCTCGAATCAGGATATGGCAAGAGAGTTTGGGGTTGATATTGATGAGGATATTGAGAAAAGGGTGTGTTCTAAGAGGCGCCAATCGGACTCCTCTTCTTTTTCGGGTTCTTACAAAAGGCAAAAAAGTGAAGAAGTGACTTCGGCTCTAAGGGTTAGCAAGGATGACATGGATATTGATCTTCAAGTGGCAATGTTTGACTCGGTGAGACTAGCTTCAAGTGGTGAGGTGGCTTTACTAGATCAGTCCCCGAATGGAATATGAATGTTGTGTCTTGGAATTGTAAGGGCTTGAATGACCCACACTCCCTTGCAATTCCCTAACTAGTGTGGCTCTATTGTTCAGAGCTACCTATCTTTATGTTCATCTCGGAAACTAAGATGGATTATGTTATTGCGGCTAGTAAGTTAGATATTTTTCACCCTACTTTGATTTTTCGTTGGAACTCGAAAGGAAGTAGTGGAGGCTTTTTAGTTTTAAGTTGGTCTAGTGATGTAGTGGAATGCTTGTACTCTTCTAAGAACTTAATCTTTTGTAAGATCTTTAATGAATCGAATGGTAATTTAAAGTATGTCCTTTGCTTTACGGTGAACCTCAAGTAGAAAATAGGGGTTTAGTTTGGGAGCAACTTCAATGGCTCTTGGAAGAATACAAAAATGTGCTAGTAATAGGGGATTTCAATCAAATTGAAAGCAGAAGTGACAAGTTAGGGGGCTCAGTTATGATTAGAAGCATTGATACTTTTCTTAATTGGAGGTTTAGTAGCAATGCAACAGAAGTCCCTTTCTCGGGTCCAAAGTTTACTTGGAGCAATAAGAGAGTGGGAAGTGGCCTCATTCTTAAGAGGCTAGATAGGGCATACATAATGGAAGAATGGTTCGTCCACTCCCCCGATGGGAGAATTGTTCATGAACCAATTACGATGTCGGATCATGCGAAAATTACTTACTACTCCCACCCTAGTACTATGGTGTCTAATAGGCCATAACAAATTGAGAATTGGTATCTAAACTTCCCAGAGGTGAAGACCATATTGGAAACAACATGGAAGACTAGGTTTAATGGGTCTCACATGTTTCAACTATCGCAAAAGCTAAACTTGGTAAGAACAAAGCTTCAAAACTGGTGTTTGAGTAACAAGAAAAGTTGGGGCATTAACTGGAGGAAACTTTCTAAAGACCTCCATGGAGTGGGAATGAACATCAACACAGTTCAGGAGGGGATGATTACATCCAACTCATCAACCGGATTATTCCAGAAAGCCAACTGAGTTTCGAATTTTGGAAACAGAGGATGAAAGCCAATTAGGTTAGGTATGGTGACTGCCCCACTTTTTTGATGTACATGATAGTCAAGCAAAGGCAATAAAACAATGAAATATTAACATTTAATAATGGGAATGATACTTGGGTTGAAGGGCAAAGAGAAGTGGAAGATATGATCCTGAAGTCAATCAAGGATATCTACAGCCCGACCATGGATGATAATCATGGGGAAGAGGTTGATCTTTTGCTAAGGTAGCTGGATATCCCGGGATTGACAGTAGAGGATAAAGGCTGGCTGGACATGGATTTCACAGATAATGAAATAAAAAAGGCAATGCTTAGTATTCATAAATCCAAGTCCCCGGGCCCGGATGGTTTCACAGCAGATTTCTTTCAAGTCTATTGGAAGGAGGTAGGACAGCTAGTGTTGGATACTGTTCATCAGTTCTTGAAATCAGGTCATATGCTTAAGGAGTGGAACCAATCTCTATTAGTTTTGATCCCGAAGGTTAAGGTGCCAGAACTTGCCAATCAATTCAGGCTGATTAGTTTATGCAACACGGTCTACAAATGCATCTCAAAGTGCCTTGTCAACAGGCTAAAGAAGGTGCTGCCAAACCTTATCTCAGAGAATCAACATGTATTTATACCAGATAGGTATATGGAGGATAACATTCTCTTGAGTCATGAACTCCTGCACCTTATAAATTCGAGAATGGGTTCCAATTCCACTGCGGTCAAGATTGACATGTCAAAGGCATACGACAGGGTAGATTGGGTCTTCATCTTAAAAGTGCTACAGGCTTATGGGTTTTCGAGCCACTAGATCGGGATGATCTCTAAATGCATCTCAACAGTAAGTTATAAGACAGTTATCAACAGGAAGACCTCAGAACACTTTGCTCCCAAGTGTGGTCTAAGGCAAGGTGACCCACGATCCCCAAATCTCTCCATTTTCTGTATGGATATCCTGTCTAGGATGCTGACCTTGGCAGAAGATATCAAACAATTTAAAGGGTTGAAAGTCTCGAGGAGAGCACCGTCTATCTCTCACCTATTCTTTACGGATGACGCAATGCTCTTTTTCAAAGCAACGGAGGACTCCTGTCTATGTGTAGGGGACATCCTTCACAGGTTTGGTAAGGCGTCGGGCCAACAACTTAATGTTCAGAAGTGTTTTGTGAAATTTTTCCCAGGGGTGGAGGATAGCACAAAATTATCCTTTAAAAGGATTCTGGGTATGACAAAAACAACCAATATGGATACACACCTTGGTGCTCTGATTGATATTCGAGGAAAAAGGAGCCTCTCCTTTCAATTCCTAGTGGATAAGGTAACTGAGAAAATCATGTCTTGGGCTACCCTGCGCCTCTCCCAAGCTTCAAAACTTATTCTTATCAACACTGTCCTGGTAAGCATCTCGGCTCATGTTATGAAATGTTTAAAGTTGCCTCAAAGCATAGCAAACAGAATCGACTCCCTGATCACGAGATTTTGGTGGTCAAACAATGGGAATAAGGGGATGCATTGGGTTAAAAGGGCTACTATTCAACTCCCGAAGAGCATGGGAGGTTTAGGCATTAGAGGATCTTCAAACCTAAAGAGTGCCCTACTCTTCAAGAAAGCTACTACACTACTAAAAATTAAGGTTTTTGCGACCGCCTCAAACGGTCGCAGAAAACAGCAAAAACGGTCGCAATTCATAATTGCGACCGTCAACGGTCGTAAAGGGATGGTCGTTATTTCCGTGGTCGCAAAAAAAATTATTACGACTGTGTGACGGTCGCAGATTTATTGCGACCGTTTTTGTTATTTTCAACGACCGCAAAGGAAACGGTCGCAAATATAAATAATTGCGATCGGTAAAAGAAGCGGTCGCAATTATGGAACTTGGCGACCGCTTTTGGCCGTTGCTAAAAGTTGAAAAAAAAAAACAAAAAAAAATATTACGCACCACCCCTGCTCTTCACAGCCACGCCCCCCACTTCTCACACCCAAGCCAACTCCACCCACTGCCCATTCCCAGCCAATCACCTTTACCCACCACACTGCACACCTTAAAACACCACTCAATCACCACGAAAACCCCAGCCACACACCACGAAAACTAGCAAAAATCAACCCAAAACACAGATAAAATCAAACCCAAATAAACCAGAAAATCCAAACAAAAATTCAAACGAAAAAAAGACAATTCCAATGATTAAAACATGGAAATTCGAATTAATAAAAAAAAAAACAGACAAAATTCGAAGTAATAAACCACAAAATCGAAAATGATACAATTATCAAACCATAATCATCCAAAAAATCAAATCCAAAATAAAATTGACAAAAATCAACCCAAAAATCGAAACGAAAATCAAACATACATAGTAATACTAACAAAAATAACAAAAATCAAACCCAAACATTAACAAAAAAATGAAAACGAAAATGAATCCGAAAATCAACAAAAATTAACATTCGAATACTGAAATTCGAACAAAAAATCAAAAAAATTTGAATAAAAAATCAGAAAAACAAGTATAAACACGATAACATACCTTAAACCTCGAGTTGACTTCGAATTTCACCTCAAATTTGGTTTAATAAGGCCAAATTCGACTATGAAAAGTCTAGATCTAGACTTTTCATAGTCGAATTTGACCTTAAAAACCATCAACTTGTTTAGCCATAAGATTGTGACGGTGGAGATAGTGATGGTGAGCTAAAGCTTGACGGTGAAAGTCATGGTGGTGACGGTTGGTGTCGGTTGAATGTTTGGACGGTTTTCGATCTATTTCTTTGAAGTGTGTCTGATTTCCGGCGATAAAAGTCAAATAATGAAGGAGGAGAGGAGGAATGATGGAGGAGAAGAGGAATGGAGAGAACGAAAGATGAAGACAGACCAACGTGAGAAGAGAGAGAGGAGAGAGAAAGAGAAAAGAGAGAAGGAGCGGCTGCTGAAAGTGTTGAAAAGAAATTAGGGCTAGGGTTAGTGGGCTTTTATACCCCATTTTTTTTTTTGAAAAAAAAAAGAAAAAAACTACTTTATTTGTGACTGTTGAAAACGGTCGCAACTGTTATGGGTTTTTTTGTCCCTCGGGAGAGTTACAGCTCGAAGACTGGTCCGGAGCGGCCTGTACCTGCAAGACAAACGGAGACACCTGTTGGTAGGTGCTCCGCCTCCGACGATCAAGTTAGTAACTTGAAAGGAGAGAAAAAGGTGCGGAAATTTAGGTGGGGATCTGCTAGGATTTCTAGCTCAGTTGTCTCTATCAAAGGGACAGTTTGTAATAAATGGAAAAACGTGCCCTCCAAAAGAGGGGAATCTCCCTATTTATAGGGTCCTTGGGAATTGTGCCCCTGATTAGGTCACAGAACCCTAATTAGTGGTGGGCTGCGCCGCATTGCGGCTTTCTCGGGATTTGGGCCTGAAGGCCGTCATTTCCCCAAATATCTGGGATGACACGTGTCAAGCAGGGATAGGTCCACTTTGGACCATCCTGGGGCTGACACGTGCGCCCTCTGGTTGGTCCACATGGCGGAGTAAAATTGCCCTAAACATTTGCCCCTCACAGATGTGACGTGGCACGCCACGTGGCATCTGTGACACGTGTCACTCTTTGAATGGTGGTAATTTTACCTCCAAAATTTAACTGTTCACCTTCTGGGTAAATTACGAGAATACCCCTTCATTTACCCTCTTTATATAGCCGTTTACCCTCATATTTATGTACGTTTCTCAAAAATTTTCAGAGTAAACTTAGAGAGAATCTTGAAAGAGAGAGTAGAAGTCACCTGTCTAGGACTGGTAGTGCCGTCTCAGGGTGTTGGGACCACCCTCATGCTTGGGTTCCGACCATTTACGCGTCTGTGCAGGACACAATGGCTCGGACAATGCAGATGGCACAAGACCCTGATTACAGAAGCGAAGGCTTAGGTGGCCAAACGCCTGAGGGAGAGACGTCTGGCTCTGAACACCAGACGGCTCCGGAGAGATCCCCTCCGCGTGGCCCCCCAACTCCTCCTGACTCATTTTTGGACGAGTGCGACCAAGGCGGTGAGGAGGCCGCCTCAGCTTCCGTTTCCCAATCTGGGGAGGAGACGGGAAGCGGACTTGACGTCTCTTCCTCAGAGAGCAGTGACGATCTTTCTCCGCTTGAGGATAGTGAGGAAGAAGAGAGGAAGAAATGAAAGGAGAAGGACGACCCCTTCAAGATCCACGTCTCCCTCAAAGATAGAGACCTTATGGAAAGAGGTCTTAAAAACTTTTTGAAGATGCACCCAATGGGAGACGGGTGGAAAATAAGGGTGCCTCCCCCAGACGGCACCATTTCCTGGGAAGACGAAGAACGAAACGCTAACGGCTACTTCGGCTGTTATGAGGCGACGTTCAAGGCAGGACTTCGCTTCCCCCTTCACGAGGCGGTGAAGGCAATTTTGAGAGGCTATGGCCTCGGAGTCTGGCAACTTACCCCCAACTCTTGGGCAAATATTCTGGGGTATGTTGCCGCCTGTGAATTCCAAGGAATTCACCCCGGCTGGGAAGCCTTTGCTAAGATGCATTATCTTAGTCGCAACCCAGGCGGGTACGGAGTGTGGTATACTCTAACCACGTTCCCTCAATTCATGATGACCTTGGACAAGGTCTCAAAATTCGACGGCTGGAAGCATAGATTCTATCTGCTGACGGCTCCCACCAGGCGGGAGAACTTCGAGCTCCGCCAGTACAATAAGAAGCCCGACCTTCTGGGTCGGAAATGCTGTCTTCCCCGGATCCCGGATGAGGACTTCGACAAAATAATTGAGGCTGACTTCTTCGGCCTCACAGACGCTACACTGTCAACCGGGGAGACAATAAAAGTCCCCAAGAACTGGATCCCTAAGAGCGCCTGGCTCAGGGATGAATGCTTTCTAGCCGCCTGTGGGCTAGGGCACATGTTCACCAGACGTATGCGCCTGAATACTTTTCCGTCTGTAGTACTTTTGTGTCGGAACTGTTTTTGATGATGTACTAATTGATTCCCCTTTTTGTTTTTGCAGAAGAAGCCTTGAACATGTTGCCAGACGAGAAGACCCCCAGGCGGTCCTCTGCGCAGATCCGCCGTGGCTTGGCGGAGGCTCAGGCGCGAGAGCTTAAGGCCAAGGTAAACGCCTGACCCTTTTTGTGAGTTTACTTTCAAAGTTTTCTTCCTTCGACTGCTAACATTAAGTTGTTTATTTTTTCAGGGAGGAGAGGTGGACAAGACGTTTGAGAAAAAACTCAAACGGGCTAGGGAGGAGACCACCGCCTCTAACCCCAGCAAGTCCTCAAAAAAGGCTGCCTCCACTGTAACTCCCAACGCCCCAGTCGGGAGACAAATGCGGATAGGGGGAGGAATGAGAGAGTGACCGGCTCTGTTGGCCTTGACTTGGCCAACCCCCTATCTGCGACCGGGGGGTTCACCACGCCTGCCAGCGGCTCTTGTCTGGCCGGCTCTGCAGGTAAGAACCTTTTTGAATCCCCGCCTGAGCTGGGATGGCCATTGCGAGTGAAATCCCACTCCCAGCAGACGTCATCCTCAGACGGTCGAAACCAGATAGGCGCTGCTTTAGTATCTCAATCTGACGCTGATTATGGTGCAGATCAATCTCCCCGTTGGCCAGACGTCCAGAAGCATGCCAAGGCCATGCTGGATGCTGTCAGCAAACGGGATAAGGATACTTTCCCGGGGATTGAGACGTTCAACCTTGAACGTATCCTGACCCTCCTGGCTGAGGTAAGTCACTTGAACAGTTTTCAATAGCTTTCTCCAAGTTTTTCTCCGCCTGCACTACTAACCTTGTTTGCTTTTGCAGGCTCTGCTGGGGGTAGACGGGCTCAAGCGTCCTTACACCCGCAAACGGGACGAGGTAAGACGGGCCAAGCAGGCCGCCACAGACGCAGATAATGTTGCTTTATACTCGTGCATAATTGACGATCTTGAAACTAAAGAAACCCAAATGACACAGGCGGCCAAGATTTCAGAGCTGGAGACGAATCTGCAGGCGGCCAACAAAAGGGCTGAGGATGCCGAGACGGCTCAAAAGCAGGCGGAGGTAGACCTCCCCAAACTCAGGGAGGACCTCAAGAAGTCCCAGGAAGACCTCCAAAAGCTCCAAGGAGTCTCTTCAGAGAATGCTGATCTGAAGAGCAAAATTACTAAGTTGGAGAAGGAGGCGGCCAAGGCTCAGGATAACTTCCGAGCGACTCTCCAGGCTGATCAAAACCGTCTGGTTGCTGAGATGGCCGCCGACAACGAGGCTATGATGAGGATCGCTTGGAACGCCTTGTATCCTGAAAAGGATTATGGCGTCTAGGCTCTGGCTCACAAGTATGCTGATGAAGTTATATACTTGAGAGAGAAGGGTGAGCCAGAGCCTGAATCCTTCCTCGCCTGGGCTGAAACTGAGCATCCCGAGCCTGAGCCTAAAGCTCCAGAGACTGAAGCTCCTGAAGAAGGAGAGAAGGGCCAGGAGGGACCGTCTGCAGGGCAATGAATTCAGCGGCTGTGTGCCAATTTCCTTTTTTTTTTTTTTTATTTTTTCTGCGGCAGTATGCCATTAGTTTGCTTTTCCGGCCTGTGTGCCGAGTATAATTGTATCTTTACCGGCTGAGTAACCGTGTTCAACAACAATTTCTCTTTTCCCGGACGGGGTCCGGATAACATTAGCCCCACCACAACCGTTTGGTTGGGTGGATAATTAATGAATACACCGACTAAGTCGGTTTTGATCTTTTTTGCGCTTGTGTTTGCACTTTTCAGATTTTTTGCATTTTCAATTTTTGCCGAACTTATCGAAAGCATACGGCGAATTTTAGCCTAACTTATCAAAAGTATGCGGCTGTCCTTGCCCCTGGACGGTTGTGTGGTTGGTTTCAAATGGAGTTGGTTGATTGACTTGGGAACGTCTGATGCTGCAAAGAGCATGATACGTTTGTAAGTCAATCAATCACAGTAGTGATTGCCCCAAACCAAGTACACAGCCGTACATTAACAGGCGTTTAAGCTTCTAGCTAGACGGTGTTATCCGTCTAAGTGAAGTTCATATAGCCATTGCACAACTATTTTGCCCCAAACGAGGATGTGTACAATTTAAAAATGAAAAAATGCTAAGTAAGAAATGCAGTCGGTCGCCGACTGATGTCCTTGGACATCCGGGTTCCGAAACTTGATCATTCCTTAGACTGTTCAGGTCAGACGGCTATGAATGGCTGATTCAGCCGTCCAATTGTGGCCGTCTGCATTGGTACGTAGAGTAAGCAAGTTGGCTTCTCTCTGCGACGATTGCACCCGGAGGGGTGTCGCCGGACGCCTTTGTCCATGTTGGGACAGACGAATTTATGGGGAAAGCAGCCATCCGGCCATTGGCCTCTGGTCTTGTTTGAGACCGGTTGTATAGCCACTAAGCGTTTTTGTGCTTAGTTTAATTATCTGGCCATTGGCCTTTCGTCAATCAGACGTTAATTCAATTTCCAAGTGTCAAACTCAGAGAAACAAACAAGTGACCCGTCTGAAATTCAGACGGGGCATAAGACAAACAAAAATGAAAACAAAAAGCAATTTCTCATTAATGTACTTCTTGTTTACAAAAATTACAAAATCTCAGAAGTAGTATTTTTTCAGATTATCTACATTCCAAGTTCTAGGCAGGCGCCTGCCGTCTGGAGTTTCCAGGCGGTAGGTGCCGTCTCTTACTTCTTCATAAATCCGGTAGGGGCCTTCCCAATTCGGAGTTAGCTTTCCAAGCTCATTGGCCCTACCGGTTGCCTCCATTTTCCGTAACACTAGGTCGTCCACTTTTAAAGGGCGCCTGTGTACTCTCTTGTTGTAGGCTCTTGTCATTCTCAGACGGTAAATCTCATGACGCAAGGCGGCATTGCCCCTGCGTTCTGGAAGTGAGTCCAATGCCAGGCGCATTGCCTCCCAGTTTGCCTCTTCATCATATAGCATGACTCTGAGAGTCGGCTCATAGTGTTCAATGGGCAAGACGGCTTCAGCACCGTAAACCATGAGAAATGGGGTTTCCCCGGTTGCCCCCTTTGCTGTTGTCCGGATGGCCCATAGGACATGGATTAATTCCTCAGCCCATAAGCCACCGGCTCTTTCAATTTTCTTCTTAATGCCGTCTGAGATCAGTTTGTTGAAGGCTTCAACTTGGCCGTTTGCTTGGGGACGGCCGACTGATGCAAAATAACTTGAGATCCCTTGATCTCCCAACCAAGTTTTAAGCTGAGGCGTCTCAAACTGAGGACCATTATCAAACACCATGGACATAGGAACCCCATACCGAGTGATAACATTCTTCCAGATGAAGGAAATGACGTCTGATGTCTTGATGTTCTTTACCGCCTCAGCCTCTACCCACTGGGTAAAGTAATCCACAGCCACCAAGATGTAATGCTTTCCGCCTGGAGCAGGCGTGTAAGGACCCAAAATGTCCATGCCCCATTTTGCAAACGGGATTGGGCTGTGGATGGCCATCAGATCAGTAGCCGGACGGTGAATAAGTTTTCCAAATTTCTGGCACTTGTCACATTTTCTCACCAATTCCTTGGCGTCTGCCTCTAGAGTAGGCCAAAAGTAATGTCGTCTAGCTCTGACGGCTAGAGATCTGCCGCCTATATGGGAGGCGCAGAATCCCGAGTGCAAGTCTTCGAGAACTTCCTTCCCCTTTTCTAGGGTTACACACTTCAGAAGAGGCTTAAGAAACCCCGCCTGAAGAGCTCTCCATTTCTCAACTCGAAGCTTGCGGCTCGTTTTTTCAGAACGGCTGCCTCCTGTGGCGAATCAGGAAGTGTACCGTCTGAGAGATATGTCCGGATGCCATCCATCCAGGTAGAGCTTCGCACTAGGACTCCAATGGGATCTTCATAGATGCTTCTTTTTTCAAGTACTTCCCAAAAGACTGATCGAGGCGTATCATGGCAGGCGGAGGATGCAAGCTTTGATAGTGCATCCGCCTGGTTATTATCAGACCTGGGTACTTGATTCAAATGAAACTCCTCAAGTGACCCAGCCTCCTCCTTGACCGCCTGAAGATATTTGATCATAGCCGGGTGAGTTGCCTCAAATATTCCCTCATATTGGCTAACGACCAACTGTGAATCAGAGTAGGCGTCAATTTTTTTTGCCCCTGCCGCCTTGCACATGCGGATTCCAGCTAGCAGGGCTTCATATTCCGCCTCATTGTTTGAGGCCTGAAACTTGAACCGTAGTGCATACTCATATCTGTCCCCCTCAGGAGACTCATAAATTACGCCTGCACCACAGCCGTTCTTTGTATAACTCCCGTCTACATACACTTTCCAAACCTGATCAAGATTATCCGGAGCCAACGGACGGGTCATTTCCACAATGAAGTCGGCAAACGCCTGACCTTTCACTGCCTTTCTTGATTCGTAAGTGATTTCAAGACTTTGCATTTCAATAGCCCATTTTAACATTTTGCCGGATGACTCCAAGGTAGACATTGGCCGCTTGAGTGGCTGGTCGGTGTAAATCACCACCGGATGAGCCAGAAAGTAAGGCTTCAATTTTTTGAATGCCATGTACAAAGCAAGACCAAATTTTTCAACCACGGGGTACCGGAGTTCAGCATTTTTAAGGACATGGCTAATGAAGTAAACCGGGAGCTGAACGCCGTCTCGCTCAGCAAGGAGAACGGCACTGAGAGCATGATCTGTGACGGCTAAATACATGTACAACGTCTCCCTAGGTAGAGGACTGACCAGCCTAGGCATCGAGTGCAGGTGCTCTTTTAGCTTCTGGAATGCCGTCTCAGCATCGTCTTCCCATTCAAACCTGGTCTTCTTCCTGATTGCTTGGAAGAAGTAAAGGCATTTGTCACCTGACCGGCTGAGGAACCTCCCCAAGGCCGCCAGGCAACCAGTTAGTTTCTGAACTTCCTTGACAGAACGGGGTGACTTCATGTCAATTACCGCCTGTATCTTTTCGGGGTTAGCCTCTATCCCCCTTTGATCAATCAGGAATCCGAGAAACTTCCCAGACTCAACACCAAAGACGCATTTCTTGGGGTTTAACATGACCTTATGTCGCCTAAGGGTGGTGAATGTTTCTCGGAGATCAGCAAGGTGATCCGTCTGTTGCTTGGATTTGACTATCATGTCGTCGATGTACGCCTCCACATTCCTCCCAATTTGATTAATGAAGACCGTATTAATCATCCGTTGGAAGGTGGCAGGCGCATTCTTCAAGCCAAACGGCATCACAGTATAACAGAATAACCCCAAATCAGTGACGAATGCCGTCTTTTCTTGATCTTTCTTCCAGAGGGGTATCTGATGGAAGCCGGAATAGGAATCCATAAAGCTCATCAAGGCGTGACCGGCTGTAGAGTCGACCAGACTGTCGATCTTTGGAAGCGGGTAACGGTCCTTTGGACACGCCTTGTTGAGGTCTGTGTAGTCAACACACATGCGCCAGGTCCCATTCGGTTTCTTAACAAGGACCACATTGGCCACCCAGTCGGGGAAATTACAAGGCCGAATGAACCTGGCGCCTAGCAGTTTTTTGACTTCGGCAGCTGCCGCCTGACTTTTTTCCTCGCCATGGTTTCTTTTCTTTTGCCGGATGGGCTTCTTTTTGGGATCCACGGCGAGTTTGTGGACAGCGAGATCCGGGCTGACGCCTGGCATCTCTTCCACTTTAAAGGCAAAGATGTCTTTGAATTCTTTCAGCAGAAGGTGCAAGCTTGCACCCAGAGTAGCATAAGCAACCGTCCCAACCTTCACCGTACGCTCTGGACGGCTGTCGTCCAAAACGAGATCAATATTTTCTCCAGCCGGTTGGGGACGGAGCTCGTCCAACCGTTCCCCGGTCAGTGATTGCTATTTTTTCTCTTTCTTCACCTCCACCACCAGAGGGGCTTTTCTTTTCTTACCAACGGCTGGTGGGGCAGGGTTGGCATCCTTGACATCGTCAAGGTCTATTGGTTCCTTCTCTTGGCCGTCTGGGGCCACAGTATCTTTCACGGCTGAGAGATAGCACTCCCTAGCCGTCTTTGATCCCCATTCAGGGAACCAACAGAGCCATCATCCCGCTCATACTTGATGAGCATGAGAGACGGGATGATCACCGCCTTGGCTTCGTTGAGGGTTGGCCTACTAAGGATGATATTGTAGGCGGTCAACTCCTCTACGACCAATAATCTGACGACAATATGTCGTCCCTGGCCTTTTTCTCCCAGCCGGATGGGCAAGTCAATTATGCCGGCTGGGTAGACCATCCCACCCCCAAAACCAACCAAGGGGTGGGTTACCGGATGCATGCTGCTGACATTGTATTTCAGCTTCTGCAGGCACCGAAGGCTGATAATGTCCGACGAGCTGCCGGTGTCAATAAGGATCCGTCCAACCAACTGGTTGGCAACCTTACATTCAATGACGACCGGGTCGTCATGCGGACGGCGGACGCTGCCCTTGTCCTTCTCAGTTATGAGGACGTCTGGGAAGGTGGAAGAAGCAGACGCCTGCTCATCATCATCCTTGTCCATCTTTCGAAGATGGCTCTTGGTGCCCCGAATGGTAGGGCCACCACATGAAAATCTGCCTGCTATAGTGTAGACCGGATCCTTGTCGGTATCCGAACTACTAGTAGGCTGGGGGGTAGTCTTGGAGGACTGACCCTTGTTTTTCTTCTTTGCCCCAGCTGGGGACTTAGAAATGTAGGACTTTAGAAGCCCTTTGTCAGCCAGACGGTCCAACGTCCGCTGTAGACTGAAGCAGTCGTTGGTGTCATGGCCAACCTCCTCATGGAACTGGCAAAATTTATTTTTGTTCCGTGACTGGACGGAACTCTTCATTGGATTCGGCTTCTCAATAGACAGCCGGTCCTTTACCTCCATGAGGATGGAGTTGCAGTCTTTGTTAAACTCGTACTTGGGGACGTACGGTTTAAACTCTCTCTTTTTCTTCTGGGACGGCTAGTCAGAATCACTAACCGCCCAGACTTCTTTTCTCTTTTTGCTCTCTTCTTTTTTATTACCCGGCTGAGCTGACCGGCTTTCTTTTTGTTTGTCAGACTTCTTGGAGTCTGACTGGCTTACAGGCGTGCAGAGGTCGGTAGCTTGAATGTAGCTCTCTGCCTTCCTCAGGGCTGCCTGTAGCGTAAATGCCCCTTTTCGAACAAGGTCGAACTTAAAAGCCGACCTGTCCTTCAGACCCTTGAAAAAGTCTGTGAAAGCTACCTCGTCAGACAGTCCCTGGATCTGTATTCTGACTAGGTTGAACCGCCTGACATATGAGCGTAGCCCTTCTCTCTCACCCTGCTTAACGGTGCTCAAATCAAGGCTCGTTTTCTTAGCAGGGATGTTCATTGAGAAGTTGGTGGCAAACAAGAAGGCTAGCTTCTTGAAGCAATCAATTGAGCCGGCTGGCAAGTTGCCAAACCACTGTTGGGCAATGCCCTTCAGTGTAGCCGGGAAACATCGACACTAGGTGGCATCGTCCCAACCCTGTAAGCACATGAGGTTGGTGTATGCCATCAGGTGGTCTTCTGGGTTGGTGGTACCATCATAGGTGCCCACCAACACATTCTTAACCTTGGCCAGCTGAGCCGCCTCGGTTATATTGGCTGCAAAGGCAGACGGCTGTTCGCCTAGCCTCATTAGCCGGAGCTGCCAGTCCAGCGGCTGGACATTGGTATATGCCGCCTGACCTCCGAATGGGGGTGGCTGCATGAACTGGAGGCCATATTGCCCATAATGCGCCTGGGGTGCGTATGGCATAGACCCTATCATCAACTGAGGTTCGGTGTTGACGGATTTACCGCCTGTCCGACTCTCATGCAAGGACATAGAGTTCCTTGCAGAAGCTTCCTTGAAGCTGTCTGGAAAGCTTGAGGTAGAGGCTGACTCAGACTGTTACTATCTCCTCCGATTAATGACATGTCTAGCATCGAAGGTAGACGCCTTTTGGGCCTCCGGCTGGGGTCGCCGGGGCATCAGAATCTTAGACCAGTCAAGTTTTGCGGCTGCCTTCTCCTTTGGATGAGGAGTTGGCTGCCTGTCCTTGACCGACTTCTTCTTCTTCCCATTATTGGGAGTCTTTTTAGCCGGCTGACTCTTGCTAGAGCCTGCCTTGTTTTTGTTGATCATGGCCTTGATTTCACCTTTGAAAGAGGTCATGAATTTCATGAGCTCATCTCGGGTGACTGGGGCTTGACCTTTAGCCTTCTGGGTTTCCCCTTCTGGCCTTCCAGAGGGGTGCCTGCTTGGGCCCGCCTGGTCTAGATTTCGCTCGAGCTGATCTCTTGAACGAATGGATTTAGAGATGAGGGAACCATCCTTGGTTATATAGGTCTCCACATCATTGTCTTCTTCTTCCTCCTCCTCAGTGAATACCTCTGGCTGAGGCTGAGGCTGAGGCGGAGGCTGAGGGATTTCAAAACCTTCTGGTTGAATAACCGGCTGCAAGTCCTCTTGGTTACCCGCCTGAGTAACCGGACGTAGAGAAGTAGAGTTAAGAATTGGTACAGAACTTTGAACCATCTTGAGGTACTCTCCCCACAGACGGCGCCAAATGTTTTGGGTGTTTTTGTCCCTCGGGAGAGTTACAGCTCGAAGACTGGTCCGGAGCGGCCTGTACCTGCAAGACAAACGGAGACACCTTTTGGTAGGTGCTCCGCCTCCGACGATCAAGTTAGTAACTTGAAAGGAGAGAAAAAGGTGCGGAATTTTAGGTGGGGATCTGCTAGGATTTCTAGCTCAGTTGTCTTTATCAAAGGGACAGTTTGTAATAAATGGAAAAACGTGCCTTCCAAAAGAGGGGAATCTCCCTATTTATAGGGTCCTTGGGAATTGTGCCCCTGATTAGGTCACAGAACCCTAATCAGTGGTGGGCTGCGCCGCATTGCGGCTTTCTCGGGATTTGGGCCTGAAGGCCGTCATTTCCCCAAATATCTGGGATGACACGTGTCAAGCAGGGATAGGTCCACTTTGGACCATCCTGGGGCTGACACGTGTTGCCCTCTAGTTGGTCCACATGGCGGGGTAAAATTGCCCTAAATAGCAACTAGCGACTATTTGCGACCGTGAGTTAAAACGGTCGTAATCTGCGATTGTTTTAGGCGGTCGCAACTAATTTATTTTTATTTTTAATTAATTTTCACATGTATTTATTAAAAAAAAAATTATTTAAATATACTTGCGACGGTGTAAATGGTAAAAAACGGTCGCAAAATTGCGACCGCCTTTAAAACGGTCGTAAAATTGCGACCGCATTTAAAACGGTCGCAGATTTTTATTTTTGCGACCGTTTTATTGACGGTCGTAAAAAAACGGTCGCAATTTGACCGAATTCTAGTAGTGCTAGGATGCATCTCAACCGGCAACTTCTTCTTTCTAGAGTGTATAATGGTTTTCAGGCTGGGGGGATATGCAATATGGTAAGGCCTTATGTTAGGGTAGGAAACCCCTCGATGGGAAGGCCAACCTTCAAAAGGTCAAAGAAACTTTTAGGGAAGGTTTTGTGTGGAAAGTTGGCAACGAGAGGAAGATCAAGGCTATCAGCATGCCTTGGGTTAATGGTGATACCTCTCTAGTTAATTCGAACCAAACTTTAGGGGCCGCCTTAGGATGGAAGGTCAGTGACTTTATCGACAGAGATTCTTTGCAGTGGAAAGCAGGGAAGGTTAGGGAGTGCTTTGATTGGAATAGTGCAAAGTCAATTCTGGCTATGGAAATCTCCCATTCACAGGAAGATGACTTCCTATACTGGAAATTCCACCCGTCAGGCAGATACACAGTTAAGACAGGATACTACTTTTGCTCTAAGGCACAGGCTAGGGAGAACGCACATTGATAACAAAGAGCTAGAGTTGGTAAAGGTCATCTGGAGGATGAATATCCAACCCAAATGGAAATTGTTCTTGTGGAGGCTTTTTCATGATGGGATCGCAGTTAAACTTAATCTAGCTAACAGGGGAATACATTTAGATGCAATGTGTGGCCACTGTGGGTTGGAGTTGGAAGACAGTCAGCATCTTTTCAGGTTATGCTCTCTAGCAAAGGAAGTTTGGGAGAATGGCTCCCTGCAATTTGCTCTGACTCTACTGGGTTCAACTCTCTAAGGAGTTGGATCCAATATTATATCCTGCTTTTCTATAGCAAGGATGGTATACAAGGAACGCGTGGTGTTCAGTTTATCGCCACTCTTTGGGGATTGTGGAAAACCAGGAATGCAAGAAGTTTTAATGGGGTAACTGGGACATCGAGTCTGGTAAGGGAATTCATTAGTAAACCCATGGATGATCATGGGACTTACACTCAAAATGACAGGTATGAAGATGGAGAAGGGGACAGCAGGGAAGGCCCCATTTTGCCACCTGGTTAATTTCAATCATGTGCACTTAGGGAAGGACAGGGATGGATATGACAAATTTATCGTAGAAGTGGATGGCTCGTGGGATAAAAAGACGAGAAGGGCAGGGGTAGGTTGGGCGGTGCTAAGTACGAGCGAAGAATATGGGAAACATGGGGTAGCTTCTTTAGCTTTGCACGACGAAGCATGGGCGTGCATCGAAGCAATCAAATGGGCTCGGGCCAAAGGCAAACAAGGGGTCCTTATTCTCTCAGACTCGGTCTCTCTTCTAAGCAACCTACAGGATAGGTAAGGTAAGGACATAACAATAGCTTGGATGTTAAAAGAAATTAGGGAGGTAGGCGAAACCTTCACAAGGTGCACGGTACTAAAAGTTTAGCGAGATCAAGTGAGGAGGGAAAATGACATGGCTAGGCGTTGTAGGCTCTCCCTATCTGATTATGGATAGGCTCTTGTATTTCTAGTTCTTAATTTGCTATTGTCAAAAAAAAAAAAAAAAAAAAAAAAAAATCACTTTTTTAGTCATCAATATTTTTACTTTCATATTACGTAACATTTTATTTTAATTTATACCGGGATTATTTAACAATATCCTGTCCAAAGTTGCTAAGAATTCATGGTTAAATTAGTGAATAGCCCAGGCATTGCCCCGGGTTATTACTTTTGTAGTTGTACGTCCAACTGCTAATTTTTTAAAAGGCATTTAATAATTTATATGTGTTATTAATACTTATAAAGTATAGTATTAATTTATTAGTGTGCAAGAATAGAGCACAAGTGACAATTAGCTTAGATGGTTAAACTATGCTCTTTCTACGTACTAAAAGGTTGAGTGTTCGAACCTCCTAGTCCATGAGTGGTTTTTTTTTTTTTTTTTTTTTATTTTTTTTTTAAGTTGAAACAACATGGAGTAGTGTTGGTTGCATGAGTGATGTTGCATATTGAAGAATTGATAGGGTGCCGTGGCATAATGAGGGATCCATGTGGCACCTAAACGTTTTTAGGAACGCCTTTTAATATATTAGTATAGATTTTGAGTACTTAACTGATACTACAATGAATGATACGCTATTTGTAGATGGAGTACGAGGGATATAATTAGTCAAAATATTCTATTAACCAAATAAATAAATAAGCATGCATGCATATATCTTCCTCTCACATTTTTATAAGTTGAACGACCCTATAGAACTGATACTTTTCACAAGTAAATTCAGCCCAGCTTTCCAAGGCAAATTTGAGAGTAAAGGAGGGAGATGATAAGAAAATCCCCCTAGTCACAAGTTACAAGCATATACTAATAATTTTGATGGGTCCAATATATACAAGTCGACAAGTAATATATTTTTGTGTTGCTAGCCCTTTCTTCCTTTAATCCTTCCAATGCTCGAATACAATTTGGTTTAGCTAATCAACTTTTCCAAAGGGTTGTTAGTCTTTTCTAGTTTCCACTTTCTACTAGGTTACTTTCTTATTTCAACCAGCTCATTGTAATTTTCTTCTTCAGTCTTTAGTAACTATCATTGATTTCCTCAAAAAAAAAAAAAAAAAAAAAAAAGGCGGGGGGGGGGGACTTTCATCGATGATAAACAAATAATTTTTCATATGTCACCTTTATTTTGGATGAATCGGACAAACAATAAATTATAACTCCCAATACATACATAAATTTCACACAACATAAAAAAAGTTTTAAACAACTTTTGATATTTGTTTTTGAATAAAGTCCACTTTATACGATCAAGGAGCTTCCACTGCACCTCAAAACCATATGGCAAGTCCATTTTAGGTGGCCTGTTCTAATCTTAAAAAATGGGGCCCTAATATAAAAAAAAATGAAATAAAATGTAGGTTTAATTTCACATCTTTCTTATCACCATAATACCAAAAAGAAGAAAAAAAAAACAAAAACAGCATATATAAAAAATTATACTCTTTTGTTTGATTGGTAAATTGCATCTCGTTAAAAATTCAAATGAAAATCCCTGTCAATAAAGGGCTAACACATTTTTAAAGCGAATTCATCCACCAATCTTCATACAGAGGATTATATAGGCTACAATACAAAAAATTGCACTAATTAGTGATTAAGCAATTACTTTTCTCAATTATTGAAAAAAAAAATTCTGATTTATTAATTAAAAAAATAGAAAATATGCATACCTCATTCCAAGATTTCTAGAACACGGAGGGTTTCATTAATCCTCTCCAAGAATTAAAATATATCTTCGGACAACTATAATACTTTGATGATTTGTAAGGCAAAATCAATCTACTATTTTTTCCTTCGTTTTACAACAAATTCGATCAATAAATTTTTTTGAAAAGATGGAGGAGTATATACAAAATGTAAAATTTTAACCTTTGAATTTGAAATCAAATGAGGAAAAAAATGGATTTAATTGTTCTATTGACAATTACATAATTAAATTACAGAAACTAATAGAATGAATTTGGAAGGTTGAGATTATTTGTGTGAATTACAGAGTAATTAAAGGGATTTTTTTTATGGAGAATTTAAAGAAAGTTAAAGATTTGGAATATGAAAATTGAATCTTTTCGTTAAAAACTAGGAAGTTAATTACTTCCCTTCCAAAAAAAAAAATTTAAAAAAAGGTTTATTAGAGTTTCATTTTTAGTATTGTACATTACCGTTGACTGCAATCAAGGGAAGAGGAAAGTTTCGTTGAATTGTTGCTTCTAATTTTAATATTAAAAAAAAGGGGCCCTTTTGTTTCGGGGCCATGTGCAGCAGGTCTGGTTGCACAGGCCCAAAACCGGCCCTGATGGCAATAAGAGTAGTAGCCTCTTAGCCTTATAAAGTGGACACAACTTTCTTATTTTTTCAATGTGGGATACACTTCCCAACACTCTCTATACTTTTCAATGTGAGACAACATACCACTCACATGTGGGTTATCTCATGGGCTCAACAAAATGGTCTAATAAATACATGACAATTGAGTCAAATAAAAACATCCTTTTAGTAAAACTGCGATTGTTGTTGCAAATCATACTACGGCCCCGTTCTTTAAAGCTGCTCTGCTCTGCTCTGCTCTGCTTTGCTCTGCTGAAATCTGCTCTGCTTTGCTCTGCTCTGCTTTGCTCTGCTGAAATTTGCTCTGCTTTGCTTTGCTCTGCTTCAATCTGCTCTGCTCTGCCCTGCCCTGCCCTGCTCTGCTCTGCTTAAAATTAATACCTAATATTGAATTATTATAATAATAAAAATAATAATAAATAATTAATACTTAATGATAATAATAATTAATATTTAATAATAATAAATAAATAATATTTATTAATGATAATTAATATTTATTAATAATAATACGAAGTATATAATTAATATTTAATAATAATAATATAATTAATATTTAATAATATAATTAATATTTAATAATAATAAAAATTAATATTTAATAATAATAATAATTAATATTTAATAATAATATAATTAATATTTAATAATAATAATATTAATAATAATAATAATATTAATAATAATATAATCAATATGTAACTATAATGTAATTAATAATGATAATATAAATAATATTAATATTATTATTAATAATAATAATATTTAATATTTAATAACAATAATAAAGCATTACAATTATTATTATTATAGTATTAGTATTAGTATTTAATAACAATAATAATAATAGTAATAATAATGAAATAATAATAGTAATAATAATGAAATAATAATAGTAATAATAATAATAATAATAGTAGTAGTAGTAGTAGTAGTAGTAATAATAATAGTAATAATAGTAATAGTAATAATAGTAAGAATAGTAGTAGTAGTAGTAGTAGTAGTAGTAGTAGTAATAGTAATAATAATAATAGTAATAATAATAATAATAATAATAATAGTAATAATAACAATATTAGTAATAATAATAATAAAAATGATAGTAATAATAAAAAATAATAATAATAATAATAATAATAATAATAATAATAATGAAATCTGCTCTGCTCTGCTCGGCTCTGCTTTGCTCTGCTTCAATCTGCTCTGCTCTGCTCTGCTTTGCTGAAATCTGCTCTGCTCTGCTCTGCTTTGCTCTGCTCTGCTGAAATCTGCTCTGCTCTGCTCTGCCCAGAAGCTCAAAAGAACAGGGCCTACATTCTTCATACCCTCTTTTGTTTATATCGCTGTGATTTACAATTTTCTTCGACGAGGGAGTCTATCGATCTATTGTAGTCGTGAAAAAAAATCGTCTGATTCTTCTAAGGTAATCGAAGGATTAACATATTTTTCGATCTCGCACAAATCTTTAATTATCAATGAAACAACTTGTACCATAAAACAAAAACTAATCATAAATAAAACCCATCATAGGGGCACTTACAACAATTAATTAAACCCAGTGTAGGGGTATACTTACTACCTTCAAAGAGTGTAATTTTATTGAATTCAATAACAAAAATATAAAGAAACTAAAGAATGGTTGAAAAAAGTCAAATTTTCAATTTTCAGGAAAATTTGACTATTTTCGGCCTATGAAATACTTATTTTGAAGAACCCATAAAGCAAAAAAGGAGGAGATGACCATCTTTTGATAATTTATTTATCATTTCTCCTTATGTAAAATTTATCAATGACATAATTTCTTTTTTTAAAAAAATATTATTGTGACACGTGGTAATGTGGGCCCCATAATGGACATTCAAGAATACGTTAAGTGGTTGTGAAAAACAATTTTTGGATTTTTTTTTTTTGTGTAGTGTTATAATCAAAATTTTGACAATTTTGTGGCATTATAAGATTTTTTTTATATAACAAAAAAAGAATTTGCATTAATGTAATACACTATGTAAAAAAAAATTTAATTACCTATATAAAATCAAGAAGATATTATTATTAATTAAAAAAATTACCCAATAATTGAATGAAATATATGAACAACTTTTCCTGCATTTTATAATAGATTATTTACATTGACTTCTAAACATAAAAAACTACTTCATTGTTTTCAAATAATGCAGAAAATTACTGTAAAGAAAAAAAATTAAAGAATGCAGAAAATTAATTCAATATATTATGGTAAAATAAAACAAACACAAACTTTCATATGTGGCTGGCCACACTATGTGGTTAGCTACATATTTTTTCTTTTTTTTGAAAGAATGGTCGGGGTTACTTAGTCAGGGATTACTCGCTCAATCACGGGTTACTCACTCGTTCAAAGGTTACTCGATAGGTCAGGTGTTACTTGGTCTAGGGTTACTCGATCGGTCAGGAATTACTCAGTCAGGGGTTAATAGGTTAGGGGTTACCCTGTCAGCTAGGGGTTACTTGGTCAAGGGTTATTCATGTGTTAGCTAGCCACACAAAAAACACGTTGTAAAACAAAAATAAATTTGTAATCTCAAAATCTCTATCATATTTTATACAATGTCCATCAATAACCTCAATATCTTTGTTATAGTGTCAATTTTGTATTTATATAGATAATAGAGTGGCTAATGCGTGTCATAGTTAGCCATGTTAAGAGAGCCCTTTTATTTGGTTGCAACATTAGTGAAGGAAAATATGTAAACAAATATTTTTAGGGTTGTCCGATTGGCATATCGTTCTTAAGAATTCCAAAAAAAGACAATTAACATTAATGAGTATAAATAAGCAAATAAACAATTTATAGGGTATAATGGTCCAAATTAAATACTATTTATAAGAGTAAAATCATTAAATTACACCAAGAAAAACTTAATTAGTTACAATTAACATTATATCAATAAAGGCATGTAAATAAACAATTAATACTATTCAATATTCTTAGTCTTTCATACATTTTAAAAGGTAACATATGCCAATTCAAGTCAATTGTTACATGAGTAAATAATTTTTTTACTCATTACAAAAATGTACTTTTTTGTAATAAACTGTTAAATTAAAAAATTGTTGCAAGTCTATATAAATTTTGATAAAAACTAGCTTAAATTTCATGTAATGCACATTCTTCAAATAAATATATTGTGAATTACAACCTCAGTTAGGTCTATAATAATTCATGAAAAAATGATTACATATTTAAATATCAATAACATAAATTGAATATTATATCTATACTATAAGTACATCGATCAAGGTTGGTACCCGAGCAATACCCTATCCACCCTATTTAGTAAACAAAATGTGATTAGCATAAATCATAATGTGATCAAGTACTCCATACTAGGGTGGATTTTGTTTTTAAAAATTATTATTAATTTTATTAATTTTATTATTATTATTATTGTTGTTGTTGTTGTTGTTGTTGTTGTTGTTGTTGTTAGTTTTTAATTTACAAGAAATTAGTGGGGAGCCGAGATACAATCTGGGCCCCCACCCCTCTAGATATGATGAATCTGATCCTGTTGAAGATGTGAGCAGCCGCACGAGCACCAATATCCTGAGTCCTAGCGAACGCCTGAACGGCTGAACCGCTTTAGCAACGTAACATCCTTCTCTAATTCCCCCGTTGAAGAAAAGGATCGGAGAAAGGAAGAAACCCATTGCCAATAGCGCGCCCTGTAACGCGTCCTATACTTGTCCCGCTTCCGTTGAGCCGCAACCGACACAACACAACCAGGAACAAAGTCAGACAACCCAGATTGTTATTAATAATAATAATAATAATAATAATAATAATAATAATAATAATAATAATAACAATAATAATATTAATAATAATAATAATAATAATAATAATAATAATAATAAAAACCTACAGAGTCAATCAATTTACAAAAAATTGGTGGGGAGCCGAGATACAATATGGGCCCCCACCCCTCTAGCTATAGCCAACCCAATCCTACTGAAGATGTGAGCAGCTGCACGAGCACCAATATCTAGAGTCTTAGCGAACGCCTGAACCCGCTTCAATAACGCAATAGCATCCTTATCTAATTCCCCCAACGAAGAAAAGGAGAAAGGAAGAAAACCATAACCAATAGCCCTGCAACGCGCCCCATACTTGTCCCGCTTCCGCTGAGCCGCCGCCGACACAACACGACCAGGAACAAAGTCAGACAACCCCGATTGTGTCAAAAGTGAAGACCCCGTCAAATCAACACATACATCAAGGCCTCTATCCCATGACTAAAGCAGCACATCTGCTGGTCGTAGTGCCCCATCGTTTCCTCCAATCAACCCAATGTTAACCTCCTTTCGAGCAGAAATCCCAGACCGAAAACAAATATCAACAAGGGTATCACGAACAACATTGTGCCGATGTTTAATACCCACAATCCTAGCACAAGACACCGCATGATCCCCATAAATATCCCCATCAAAAACCCTTGAGCAAGCAGAACACGGTGTTGAAACGGAGAACAAAGGAACACCCAACCGGTAGCAAAGAACACTACGGTAAGTCTTACCATTCATAGTCTGACCCAAACCCAATATCGGGACCGTTCGCAACCAGGCCGAAGATTGATCCCCCTGCTGGGACTTCCATAAGACTACCTGTCGCGGAGTTAAGGAGAAAGTGGAATTCGCAGATGCAATGACCTTCGTGAAATATATATTTGCCAACTTTTTCATGAGTCTGGGGGCAGCGATCTCACCAGGGTTAGTCATAAGGTCAGTCTCCACAGTCCTGTTAAAGAGACTAAGAGCACCATCGAAGGCCGGTCTCGGACCAACAATACCAGAATTGCGAAGAAGCATAGCCTGAAGACCAGAAGACTGTAGACGCGACGCAAGGAAAGCATAATGCCGAACATCACTTGCCGAATAGACACCCAAACCACCATAAGAAAAAGGTAAGGTGGCAAAACGCCATTACCAATCACCAAAACCAGGCCCCGAAGCTGTTATAATGCGCTCCAAAGAAGCCCGAAGGGCCACGTCAAAAAAAACCTGGACTGTTTCAAAAAGACGAGGAGGACAAGTGCGCATAGCAAAGTAGAGTTTTGAAACCCCAGTATATGCACGAAGAAGCAACAACTCGCATTGAGGATCATCAAGCTTAGCAACAACATCCATTATTATTATTATTATTATTATTATTATTATTATTATTATTATTATTATTATTATTATTATTATTATTATTATTATTATTATTATTATTATTATTATTATTATATTTGGTGAGTATTTATCAAAGATTCCTATAACACTAAAAATAAATTAAAATTTCTTTCAATAAATTTTATGCATATTAAAATATTTATTAAATTTGTAAAAAATTTATTAGATTAATTAGTTAAGATTACATATTATATTCATATAAGATATCATATGGTTATAGTGTATTCTGAAATTTTGTAAGTTGAAAAAAAATGGTGAAAAATTTGTGCAGCAAGTTTTGAAATATTATTACGTATTATATATGAATTTCATTATACAAGATATATACTCGTAGTATTAATAGAAAGTAAATAAATAGATTATAGTATGAGCTACAACAATAAAGTCAAAGGTTAATGTTACAGAGAATTGATAATAATATTGCTTAAATTTATTTCCTTGATTAAATCTATATCTATCTATACTATATAGGAAAAACTAAAAATAATAAGTTAAACTTTAGGTAGTCTTGCAATAATAAGTTCAACTTTGATTAATTCAAAATTAAGTCCAACTTTTATATCAATCTTTCAAAAATGGGTATTTTAACATGTGACCGGTCAAACAGGTCATCAATTGACTTATGACATATTTAACTCTTAACTCTTAATTAAATAAAAATTAACTTTTATTAATAACAAAAGTAATAATCTTTATATTAAATTTAAGTACAAAAATTAATAAAAATATTTTTTTCAGAAATTGAGGTGTCGGGTTAGGTGGTCCTAGGTGGCGCCGACTAGGTTGGAGGTTTTATGGGTCTGATCGACTAAGGTGGGCCTAGGTGGGGGTTTCGCCGACGACGGCAGGGGTTGGGAGTGAGTGGGGGTTCATGAACATGGGTTTGTTGGGTGGGGGGTTTGCGAGTCGAAATAGTATATTTGGGTTCGGGAATAGCTAGGCTGGGTGGAGTCGCCAACTGTGGTTGGGAGGCTGAGAGGGTTTCGCAGGCAGGGGTGGGGGCTGGATGGTGTTTTCCCGTCGGAAATGGGATTTGGATCCTAGTGGCGCCTGGTTGGGGTGGGGTAGTCCGGCAGTTAGGAGGTTGGCTGGTTTTTTTTTTTTCATTTTTCATTTTTAGTTAATTGTGTAAGTTAGCTTTTAATTAGGATTTAATTTAATTACACTTTAAAAAATTAATTAAAACAAATCTCACCAATGACTTTTTGACACATGGAAGTTATGAAACATTAACCTATTATTAACCCATATAACATGTCATGACTTAATATTGGAAGAATAGCCATAAAGTTTGGCTTATTTTTGAATTATTTAAAGTTGAACTTAATATTAGAAGAACACCCAAAGTTCAGCTTATTGTTGTTAACTAGTGTGTGGCTCAGGCGATGCCTCGAGTTGCTAATTTGTAATTAACGTTTGATTAATTTTTGCTTAATGTATTGAAAATCATCTTTGAAAAAAGATTTGTATTTGGAAAACCTTATTTAATATATGTAACAAAATTTAGTACAAGTAGTTAAATTATCCTATGGTATGTAACAAATAGTACAATTAAGGACTTATCATCTTATCCAAGTTAATTATAAATTTGTTGGATAAATTTTCCGAATATATGGATAGCTAAGGCGGTAAGACTTGCATCATAATACTTGTTGGTCTCAAGTTCAAGTCTTGCTATAAGCATTTTTTAGATGTCAAATGTAATTCGTGTTGTGAAGGTGACGTGGCATACTTATAGTGTTTAAAGACATGACATGTGGCATATATTGATGACTTGGCACATTTATAGAGCTTAAAAAGGTGACACGTGACACATATTCTGTTTTAGGAACGCTTTTTAATATATAAGTATAGATATAGATTTTTCCTACTATATATTAAAAGACGCTCCTAAATTTGTGTATGTGCTACGTGTATCCTTTTTTACACCAATACTACGCCACATCATCCTTTAACGACCTTTAACATCATGCCACATCGTCATTCAATGTTCTAAATTAAAAATGCATAGAAAGAGAGTTGAACCCAAAACTTCATTGAATGAAAACAACATGTATTATCATCTTAGTTAGAAATAAATCAATAATGTTTTATTAATTCACATTTATAAATAAATACAAGTATTAGGATGTAAAATAAAAACAAAATAAATCCAAAATAAGTTATTTGCGTCATTGTATTCTAATTTACCCATAATATAAAAGTTAACAAGACTTTTAAAGCATCTAATATAAACATAAAATTATTCAAAGTATTAATCGTAGCAAAACCTGAGTCACACAGTAGTTCATTATTCTGTACAATCTACTTAATAATATAGATTATATACCACGTAGAAGATATGAAAAAAATAACGTATGTAGAAGTAACATGATGATTTTCAAGGGGCTTCATCCATTGGATCTTGCCGGGAAAAGCCCAATCCAAGTGGCTTTTTTATTTTATTTTTTTATTTATTATTTTTTTTAAAAAAATTTGTTATTTTGTTTGTTTTTAGCTTATAATAATGATTCATCCGCTTGAGAGGAACTTGTCTCTCTCAAAAGAAAGAGTTTTTCACCTTCGAAAAAAAGTTTTTTTTTCTATCACTTTCGAAAGACAAGGTTTTTAATTTCAAGCTTCTTTGAAAGATAAGGTGTTCTTTGTGCTTGGAATAATATCAGGTTATGCGAGTCTATGGATAATATTGATTACTTGGATTCATGTTACAAAATTACTACAAGAATTTTCTTCTCAACTCTCAAAATAACGAAGCAACGACGGATTCACTCAAAAAGTTGTATGAGATAATGAATCGAGAATGTGCCAAATTGTTGTATCTATGTATTTGGATTCTCAGTCCTTCCCAATTTTTTTTTTGAAACCACCTGCAGATAATAATATTAATGGAGGTCAATTTCCGCCACAGTTAATAGCCTTTGGGGAAAAGGACCTAAACAAACACGTTCATTACACCCACTAGCGTCCCATCTTGCGACATGGTGAGCTAAGGTATTACCTGCACGTTTTACATGAGACATCGAAAAAGCAACAAAAGACTTTGAGAGATTACAGATATCATCTATTAGTAAAGAGAAAGGAGTAAAACTAGCACCATTCTTCTTCACTTGTACCACATTAGAAGCGTCACTCTCCAAGATAACAGATGATTAGCCAAGCCTTGCAGCCACCTAGAGTCCGTATCGGCATGCAACTGCTTCTGCCAGGTCTGAAGTCCACCCCGCCCTCTTCTGCCGTACTGCAGCAGCAAGGATCTTCCCTGTAGCATCCCTAATCACCACCCCTAGGCCAGTCACATTCCCTATATGAGCATCACAGTTTATTTTTACCATTCCCCTGCAGGGCATAGACCATGAGTTTGCTGATTGCAGACATTGTAAACACTGACCCAAGAAGACCTTCTTAGCATACTCACTACATTCCAGAATAGATTTGGATAAATTTGACGCTAAACTAATCGGACATATGCTTGCATTATCAAAAGTAATCATATTCCTACACTACCAAGAAGCCCAAGCTAGCATCGCTATAGCTCTTAATTCATCACTGCTGACTTTAGATACAAATCTTTCCATGAAACATGAAGAGGGAGCATGTGCGTAGACACCCATTTGTGTCTCCCCAAAACCAAACCCAGTGATGAATACCTTTCGCGTCAAACCATAATTGAATGAAGTGAAAGTGTGAAAAGTCTTGTGTTGCGGTAGTTTTTATTAAAAAATTTTCTTAGCTTTCTGTTTTTGAAAACCCACTCTATTTTATAAAAAATATCCAATCCAGTTTAGTTTGGTCCACATCGAGGGTCTAATAATGTTGTAGTTGTATGGGGATTGAAAAGACCTTTCCAACGATATATTATAAGCCCAATTTCGATGAATAATGAGGAAGTTATGGCCAAAATACTAAATTGGACCTAAACCGGATATTACTTACGACCCAATGATCATGTGGAGGGTCCAAAGGTTTAATCCAATTCCTAAAATAATTAGGATTAATTAGAATCTTTTATAAGTTTCTAAAAGATCTTAATTATCCTATTTTAAAAGATAAGATCATAGAATTTGATTTAAATAAAAACTTTTCTTTTTTAAAACTTTCCTTTTTTAGAGTCCTAATTCTATTCGGATTTAAAGATGTTCAAAGACAGTCAGATTTTATTTTTGTGCCTCATATTTTTTATCCAAATTTTATATGGTTGGATAGATCTTGAAATTATCTTACCAATGATATATTAAATTATTAAATCCGAGCTATAACGAAAAAGATATGAAAGGAATACGAAACTCTATTCAAAACTGACACCCTTCACTATTTCGGCCATATTTTTTTACCTACAAAAGATTTTAATCTGATTCTAATTGCATTGGACATTAGACTTCAAGAGATTTCCAACGACATATTATATGACTTATTTGGACTCCTGTATCAAAAGATATGATAAAAACAAGATCCTCAAAAACTGTCTTTGTCGCAAAACGACAAGCTTGTCGCTTGGCGACAGTCTTGTCGTCTGGCGACAAGGTTGATTTTCGGCGACAGCGCGGTCGCGCGGAGTTTTGTTACTTTTCAAATTCTTATTAATTTTCTATCAATGTCCGGACTGTTTTCCTATACATAGGGTCCTGGACCTTCGTTTTTAACAATTAATTTAATATATTCTCTCTCTAAGCTCTCATCTCTCTAGTTTTTCATAAACACAATACCGCATACACAAGATCTAGAAACACCTAGCCATGTTCGAAGTTGTCTTCGCCCTAGACGTGAAAGGTTTATACTTTTCTAAGGGTTTGGTCCCAAATCCAGTCTAAACTTTTTAACTCTTTTTAACATTGAAGTTTACTAACGCGTGTATTATGTTATTAGAAAGAGGTACGAGGCTTCAAATTAAGTATTTAGCTAATTAAATCTCTTTTTAGTTTCAATGTAGAAAGCATATTTAGATTTGATTGATTCCTAGTACCATGTTAGGATGTTATTTATTGCTTTCTAAAATCATGTTTAGGGTGCCTTTTGCGCTTTCTAATAGCATGATAGTATCATGTTAGGGTTAAAGCTTTGATCTTTATTTCTTAGTGACATGCTAAGGTTTGTTATTAATCATGTTAGTATCATGCCTAGGATCTTTGTGCTTTATTATTAACATGATTTTGATTATTATTATGATAATTAATATTATGTTGTTTGATATCATATTTTATTGTTATTGCTTGATCACGCTTTTTATGCATGTTTAAAGGGAACTTGTATTTGAAATCACGCTTAATAAGATAATTAATAATTTGGTTTAGGCTAATATGGTTTTAATTCAAGTGATCGCCAATAATAGTTTTATTTGTGCATTCATATTCAACCAACATAGATTAAACAGGTTTAGGATTAAAATAATGTTTGCATGTTAGTCAAGTAGGGCACATGAATACGAGTAGAATAAAGTAGAGGCCTATTTTATGGTCCTTTCTTTTGTAGATTGGGTTCGTACCCTCATCCCCGAACCCTATTTGGTTCAAGACCTTTTGGAGTTGATGATCTCATGGATCGTTAAGGGGTGTAACCTTCACCTCGTGAACGGTTTACAAGTTCCTAAAACTTGTTGGCGACTCTTTTGCTCTCTTTTATTTCCCTTTGGACGCCACCATACTTAAGTGTATGATCACAGTGGGGTTCAAGCTTGGGGTTATGATGCTTGAAATATTCCTTACAATGTGCAATAAGCGAAGAGAAAGTAGAGAAAGTACTAGCAGCCCAAATATTCCTTGCAGCATTACATTCAAACAGAGCATGGATCACAGTTTCATCATCATTCCCACAAATCGCACAGGTCCTGCTGTCAATCATATGGCAAAAATGCAGTGTTTCCCTCACAACAAGGAACCCCTTACAAGCCCTCCATAAACAATGTGCAAGCTTTGGTGGACCCTTAAGTCCCCACACTAACCTCCACACCTCATCTTGTACTCGATTTTGGCTCACTACAGGGCCTTGTATCCCCATCCAATACCCTGACCGTACAGAGTACTCCCCACATTTAGCCGGCCACCAATACATCACATCCCTGGTTGTACGATAGGACAAAGGGATCGATATAATCTGTGCTTGATCAACAGCATTAAAATTATCCTGAGTTACATCAACTCGCCAAGACATCGACTCATGGTCAATTAAATCGCTCACTCTCAACTCCAAGTTGCTTGTACTCAATGGCGTGGGAACACATATCAAAGAGTTTCTTGGCAAACACGCTGAGTCCCAAACAGAAATATTGCACCCATTTCCGACTCTCCATTTCAACCCATCAAGTAACAATGCCTTAGCACCCACAAACGTCTCCATGTATAACTAGGGTCATAGCCCCAACAAGCCTCTAAAACATCACAATTTTTAAAATATTTAGCTTTCAAAATAGAATGTAGTAGAGTACCTTGATTATGGTGAAGGCGCCAACATTGTTTAGCTAACAAAGCTTGGTTAAAGCAACAAAGATTGCGAAAACCCATACCACCAAGAGCCTTTGGTTTACACAAATCCTCCCATTTTTGCCAGTGGAGTTTCCTTTTTTCCACAGTAGATCCCCATCAAAAACGAGCCAAGAGGGAATGAATGTCATCAACAATGCCATCGGGGATTTTCAAAATGCTCATCATATAAGTCGGTATTGCTTGGGCTACCGCCTTGATCAAAACTTCTTTACCGGGAGTTGACAACAATTTTCCTTTCCAACCCTGGAATTTTTTCCAGAGACGTTCTTTGAGACCTGCAAAAATGGCTCTCTTAGATATACCAATAATTGTAGGCAAGCCAAGGTACTTCTCATATCTATCAACTTCACGCACTTCCAAAGTATCCACAATTTCTTTTCGGCGAATGGCACCAACTTTTTTGCTAAAAGCCACTTCAGTTTTGTTTAAATTAATTTTCTGGCCCAAAGCTCTTTCATATTTGCTAATAATATTCGCTATCACAGAGCACTCATGCGTATTGGCTCTAGCAAAAAGAAGACTGTCGTCGGCAAAGAATAAATGTGACACTCGAGGAGCACCCTTACAGATCCTAGCACCATGAATAAGCCCGTCCCTAGCAGGCTTATTTAACAGAGTTGAAAAGTATCAGCACATAACAAGAACAAATATGGGGAAATCGGATCACCTTGCCGGAGGCCCCTAGTAGGAGTAACCGAACCTGAAATCTTCCCATATATTTTAATAGCAAACTAAACACTTTGCAAACAACTCATGATTCTACCGATCCACGCATCAGAGAAACCCATTTGACACATCATTCTCTCCGAAAAAACCCACTCCACCCTATCATACGCCTTGCTCATATCCAACTTCAATGCAGTGCTACCATCCTTCCCCTCCCCACCTCTCTTCATGGCATGGAAAATTTCTAAAGCAACAAGAGCATTGTCCGAAATGAGGCGTCCCGGAATAAACACACTCTGGTTAAGAGTAATCACCTTATCCAAAATACCCTTTAATTTATTAGCTACCGTCTTCAACACAATTTTATATATTATATTGCAGCAGCTAATAGGTCTAAATTCCGACAAATAAGACGGGGATTCACACTTCGAAATAAGGACAATACAAGTATTATTAACTTCTGATAAATTCACATCACCCCTCCACCAACCCTTAACAAATGCAATAATATCAGGGCCAACAATATGCCAAAATTTCTGAAAGAAAAGAGCATGCATACCATCGGGACCAGGCGCCTTTTTTGGGTGCATTTGGAAGAGAGCATTTTCTATTTCTTCCGCAGACGGCTCACTATCCAGCATCTCGTTCATTTCATCCGTTATGACCCTTTCCACACCATCTAAGGCATCCTGAAAACCAGTCGGCGAACTAGTGGTAAACAGATTAGAGAAGTAAGCAGAAATCAACCTCTCAAGATCAACATGTTGCTCGAACCACTCCCCATATTCATCCCTAAGGCTTTTAATTCTGTTTTGAACTTTTCCTTGAGAAGCCTTATGAAGAAAATATTTTGTGTTTTCGAAGTTCATTTGCCCTTGCTCTTGCATACAAGTGAGATTCCTCCAATCTATATGAGCCTTCAAGCTCCACTGATAATACATTACACCTTTCGAGTTTTGCACCATCCATCATACCCCCTTTAAGCTCACGCATCTTCTCTTCCCCCTCCTTGATCCGCTTCTTCACAGAACCAAAAGTAGTGGCAGCCCACGACGCTAAATTTTCACCACACACGGACACCCGTCTAGCCATATCCAACCCCTCACACTCTCCCCACCCCTTAGCCACCACCGCCCCACATTCTTCTCGAGATAACCAAAAAGACTTGAATTTATAAGCAGAGCTGCCATTATATCTATTGCCTCTCTTCTCCGTAGACAAAATAATCTGGGCATGGTCCGAATTTGATTTAAAAATTGACAAATTGCAGACTTCAAAACTCGGAAAGAGATTGCACCACTCATCATAAGTAATAAACCTTTCAATCCTTTCCCTCACAAAAGTTTCAATGGAGTTACCCCTTTCCCATGTAAAAATGCTTCCCTTATACCCCAAGTCCCGGAGAGCACAAGTGTCCATAGCATCCCTGAAGGCATCCAAGAGTCTATCACACCTTGGAACCCCACCTTCCTTCTCAGTCAAACTCGTTATTTCATTAAAATCACCAAACATGATACATAGAAGGTTGCAACCGGCTTTAAGAGATGACATAACAGACCAAGTCAAGTGCTTATTTGATTGTTCAGGCCACCCATAAAATGCCTATAGCTCTCCAGATTACATTATTATTATTGTCTAAAATATCAATCGCGAAATGATACACAGAATAATAGACAACATTCACCTTCACATCTTCCCACCACATACCCATATCCCCCGATTTCCCGACACTATTTATACAAACACTACCAATGTAACCACATTTATTTTTAACTTTATTTAAACGCTTGTAATCAATCATTGTTTCCATAACAAACACAATATTTGGCCTATCCCTCCAACAACGATCTTGGAGAGCCCTAACTGTCCACGGGTTGTCAATCCCATGGCAGTTCCAACTTAATATTTTTAATGTTTTTCGAGGGCTTGGGCATCCCCAAAACCCTCTACTTTGGAAACAGGAAAATTAGCAACAGCACCACTCACACTTAGCTTGATCTTTTTCTCAAGATTGTTGGCCGAAGCATTCTGATCCTCGATAATTATGGTCCCTAGACTTCTGTTTTTTGATGAGGCAAGCCCCACCACATTTTCAGTAGTATCCATAGCAGCAATATCATTTTCACAGGCCTTTAATTTTTTGTTATTCTTCTTCCAGTGGAGATTACCCTCGTCCCTTCTCCATGTACCAACAGAACACTACGAGGCTCCATTGTTTGTGATACTTCCCCATCACCTTTCTTTGTAGCTTCCACATCAACCTCGCTAACATGATCAGTAGCAGGCCTTCCTCTCTCTTGCGCCGCAACAGGTTTCAGCACCATCTTCCCTCCACCCTCAATAGCCACAGCCTTCAGCGAGATTTCTCTCGGTTTTGGGGTGCTAGCGGCAGACTCACCTGGTGAAGAAAACAAAAGTTTTCTAGCAGCCCCAGGAGGTCCTAAATGAATCACAGCAGGGTCATTATACTGGGCTCATTGAATTTCCCTTTAGCAGTGTAGACACCCACTCGTGTCTCCTCAAAAACAAACCCAGTGATGAATACCTTTTGCGTGGAACCATAATCGAATGAAGTGAAAGTGTGAAAAGTCTAGTGTTGCGGTTAGTTTTTATTAAAAATCCTTCTTTCTGTTTTCGAAAACCAACTCTATTTTATGAAAATAGCAAATCCAGTTTAGTTTTGTCAATGATAAGGGTCCAATAATAGTGCATTTGGATGAGGCTCGAAAGGAGCTTTTCAACGACATATTATAAGCCCAATTCAGATGAATATTGAAGAAGTTATGGCCAAAATACTAAACTGGGCCCGGTTTGATCCTTACATGCGGCCCAATGATCTAGAGAAGGGCCTAATGTCAATCATCATTCCTAAAGCTATTAGGATTTATTATAGTCTTCTAGAACTCTAGAAGGTTCTCTTAAATCCTAATGGAATTAGGATTGATAATTGTATTTTTATGAGTTTTACTTGGAATAAAATTATCGTTTTATATTAAATTACGATTATAGCCTACTTACAGATTCTACAGCTCAATTTTAATGACAAGTGGACTCCGTGTTGAAAGCTTGTGGAGAATCCAAGCTGTCGCTGATCGACACGCTTGTCGCCTCGTGACAAGTTGGATTGTTAGCGACAGCGTGGAGTTTTATTCCTTTTCAAATTCTGACTATTTTTCGGACTATTTTCTTATAAATAGGGTCCCTGAACCTTCGTTTTCAATCATCCACAATCATCAATTCTCTCCATCAACTTTCATCAAGGCATACTTGATATTTACTCTCTCTCTTTCTAAACTAGCTTTTACTAAACACAATTCCGCATTCAGAAGCACTTGAAACACCTAGCCAAGTTCGAAGTTGCCTTCACCCTAGACGTGAAAGGTTGATACCTTCTGAGGGTTTAGTCCCAAATCCAGTCTAAACTTTTTTACTCTTTCTTTCAATTCTTTATTTTATTTCTTTGATTTATTATTTTATTGGTGTATTTTGTTATTAGAAAGAGGTACGTGGCTTCAAAGTAAGTAATTAGCTTACTCCCTATTTTATTTTAATGTAGAAAGCATGCTTAGATTCAATTAATTCCTAGTATCATGTTAGGATGTTGTTATTGCTTTCTAGTACCATGTTTAGGGTGCCTTTTATTCTTTCTAATAGCATGTTAGTATCATGTTAGGGCTAAAGCTTTGATCTTTATTGTTTAGTGACATGCTAGGGTTTGTTATTAATCTTGATAGTATCATGCCTAGGATATTGCTATTATTACGCTTTAGCGTTAATATGATCATAATTAATAATGTTATAATGATAATTGTTATGATTGTTGTTATTATTATGTTGCTTGATATATATATTGTTGTTATTGCTTGATCATGCCTTTTATGCTTGTTTATGGGGAATTTGTACTTGAAATCACGCCTAATAAGATAATTAATAATTTGGTTTAGGCTAATATGATTTTAATTCAAGTGATCGCCAACAATAGTTTTATTTGTGCAATAATATTCAACCAACATAGATAAACAGGTTTAGGGTTAATATAATGATTGAATGTTAGTCCGAAAGCGCACATGAATACGAGAAGAATAAAGTAGATGTCTATTTTATAGGGCGGGTCCTTTCTTTTGTAGATTGGATTCGTACCCTCATCCTCGAACCCTATTTGGTTCAAGACCTTTTGGAGTTGACAATCTCATGGATCGTTAAGGGGTGTAACCTTCACCCTGTGAACGGTTTACAAGTTCCTAAAACTTGTTAATAACTCTTTTGCTCTCGATTCCTTCCCTTTGGATGCCACCATGCTTAAGTGTATGATCACAGTGGGGTTCAAGCTTGGGGACAATGCTTAAAATATTCCCTAAAATTTTTGGCGACTCCGCTGGGGAGGATTTCTATTTTAATTCCTGAAATTTATT
Source organism: Chenopodium album (assembly GCF_948465745.1). Classification (NCBI taxonomy): domain Eukaryota; kingdom Viridiplantae; phylum Streptophyta; class Magnoliopsida; order Caryophyllales; family Amaranthaceae; genus Chenopodium; species Chenopodium album. Next base: position 32,185,594 of record NC_137858.1, on the reverse strand, counting down.
TTGGCAATGATTTAGAATGAGCGGATGAGACTCGAAAAGTTCTAAGTATTTCATGTGCGTAATTTTGATTAACATTATTTTCATATACAAAAAAAAGGTCCTCATTGGATAGACCATCTGAAATGAGTCAAAAAAATAGGATTTTTACACGTAGAAAATTTGAGAAATATCTTTCACAACTAGAATCGAAATAATACTACGAAATTTGGAAAATTCTTAGAACACAGATACCTACTGAGGCATGTAGGAACTAGTGTCAGAAAACAGGGCTTGTCGCCTGTAAAGTGCTTCTGTCGCCTGGCGACAGTTCTGTCGTTTGGCGACAGGGGTACTTTTGCGGCGACAGTCCTTGTAGTCTAGCGCCAAGTTTTTCTAATACCGAGCCAGAACTCTGCCTTCTTGTTTTGACCGGTTCTTGCACTGCTGGCTTGATTCTACTTTTTGATTGAGTTATTCTCTCTTTTCTGAAACCCATATTTGTTCTACATATGAACGTAACCCTCTGGGGGTTCACGCTCCATCTACCCAATCGAACGATCCTGGCAACGACGGGTACATCTGAGTTTGTGAATCCACCAAAACGTGGAAGCAAGTTTTTAACTTGCGGGGTCCCATCCATACACACCAACCCTTCCAAAGGTAAGGCTTCAGCGCGATGCATCCGGACTCATAACCATGGACCCTCTTTGACTAACCCATATCCTTGATTTTTAGAGAACTAGAGCCATGGTTAGGTTGCAAACTCATTGCATCATGTTGTGACTACTTGACTATTTGTGCATCCTTTTCTTGTGCATAACCTATATGTGCTAACCGTTTGTTTGACTTGTGTTTAAGTCTAAATAAATTAATTAATGACTAAAAGGAATTTGTCTAAGTTAATTAATTAATTAATTTAACTAATTAAAGGCTAATAAATCAATCAAACTGACTTAGTACGACTTTAGGCATGTCTTCCTAGAGTAAAAATACTGGAAACAGTCCCAGATTAATGTTTCAGCAATGGCGCAGATGTTTGGGCTGTCGTGGCGCCACAATCTGCTGAATGTATCCATTTGAATATTATACATTAAAATATGACCAAATTCGTTACAAATTAAAGTTACTCTTTATCTGGTTAAAATTACTTTTAAAATTGTTAAAATTATATTCAAATTGACGGCATTACAATAAAATTAACTTAAGCTCGCCTTATACAAGAACTTCGGATTCTGTATAATATTATAACAGACACAATCGAAACATAGTCAAATTAAGCCGTATGACAATTAAAAATAACTCAAGTTTTTTGGCATGTATAGTATTGTTTTTACTTGAATACGAATCTACGTATTCTAAAATACTATATTCATAATTATTTTATATTTCTACTTAACAACTTTGCTCCTTGTGGTCGACATCAATTGGTTGTATGTATAGGGGAGCATATTTGCATTTTTAAGTACAGGTGATTTTCTCTATATTAAGTAATGAATCATGTTCTTGATCTATGCTTGATTAAGGAAATATTCTTCATCTGAAGCTCAGATAATAGATTAAATAAATAATGCTTTATAAACTACATTATATTCATTAAAAATACAAGCTTTAATAGCTTCATTATTACGACAATAGCACTTGACAATCAAATGTGTGTCACTTTTTCAAGTGACTCATACCTAGAGCTGTCAATTCGGGTAAATGGATCGGGTTTGAGTCGGGTTTGTGTGGGTCAGGTCATCTCGGGTCGGGTCAATACGGGTTAATGTCAGGACCTATGTGGGTAGGGTTCGGGTTGGGTCATGCTTGAGTCGGGTCACGTCGGGTAATACATCTTTTCGGGTTCGGGTCGGGTTTAGGTCGGGTCAATAAAAGATCGGGTTACATTCGGGTCGGGTGAAAAACAAGTCGGGTTAAATTCGGGTTTTAACAGGTTTAAATGAGTTAGGGTCGTGTTCGGGTTTGAGTCGGGTTCGGTTCAAGTCAATTATTTTCGGGTTATAATCAGGTCGGGTCATTATCGGGTTTGAGTCGGGTTCGGTTCAAGTCAATAATTTGCGGGTCATAATCAAGTCGGGTCATTATCGGGTTTGATTCGGGTTCTATTCAAGTCAATAATTTGCGGGTTATAATTAAGTCGGGTCATTCTCGGGTTCGGGTCGGGTTCGGTTCAAGTCAAAAACTTGCGGGATATAATCTGGTCATTTCCAAGTCGGGTCATTCTTGGGTTCAAGTCGGGTTTAGTTAATAATTTGCGGGTTACAATCAAGTTGGGTCATTTAAACCTGTCCGGTCATTCTCGAGTTCAAATTGGCAAGTCAATAATTTGCGGGTTATAATCATGTCGGGTCATTTCCAAGTCGGTCTCGGGTGTGGTTCAAGTCAAAAATTTTCGAGTTATAATTAGATTGGTCCTTTTCAAGTCTTTTTATCCTCGGGTTATAATAATCAAGTCGGGTCATGTTCGTATTCGAGTATCAAATATTGGATTAATAGGGTTTAATTTTGATATCAGGTCGGGTCATATTGGGTCCAGTTACATTTTTTTTAATTTTTTTTAATTTTTTTAATTTATTTAAAACTCCAAATTAAATTACGTAATTTAAAACATTTTCTAAAAAAAAAATATTAAATAGACATGTGAATAATAAAATTTGAATTCCCTTAAAAAAATAATAATAAAAAAAAAGCCACTTTTGTTTTTTTTTTTTTTTTTTTGGCTGCTGTCCAGTTCAGTTTTTCTTTGACGAGGATTATGTAAGAGATAAGTCAAGTAAGATGAGAAAGGCCACTTTTGTTTTATAATTGGAATCCATGTTAATAAATTGAAAAAAAGCCTGAAACTCAATAGTCAATACGGAGTACTCTTTTTATCCTAAAAATTCCTAAATCCTAAAATTCGGGTTAGTAATAGGTCGAGTTTAAATTCGGGTCGGGTCAATAACAAGTCGGGTTGAATTTGGGTCGGGTCAATAACAAGTCGGGTTGATTTCGGGTCGGGTTTGTAAGAGGTTGGGTTTAAATTCGAGTCGGGTTAGGAATGGGTCGGGTTGAACTCGGGTCGGTTAGTAACAGGTCGGGTTGAATTCGGGTTTTGACGGGTTAAATCGGGTTTGGGTCATTCTCGTGTTCGAGTCGGGTTCGGTTCAGGTCAATAATTTACGGGTCACATTCGGGTCGGGTCCTCTTTAGGTCGGTTCATGGTCGGGTTCGGGTCTCAAATACTCGCGTCAAGGGTTGGTTTCAGGTCGGGTTAGGTCGGGTTCGGGTCACCATTTTTTGTGGGTTCAGACGGGTTAGGGTTAGGGTCGGGTTAGGGTCGGTATTTCGGGTCGGGTCAACTTTTGACAGCTCTACTCATAACCTTCAGTAAGAGCAGAGGAAGAGACTATAGTGGACATGATATAGTATATGAACTAGTTTGGGGCGCAGTGTTTAAATAATTGGAAAAATACACTTTAATAATTTCAATTATTGCCGATTTTCTTCTGATAATTCCAATTAAGGTTTTTTTTTTTTTAATAATCCTAACTATGCCATGAGTTTGCTTCTAATAGACCCAGCCGGTCAACACCAAGACAATGACTTGTTGTAACATGTAACCAATACACATGTCAGAACGTGATTGGTCCAAAATTAAAAAAAAAAAAGAAATAAAAATATTTTAAACCCTAACAGCCACCACCCCTCCCCTCCAGCCACCGCAAAATGCCACGGCCAACCCCCATCTCGTCGGAAAAAGGTCGGTCGTCCCATCCCAACCCCAAAAACCACCCTAGCTAGCCCACACTCACCCCCAAACCACCCATCCTCTTAGAAAACAGCAGCAACCACCGTAATGGGGCAACCAAAGCAGCGGCAGCCACTGCAATGGGGCAACCAAAAAAAGCAGCGGCAGCCACCGCAATGGAGCAACCGAAGCAGCGGAAGCCACCACAATGGCGCAACCAAAGCAGCGGAAACCACTACAATGGCGCAACCAAAGCAGTGACAACCACCTCAATGGCGCACCAAAGCAGTGGCAGCCACCACAATCGCAAAACCACTACAATGGGGCAACCAATTTCGGTTGCAATTGTGATTGAAACCCCAAATTCCCACCAATTTTGCAGCAAGTTTGGCCTCAATTTCGTACTAATTCGCACATCAACCACCATACTGGTTCGACCATTTTCGAAGGGTTATGGTGGTGGCCAGCCGATTTTTGGTTGGCTGTGGGTGGCTGAAAATTTCACGCGGTGGGGTTGGCTCGTATAGGTTTCAGTTTTTTTTTAATTTATTTTTTAAATTTATTTTTAATTATTTTTTTTTTTGTTTTTTCTGTTTTTTAAAATTAGGCCAATCATGTGTTGACATGTGGTGTTTTAAAACAAAAAACAAAAATTTACCATTTCAGCAGGTAACCGGTTTTTGGGTCTATTGGAAGAAAAGTCAGGTCATAATTAGGATTATTAAATAAATAAACCTTAGTTAGGATTATTAGAAGTAAATTGACAATAGTTGAGATTATTAAAGTGTATTTTTCCTAAATAATTCTATTTAAATCAAATTAAAGCAGTAGATTGTTAATGTTGTTTATCCATTCATACTAAGTTAGGGATTACATTAAGATATTTGAAGAATTAATCTCTATTTATAATAAGAAAATTTTGAATTTTGGTACCTCGAAAATGACCCCTATTGATTTTTGGTACCCATTTAAAATTTTATTTTATTTTGGTTCTCATCAAAGTCGCAAAATATAGGTTTAGGTACCTCCGTTCAACTTCCGTTAAACTTTCTGTTAATGGGGTCCTGCCACCCCTTAGCCATCTTCAAGGCGGTAGCAGGCCCAATTATGGCCCTGTGCAAAGAGACCAACAGCACAGGGCCCCCCAAACTCAAAGGGCCCAATTTTTGGTAGCAGCCCAGTCCTTTACTTTGTCAATTTGTCTGTAGCATACTGTGTAGGATGTTACTGTCATATACTCACTTCTTGGGTATAGTAAAATCTACTACAGTAATTATTTTATCCTATTCATACTTTCCAATTTCCACATGTTCTTTAGTAATGCACTAATGCCTAGGAAGTAGGAAATTCAAGAGTTTCCGGATTTTACTATTTCTTTTACTCAGTACTAACTTTCTTCTCTGTTTTTTTTTCTTTTTAATGGGACATTTCCTAACTCTCTTGTTTCACCCAATTATAATTGTCTATTTATCTTATCAATTTACCATCCTCTTACCTCTTTTAATTTTCAGCTAACATATATTGTGACATGTCAATAATATTCATTGTAAATAATATTTTCACAATCCTTCAATAATCTTCAATATAATAGCACTTTCAAGATTTCAAACTCTTTTTTTTAAGGCAAATTTCAAGATTTCATACTTAACAATTACATCCCTTGATTTCCAGCTATCATCAAATTCACCTCTTATAAATTTTAATCAATTTAATTGTTTTTATCAACATCTAACTACTCAAAACGATTTAAAGTTAAACTATACATTGTATAATTTTCAGTATATATTCTCATTTATTGTTAGTGAAATTTTCAATTTAAATATATATTGTAGTAGGGGCCAATTTTATTTATTTATCTATTTCATTTTTTTGTTGAGGGCCCTTTTTAATGATTAGAACAGGACCCCGTAATGGAATGGGACGGCCCTGGGCGGTAGCAATCAGGCACGATACAACCACCTTAACTCGCCACCATGACTGCAACCACCGTTAGCCGCCAAATTAACCACAAGCTTCTCCAATTCGGTAGCACCAGCGCTCCTCCATCACACCACCAGCACCTCCAATACGCACCAGCGCCGCTCCATCACACCGCCACCACCAAAACTACCCCCCGCAACACGCACCAACCATTACTTATTATTTCTTCGAAAAATATTGTGTAGAACGGACTCATGTGAGTCCGTTCTACTTACAGGCCCGCGCGCGGCCCGACTATTAATTATCAATCATTTTTTGATTTTTTTTTTTAAAAAAAAAACGTCTTCCAACGTTCTGCCTTTCTCCTCCTTCTTCTTCCCCACGTTTTCTGCAGTTACACTCCATTACTCTCAACTTAACTACATTTTCCCTAAAATTTCGCATCACTTCTTCATTTTCTAGCTTATATTTGCATGTACTTAATTTTCATTTTTTTTTTACATAAACCCTAATTTCCTTCTTCCTCACCTACATTAATGGCTGGTCTTCCTCCTACTGATGATTCTCCTTTAAAAGTTTATATGAAACGAACTAAACGATCATCAAAACAGCCTCCGAAGATAGTTGAAATGCCAGAAAGGTTAATAAATTTTTTAGTTATTATTTGCTTATTCGTTTTTTATGAAAACAATTGTCAGTAATTTTTTTTTTATTCTTGTTCTTGTTTTGTAGGGATGATTCACAGCATTCTAAGAAGCGTGGTCCTAAACAAGGTTCTAAAAGAAGTCGATCTGTGAGGTGTGATATTCGAAATAAATTCTTTTAAATTCGGAAAAATATTGTTTTGTATATTCAGATGCACGCCAGGTGTTCGATGAAATGTAAATTGTTGTTTTTACTTTGAATATTCTTGTGTAGGATTTTGTTATTTTTGATGTAATTACATTAGTTGTAATTTTGATTATTTTGAGGATTGACTATTATATAGTCAGGAATTATATTATTTATATCAGAAATAAGCATTTTATTATATTATCTTTAATTGTATTATTTTATTTTGCTAATAGTATATGTTTTTCAGTATTTAGATGTTTTTCATCAGAAATTAAGTTGTTGTTGTCTGTATTCAAATTTATCTTACTCAGGAATTAGCATATCAGGAATTAGATTTTATAGATCAGGTATTATGATATATTATTCAGAAATAAAATTAACACTGCCAGGTTTAAGATAAAATTAGTCAGGAAATAGATTATAATAGTCAGGAGTTGTTATACCAATAAAATTTCCAGTAATTAAATATTTGACAATTTTTTATACCCAGGAATTACATTATGTTAGTCAGGAATTAGATAGTTTTTGTCAGAAAATAGATATGGATAGTCAGTTTAAAAATAATAATATTTAGATACATTATAACTCGTCAGGTTTTAGATAATATTTGTCAGAATATAGATAATAATATTCAGGAATAATAATTTCAATATTTAAATAGAGTAATTAAATTTTTACAATTTATAACATTAGTCAGGAATTAGATAGTTCTTGTCAGCAAATAGATATGGATAGTCAGTTTACAAATAATAATATTCACATCTATTATAACTCAGTCAGGTTTAAGATAATATTAGTCAGAAAATAGGTAATTATTCTCAGGAATTGTAATATCAGTATTTATATAGAGTAATTAAATGTTTTAAAATTTATAACACTCAGGAATTAACATATATTAGTCAGGAATTAGATAGTTATTGTCAGAAAATAGATATGGATAGTCAGTTTTAGGATAATAATATTCACATAATAATACTCAGTCAGGTTTAAGATAATATTAGTCAGGAAATAGATAATTAGTGTCAGGAATTTTAATATCAGCATTACATACAGTAATTACATATTTTAAATTTTATAATAGTCAGGAACTAAATGTTTTAAAAGATAATTATGCTAAGAAAATAACATAATTTTTTTCAGGAATATGTGTGTCTTATTCATGTTTTTTATTTTTCAGTGCTCTTACTGAAGATGATATTTCAGACCTTGAAATTGGTGCTAAATCTGGTCCTGGTTATCTTTGTACAATTATGGAAGATTTTAGTGATGAGCAAAAGAAGGATGTTATAGACATTGGTTTTGGTGGATTGCTTCAAATGAATTTGCAGGACAATATCAGTCATCAGTTGTACAACTATATAGTAACTCATTTTAATCCTCATGCTAGAAATCTTATTGTTGGTAAAAAGGAACATGCAATTCATATTGATAGTTCTGATATTGCTGATGTGTTGGGTATTCCTTTTACTGATATACCTGTGAAAGAGATTTCTAAAATGAAGAAATCAATCAATCCTGATGAATATTTGAAGATAGAGTGGAGGAGGTTCTTGGGTTTGGATTTAGAGGATGACTCTGAACAGGGAAATGAATCTGAAGCACAGAATCAAAAGAAGAGGAAAACAGAAGAAAAAGCTGTTCAGGGTAGGAAGAAGAAGAAGACATATGTCAATATTATTACTTATAAGATGATGTTTGAGAGATATAGAAATGGTGGTGCTGATTTTAAAAAGCTATTTGTTATGTTTGTTGTGTCTACATTTTTGGCTCCAATTGCTGATAAGTCTCCTAATTTTAATATCATCAAGTCTTTTAGAAGATGTGCGTTTCATTAAGGCTTTCAACTGGGCTGGTTATGTTATGAACTTCTTATGTGCGTCAATAACAGATTTTCAAGCCCTTGTTTTGAAAAAAAAGGAAGGGAAGGAGTTGAAGACAAAATCTAAACAAGTAAATGGCTGTCTAGTTGCTTTTGTAATTGCATTTTTACAAAAGTTTGAGTTTGGGACAACTTTACATCGCAAGCCGTTTATTTCGAACTGGACCTGTGAAAGTTTGAACCAGAGGATTAAGTCTGTTGCTGAAAATATGGATTATTGTACTGTGAGACTGTACCCTGCTGCTTCACCAAAACAATATGCTGGCAAATCTGAACAGGCTCTTCTTAAAACTTTAAGGCTTGACAGTATTGAGTTTAAGATTGAAGACAATGATGAAGATGAATATTTGGATCAAAATAAGGAAAAAAAGAAGGAAGATCAGGTTGTACAATCAACTAGCTTTGAATTGAAGGATATAGATGACAAAGCTAGATATGTAATGTACAAGATTCCCAAAGAGTTTCCTACTGATGCTGAAATTGATAATATGGATATCGATGTAAGTTTAAAATGCCATCTTTTATTACATTTTTAGATTTTTTATTATTTGCTCTCTTTAATTAGAAATTAGAATACTTTTATCATGAATAATAAACTGTTATCAGACTATTCAACATTAATAATTTCAGTTAGAAAGTAGAATACTTTTATCAGGAATAATAAATTGTTAGTCAAGAATATGGTAACTTTTGTCAGGAAATTAAATTAATATATTAAAGTTGTTGATTTGATAATGTATAATTATTGTCAGGATTTAACATTATATTATCAGGAATTATGTACTTTGTATCAGAAATTAGCATTTTCTGATATTTTATTTTGATTATAGTATATGTTTGTTAGGATTTAAATTCTTTTCATCAGAATTTAAGTTGTATTTGTCAGCAATAAGAAACTATTAGTCAGTAATAAGAAACTATCAGTCAGGAATATTGTAAATTTGGTCAGGAAATGAAATTAATATATTAAGTTTATTGTTGATTTATTTACTTTGTTGTAATTTGGCAATACATTATTATTGCCAGGATTTTCTACCACATATTATCAGGAATTATATACTTTCTATCAGAAATTAGCATTATCTAATATTATACTTAAATTTATTGATTTATATTGATTAGTATCAGTTTGCCAGGATTTAATTTTCTTTCATCAGAAATTAAGTTGTTTGTCAAAAATAAAAAACTATAGTCAGGAATAACATAAACCCTCTCAGAAATTAGATTACTATTATCAGCAATAAGAATTATGTTATTTTTTTACATTTTACTAATAAGAAACTATTAGTCAGGAATAACAATTATGTTCCTTTTATACATTTTACTTATTTATTTTTTATTTTATTTGTTGATTAGCCTGTGAAGAAGAAAATGATGAAATTCGGTCGAGATTTGAAGATTGTATCAGAGAATCAAATAGACTTTGCTATTGATTTGAAGGATGAAGCAAAATCATATTCACAAGAATCTCAATCTCAAGGAGAGGATGATTACTATTCAAATCCTGAATTTTTAGCAAAAATTGATGCAATAGTTGAAGCTGCAATGCAGACTAAAACTTTAGCTACTGATTTGGATCAGTTTGATAAAACAAAACTTAAATCTGATGCAATTGTAAGTTTGATTATATTTATTATCATTTTTTTATACTTAGTAAAATCATATTAGATATATATCTGATATTATTCTTTATTTTGTATAGGTGAATGATGTTATTTCTGATCTTGGTTTGCAAGAAGATCTAATTGAAGATGCAGAGCAGAATTTAGAGGATGCAAACCAAGGAATTATGGAGCCAGAAAAAGAAGCAGAAGATCTTGGTTTGAATAATGTTCAAGGAAGTGATGTTGAAATCACAACCACAGAACCCGAATTAGCTGAAGGCACAACACCATCAGAAAAAGAGGTGCATTCAGTTAGTAATGAAGGTCTATTTAGTTCCACATCACCTCCAAGAACACCAAAGAAAGCCAAAGGACTCAATGAATTTTATACATCTGCTATGAATGAGAATCAGGCTAGGCTTGTGCAAGAAGGGAGGAGTTTTATCAAGGGAGATACTTCTTTGCCTAAATTTAATTTAATTACTCCTACTCCTCCTACTTCTCAAGATACATCAGTATCCCAAGAAGAAAATGCACAAGTTACTGAAAAAGAAGAAGTTCAAGAAACTTCTGAAAAAGAAAATGATAAAAACAAAGAAGATGACAGCACATCTAAGGTGTAATATTTGTATTTTAACTCAATAATTTATTTTAATAGTTATTGTATTTAACTAACATATTTTATATAAATAAATGTGTTTATTATTCTATATTATTGTATTTATTTTTATTTGTATTATTCATATGCTTTTAGGTTTTTTCTAAATCTGATGATGTTATTCAGTCTAAAGCTACAGAGGAACTTGCTTTAGCTATTTATCAAGGTCATCAGGTAATGGTTTATGTCAAAAATTATATATTACTGATTGAATTAGAATAAGATTGAGTAAGTCAGGAATAAGATTGTCTTTTTCAGGAATTAAATTACTTATATCAGGAATTACATTGTTTATGTTAGGAATTTGATTGAGTTAGTCAGGAATAAACTTGTTGTATTCAGGAATTATGTTGAGTTAATCAGAAATTAAATTGAGTTCATCAGGAATAAACTAGTCACTATTATTGTGGTAGTCAGGAATTAAATTGTGTTAGTCAGGAATACTGATTGAATTAGAATAAGATTGAGTAAGTCAGGAATAAAATTGTCTTTTTCAGGAATTAAATTACTTATATCAGGAATTACATTGTTTATGTTAGGAATTTGATTGAGTTAGTCAGGAATAAACTTGTTGTATTCAGGAATTATGTTGAGTTAATCAGAAATTAAATTGAGTTCATCAGGAATAAACTAGTCACTATTATTGTGGTAGTCAGGAATTAAATTGTGTTAGTCAGGAATAAACTTGTGGAAGTCAGGAATTAGATTGTATTATTCAGGAATAAACTAACCTTGGTCAGGAATTAACTTGTCATTGTCAGGAAATAGTTTTTGTTAGTCAGGAATAAACTTGTCATAGTCAGGAAATTAATTACTTTTATTGTGATTTATATTATGTAGTATAGATTATTATTGTCATGGTTTAGAAGACTTTTGTTTGATATATATATATTTTTTTCTTGTAGGAAGAACAACCTCAGCCTAGGGATGCATGTGCTGTTTTAGAATTGCTGAGGAATAAAACTGTTGCTGTTGAATCTATTCCTATTCCCATTGTTTCTATACCTTTGGACTCTCCTACTGTTGCTACTGGTGACATTATTCAGATAGATAAAACTCCTGCTCCTCCTAGTATTGATGATACATACATTGACTTAATTGATGTTGATAGAATTCATGAAATAAAGCAAAGGCAGGAGGAGAGATTGGTAGCAGCAGCTGGTGGTTTAGATTGGGTTCTACCACCTATTCACAAGATTCCAATTCAGATGAAAGACAAGATTGTGTGTAGGAATTTGCAAGAAAACAAGCCATTGTATCTAAAAAGATTGACTGAACATGAATTATACATGTGTGATTACTTGTTTTTTATGCACTATTTTGAGCAGCTTGAGTTAGATCCTACTGGTGAGGATGAGGGAGTTAAGAGGCGTAACGACAGTCTTTACGTAGAGGATATAGGTACTGTTATCTGTCAGTTTCCCACTGAAGATCCTGGACAGAGTGATCTTATTTTGGTAAAGGAGGAGTTTTGTTCCCTTCGTCCGTCTGAGTGGGTTAATTCTGCTATTCATGATACTTGGGCTACTGTGCTCAACATTGAAGAGTGTAAAATAACTGACAGAGGAGTTTTTCAGTATAAAAGATTTGTTTTTCAAACTGAAGTTGCTGTAAGTTTTTTTTTCCTTTCTTTACTTCATTCAGAAACCAATTTTATTTATAATATTCTGTATTTAATATATTTTTTTGTTTTGTAGAATGTTACCTGGAGGTACTTAGAAAAAAGGGCAGTTTACAGAAAAGAAGTTGCTAACATAAAGGAAAAGGAGGCAATTTTGAAAACTTTGAAAAACCCAGTGGAGTATAATAAGTTTAAAGAGAAATTGTTAAAAATGGAGATGGATTGTACATTGAATATGCATAGAGGTGAGGACATTTATGACTGCATTAGCAAGTGGGTTAGGCGTTTTCCTTCATTCAACATAGCCGAAGCCGATTTGGTAAATTTTTAACTTTATTTCTTCTTTATATATTGTATATTCAGGAATAAGCTAAACCTAGTATGATTCAAGCTTTTATTAGTCAGATTTTATAGTATTTTAAGTCAGGAATTATATTACTATAATCAGGAAACAATTTATTTATGTTAGTAATTAAACTGTGTTAGTAAGGAAAAAATATTATATAGTTAGGAATTAAATTGTTTTAGTCAGGAATAATATTGTTTTAGCCAGTAATAAAATTGTTTTAGTCAGGAAAAAAATTGTGTTAGTCAGTTATAAAATTTTGTAAGTCAGGAATATAAATGTTTTACTCAGATAATATGATCTTTTAATCTGTTATTTGGTTCTTTTATTCAGTTAACAAATGCATTACTTATTGTGAAAATTATGTTTTATTTATTTTGCAGCTATTCTTTCCCATTGCGTTCGATAATCATCATACTCTGCTGGTTTTAATTTCATTGATGGTATTGGTCCAAGAATAGATTGGATAAATAACAGGACTGATATTGATCGAGATAGATTAAATGGAATAGACAGAGTGCTGGTAAGCTAATTTTAAATTAAATTTGTGAAAATTATATTTTTAGATGCTTTTAAATTTTATAATTTATATATTTATAATTACAGATTAGAGCTGTTGGTATCTTTCTGAAAAAGCATGAACATCGACATGGTGACACAAACTTGGAAGAATTGGAATGGCATGAACCTAAGTTTACATGGCAAACAAGCCATGAAAATGAGGATTGTGGCCTTTTTACATTAATGTGTATGAAAAAGTACAATGGTATATCTGGAGGTCTTGTCGACTTGAAATATGTAAGTATTTTTTCTCCTTTCTTTTTGGATTTATAACTATTGTTTTTTAGTGTTCTTATATTGTTTTTTATATAAATTTATAGAAGCAAAATCGGAAGATATATAGATGCCAACTTTCTTATCAGATGGCTACAAGAGAAGAGAATATTTTGCGGAAGAAATTGTGGAATGATTGCATTGAGTTTTCAATTAACAAGCTTAAAATTTGGAAAGCTCAACCTGCAAGAAAGAAGCTAGAGGCCAAATATCAGAAAGAAAAGGAAGCCATTGAAAGGGAAAAAGAGAGACAGTGGAAGTTGATGCAAAAACAAAAAGAAAAAGATGAAAAAGAGAAGCAGCAATTGGAAATTGATCAACAACTTCAGAAAAATGAAGAGGAAGAGGAAGAGGAAGATTAGATTTTTTTTTTTTAAACAATTAATCATACATGTACATATATTTTTTTTTTTTTTTTTTTGTAGTTAGGCATTATTTTTCTTTTGTATAGGTACTTATAAATTTGTTTTATATATGTATATATTTTCTATTAAATCCGTTTTCTGTTAATCATACATCTATATATTAGTCATATATTAAAATACTTGTGTCAGAAATTAATATCAAATTTTAATTTTAAAAATTTTAAATATCAAACTTAAAATGAATAAAATGTTTGTCATAAATTAAATTACTCTTCTCAGAAATTACTTTATTTATTTTAGCAATAAATTTGTTTTCGTTAACAATAAAATTTTGTTGGTCAGGAATAAATTTGAGTCAGTCAGCAATAAACTTCATTTAGATAGGAATTAAGTTGAGTTACTCAGGAATAAACTTTAGTTAATCAGAATTTAGTTTTTTTAAATCAGGAATAGAGTTGAGTCTTTCAGGAATAATTTTGAGTTAATCAGGAAATAGATTTTTTAAATCAGGAATAGAGTTGAGTCTGTCAGAAATAAACTTGGGTTAGTCAGGCATAAGATTTTTAAAGTCAGGAATGATATTGTGTTAGCCAGTAATACAATTAGTTTACTTAAGAATAATATTCTAGAAGTCAAGAATTAAGTCAGGAATTAAAATTCGATTATCAGAAATTAAAATGTAATAGTCAGTAATAAAATTGAGTTATCACAAATTAAATCAGGCATGAAATTGTGTAAATCAGGATTAAAATTAGTTTAGTCAGGAATAAAATTAGATTTTTAAAGTCAGGGATAAACTTCAGTTACTCAGCAATAAGATTTTTAAAGTCAGTAATAAAGTAAGGTTAGTCAGGCATAACATTTATCTGATCAGAAAATAAAATAATTTTTTTCAGAAGTAAAATCAAACCTCAAAATGGCAAAATATAGTATTGTTTAGACAAGAATAAACTTGAATTAGTCAGGAATAAACTTGAGTTAATCAGGAATAGAGTTGAGTCAGTCAGGAATAAACTTGATTTAGTCAGGAATAAGATTTTTATAATCAGGAATTAAAATGAGTTAGTCTATGATACAATTAGTTTATTTAAGAATAAGATTCTAGAAGTCAAGAATTAACTCAGGAATTAAAACTCGGTTATCAGAAATTAAAAAGTAATAGTCAGTAATAAAATTGAGTTATCAAAAATTAAATCAGGCATGAATTGTGTAAATCAGGATTAAAATTAGTTTAATCAGGAGTAATCAAACCCCAAAATGGCAAAATATAGTATTGTTTACAATTATCTTGAATAATAAAATAAAAAATTTGAAGATTGACTTTATGATAGGAGAAGGCAGCAATAGGGATGAATTAAATGAGTTGTGGATTAGGAGTTATTGTTCCAAACTCATTTGGATCTCTTGTTGCTGTTCTTCTTCTTCCAAAATGTCCTCTAATTCTTTTGTTCTTCTTTGGCCTTCCCTTTGTTTTTGGTCGTTTTGGATCTTTAACTGTATTTCTTCTTTCTTCTTCTTCATCAAGTTCACGAATTTTTTCTTCATTGTTTGGAACACTTTCCTTACAGATTTGTACATTTGTTCCAAAGCATCATCACATATTTTTGATGCTTCTTCATTCCCTTGGCATACTGTCACAAGGTTGTAAAAATTCTTTGTTATTGATTGCCTCCAAGGAGTGTTTATTAATGAATAATCTGTGGTTGAATTTCCTAATAAAAAAAAAAAAAAAAGATTACTACATTTTTGTTAGTAATAAGAATAATAATATTATAATATCAGAAATATAATTATTTATATTATGAAAATAAAAGTCAGCAACGAGCTATGTGATAATATTTTTATTTTCTGTTTCAGCCATAAATTTTCTGACAAAATTGATATTATTCCTGATAAATTTTAATTGTCAGTAGAAATGTCAAATTATTGCAAAAAGTCTTACAAAACAGAATAAAGTAATTTATTGCCTCATTGAAAATTCATTATAATGTAGAAAAAGTCATTTATTGCATCATTAAAAAGTCATTCTAATTTGACTAAGGGCCTGTTCATATTTACTGAATTGAGCTGAACTGAACTGAACTGAACTGATTGGAACTGAACTGAACTGAACTGAACTTATTGGAACTGAACTGAACTAAACTGAACTGAATTGAGCTGAAATGAATATTTTATGTGAGAGGGAAATTAAGAGCTGAACTAAACTGAACTGAACTGATTGGAACTGAACTGAACTGATTGGAACTGAACTGAACTGAACTGAACTGAAATTAAGTAAATGTGAACAGGCCCTAAATTAATAAATTTTTCTGTTAAATTACAGATTAATTATTACTGTTCATACATAACTCTTTTCTATTTAAAGGCTGTTCTAAATTAAGTTTTTTCTATTAAAAGAGTTATATTATAACAACCTCTATTGTGTTCTATAAAAGGTGCATTCTTGTAAAAATAACTTATATTTTTCTTCATCTAATCTATCATCAAAATAATGGCTGATTTCTACGCAAATAAGGAGAAGTGTACAATTATTGTTAAACCAATTGATCGCATTAGTATGGTAAATATATTACATTAACTTTTAAATTTATAAATTTGTTTTGTGTTTTTAGTAAAGATTAAATGATATTAAAATTGATTTTTTTTTCTTTCAGGGTCTTCCTGATGATTGGAAATTTTTTCTTCTGAAATTCAAGAACTTTGTTAGAGTCTTTGCTGGGAAGAATGGCAGAGAAGATAGACATTGGGAAGTAAGAGTCTTAAGCATACCAGAAAATACAGGTTGTGGTGGTATGTTGATTGATCGTGAATGGGAAAACTTTGTAGCTGCAAACAACATAGTTGTTGGAGACAGACTTGATGTTTATCATGATCATTATAACATTTATATTAGAATTTTTAATGCTGATGGTACTGAAAGGCTTCCTAATGAAGGAGGAAGTGGTACCAATGTATAAGTTTTTAAATATTTATATCATTTTATGTGTAAAATAAATCTGATTTTATATCAGAAATAATAATAAATGTATCAGTTATTATAATATTTTGTTCATGAATAATAATATTATAATATGTTGTTCAGTGTTCATTATGTTCAGGAAATAGATTGTTTTTTTCATTTATTAGATTTGTTTTGTCAGGAATTAAATTATGTTTGTCAGGTATTAAAATTTTTTGACTACATGGGAATTAGATTGTTTCAGGAATAAAAAATTTTCAATCAGAAATTAGTTATTATAAATTAGAGAGGATCAGGAATAAGGTATATTATTTCAGTTTTAAGATTTCTTTGGTCAGGAATTAAAATATGTATGTCAGGTATTTTAAATTTTATTCAGGAATTAATCTGAATATATCAAGAATTAAATTGTATGTTTAAGGAATAAACTTGTTTCAATCAGTAATATTATTATCTTTTTCATGTATTATACATTGAGAAAATCTATGTCAACAAATTATTTATGACAGTAGTTAAAATGTTTATCTCGGGAATAAAGATATTTTTTTTATACTAAATAAACATGAAATAAATTTTAAAATAACAAAGTATGTACTTACCTAATTCACTGCCATCCCAAATGTTTGATTTAGCAAGCTTGGTCCAACGTTTCAGAATGTATCTCTCTGGTATAGCATGTATGCTGTACATTTGCATTATCTTGATAATGTGAAAGCACAGCAATCCAGTCTCTGTGAATCACATACAAGAACACATAAACTCATTGTTTTGAGTGTAATATATGACTTGATAGGTGTGCATATAATCTTCATCAAGAGAAACATCAAAGAATTTGACATATTGCATTGAAGTGGCTTTTTCTCTTGCATATGCTCCAAGACTTGTTTCAAATTCCAGCCTAAAATCCTTGTATAAGTTTAGAGTATAAACTTCAGCTGCATGTTTTAATATCTTTGTTGTTGTTCTTGGTCTCTCAGTAGTACATCTGAAGTTGTCACTCTTTTCAGTGCTTCTCCATCTTTTCACAGTAGCCTCAAAAATATGAAAGAACTCCAAAAGCTTTGTGGTTTTGTTGGCCTTAAATGAAATTGCTCTGTTTGTTACTTCTACCCTTTGAGATGAAAGAATTCCAGCTGAGAAAATATCCTTGCTCAATGCTGTGCACCATTTATCTCGTAGACCATATAACCTATCAAACCATTCTTTTTTCTCTAGCCCATGTTTTTGAACCATCTTGTGCCAACAATCTTCAAAGTCAGATTAAGAATCACATCCACTTAAGCATTTGTGAAACATATTTTTGAATTCAGGATTTGTTTTTAGAGTACCAAAGTGTGAGACAAAATTCTTTTGCAAATGCCATAGACATAGCCTATGTCTTGAGTTTGGATAAACCTGCAACAAAATTAAAATTACTGTAGTCAGTAATATGACTATTATAATCAGAAATTAGAAACATTTAGTCAGAAATTACATAAATTATGTAAGATATTAGTATATTTTTCTCAGGCATAACAATATAAGAGTTAGAAATTAGCAATTTGATTATTTGTATAATCAGGAATTAAAACTATTTTGTCAGAAATTACATACTTTTCCTCAGGAATTAGATAACATAGGTAAAACAATGTAATAATAATAAAAAGGAATATATTTAAAAATTATCTTTTTTTTTTAATATTTTTTCTTTGTCTATAAAAGTATTATTTACTCATACATTTTGCATGTTTTTGTACTTTGGTATATTCTCTCTCCTACAACAAACTTTTTTTGCAATATTCCTCAAA
This sequence comes from Chenopodium album, assembly GCF_948465745.1. Lineage (NCBI taxonomy): Eukaryota > Viridiplantae > Streptophyta > Magnoliopsida > Caryophyllales > Amaranthaceae > Chenopodium > Chenopodium album. The sequence goes on along the minus strand of NC_137858.1, from coordinate 32,167,078 downwards.
AATGGAAAACAATTCTCAGTCTTCTACTTCATCAAACGATCCTCAATATTTGTCAAATATGCAAAACAATTCTCAGTCTTCTACCTCAACAAACGATCCAGAAGAAAATGCAATTGATAACTTTGAAAAAAAGTTAAATGAACTGTTGGATAGAAGAGATAGAATGAAGAATGGATTGATGAAGCTCTATGAAAAGGTTGAAAAGAATGAAATCGAAGAACTAAGCAAGAGAAATAGAGCACAAGAGATATGGCAGGAAACCCAGAACAAAAAGCAGAAAGAAGAAGATCAACACAAGAAGGAAGAGAAAGAACAAAAAGAAGATCAAAAGAAAAAACAAGGTTAATATCTGAGGAAGAACATAAAGAAGATTAAGATTTTAGGGTTTTTTTCTTTATTTTTTTTCTGTTAATTTATAGTCACAATCAATATCATTAAAATATATGGAAAATATGATATGCTATTTTGTTTATGTTTCTGTATTTCCTGTTTTTATTATCAAAAGATTTATTTAGTTATGGTTTAAAATGATGTGGTTTTGTTGGTTTTTATTCATATATTGATTTTTTTTTTTAGTATTAATAATTTTTCGTCAGGAATTATATTATTTTAGTCAAGAATTAATATATTTTTAATCAGGAATTATATTACATTAAATTATGAACATGAAATATATATTATTAGTCAAGAATTAAACAGATATTTATCAGGAATTATATAATTTCTGTCAGGTATTGATCTGTTTTTATCAGTTATTAAGTTATTCTAATCCAGGAACAATATATTATGAAGAATAAAATTCTTACCTCTGGTATGGCGTTACTCATTGCAAGATCCTGATCAGTGAAGATTGATTTTGGTTCGATTCCACAAATCGACTTTTTGAAAATTTTAAGAAGCCAAACAAATGTGTCAGTCTTTTCGTCACTTATGAATGCACATCCAAACATTGTTGTTCTCCAGTGACAGTTTATACCAACAAATGGTGCACATATCAACCCATATTTGTTTGTTCTGTATGTTGTATCAAAGATTAAAACATCACCATAGGCTTTGAAATCTTCAAGCATTTGAGAATCACGCCAAAAATAGCTCACGACATTGTTTTCTTCTCCAAATTTCAGTCTATAAAAGAATGAAGGATCATTATCTGCTCTCTCTTGAAGGGTATCCAATACATTCTGCATGTCTCCACCTTCAACCATACTCATTTTCACCCTTGATACATAGTTTAGGTGATCTCTCTTAGTATGACCTACACATTCTTCTCCTCCAGCTTCATTGGTGATATAATTGTAAGCATCCATTGGTTTGATACCACTTTCAACCATGCTTTCAATTAGTTCACCCATTGGTGCTGATATTTGCCTTTCTGATCTTAGATGATTACGTTGAACTGCTATAACCAATTCATGATTATGTTCCAACTCATGTGTAACAGCTTCGAAATTTCCTTCTTTGGTTTTCTTGAAACGAATATGAGCTTTGCAACCAGTTCTTGTCTCATTTACCTCCCTATCTTTTCTCTTTTTTTCATCAGTTTTACCCAATATGGGTATTTCCGCTGAATTTTGTTCAGCTGCCATCTTCATTTTACCCTTTGTATGCCCTTCTTTAGAACACCTAAAATAAAACTCATACAATTGATCGTTATTATCTCTTCTCTTTGTTGATTTTCTGACACTGAAACCAACAGTCCTTGAATGAGCTTTGTATAAAACAAATCCCTCATTGTAGTCTGATACAGTATAACCTGCTAGACATTTACTTATGTTTTCATCCTTTTCATATTTGTAATAATCTGCAAGAAAAGTATATATGAAACATATCATAATTTATTTTTGTCAGGAAATAAAATATTATACACAGTAAATAAATGTTCTTTAAATTTATGATACTTAAGTATTATCATGTCGTCAGGAATTACATTATTTAAATCAGGAATTACTAAATACTAGTCAGGAAATAAAATATCTCAGTCAGGATTATGTTTACATTTAGTCAGGAAATAAAATATCTCAGTCAGGATTATGTTTATAAGTCAGAAATAATAATATTTGTATCTGATTATAATATGTTGTTGATTATTTTTTCAGGAATTAGATTATTTATGTCACTTATTAGTTTTGTTTTGTCAGGAATTAAATTTTGTATGTCAGGTATTAAAATATTATGATATCAGGAATTAGATTATATATTTCAGGAATAAAATTGTTTCAATCAGAAATAAGATTACGTTTGTCAGCTTTAAGATTTCTTTGGTCAGGAAATAAAATATGTACGTCAGGAATTAATTTGAATATATCAGAAATTAAATTGTATACTTCAGGAATAAACTTGTTTCAATCAGGAATAATATTAATTTAATTTCAGTAACAAAAAATAGTCAAAATATCAAAATAATGTTCGAATCAAAAATTAGATTATAATATTCAGGAATAAAGTTATATTAGTCAGGAAAATAGATAATAATTACTGAGGACATAAATGATATGGTCAGGTTTAAGATAAATATAGTCAGGAAATTAGAATTAAATAACTCATGACCTTCCCTCTTCTCTTTTCAAAAAACACGTAAAATCATTTACCAGACATAAAATTAATTGAATAAAAATGAAATGAATTTACTAGAAAAGAGGTTAATTATAAATGAAAAGACATAATTGAAAAGGTATGACTCTCCCTCTTCCAAAACACTGCATCTATTCACATTCTTAACATTATATATAAGTAACCATATTGTTAACAAACTGTATTCAGAAAAACAAAAACAAAAATCCGTATAAACTGCTTCAGTTAGAAATTTTAATTAATCTCATAAGAATTTAGCTACTGCTATTACAAAAGGTATTTTTTTTCGTATTATGATTATACCTTTGTTACTGTTGTTTTATTGAGTTTTGTTATGATTTATGTTTTCATTTTGTTTTGTTTAGATGGCTAATCAAATCCCACACCCAATTGACGCCTTAGAAGATGCACATCCAGCAATGGCTGTTGAAGAAATACTTTGCATGCATATTTTCCCTAGGTGCACATTCAAAGCCCAGGCAATGCTTAACTGTACATGTAGATATTATAATGAATTATGGATTATAAATATTGGATTCCAGAAACAGTAAGAAGAAATCATAATTCAAATGAATGGTGGGTTGCATATGACATTATGAGGCATAAGGGTTATGGGTTTCATAATGGCATGGTGCAAGACTGGGCTGAATTTCTGAATGGATTACGTTTTGTTTTTGCTGAAGAAGAAGCCAGCAAATTAAAGAGAAAAACAGAAGAGGCAAATCATCCATGCAGAGAGGCAAAAAGAATTAAAATTGAGGAAGATTATCTTTGTAGTTTATTTTCAATGTTTTGTACTTTATCATAATTAAATAACATTTCAGTAATATAAAATTTGGAAATTTAGTTTATGTATTTTATTTTTTAAAATTTAGTTTATGTATTTTATTTTTGGAAATTTGGTTGATGTTATTTTATTTTTGGAAATTTGGTTGATGTTATTTTCTTTTTTGTTTTAGTTGATGATATCAGTTGCTTATACTCAGGAATTAGCATATCTTAAACAGGAATTAAATTCAGAAATAAAATTAACTCAGTCAGGTTTAAGATAAAATTAGTCAGGAAACAGATAATAATAGTCAGTAATTAAATGTTTGAAAATTTATTATACCAAGGAATTACATTATGTTAGTCAGGAATTAAATAGTTCTTGTCAGGAATTACATGATGTTAGTCAGGAATTAGATATGTATAGTCAGTTTAAAAATAATAATATTTTGATACATTATAACTCGTCAGGTTTAATATAATATTAGTCAGAAAATAGATAATAATATTCAGGAATAATAATATCTATATTTAAATAGAGTAATTACATCATGTTAGTCAGGAATTAGATAGTTCTTGTCAGAAAAAAGATATGTATGGTCAGTTTAAAAATAATAATATTTTGATACATTACAACTCGTCAGGTTTAATATAATATTAGTCAGAAAAAAGATAATAATATTCAGGAATAATAATATGAATATTTAAATAGAGTAATTTAATGTTTTAAGATTTATAACATTAGTCAGAAATTAGCATGTATTAGTCAGGAATTAGATAATTATTGTCAGAAAACAGATATGGATAGTCAGTTTTAGGATAATAATATTCTCATGTATTATAACTTAGTTAGGTTTAAGATAATATTAGTCAGAAAATAGAATTATCTGTATATCTATTATACTTGCAGTATCTTCATCTCTTTCTGCATCATCTCTTTCTTCATTTATATTTTCTTCTAGAATAACATTATCTGCTGCATTCATCATTAGTGTTAGTATATTTGAATTTCAATATGAAATTATCAAAAATAGTTTTGCATGCAAATCATAAGTTGAAATTGAATTCGATCGAATACTATAGTAAACTGAGTATTTGAAAATAAATTAGGCCTGATTTCAAATTATAAGTTGAAATTAACTACGATCTGAAATTCGATTGGCATTAATTGCTAATAATAAGTAGAAATTAACTCCAATTTAAATATGATCTGATATTAAATTGAAATGTAATATATACGATCTGAAATTCAATTTGGCTTGCATGCGAATTATAAGTCGAAATTCATATTTCAAAATCGGTATAATACAATCTGAAATCATGCGAATTATAAATCGAAATCAATATTATATGAAATTTGAAATTACATGCAAAGAAAATTATGAATTAGATTGTACCTTTTTCAGCAGTATTTGAGCTGCAAATTGATTCTATAGGTGAATCAGAATCTCCTTCAATCATCATCCTATTGTTTGATTTCTCCATGTTTTTCTGGAATTTGCATATTTGAATTATATGAATTTTGCAGATTTGAATTTTATGAAATTTTGGGAAAATGAAGTGGTTGAATTTCAGTGAATGACGGCGCTCGAAATTTTATGAAAATGATTAAAATGATGAAAACGACAAAATTAAGACAATTTATAAAATGGCGCGCGGGCTTTGGTCGGGTTGGTGAGGCCCGCGCCTTTTTAATTAATGAGCCCGGACTCACGTGAGTCCGGTCTCACGCAAAACGTTCTGTTATTTCTTAGTCATACCTCTTAATTTCTACATTTTTAATTTACTTTCATTGTGCACTACATGGGCCTCATATGAACAAATTAATCTTGGGTGCCTGGCAAACTCTCGAGTTAACCATCTTAAAGATCAAGTGGTCTTTTCAAAGTTAAGATAAAGTCAAGAATTCTATGAAGGGCCAAAATTGTGGTTTGAACGAACAACGAATTTATGAGCAATTTGAAGTTATGTTATCCGTCCAAGGGATTTAATAGCCTCAGCTCGCTCGCAGATACCATGCCCCTAGGATAAGCATTTGAAATTAAACTATGAATGGAGTTACCTACCCTGGGTTCAATTGTCTAGCTCCGGAGATCTACCTCTTAGCAAGAATGTCACAACCTGCTTAGGGAATCATTACCTAGCTTGGTCGAGGTGTGTGACTTTGTCGTCCATTTTTCAAAATTGTAGAGCTCTTACACAAGTTGATTAAGTTTATAAGCCTTTTTTTTAGAGAGCCACAAGGGTAGGGGTGAGAATCGATCCCAGGATATCCTAGAACTAGGAGGAAAACTCTAACCACTTAAGCTATCGAGCTATCCCTCACTCTCAGTTTATAAGCCTTTGTGAGTATTGGATCAAGTTTTTATTGATATAGGTGGTGAACATCTACAAAACAAATTAAAAGAGGTAAATCAAATTAAAATAGCTTGGTTATGTTATTGTTTCATACGTTCATGCATGATAATACAAACTGTATCATACCTCCTATACCATTGACAAGATGAGCAAAGGCAGCTATTTAATTGTTAAAATTGGCATTAAATAAGACAATATTTCTCAAACATCATCGAGGAGGTAAATACTGAAAGAGACTTGTGATAGCTCGTGATTTTTTTTCACCTAGACGAGAAGAATCGGAAATTTCTAGCTATTGTGTTCTTTCTCACAGACCGTGATTATTCAAATTCTTAATCTAAGCTTATTTAATTAAGTAGTTTATGGTACATCTTCCTAAAATAATGAATTTCATGCACGTAATTTCTAAAGAGTGTGTTTTTCTTAAAAGTGGGCCTTTGTGTTTCTATTTATTTTGTTTCTATCATTAATCGGTTAATATGTTATCAAATGCTTTGTTTTCAACACCAACATCGTTCTTCTCAATAGTCGGGTGACTAATCAAGTAATCAACTTGAATGCATTTTATTTCTAGTTACATCTTGTGGTATACGTGTATAAAAAATCGTTTCACTTATTTAAATATATAGGGAGTATTTAATCAAATAACTAAAAGCTACTCTCTCCGTCCCTTTATTAGGTGCCTATTTTTCATTTTGCACGGGAATTAAGAAAGCTAAAGATTCCTAAAAACTAAAAATTGGGAGTACAAATATGCATGTGGGGTTAGAGAGAGATAGAGAGAAAGAAAAAAGTTGTTGAGAATTAGAAGAGAGAAAGTATTGAAAATTAATGTAAAGTACAAAAAAGAAAAAGAAAAATGATGACAAATCATCAAAACAAAAATAATATTGGCAAAAAGTACAGCCTATAAATAGAAATAGACACTTAATTTTAATCACCCAAAAAAAGAATACAGACATGTAATAAAGGGACGGAGGGAGTATTGCACTTATAAATTATAATCTAATGCCGATCCTTACACGCTCTTAAATAGTTAGACCTTGACCAAATGGGTAATAATTAGCATATGATAGGGATTATAGCTGACAAGACTCTTGGCCCTATGAAACGTACGTTGGTAGAAAGATCCGTGAGGAAGAAACTGCGGCCTATCTTTTATTTTATTTTTCAGATTATAATTTGCAATCATACAGGCATGTTTTATATTGAGGCAAATAGACAAAATTAAGACTATTACTCCAGAATAACTAAACCTGTTTTTGTATAATTTTGTTTGTTGATTCGCCCAAACCAGGAAAGAAGCCCACAGCATTGGCATTCTGCAAAACCAGTGTTGTGTTAGAAGACGTCAGTTGGACCCAATTTTATAATATATGCTCGTGACATTGTACGTAAACTATTTCATCTTAGCCTCTAGCTGGTTTTCATTCATCTAATGCACACTATACTAATACTATTACTCTAATTATTATATGCAATCAATAATTTCCATCACTACTCGTGAATTTGTACTTCTTTCTGTTCCATTGTTCCCTTGGAATTTTGAACCATTCCCTCTGTCTAAGACTGTGTTTGATAAATATCTTATTTGAGCAAAATTAGCTTATTGACTATTAAATAAGCTAATTCAAGGTGTTTGTGGGAAATTTATTTGAAGAGCTTATTCCACTAAAATACTAAATAAGCTCTTTTTGAAAAAGCTTCTAAATTAGCTTATTTTAATTTATGGTGAAATGACACTAATACCCCCATTTAATTTAAAATCCTACCTAAACTACCTTCCCCACAATTAGCTTATTGATTATTTCACATGCTCAATCAACTTTAAGCTATCAGCTATTTACCAAACACTTTTATACAATCAGCTAATAAAATAAGTTAGTCAAATCAGTTAATACAATTAGCTAGTCAAAATCAGCTAACATAATTAGCTTCAGCTTTCAGTTTTAAGCTATTCACCAAACACGACCTGTATTTTATTTCTATTCTAAGGTCTATTGGATTGTCACAACTCACGAGAAATTTATAGGAGGATTTCCTCTAGGTCAACCAATCAAGCCTCATGTCGCAAACACTTATTAAAATTAAGGATAATGCTATATGTAGCCCTAAGTGTTATATATAAGCATTAAATACACTCTTGAATTCATGACAAAACCACACGTAACTGGTGATTATTGTTTATATTTTTATTATTCCCTAACTTTTATACGATTTTCTAGTGTGTATGTAATGCTTATATGTATCCCTAAAGGGCTATGTATAGCATTTTCCTTTTTTTTTTTTTTTTTTTGAGGCAAAATGTATAGCATTTTCCTAAAACAATCATTTTTTTTTTTTACAAGGAAAAACAATCATATTCTACTTGCACAGAAAAAAGAAAAAAAAAAAAAAAACCCTATTTTATTCATAAATTGGTACGGATAATAATTTGCTATTGAGTGAGAGGCTAGAAATTCAAATCTTAGCCCTTCTAATTATATGTTTGGCCAAGATTCACCATGAGGTTGAGCTCAAACTCCCTATGCTTCTGGTAAAATTCAATAGTCGAGGGTGCATAAAATTTAAAGAAAATTATGATGTGAAAAATTAAAGGTTGATTTTAGTAATAATATGAAATATAATTCTTGCAAGCCAGGGTAAATGTATTGCTAGGGGAGAGATACTTGATACGCATTAATTAAATTTTTTAAATAAATTGCAAGTTCAGTTGCTATGCAAGTATGTTGATACGCATTAATTAAATTTTTTAAATAAATTGCAAGTTCAGTTGCTATGCAAGTATGCACACGTCTCGTTAATCTGTTGGTTCATTTTGATAGTTGCATTAGATGTTAGTTTTAACTATTTTTTTTTTTTTTTGTTGTTTAGAGAGCCACAAGGGCAGGTGATGAGAATCGATCCCAAGATCTTCAGGAACCGGGAGAGGAGCTCTAACCAGTTGAGCTATCCCTCACTCTCAACTAGTTGGTTGTATTAGTTCAAAAGTGTTCGAAATTGAATTAATAATTTCATTTGAATACTGTTAGTCGATCCTATTCATAAAATGTTTGATTTCAAATCTAGAATTACAAATATTAACATTCAATTCCAAAATTACTATTTAGGAAAAATTGAGATCTTTAAATCCTTTATTTAAAATTATTTTGCTATTTGGAGATAACTGGAATTTCAACTTCAAAATTTTAAATTTGAAATCAAATTATTTAAAACTAAGTCATCTACTTAAACAAAATAATTAACCAAATTGATATTTTGTGTGCTAATACTAGTATCATTGCCCTTTTAATTTTGGATTCAAATCATGTTTCTAATATTTATGTCACTGTTGATATGTTTATCCTAGAAACTAATACTTGAAATGGTCCCCTTTTACTTTCAGTCCTTTCTCATGACCTTGTCCAAATTGCCGAAGGAATCCCCTTCTTTGGGGAATATTTCAAGCATCATAACCTCAAGCTTGAACCCCACTGTGATCATACACTTAAGTATGGTGGCGTCCAAAGGGAAAGAAAAGAGAGTAAAAGAGTCGCCAACAAGTTTTAGGAACTTGTAAACCATTCATGAGTTAAAGGTTACACCCTTAACGATCCATGAGATCGTCAACTCCATAAGGTCTTGAACCAAATAGGGTTCGGGGATGTGGGTACGAATCCAATCTACAAAAGAAAGGAACTCGCCCTATAAAATAGGCATCTACTTTATTCTGCTCGTATTCATGTGCGCTTTCTGACTAACATGCAATCAATAGGTTAATCCTAAACATGTTTATTTATTTTGGTTGAATATTAATGCACAAATAAATCTATTATTGGCGATCACTTGAATTAAAATCATATTAGCCTAAACCAAATTATTAATTATCTTATTAAACGTGATTTCAAGTACACATTCCCTTTAACAAGCATAAAAGGCGTGATCAAGCAATAACAATAATAAACATCAAACAACATAATAATAATAAGCATAATCATAATAATAATCATAATCATAATAAGGCATAATAAAGCTTAATAACAATAGCAAGATCCTAGGCATGATACTAACAAGATTAATAACAAATCATAGCATGTCACTAAACATTAAAGATCAAAGCTTTAAACCTAACATGGTACTAACATGCTATTAGAAAGCATATAAGAGGCACCCTAAACATGATTCTAGAAAGCAATAAAAACATCCTAACATGATACTAGGAATTAAACAAATTTAAGCATGCTTTCTACATTGAAATTAAAATAGAGAGTAAGCTAATTTACTTACTTTGAAGCCTCGTACCTCTTTCTAATAACAAAATACATGCGTTAGTAAACTTCAATGAAAATAATAAAATTAAAGAATTATATAATTAAGAGAGTTAAAAAGTTTAGACTAGATTTGGGACCAAACCCTCTGAAAATATCAACCTTGTACGTCTAGGGTGAAGACAACTTCGAACTTGGCTAGGTGTTTCAAGATCTTGTGTATGCGGAATTGTATTTAGTAAAAGATAGTTTAGAAAGAGAGACAAAGAAAGCGTGAATTGCTCAAGAGAGAATAGAGAGAATTGGGTGATTGTGAATAAAAACGGAGGTCCAGGACCCTATTTATAGGAAAACAGTCCGAAAATTTATAGAAAACTAATTAGAATTTGAAAAGGAATAAAACTCCGCGCTGTCGCTAACAAACCGACTTTGTCGCGAGCTGTCGCCACGCGACAAGCTTGTCGTTTGGCGACAAAGACAGTTTTTACGGATTTTGTTTTTATCATATCTTTTGATCCAGGAGTCCAAATAAGGCATATAATATGTCGTTGGAAAGCTCTTGAAGTCTACTTTCCAACCCAATTAGAATCAGATTAAAATCTTTTGTAGATAAAAAGATATGTCCGAAATAGTGAAAGAGTGTCAGTTTTGGATAGAGTTTCGTATTTCTTTCATGTCTTTTTCGTTGTAGCTCGGAATTAATAATATAATATATCATTGGAAAGATAATTTCAAGATCTATTCAACCATATAAAATTTGGATAAAAAATATGAGGCATGAAAATAATATTTGACTGTCTTTGAACATGTTTAAATTCGAATAGAATTAGGACTTTAAAAAAGGAAAGTTTTAAAAAAGGAAAGTTTATATTTAAATCAAATTCGTTAATCTTATCTTTTCAAAAAAGGATAATTAAGATATTTTAGAAACTCATAGAAGATTCTAATCAATCCTAATTAGTTTAGGAATATGATTTAACCTTTGGACCCTCCTCATGATCATTGGGTCGTAGGTAAAATCCGGTTTGGGCCCAGTTTAATATTTTGGCCATAACTTTCTCATTATTCATCGGAATTGGGCTTATAATATATCGTTGAAAAGGTCTTTTAAGCCCCATCCAACTACACCATTATTGGACCCTTATCATGGACCAAACTAAACTGGATTGGACGTTTTCATAAAACAGAGCAGGTTTTCGAAAACAGAAAGAAGGATTTTAATAAAAACTACCGCATCACTAGAATTTTCACACTTTCACCTCATTCGGTTATGGTTTGACGTGAAAGGTATTCATCACCGGGTTTGGTTTTGGGGAGACACAAATGGGTGTCTACACCTTCCCTTCTTTCCCTGTTCCTGATGAACCCTGTTAGGGCCTGTTTAAGAAATAATGGTTAATTTATAGTTAAATTAGCCACTTGGTTGGCCCACAATTCTATTCTGTGTTCTACTAAATAGGAATTCCGCTGGATATGGAATTTAGACATGCATTCCACCCAAGATTAAAATCTTTTTATAGCAAATCCTTATGAACAATCTCCCTACCAGACAAATCTTAGTCTCCCAAAATATTAATGTCCCTTCTTGCATTGTTGTGCGTTTTATAATATGCATTATGAGTCTCAACACCACTGTTTAGGACAAATCTTAGAAAAGGGTTTCTAGGAATTTGTTAAAGGTTTTATGGGGTTTTAGTAATCAAATTCGCCAAAAGAAAATAAACACAACCTCCAAATAAATTAGTTAAGAGCAATAAAACAATAGAACTATAATAATAATTATAAATCAAAGAACAAAGATCAAGATAAGAGAGGCATTTCTGAGTAAGGACGAACTGATGTCAGTAAGGACGACATAAATTAGAGATTTTAGTATAAAAGTGTAGTAAATTGTATTAGACGATGTATTTATCATTGTGTGAATGAATTCTATTATAATGATCATCCTATTTATAATGATTTATAAGTCTAATAAAAGTAAATATTGAAGGATCCTCGATATTATGGTAATGTTGACAATATTGGTTGACATCTTCATATCTTAGGAAATGTTGACTTGGTGATTGATATTTCCTTGATTCGCTCCATCAATCATGGGATTGTATTGTGCTTGTTGCCCAAGCATTCATTACATGTCTTCAAATGGTTCAAGCTTTGAAGGAAAGTTGCCTTTCTCAGAAAGGCTCAGTAAGGCGGTCGACTTACTCAAAAAGGTCCACTTGAGTCCGTACTATCCGTACTCAGTTAGGACCACTATGCGGATAATATTCCGTCCATTAAGTTATTCATTTCCCAATTTAGCTTTATTTGATTGATTTCATAGTCTTCATAAGATCTTTAATTAATTGTTGACTTCTTGATTGGACTAATTAAAACCTTGATTGATGTTTGACTTTATTTAATATTCTTTGATATCTTTGACCATGCATGGTTCCTTTTTCACATTGTTTTCTTATTATGTGTAACTAGCCTTCTGGCCTGACATAAAATTGTATTGAGAGACAAGTGAGGAAATATCAGCAAGTCATTATAGGGTATAATATGTAATTGGAAACATGATTAAAGAAATTAAATTTATGGAACTTTAATCGAAAAAGAGGCTTAAATAGAAGGTGGAAGGGCTAAAATTAAAGAGAGAATAGGAAAAGGTTGAATTAAAGGGGAGAGATGAAGATTAAGAGATGAAGTGTGTATGAAAGATTTGTATAAGTTTAATGAAAGAATTAAAAAAAAAATTGCAATAAATAATTAATAGTGTAAGATGACATGTTGATAACACGATAAAATACACCTTTTATAGGCCATATTTATATGATTTTTGTCGTGAATTCTTTCTACATTTAATTATTTAAGCTTTAATTTATATATATTTCGTTATTGCTCTCCTCGGGATCTTTTTCTTTGTTTTGTAGGAATAAGCTATTGTGTGAGTTGAGCTATGTATTGGAGATGTTTTAATATGACAAAGAAAAGGAAATTACACAAGGATAAACTACTCCACAACCGAGGTGTGGCATATGCCTTTCTCCACAGCCTACCCGCGGAAGCACATTATAAAAAAGAAGAAGAAGAGTGGTGTGGCAGCCCATTCCACAGCCCGCCTGTGGCCAGAAGAGGTGCGCCACAACCAGGTTGTGGCCTGCTCGTGATTGGTACTTTGTACACGAAATTGGGCTTGTATGGGCTTGATTTCTCGGGAGTTTTAATTGTATTCAACTACTCTAATATTATCTTTGGCTCATTGCTTATATATAGCTTGTTATTAGGGATAATAAGGGAGTAGCCGCATGATGCAAAACTAGGAGCAGCAACTAGTTAGTTGTTCTTTAATGATTTTCTTCTTTGCTTATTTTCACTTTTCTTTTATTATGTATTTCTAGTCTTATTTTCTAGGGTTAGGTTAAACCCTAGCCATGATTGATACTTGATTTGTTCTTTTAAATTCTCAATTAATTGTTTACATTGTTCATGCTTAATTGGTTGTGCTTATGCCAATACTAGATTATGGATAATTGGTATTGTTATTATTCCATTGTCTTGATTGCAACGGGAGTTGGGTTTTGACGGATTTGAATAAATCAATTAAGGGTATGAAATTCTCCACGGAAGTAGGTAGAACGGATTATTAGGAAGTTAGGGTGCCGAATTTAATGTCTTTAATTTACATGATTCCACGGAAGTACGTTTGATTGTTAATTAGGGAAGCCATTGACAACTCGGGAGAGATCTTTGGTATTTTATAGGGCGTACCTTTCCTTGTGAAAGTATAATTAATTGATTGGGGTAAGAATTTGTCTTGTATTGATTATGCTAGTGGTGATACTTAATTCTAGATGTTTTTATTATTTGATTTTCTTGCTTTAGTAGTATAATATTTTTAACCCTATTTTGATTGACTCGACTAGTTTTAATTCATAGGAACCAATATTGATACTACCTTCTCTGTGGGATCGACCCTAACTTACCCTACTACATAATTAGGAGGTTTAGTTAGGTATTATTTTTGATAGGTGTACGACCGCCTATCACATGTGGCACTATGGTTAGAGAAGTGTAATAGAATGGATGTGGACATGTGTCTTTATAAGTTTCTTGGTTATAGTTTTTAAATACTAAAGTATAGAGTATAGATAGATTGATCATTTGATTGATCTTTTCCCAATTTGTAGGTTGCTAGGAATCCGCTCCCAACAACCACTTGTTCCTTCTCTACCTTTAAATCTTTGGTTTGCTATTGTCAAAAAAAAAAAAAAAAAAAAAAAAAAAAAAAAAAACTTTGGTTTGCTTTTGTCAAAAAAAAAAAAAAAAAAAAAAACTTTGGTCTTTTACTTTTGTTCGTATTTGGGTGGGTCTAAGCTTTCTTCTCCCCGCTCTCTCTCTAAGACTGCCATGCTTTTTGGGAGTATTTGGAAATGTTGTAAAGCTATTATATTTTTCAAAAAAAAAATACTACAACCAATATTAATAGTATTTTATATTTGTGCCTTTTCTCTATTTCAAGAATGGCAGCTGGCTCGTTCTATGTTGGATGATATCCGCCTTCAATTCCAACCAATAAGTCTATTCCTATTACCACCTAGTCCTCCCCTACTATTATATCTTGGTCCCCTCCCCTAGTGGTCCGGTTACTGTAAACTCAATTTTGATGGTTCCTCCCTTCTTAATTCAGCCTCTACTGGTGTTGTTGATTATTACAGACAATTTAGGGAATCATATTACTAGTCATACTACTTATAATTTAGGCTCTTGCCAGCTTTTCTTTGCGGAAACCATTGCCCTTCGCAATGGCCTCCTCCCACCCATTTTATTATTAAAGCTAATGTGATAATCTAACAGTTATTAATATTTGCAAGGTCACTATAATTGCCCATGGTCCATGGAAGCTCTAGCTACTGATGGATGCATGATGTCAAGAACATTTTGGGTTTTTTCTCAACCTTCAAATCGCAGCATATCTACCGTGAAGAAAATCGAGCAACAGATTTTGTTGTCTCTCTTGGGTATTCTACTCTAACGCACTAAGATATTGACCTTGTATGGATAACAAATTTTCTCATTTTTTTAACAGATTACCACACTGTCTTGCAAGAAAATGTTCCTAATTTGCTCCATATGTGGTACTTCCCAAAAAATAAAAAAAATACTATAAAAATTCGCATTGTTATCACAAATAGCGTTACATGACGTGGTGGAAAATGACTTAGTTTTAATCCGGGAGGTCGTCGGTTCAATCCCTAACCCCAACACTTCATTTTTATTTTCTTCATTCATTTCACTCCGCCTCTTAACCTCTCTCATTTCCGTCTCTTTCGCCGGAGAATTGTCGGAATCCAGAATTCCGGTAGTAATTCAGCTAAACGATGAAGTTATTCAACACATTTCAGCTCACAAAGCAGCCATTCATCCCGGAAGACGATGCTCGTAAAATGTCGGTATTTTTTCTCCTCTTTTTATTTTTATTTTGAAATTGTAGTTCACATTATTATTTTTTTTATTTTTTATTTATTTATTTTTTTACAGTAAATCGGAATTTGATTTTGCGTTTACATTTGGCTGAAATGCAGAGAAAGCGTCGAATTTTCGATGTTTTCGGCATCAGAAATCAGTAAAATTGCTGAAGTTGAAGTTCATCAAGGTGTTTATTATGATCAACAAAAGAGGCCGATTGCTAACGGTCTATTAGACCCAAAAATGGTGAAATTTCTTACTCTTTGATAAATTTCTGCTGATTTTGCTCTTTCTTTAGTACTCCGTAATGTTTACCATTGAAATGTTGAGTAGATTTTTTCTAGGTTGTTGATTTTATGTTTTAGATTTCATTTTTCAAAATATAAGCATTAGGGCGGCAAAATTTATAAGGAAATACAAGACGGAACAATCGATACTATACTGAGCGTCTTTTTCGTGTTTATATGGCGGATTGGCGGGTTATTGCGCCGCATTTAGGGCGGGGCAACATCTATTGGGTAATGATATATATAGCCGTTAGGGTTATAAATAAGCATTAAATGTGTTTTGGGCATGATAATATCACGTGAGTATAATGGATAAAATGATTATGTATATATTCCACATTTAGCTTCTTATATATAGCTCTAAGGCCATGTATACCATTTATAATACTTTGTATTTTAAACCAATAGACATGAACAGTAAAGCTGCTAATGCCGACGTGTCATATAATTATACAAGCTATGGGTTTATTAGCGCTATTGTCCTCACTATAAATAGATTTACCAATTAGGGAATTATTTTAATGATTGTTAATTTAAAGTAAAATTAAGTAAATGCCTTTTCAATACAAGTGTAACAACACACAACACTATTTTCATAATGTGTGACTCAATATAATTTTTTTTTTGAAAATGTTTGACTCAATATAAGTTGAGGGAAAATTGCTGCTAGAAGTGTAAAAATTGACCCTTGAAAAAATTATGAATATATTAGGGGAGAGTGGGAGTAAAACCAATGACCAACCTGTTCATTATGAATTGCTACCTGGCAATTCATTGGAAGTTGATTACAAAATATATTAGTGCAATTATAATTGACTTAATGCAAAAAAGGTTAATCATGATATAAGAACTTGATATTTTGAAGTGTTATATATTTCAAGGTGTCACACTACAAATCTACAATTAGTCAGGATAAATTATACTAGTATAAAATAGTACTCAGCAGTGTTTAGCAACATTTTCTTGATATGATACTGATAAACAGAGTGATAAAAAATATATAATGATATACCATCATTATATTTTATGTAAATATGTAATTGGTAGGTTATGTTGTCATTATAAATTTAACACTCCCTCTGGTTCAATGAATAAGCTTCAACATAAAATACTGATTACACATTTAAGATTTATTCCATGTGATCATGAGGAACATCTTACTGATCTCGGAATTGGTATGAGGACTATGGAGTAGACTAGTAGAGGAGCCTCTTGATATGCTTGGGAGGGAGCCCCAGTTAATCTCTGAGATTAACATTCCAAGTTAATCTCCTCTCACAACTTTATGCATTTGTTTCCGAGTCACTTTACTATTTCACTTTTAATTTTTTTAAAAAATAAAAGTATTGTGAGAGGAGAGTAACTTTTCATGTTAACCTCAGAGGAGGTTATTGTTGTCATTTGTTTGTATACTGTGTATGCTTTTCCAGTCATTACTCAACATGTTCTATTTTGTTAGGGGCCTACCAACAAAAAGGCTGGTGTTTGTGCAACATGTCATGCAAAATTCGAAGACTGTCAAGGTCATTATGGGTACCTGGCTCTTGCCCTTCCTGTTTTCAATATTGGATATATCGGTGCCATTCGAGATGTTTTGAGGTGTATATGTAAGGTATCTTCTACGCTGTTATAGATTTGGCTTCTGCTCTCAGGCTCTTGATTCTCCTTTTCACCCTTTCTGCTTTGATATCTAACAACTTTCAGTTGGATCATGCTGGAAAAGCATGCTAGTTTTTGGCAAGTTGAAATAATGCTGTGCTTGCTGGCTGCCTCTTGTGTAATAGGGTGTTTTTTCTCAGAGTATTAGGATTGATGCCAGTTGACCTACATGCATACTGTAGTATTCCGTCCTAGAATTGGTGTATTATTGCGGTATGCTAAAGTTTACAAACTGCAGAACTTTCAAGATATTAATGTATGATGTCTATAACATGACAAATGGGGAGAATTATTATGCTTTTGTCAGAGGAGTGTAGTCGAGGAGAATGAAAGATTATGGGTGTTTTATGGCATAGAATTTGTGGGGATAAGTTGTATTGAGGGGAAAAATTGAGAAAGCAGTAAAATTACAAATGTAAATAGTTAATTCGTGATTGTTGGTTAAATGTATATTTTTTTTTCCCTGGCTGTGCTACTTCCTGATGTCTAAATTCAAAATTTTATGATCTATTTCCTAGAGCTTTTTCTCTTCAAACTTCAAGTGAATTCATTGTTCTTTTTATTCTTTTTAAAATCTTTGTGTTACATCCTGACTTCTAAAATCAAATTTTTATGAACTGTTTTCTAGAGCTTCTTCTTTTTAGCCTTAAGTGAAGTCATAGGGTTTTTTAATTTTTTTTTTTTTTTTTTTTCCAAGAAGAAGTATGAATGGAAATTACTCATTAGCAAGATAACAAAATTTATTTCAGCTCTTTTTTAATTGCATGTGCACGCGCGTGCGCATGTGATAATGTAGTCATGATGATGGTCCGGCAAGATATACAGAGAAATATGTTATCATAGTTTTCTTGTTAGTCTCTGTACGTAAATCTTTATTTGATTCCTTGTCATGCATTTTATATCAAATTTATATACTTGTTCCTTTTCTGTCAGTCTTGTTCACGTATTCTGCTGCCTGAGGAAGATCGTCTAGAATATTTGAAAAAGATGAGGAAAGCTGATGTATTGCACAAAATTGATTTGAAGAAAAAGATTATGAAGAGGTTTTCCAACTTAAAAAAAATAAATTGCTCCAGATGTGGACATGTGAATGGTATGATCCTTCATCCCTAGCTTGTAAAAGAGTGGAAAGACTTCTGTATATTTGTGTACGTTTAATATCTGTATCTTTGTCTCCCTCTCCCTGCTTTTC
The DNA here is from genome assembly GCF_948465745.1 of Chenopodium album. Classification (NCBI taxonomy): domain Eukaryota; kingdom Viridiplantae; phylum Streptophyta; class Magnoliopsida; order Caryophyllales; family Amaranthaceae; genus Chenopodium; species Chenopodium album. The sequence continues at coordinate 32,148,548 of NC_137858.1, read as the reverse complement.
CCTCTTTGTACATTGGTCTCCTGCAGTCGTGATTGTTTGTGATGTAGCAACTACTGTGACCGACCAAACAGATGCTGAGAAAATTATCTTCTGAAAGGGATTTTTCCCCCCTTAAACTCTTTTACACCCGAATAAAATGTATAATATGCTTCCTGGATTCTTGGAAACAAATTTTCTTAGGATATGCTATGTAATTTTGTTATCTCCTCAAGGTAATATTTGACTAGTTAAAGGCTTTCGATTGCATTTTCTTAGATATTTCAAACAAGCCCTCATTTCCTTCCTCTCTATACACCCCCCTTTCCCACTCACGAAGATATTTAAAGTTCTCCTAACTTTCTTCGATATTTTACACAAGCCCTCCATTCCCTTACAAGTTACAACCCCTCCTCCCCAGTCCCCACATACACATACAAACTTACCAAGATATTTAAAGTTCTCCCAAATGTAGGTCTTTGCTCAGAAACATCTCATTTGACTTTTGACACTGTCCCCAAATTGGGATATGTTATATTCCAGTATATATAACAAAATACAATATTGACAGGAAGATTTATCCCAGTGTATATACCAGACAACTCTAAATACATATATAATTTATGTATCAATTATTACTTTATCACATCCCTGTGGTTGAGGCTGAGGTTGAGGTCGGAGGGTGTTGGAATTTGAGACTGAACTGGAAGTCTATGAGCTAAGTAGAAGGCAGATCTTTAGTGAAGATATCTGAAAAGATGAAGGAACGTGAAAAACATGAATTGACCATGGGCCACCTTTGCACAAACATGGTGGATTTCCATCTCAATGTGTTTGGTGCGTTGTTACTCTACGAATTGAAGAATAAGTGAGGTATGAAATTTCGATAACAGGTAGGGAAATGGAGACATGGCACACTGCCTATAGTGAATTCGGTGGAATTGGTTACGCGATGTTAGTGTGCTTTGACCAAGTCAAGTCCAAAAGCTTTGCTTAAGGAAGCCTTAATAGCCACCGCCTTCTTGATTTAGGTTTTCTGCAGATTGTTTAGGACAAGGCAATAAAAAATATTTAAGGCGCAATTTGTTACCGAGACAATTCAGGGAGTCAAGGTGACCTACAATAAAATAGGATCATGTCATGAAACAAAACCAAAAACATAAGAAGTAAATAATTAGCTACTGAAGTTGATTACAGTCATAAGCAAAGGAAATGACGTCATGAAATTCAACCAAAAACATAAAAGTTAAGCTACCTAGTTGATAATCGTAGTAGCTAGTAAACTGAGAATCTGAGGTAACATTAATTTCAGTCAAATTTAGCAGATAATTTATAGATTAAGCGCCAAAAGCAGTTGTGCTTGGAGATTTAAAGGATGAGAACGGTTGGCACTCAGTCGGAAAAGAAAAGTCATTGGGTATGAAAGGCCCATCAAGAGCAGTTTTGTAATTTAGGGTTCTTGGTAGAAAATACACAACACCTAAAAAAAAATGAATTACGTTCCGTTTTTCTAAGTCTAGAGCTAGCATAGCACTCTAAGCAAGCCTAGATTAGTTTAGCATATGAATAGCTACTTAGTAATTTATTGAAGGTATCAATCAGGTTTAATCTCCAACTGTAATTCAAGGCAAAGTCAATATTTGATCTTCTTGTTGTGCTGCCTGCTTTGTTCCATGTTAATTTTTGTAAAACTGCTTTTGAATTAAATTTTGATTCAATCTGGTAATCAAAGGTCTTAACTCATAAAAGACTAATTATCCACAAAGGCATACCCCTAAAGCACATTTGACCCTTAGAAGATAGGGTGCTGTTTGCTTTTTTGCGTTAACAAATGGGTGTTTCGTTTCTACACCTTTTGCAATGTGATTATTATTATTTGTTACTTGTTTTAAGTAGATGATATCTTTTTCTACGGGGAAGGTTCACTAATAGTTTCCAGCTAATTTTATATTTTTCAGGAAAAGTGACGAAGGGTGCTTCACCATTGGCGATAGTTCATTGTTCCAAAAATCAGAATAGTGTTGATGAAGGCAGAGAAACATCCATCTGTAATATTATACATCCACATGATGCACTCTTCTTATTCAACCAAATGTTGGATCAGGTGAAATCTTGTCTTTATGTGCCTGACACATTTTGTCTCGTATATGTATGTATATGCTAATATAATCTTGGGTATTTGGTTTTTGGTTGTTTACTTGGTTTAGGAAACTAGTTATTTGTTTCTTACAAGTGGTTATGTTGCCTTATTTTAGGGTGCACAGATTCTTTAGTGTTTTGATTAAGCTCCAAGTTTTCGAGTTAGTCTATATAAGCTTTATCTGAAATGAAAGAAGGTTTTGATAATATGTTGCTGCTTCCATTTATCTTTGGAGTGATTGACCTTCTGACTTTCTATGAAATTTATTGAAAAGTAAAAGAGAACACATACTTGCACTCACCTGAGAGCTGACTTTTAGGGTAATCAACTGAATTTAATTGAATTAGAAAGTAGTATACTAACTGTGAAACAAAGGGTGTGGACTGCAATAAATTAATTTAATTTCTTAGAGTCTTTTTGATGAATAAAGGTTTTAAACTTGTTCTAAATTATGTATGTATGTATGTTTTTTTTTTTAATATTTTTTATTTTATTTATTTTTCTATTTTAAACTTGCAGGACTGTGAGTTACTCTGTCTTGCTGATAGACCAGAGAAGCTTATATTTACCAATATATTAGTTCCTCCAGTGGCCATTCGTCCTTCTGTTTTTGTGGATGGAGGAACTTTAAGGTTGGATCTATAGATTTATATATTTGTTACAATACCTTTTTCTGCCTTTAATTTTTGTTTCTCCCATAATTTTTGGGCAAGGGGTCCCTTCTGCATTCAAGTAGCATTTCAATTCAGGCTTATTTATATAGTTAATCTGATTTATAAACCCTTGCAGCAATGAAAATCCCATTACTGAGAGGCTAAAGAGAATTATTCAAGCAAATGCTTGCCTTCGTCTGACAATGGAAGAATCAAGTAATGGCTGTTTTCTGGTGAGATTGTAATTTTTTTAAAAATGCTCTTCTTAGAATTGCCCCACTTTTGGGATTAAGGCTCTGATTGATTGATTGATTGATTGCTCTTCTTAGAATTAGGCCCTGTTCTTTAGAGCTGCTCTGCTCGGCTTAAAAATAATAATTAACATTGAATTATTATAATAATAATTAATATCTAATAATAATAATAATAATAATAATAAATAATTAATATTTAATAGTTGTAATAATAATAATAATAATAATAATTACTACCTCCGTTTCATATTATTTGCAAGGATTTGACATAAAGTAGAGAGAAAAAATGTCTAACCGTTGCAAATAATATGAAACGGAGGTAGTAATAATTAATAATAATAATAATAATAATATTAATAATAATAGTAATAATAATATTTTAATTAATAATAATAGTAATGATAATAATGCGATAATAATAATGATTATAATAATAATCGATAATAATAATAATAATAATAATAATAATAATAAAAATAAGAATAATAATAAAAATAACAACAACAACAACAACATCTGCTCGGCTCGACTCGACTCAGCTGCAATCTGCTATGCTCTGCTGAAATATAATAATAATGAAATCTGATCTGCTTTGCTCGGCTCGACTCTACTGCAATCTGCTATGCTCTGTTGAAATCTGCTCTGATGTGCCAGAAGCTCAAAAGAACAAGGCCTTAGGCTGTTATTTTGACGAGGATCAGTTCTCCATGTTCAGGATCTGAATGTATTGTAACTTATACTGTGAAATAGGTACATAAAGCCTTTCATTATGAGCTTCAATGACTTTAATTAGCTAATGGTTACAAACAAACAAACAAAAAGAGTTGCATTGAACTTGGCCTGGCCATACTCCAATTTTGTTGCTGCAGCTATCTAAAATTTTGATCAAAGCCTATGTACAATAATGTTTTTTGAAGCTAGATTCAGAAAAAAGTTGTTTGTTTTGGTATCGTGGTTGGAAACAAATGGTTGGACACAGAACTTCTAGCAGGAAGACGTAGTGGGATGGAGTGGGTTCTCTTGCCTCTTTGTAGTTTTTTCCTATGGCAATGTGTTTCCTGGCTTAGGTAAGTGATACTTAGATACTCTGGAATGCTTTATAGTTTCTTAATTTTCATTCCAGAGAAATCCTAGCCTTCTTATGCTTATTTTTAAAGCTGCTGGAATGCTTTATAGTTTCTTAATTTTCATTCCAGAGAAATCCTAGCCTTCTTATGCTTATTTATAAAGCTGCTTATGTAAAACATAAACTTTACTACTCAATACAAAGCTACTGACATTTGGATGATAGAAATATCCATCTTAATTGTCTCTTGTATTCTTGTTCATCTCCCGAAAAATTAAAAACCTAATTGAGTTTCTTTTTTTATTTTTTTGTTATTTTTTTTTGAAACCAACTTAATAGAGTTTCTAAGAGATGTAAAATTTGAGGCTTGGACAGCAATGCAATGAATTCTGCTCAAAATGGGGGGCTTAATTATCTCACTAAGACATGCTTCCATGTGACAATATGGTGCATGTAGCAAGATTTGGATTGGGAGAAACCGAGAAAAGAGGGAAGGGGGTAGGGGGGAGGGTTATATTCTACAGTAAATGTTTGAACAATGTTTTCTTTTTTTTTTTTTTTTAATTTTTTTGACACAATTGAACGATGTTTTAAAGCTGCTAAGACATTGTTTTTTCGCAATAAAGGACTATTTAGTAAAATTGTAATTGGAAAACTTTCCGTTACTTTTGATGTTGAAAAATTGATTACCTTAGTGGTAGTTTAGTGATTTATTAATCTAGGTGTTCTGCAATTTTAGTTTAAACTTTAATTTTGGTGGAAGAAGTGGATTTATCATTTCCAGGGAAATAGGGAACTGGACATGTAAGCATGTTGGCATATCTGAATTTGTACTGATTAAATTTTGTTTAGGATGATTGGAATAATCTTCAAGTTGAAGTTGCTCAATACATAAACAGCGATGTTCGTGTTGCTTCACTACAATCTATGAAGCCAATCAAGCCATTGTCCGGGTTTGTTCAACGCTTAAAGGGAAAACAAGGACGTTTTCGTGAAAACCTGTCAGGGAAGCGTGTTGAGTTCACTGGAAGGACTGTCATATCTCCTGATCCTAATCTGAAAATTACAGAGGTCTAGATCTTTTTTTTGTATAACTTCTACTTTGCAGCTAGTTGTTGATTCTTTATTAATTTTTATGTGATACAAACTAGACAAAAATGACAATTGTTTCTTGCAGGTTGCAGTTCCACAACTAATGGCAAAAATCTTGACTTATCCTGAGCTTGTCAACCATCACAACATAGAAAAATTGAAGCAGTGTGTGCAAAATGGGCCAAAGAAGAATCCAGGTGCAAAGTTTGTAGTAGAATCCAATGGTGATAAGAGGTAAGCATTTCTGAAAACCATGCAAATTGTATAAACTGTAATTGGCTTTGGAATATCCTGGTGACTGGTGAGGTTGTCTATGCTTCCATGCAGGGATTTGTCATTTGGTAATAGAAAAAGAATAGCTGATGGACTGAATTTTGGTGACACAGTTCACCGTTTCTTGGAAGATGGTGATGTTCTTCTTTTTAACAGGCAACCAAGTTTGCATCGGATGTCTATGATGTGCCATAGGGTGAAGGCTAATTTCTAAATTTTTTTTTTAAAAAAAAAAATTATGTAATGAATGGCCAATAATCCAGTATTGATTCATAAATGCAATGTTTGTAGGCTAGAATAATGCCGTGGAAAACGTTAAGATTCAATGAATCTGTTTGCAATCCTTACAATGCTGATTTTGATGGTGACGAGATGAATATTCATATCCCACAAAACGAAGAGTCTAGAGCAGAGGCTTTAATGTTGATGGCGGTAAACTTGATTTCCAATGTTATACAATGTTTATCACTAACCTGTAAGGCGTATGCCCCATAAGTATATTCTTCTTGAAATAAGTTGTGAATGAAATATCAAATTCCTCATGATTTTAGTAGTCTCAAAATGTTTTTTTTTTGAACAATGACACTTCCTCTGTTCTTGATAATTTGTCTCACTTTTTGTTTTGGTCTGTTTTAGAAAGTTTAACTCACTTTGTGTTATTCTTAGTAACCTCTTATTAAGACTTTACCCCTCTCCCCCCTTACTCCACAATATTTACATCTTTTTGATCACTCCCTCTTACTTTATTCACGTATCTTTTAGTCCCTCCCACTACTTAATTCGATCTCTCTTATTTTATCCACCTTATTCTTACACCATTTCACCTTTTTAAAACTTTCCTAGGCACAAGAGTTTACCGACTCGAACTATCAAGAATGGAGGAAGTTTTAAAATATAAATTATTGTTATTTGGAAGAGCATTTGATATTTATTTTTTTGGGTTGTAGGTTCCCCATTTCTCTCTCTCTTTCGTATGAAAAGTTGATTATAACAAGAACCGACATGCTGTTTTAATTCTTTTATATTATTCATTAAATGCGGTCAAGAAAATTTTATTTTGACCGCATGAATAGTAAGTGGCCAAACTTTCAAGAACGGTGCTAGTATATTATGTGGGCATGGACGCATGGCAGAAAATGGGCAGTTTGCTAATGATGCATTATTTTTGTAAAATTTTATTGCAGGTGCAAAACAATCTATGCACCCCTAAAAATGGTACTATTTTAGTTGCTTCGACTCAAGACTTTTTGACGTCGTCATTTCTCATTACAAGGAAGGACACATTTTATGATCGTGCAGCGTTTTCTCTTATGTGCACTTACATGGGAGATGGAATGGATGTGATTGATTTGCCAACACCAGCATTGATCAAGGTGTGTTGTGCCACCTTATGTCATTTAGTATTAAGAATTATGGGATATTTGATACTTTGCAGTCATATTTGTCTAATAGAATTTATGCTACATTGCACTTTAGAGGACAAGGTTTTTGGCTTTGTCATGTGTTTAAAACAAGCCTTTTTCTGTGCTGCTTTTCGAGCAAATTACACTGTTAGAATTCCATATACAAACCTTGGTCAGTTTAGCAGACCAGGTTTCAATACTATGACAAAGATTTCTTATCTTTTACCATTCTTCCTATCTTTATATGAAAATGTCTACCTGCTATATGATTCGAGGTATCAAAAAAGTTGAACTTGTCTTGGCAAACTTCTGGTTTGGTTTTGATTTTTTATTCACATAATTTGCAGTCATACTTGTTTGTAGGTTGAAAACAATGGCTATTTAATAAGGTTGAAGTTCTTAATTTTCCGAGGGCCTTATGATGAAGTTGTAAAAAGAAAAAGAAGATAGGTGCAATTGTAAGTCGTAACCCTTGTGGAACAGGATTCTTGGGAAGCGAGCCTAAGGCTATTGAGATAATCAATTCTAATGCTGAGTTTGTTCCCATAAAGAGCAGCCTGTGTTCTAATAGTAAGCTGAGGAAGGAGTTTAGAAAAGGCTCTGCTTAATTCTCTACCAACTATATTAATGCCAGCCTTGCTTAGTTCATTGTCTCCATGCTTCTTTTTCTTTAATTAGTAGTTACTAGCCTCCAAAAAAGCATGTTTAGTCAAACAAAAAGGAGACACTTTCATGGCTTTCTGTTTAGGTGTTCGATTCCCCGTGAGATGCTATTTGGGGCATTTTGATCATTTCTCCCAGAAGTCCAAGCTCTCAAATATTATTGCAAAATGTTTAAAATTTACTGGCCATTCTGAATTAAATTATGAGATTTGCTGGGTTTTCCTTCACAAAAGAGCTATCAAGGTTATAGTTGATCACTTGATTATGTTGCGGGATATTTTGACTCCGATATTTTTCTGAATCTTTCTATCTTTTTTGTGGTAATTGAAATGGTTAATCATGCTATAATTATTCTTCACCATGCTTATTGATTCAAATCTTGTGTTTCTGTTGCAGCCAATTGAGCTCTGGACTGGTAAACAGCTATTTGATGTTTTGCTGCGCCCACATGTGCAAATGAAAGTATTTGTTAATCTTACTGTAAAAGAGAAGATATATTCCAGAGTTGAAGACAGAAAGATGGGTATTAGAGAGGAAACCATGTGTCCGAATGATGGTTTTGTTTATTTTCGCAATAGTGAGCTGATATCTGGACAATTAGGAAAAGCTACCTTAGGTGAGTATATAGTTTTCCTTCGCTTTCATTTTTTTTTTTTTATTATTTATTTATTATATTATGATAGTTCGTGTTTAGTCCTCGTTATTTTGTTTATTTATGACCTCTCTAGGTGGCAGTCTATATGGAGGCATGAACATAACGTTGATGTTGCAAAACATCAGGATTTGTTTTTAAATTTAAGTCTCTTTAGGTTGATGATCTTTTATGGTTTAGCCACTATTTGGTGTTTGTATTTGTCATCCATTTGCAACAAAGTTAAAAGTCTATGATAGGCAAGTTATCAACTTCATAGACCAAGTCAGATGACTTGGTGTTTTGCTGAATGGTCCTATTCTGCATTAGTCAGTTATCTTTTAGATTGAAGGTCTTGTTGGAAACAATGTCTATGCAGTTGTAGGGTAAATCACACTGTATATCTAAACTCTGTATGGCCGTATCCCACCACTTTTATGTTGTAGGTATCAAAGTCACGATAAATGGTGCCTTAGAGTTAGAGATAGATGATATCTCAACCTTCTCAAATAAATGCTACACTTCCTAATTTTGGATGCTTTAAATAACTTACACATATATTGTTTTGGCTTGTGGTTTATGTAAATCTCTACCCTTATCACATGTACCCTTTTCTTTTTTATTTTTTATTTTATTATTATTATTAATTTTTTATTTTAAATTTATTTTTTATTTTTTTTATGTCTCTCTCTGTATTTCTCTCCTCATGACATGAGTTTCCTTCATGTTTGTGCCATTGCCTATGGTGGCAGTTTCTGTAACTTTGCTTCTTTTGGAGCCTGGCTTAGGGATTGGGCTATTTGTTACTGTATGTTCCATTGGTCTTGATCACATTACTTTGAAGCCTTTCTTTAATTTAAAAGAGTCCACTCTTGTTTTTATTTGAACTCTTATGTGAGATCCGTCCCTAAATCCCCTTATCTTTTTATTATTATGCTCTTACCCTTGCTGTCAGCAATAATTAAGCCGTTTATTGAAATTTTCAGGGAATGGTAATAAAGTTGGTCTTTTCTCTGTTCTTGTTCGGGATTATAATGCATATGCTGCTGCAGCTTGCATGAATCGGCTGGCAAAATTAAGGCTAGTACTATTCTTTCATTTTATCTAGCAGATGATGGATTGTGTTCATTTTCTTCATTTCAGAATTTCAAGTAATATGCATTTGAACGTGCACAATTTCGACAACTGAATGATTCTACCTCCATTACCAATAGTGGGTATCACTTAGAAGAAAATGAAAGAAAATTATGTATCACACTTTTTAATATAACTTCATTATAGATTAAATCTGGAAATTAATAGAATAGTGAAAAAATGCTAGTGTGAGGCTAAATAGACGATAGAAGGTATAAAAGATGATATAATCATCCGTTGTGACATATAAGCGCCATATCATGTATGAGTGGCTGGTAGTCTTAATAAGAAAATATATGAAAAGGGAAAAATAATCCTCTGATTACTATTACTTTCCACACCCTCTATATATTTCAAAGATGACTCTCATTCCTCTTCCCTGAATCCCACCAGCTTTTGCTCCAAGGCAATATTCCCACTGTCATCTCAAGCTGCCTTTTTCTTTTTTTTTTTTCCACATCTTGCATAGGTCAGTCTAAAGGGTATTATGGGCTGGGTGGTATGGTTTTTTACTAAATCTTATATTACAGTACATGCAATTATGCAAATAAGCTAATACATAAATCCTAGACTAATCTGACAAATTTTTATGATCTGATCTAACTAAATTAAATAGTTGTAACAATACTAATTTGGGTATAGGTCTAATGCCGTAATCATTATTTATTAATCTATTTTTGGATAAGGATAGTGCAAACTCTTCTTGTTTAGTGAAAATAAGCATGGCTTGATTTTAAAATTTTTACTTATTTAGCATCATCTTTGCTGTTATTCTAATTTCTGTCATCCTATTCAATCTCTCATGTGCTTGGATATTTGTTCTCATTGTGTAAGGTCTCAACAAGCATCTTCTAGTTCTGCCTAAATGTAATATTCTGTTGTTTTCTTCCCCACAGTGCTAGGTGGATTGGTAATCATGGGTTTTCAATCGGCATTGATGATGTCCAACCTGGAAAAAATCTGACTCAACGGAAGGAAGGCATTATATCAAATGGAGAATGTGATAAGCTAATCAAGTCCTTTAGAGAGGGAAAGCTGTCTCTCATGCCTGGCTTTGATGCTGCACAAACTCTAGAGGCTAAAATAACAGGAGAATTAAATAGCATGCGTGAATCAGCGGGAAAGGTAATGCTCCCCCCCCCTCCCCCCCCCCCCCCCCATTACACCCAGAGGCAGAGCGATGTGAACTTATTCATATTTAGTAATCACTAGTCAATAATCAATATACGTTACCATAGATAACCTCACCTCTTCAAAAAAGAAGAGAAACCCTCTCATGTGCTGTTGCATCCACCTAGCTCATAATATTAGTGCTTAAACCCTCTCATGTTTCTCACATCTAATTCTTACGCTTGGTAACTTCCTGTCGATTGGCTACAATAAGAACAATGGTTAGCAATATTCTCCTTTGGTCTGTAATTGGGTTTCATACATGTTGAAAGCTGGTAATACATGTACAAAGCCTTTTCTGGATCCAATTGATACCATTATGGATGGATATTCTGAAGACATAATTTTCACGAGACATCTAATTCTATCATCTCTTTTTATACCTTTTTTGGAAGGAGAGAGTAAAGCAGGTGATCAAGATTGCTTATTTACTAATGATTTAGGAAGCACTTCAAGCTGATTAATTTATATTTTTGTGGTATCTAGGTTTGTATGGAAGAGCTTCACTGGAGGAACAGTTCCTTGATAATGTCACAATGTGGTTCAAAAGGTTCACCAATCAACATTAGCCAAATGGTTGCCTGTGTTGGTCAGCAAGCAGTTGGAGGCCGTCGAGCTCCAGATGGCTTCGTTGATTGTAGTCTGCCACATTTTCATAGAAAATCCAAGGCCCCTGAGGTATGTTTAAGTTTAGCTTGTAGTTCAGTTCATCTTGAACTTTTGCTTTTTGCATTGTTTTTGCAATGTTACATGGTTTGAGGATCATGTACATGAGAAAAAGTTTGTACGCATTTATGTTGTCATCCCTTCTGTTCTCTCTCTCTCTCTCTTTTTTTTTTTTTTACTTTTTTTTGATGTAGTTTCTTGTTATCTTCAAGAGAAAAGTAGGGAAGATACACGGAGTTATATGGTTTGAGGACATGTGTTTGAAAAATTATTGTACATATATTGTTATCCTCTATCTTTCAATATAGTCTTTTGTTCTCTTCAAGTGAATGCAAAAAGGATACATGGAGGTAGTCCATGATATTATGAAACAAGTGAAAAGCTGGGGTTCCTAAACATTCTTATGTCTAAGGAAAAGAGTGTGGGGTTTGGAGACAATAAAAAAAAAATACTTAAAAAAAATGTAGATGCCTGAACCAATATGAAAAGCCATGTCGCTTACGTTGACCTGTTTAATAGAGGTAGAAAATCATTGTGACCTATTAAGGAAAGTTATTCTCAAATTTAGGATTTAAGTGTAGACACCTCAAATATGGGATTTATAATGCCAAGATTTCCTTGTTTTTCTTCATACTTGTCTACTACATATGAAGCACTTCTTACCATTTTTTTAAAACCTCAATGTCCTAGATTATTGTAACAATAGTGCATTTTGTTTCATATATGATAATCTTTTTTTCATCTAATTATATACAGGCTAAGGGATTTGTTGCAAACTCATTTTACACTGGCTTGACAGCTACAGAATTCTTTTTCCATACAATGGGAGGACGAGAAGGTCTTGTAGATACAGCTGTATGTCCTTTCTGGTTTATATGCTTTTTTCCCAATATATTCTTTGGATGTTATCTTTGAAGCTTTCAGTTTTAATTTTGTTTTTCCCAAGGGAAGTGATGTTTGTGGATTTAGGTCTATTAGTTTATTCTATGCTAAAAGAACCATACTGCTGTTTTTTGGTTTAGCTCTAAGATGACTAATGAGAGCTATAGTTTCTCAAGCCTAGACTTGGTTATTGGGCGGGTCGGGTCAGGATCGGTGATTTTATAGGGTCAATATTGGGTCGGGCCAATGCAGGTTGCGGGTCAATAGTGGACGGGCCTACAAAATATCAATTAAAAAAAATATTGGACAAAGCCATTATTAAGTACATATGAATATAAAATTTATCTATGTAATTATTTTTGCGTTATCTATTTTCTTTATCAATTAAATTGGAAAAAATTTTGGCCCTATATTGACCTGTCCAATAAGGGCTCTGTCCATTAAAAGCCCTTTAAGATTGGCCCTGACCCTATTATCATTGGCTACCCTACCCAATAACCACCTCTACTCAAGCCTAATGCATGGTCTATTCAAATGCCATATATACCACTATCTTAGCAACCCTAAAAGTAATAGACCCTGGGAATTAAAAAATTAATACAAAGAAAAAACCCTCAAAATAACTCCTGTTTAGGGTGAATTTTGGAAGGGGTGAAATTATGCAGCCTGATCTACATATTTACAGAGCGGCTTGTTTGGCTATAGCCATTACCCATGGAATTGCTAAGCAGTTGAGACCATATCCAGAAATTAATTAAATTTACTACATCTAAACAGTAAGAGCTAGAGAAAAATTTATATAACATTTTTAGTAGTAGCCACCATCAATTAAATAAGGCATACTGAGTTTATTGTAACAGAATCAGTCTTGTTGAAAAACTGTAAGAAAACAGATTTACTATGATACATGAGAAATTCTTGATGACGGAGAGATATTTCTCACATAAGATACTCCCTCCGTCCCCTTTTGATAGTCCCTTATGGACAAATTTTAGTCCCAAAATGTTCACCCCATTTGCTTTTTCCAACAACCATTAATATTAATTTTTTACCAAAATTCCCTCCAATTTGCAATACTTGTGCAAATTTAAATTTCCCATGTAAATTTTGTTTTTCCATGTACTTTTATTACTTTCTCTCTCTACTTTTTTACATACCCAATGTCAATTTACTTTTTCAATGTACTTTAACCATTCTTATTTGTGTTCATTAATTCCCGTGAAAAATTCCCATAAGGGACTATCAAAAGGGGACGGAGGTAGTATTTTTTTATCATTTTTCAGTGTATCATACTCTTTTTCCTTGGGTGAAAGATAATTTTTTTTTTTTTTTTTTTTTTTTTTTTTTTTTTTTTTTTTTTTTTTATCATTTATAAGAATTAGTTGTGGTGCATGATTAACATTTTCATTTCTTTCAATATTGTAAAATCTTCCAGTGCACTTATCACTTTGTATCAATGACATTTATTTATGCTGATGCCTAGTTATTTGGAAAATTTCACAGGTAAAAACTGCTACTACTGGTTATATGTCTCGTAGACTGATTAAATGCTTAGAGGACCTAGTTGTTCAATATGACATGACTGTACGAAATTCTAGTGGATTTGTCATTCAATTTTTGTATGGTGATGATGGAATGGATCCATCTCAAATGGAAGGAAATGAAGGGTTTCCTCTGGATTTTGAGAGATTGCACTTGAAAGTGGAGGTATGCTCTTTGGCTTCAGCTTAGATATCTGAATTTTCATACTAATTTATTGATATTTGGTGACAGTTCCTAATCTGCCAATTTTATACAGGCTACTTGTCCTGCTGGAAGAAGTGAAAAATTGTCTCCTTCCGAAATTTCTGAAATTATAAATAAATGGCTTTCAAAAGATGATGTGACTTCTTACGGTGCTGGGTCTGATGCCTTTAAGAAGAAGTTGTTGGAGTTCTTCGAAAAATTGGGCCAAAGAAGGTGCTGTGTATCTATAAAGCAGCTAAAGGTATTTTTTCTAATAATTTAAGACAAATAAATTTCGGTAATCAAACAGATGAAGAGCCCTACAAGGGGAAGGGGGATCACGTAAAGGATATATTCCACAGAGTAGCAGTTGATGAAACAAGATAGACTACTTTAGTATTCTGTACGACAGTCCACATACATATGCTTTTACTGCTATTACTACTATCCTGAATCACACCATCATTAACTAAATTTTTCTTATAAGCTGGCCCCATGGCCCTCATCCATGCACGTTCTCTTTTATAATCCTTGTTCATTGTGCAAATCCCCCCCCCCCTCCTTTATATCTAATTTAGTTCGTTAGTTATTTATTTATTATTATATTTTTTTATTGGAATGACTTTATTATACACAAATTTATGTAACAATGGTTAAAGATTAATCATTTTGATTGTGGAAAAGCAAGGGTGAAGTTTTTTATGAGAGGGAGGGATTATACTGTTTCAAAACATAAATTATATCCCATAAGTAGTTCCCACACACCCATCTCAATTTAGTCATTGCTGCTATACTCATATTTAACATGATTCAACCTGTACACCCAACATTCAGACTCTATAATAATATTTGTAATTTTGTATGATGGCTATCTTTTAGAATTATCCTTTTGACCTTAGGGGCCGTTTGGTTGAGGTTAATCATCAAAGGGAATGAGAATCAACTACCCCCATTGCCTTTGTTGTTGTTTGTTAAGCACATTCTTTCATTTTTTTTACCCTCTTCATTCCCCTAAATCCCTCTAACTTCATTCCCCACCCCCTCTAGACTTTCCCATTCCCATTCCTTAGGCCACCATCTCACCACCCTGTTGCTACACTCACTAGCCACCGCATCGCCGCTCTACCAGCTGTTCGCCGCACCTCCTCCGACAAGTCGCCGCACCCCCTCCAACGGGTCGCCGCACCTCCACCACCCTTCCCCTCCCTCGTAAAACTTCCCCCCACCCCCCGCAAAACTCTAAAACTCCCCTCCCTCCCCGCGAAACCCTCAACAACCCACCCACCACCCTCGAAACCCTAGGCGCTAGGGTTTCGAGGGTGGTGGGTGGGTTGTCTGACGGTTTCGCGGGGAGGGAGGGGAGTTCTAGGGTTTTGCGAGGGGGTGGGGGAAGTTACACGGGGGAGGGAAGTTTCTAGGGTTTTCGGGGCTGATTTTCGGGGAAAGGAGAGATGCGCAGGGGCTGGCGAAGGGCGTCGAAGTGAGGCGAAGGGGCGGTGAAGGTGTGGCTGGTGGTTTGGTGGTCGGATGGTGGCTAGAAAAGGTGGAAAGTGAATGAATAGGTGGTTGTGTGGTGGTGGGTTGATGGGATTTTTTTCCTTTCTTTTTTAAACAAACAACATAAAGAATATTAGGTATTTTCATTCCATTCTCTACCATTCCCTTTGTTCATTCCATTCCGTTTACCCCTGGTGAACCAAACGGCGAGGTATGGTGATATGGTATGGTTGGAAAATGTCTCCAATTCTTTGTAAAATCAATCTAAAGAGTTTAACATACTCAGTTTGGGTAACTCCTTACCATCTAATTTACTACATTTTTGCTTGGTCCCCTCTCAATTCTAATATGACACTTTGGTGTACTTATGCAACGAACTAGCGTGGTGCGATTAAATCAATTGGACGAAAGATTGTTTTGGGATAGATTAAGCTTAAAGCTTACGTACACTCGTTAATGGCTTTAGGCCATCACTCTCCAAGAACTTACTACTATCATATTCTGCCTCCCTTCTCTACTCTAGACTACTCCTATTTATACAACTACCACATTGCATAAGTTGGCAACAAGGCCTTAATTACTACAAGTACTACTCTTGTATTCTTTCCACTTTAGCACAATACAAACAAATGACCTAAGGTTCTGTCTCTCCTTGCTGTGGCCACGTTCTATTGTTGTTTTTGTTGTTGGTCTCTGTTGTTGCTGTTGGTCTGCTCCTGCTGCCTGTTGTAGGTGGGTGTCACGAGTGGTGGGAGTGGGTTCATTGCAATACCGCCCCCCAAAAGAGCCACCTTGTCCTCAAGGTGGAAGTCAAGAAGCTCATCCAACGGTTCCTCATACACCGCTCTGTACTCTGCTGGTGCTCCTCGTAAGGATTTATGTGGTGCACTCATTGACTTCCCTTTCTCCTCTTCGTGCTGATTTGACTCAACTAGCAATTTCCCCTTCTGTTTTCTAGAAATCATGGCCTTGAGTGTGATCCCCGTGTGAGGCAAGCCCGTATCACCCTTAATAGTCACTGTCCTTCCTACCACCGAAAAGCTCATCTCCTGCGATTTCCAATTTGCCAACACCGACCCTAATTTTCCGAGCCACTGTATGTCGAGTACTACGTCTGAATTTCCCAATTGGAGGGACAAAAATTCTTCTTCAATCGTTAATTCATCGCTCATCTTCAGCTGAGCCCCCGCGCAGCGCCTTTGCCCTTGAATAATCTCACCGTTACCCAAGGATATCACGAAGCTACCAACTCCGATCACCGGAATTCCCAATTCTTCTACCGCCCAACGAGAGATTAAGTTGTGTGTGGCTCCGGAATCGATCATCACCACCACCAACCTCCCTTTATTTTCTCTAGTCAATTTTATCACATTCGGTTTGGTCAAACAGACCATCGAATTGAAGGAGGTGGTGGTCGGAGTTTGTTCTGCCATACTCGCTGGAACCTCCATCGCCATAAAATCTCCCTCAACGCCCTCATCCTCCTCCTCTACACGTACGACACTCAGTGTGCATATGTGAGTGGGCCCCGTCCACCTGCCGTTACACCTAAAACACCTAAAACAGAGACCTCTCGCCCTTTTGTCTTGAAGTTCCTTCTCGGTAAGGCGTCGCACCTCCCCGCTAAATCTGGTTGAGCTTAGGTTGTTTCGATTTTGGTAGGAGTGGGTTGGGTGGTTGATTGAAGCTACAAAGGTTTGTGGAGTTTGGATGGAGTTCATGGGTGTGTAGGATCGGTTGTGCTGGTAGTGAAATGTGTTCATGTTTGAGGTGAAGGGTTGTGTGTTTGTAGTTAAGGTTTGGGTAGTTAGTGGGTTAGATGTTGTAGGTTTAAAAACTAGGTTAGAGGATTTTAAGTTTTGGGCACCCCAGGAAGAATAGAAGATGGATTCTTGTTATAAGAAGAGTAGGGTTCAGATCTTGAAATTACTTCACCCGTTTTTCTCAGACCCGCAACCCGATTGCGTTCTTCAACCCGGACTGCCATCCATGGCGTCTTCGAGGGGTTGACGGATTCATCATTCGGACCAACGTTTTTACCTCATCCTTTACCCCGTTAATAAAATGCCCTTTTAGGAGACTCTCTGGTATGTCTCGCAGCGGAGAGGCCTCCTCGATGAAGGCTCGTCGGTACTCCACCACCGTGGACGTCTGTTCCACCACGAGCCATTGCTCGTGTAAAGTTTTGGCATTAACTGGCCGAAACTAGGTAAGGACGCGCGTCCTCATATCCCCCCAATTAATGATCGGTCAGCGACGATGCTCCCACTAGTACCACCTTAAGGTGTCGCCCTCCATGGCCGCCGTCGCCGCTTGCAGCTTCTCGATTTCGGTGAGCCGGTAAAACTGGAAGTATTGTTCTCCCCTTAAGATCCAACCGTCGGGATCGGAGCCGTCGAAAACCGGCATGTCTAGCTTACGAAACCTCCAGTTGCCGCGATTTTCTTAGTAGTTGATGTGGTGGTCGCCGTGATTATGGAATCCCCCACCAGCTCCGGGGTCCCAATTGCCAAATCTGAGTCCGTTGAACCCACTCGCACTGAACGGCGGCTCGTTGAATCCACCTGCACCCGGCGGCGGCTCGTTGAAACCCTCTGTAGCGGTTCATGGAACCCTTTAGCGTCGTGCGGGGAGTCGTTGAAGCCACCAGTGTGGCGTGGCTGCTCCACCTCGTCTTCCACCACGACTGGTTGTATTGGTTGTTTACCCAAGGCTTTGATGGCGCCTTGGATTTTTTCCATGAATTTTTCTTGCTTGATCGACATTAGAACATTTTGGTCGTTGCGAAATCGGTCAATTCTTCCTTTAAGCACTTGCCTCACCTCGTTAATGGCCGTTTGTTGGCTCCTCAACAAGGTTTGTTGAAGAGAATTTTCTCCTTCTCCTAACTTCTCGATAATCTCCTCCACCCGTTCTTCGAGGGCGGCAACTCGCTCCGGTGTCACGGTCAGTGGTGTCGGAGCCATGGCTGCTCTGATACCAACTGCAACGAACTAGCGTGGTGCAATTAAATAAATTGGACGGAAGATTGTTTTGGGATAGATTAAGCTTAAAGCTTGCGTACACTCGTTAATGGCTTTAGGCCATCACTCTCCAAGAACTTACTACTATCATATTATGCCTCCCTTCTCTACTCTAGACTACTCCTATTTATACTATTACTACATTGCATAAGTTGGCAACAAGGCCTTAATTACTACAAGTACTACTCTTGTCTTCTTTCCACTTTAGCACAATACAAACAAATGGCCTAAGGTGGCGTGTCTGCCTGCTGCTCATCTGTCCTCTATCTTTCCTTGCTGTGGCCACGGTCTGTTGTTGTTGTTGTTGGTGGTCTATGTTGTTGCTGTTGGTCTGACCCTGCTGCCTGCTGTAGGTGAGTGTCACGGGAGGTGGTGGGAGTGGGTTCATTGCAACCTAGCTTTACTTGTAACTTTTTCCTATATTGATACAACTAGCATTAACTCCAAGCATAATAACCTCCGCCAATAGGATTATCCATGGTATCTTATACTGAATTAGCAATTCACTAGTCTAAAACTACTGCAACTATGATCATAAATTTTGGATTTGCAACTACCTAGTCTAAAACTACTGCAACTACCTAGTCATAGTTTTGTGATGTTTTTTACTCTAATCTTGTATTATAAATAATCTTGTATACTCATCAATATAATCAAGCTTTCTCATAACTCCGTCAACTATAATCGTAAATTTTGGATTTGCAGCTCCTTTGACTCATATAATTTGTCAGAAACTGCATTGCATTTATTCAACAAGATATGGAGGGCTAAAAGGATCCCGCAAGATTTGAGGAAGAGCACCTTAGTCCCGGTCTATAAAAACTAAGGAGATGCTCAAGATTGTTCTAACTATTGAGGGATCAAGCTTATGAGCCACACTATGAAGTTGTGGGAAAAAGTACTTGAACATAGGTTGAGGGCATGTACAAGCATTTTAGATAACCAATTTGGTTTTATGCCTTGGAGATCTACTATGGAAGCAATCCATTTGATAAAACAAATGATGGAGTTTTATAGAGTAAAGAAGAAGGATCTTCATATGGTCTTTATTGATTTAGAGAAGGCATATGACAAGGTACTTTGGTGGGCAATGTTAAAGAAAGGCATCCCACGAAAGTATGTGAACCTGGTGAAGGATATGTATCGGGATGTGTCAACAAATGTGAGGACATGTGGAGGGTTGACAAAAGATTTTCCTATTACAATCGAATTGCATCAAGGGTCTGCATTAAGCCCTTTTCTTTTTGCAACGGTTCTAGATGAAGTAACTAGACCAATTCAAGATGAGGTTCCATGGTGTATGTTGTTCGCGGATGATATCGTGTTAAAGGATGAAACTAAGGATGGGATTAATGCCAAGTTGGAGCAATGGAGGCAAAGGTTGGAATCTAGAGGATTTAAGCTAAGTCGGAGTAAGACTGAATATTTGGTATGTCGATTTGGTACTCAAAGGGGAACAAGCAATGAAGTGGTGAGTTTGGATGGAAAGGATTTGACCATGAGTGAATGTTTTAAGAAGGTGTTTGTTTGGAGGGATAAAAAGAGGAGGATAGGGATAAGAGGAAGGGGATTTACATAATCTTTTGTTTGTTTAGGGGGATAGGGATAACTTAAGAGGTGAGGATAAGGATAAAAATGCAAGTTATCCCTCCAAAATAATAACTAGGGGGAGGTGGTATAAGGGATGAGGATAAAATTAATGAGGCAAATTACATTTTTACCCTTAATGAAGAAAAGGAGGAAGAAAGAGGAGAAATATGAGTAAGGGTAGTTAAGTAAATTTCTTGCTTATCCTCATATAATTCTCAATTCGTACCAAACAAAGGACAACATCATTTTTATCCTTATCCCACTTACTAATCCTCTATCCTTGTCCCACCCTTTTATCCTCCTAATCCCTATCCCTCATACCAAATCCTCTATAAGTATCTTGGGTCGAGCATCCAAAAGAATGGTGACATTGATGAAGACGTGCCCCATAGGATTAAGTCGGGGTGGCTTAAATGGAGAGCGGCCACAGGAGTGTTATGTGACCAAAGCATTCCCTTACAGTTGAAGGGAAAATTCTATAGGACTGCCATAAGACCAGTGGTGCTCTATGGTACAAAATATCGGGCTTCTAAGAAGGAGCACATTAAAAAGATGGAGGTTACGAGAATGCGCATGTTAAGGTGGATGTGTGGGAACACTCTAAGAGGAGTAGAGATATAATTAGAAATGAGGTTATTCGCAAGAAAGTAGGTGTGGCAGACATTGCAAATAAACTAAGAGAAAATCGCCTACGTTGGTTTGGACATGTAAGACGAAGACTTGAGGGTGCACCGGTTCGAAGAGTGGAAGAGTGGGACCATGGAGGGCTTAAACAAGGAAGAGGGAGACCGAAAATGACTTGGTTGGAAGGAGTTAGGAAGGATATGAGGTATATGTATTTGCATGAGGATGAAGCATTGGACCGTAAGAGATGGAGGAGGTAAATTTATGTCTACAAAGAATAATCAAATTTGGTTCATGTTAGCCGACCCACTTATGGGACTAAGGCTTTGATTGATTGATTGATTGATTTTTCAAATGGAATTACGCTTGCCTTTTACAGAGTCAACTTGTAGCTATTATTTTTAATGAATTTGGGGATTGTAAAAACACCATTTGAAAACCTTTTAGGTTAGTTAGCCATCTGTGTAGGATCAATGAATATTATGATCTTGGAAAGAACAGGTTATATAAAAGTGTGCTGCTAGGTGCATTAGTGCATGGGCCTCTATGGAAAGCATCTAATGGTGACATTCTTAGTACTATTGCCATTGGTCTCTTTCTATCTCATGTCTGAGCTTAGATAGGATTTTGCTATTTGGACTTGTTTGAGGAGTTTTGGGCAGAGGCCAGAGGGAACCATTATTGCACCATCGGGCTTTTGTTTTGTATAATAAGAATTTCAGTGTCAGATTTTATGAGACATGACATGTGTGATTGTTCCTTTCAATGGAATATATAAGTTTTATTATTTTGTGTACAAAGGTGCAAGGACCAATGTTGGTGTTTGAACGAGTATTAGCTAGTGTGTAGATTGCATACAACTTTATACATTACCTTCACACAGAGAACACCATCCAAACTAGAATCAGGAATAATGCTTTTTGTGTAAGCTGTTGTACTTTGATTCACAAGGAAGAGGAATCCATTAATCAACTTAGACCCTTATGTTCTTGGGGCTTGGAAAAGAAGGATCAAGAGAGACTGACTTGAAGTGTAGAAAATGGTCCCCCCCCCCCCCCCCCCCCCCCCCCCCCTTTTTTCTAGGCTACTGTACAGTTGTAGTAAAGTGTTAATTTTGAGCAGCTCCTAGCATTTGATTGTTTAGATAAATCATCACATGAAACATTAGGCCTGCGTTATAATATAATTAGATCTAGGATTGTAAAATTTTCCCTTACAAGTATACGACAAATATGTATTATCCAATTCCCCTAAAAAAATATGTATTATCCAGTTTCTTACTCTTCTATTTCCATGCTAGGAATTGGGTGAGAAAAACAGAGCAAGTAAGCAAATTAGAGAGAAAATTAGCTAGAACCAGATAGATTGTATTGCAAGTCAGAGTAACTTCAATACAACTCCTTTCTTTTGAGAGGAAAGGATGCTCTCCCAAGGAATGAATTCCACAATTAATTTCTAGATACATTCCCTCTACAATTATTCCCTTAAATAACCATAGATAACTAACAAGCTGCCATAACAAACTCAGCACACAAAACAAGGACTAACAAACTTATTTCTTAATTACTGATTTACCCCTCCCTGTAACTAACTTCCATCTCACCCAGACCCAGCACACTCTCTTCAAACAGCTCCTTGCTTGGGCTTCCTCCTTGCATATGTAAAACGGATCTTGGGGCTGGGCTGATCTCTAGCATTCCGGAATATGATTTTATGTAGGAATCTTTATAGTAATGCATATTGGCCTTCAAATGCAATAGTGCCATGTCTCTGTTATAGTCTAGGGAATTTGGAAAAGAAAATAGTGTTGCTGCCTTTCTTGTTTTTGTTTTTATGTGTCATTTCTATAAATTTTGAGTTGGCAGTTCCTTGTTTTTCTTGCATATTATACAAAATACTTCTACTGATCTTAGTACATTTGTGATTAGAAACACTGATCATATATATGGTTGTGATCAATACTAAAGGTTTTCTTAGACGACTGTATTTCTCGCCTTCAATCAAAAGGGATTGAAGCTGGAACTGGAGTAGGAGCAATCGGAGCTCAAAGTATTGGGGAGCCAGGGACACAAATGACATTAAAAACCTTTCATTTTGCCGGAGTTGCCAGCATGATGAGTATCCCTTGTTAATTTGTGCTTTTTTTTTTTCCCTATATAGGTTGTCATCTATACGTGCTTGTTCAAATCCTTAGTTACATGTAGATATCACCCTTGGAGTTCCACGTATCAATGAAATTATAAACGCAAACAAAAAGATAAGTACTCCAATAATTATGGCAAAACTTGACGATGAGAAAAGCATGGAGATCGCAAAGACTGTAATAGGAAAAATCGAGAAGACAATGTTGGGTCAGGTACTGTTTATTTTAAATTTTGATATGGATTTTGCCCGTTGTAATCTGTTCTTGTGCTTGAGTCTTACTGTTTAAGTGACCTACTCTTTGGAAGTTCTTCACCCACGTACAAGCATTTAAACATTCAATTGTTTATCAATATGTCTGAGCCTTACATTACAATATCTCCACTTTTCTATAGCATCTATAGGGCTGTAGCTAAACTGCTGCCTTTCTGACAATTTCCTAAAATAAATCAACTAAATGACTAATTGTTAAAAAATATAATGGAACTTTTAAACAGAAAATTTATTTTAAACATGAAGGATTTGGTTAGACTGATGATTTCTATAGGATAATTTCTTAATGCTTACCAAAACTGGAAATCTAAGCAATATTTCTTAACTTTACCAAAAGATAGCAGATCTACTATGGTGCTGGGCTGGAAGCCTGGAACGTGTTTCCTTTGGTGACAAGTGATAAGCTCAAAAGAAAGGCAGAAAGAGATCTAGTACCAGGCCTTGACCATTACTCTTGTGATTATATCTTATTTCTATGAAACTGTTTCCTTCACTATTCTGATGCCTTTGTTACCACTTCAAATATACATGTTGCTGATACACAGCAGAAAATTGCTGAAGGATGTTAGATTGTTAGTTTAATTTTTTTTTTTTTTTTTTTTTTCAAAAGCATAGAACCTTATTCCTCTTCCCAAAAGTCCTACGTCTCCATGCTTTGCTCTTGTCAAATGTTGCTGCAAAAGTATTCTTGTATGGAAAGATCATGTGTTGTTGACCTTTAAATCTGTATTCTATTTTTTGTTTTTTGATCACACTTGAAATTTTGCAGGTTTCCAAGAGTATAATGTTGGTAATGAAGTCTGATGGAGCATCTATAGTTATTAAACTCGATGCGGAGCAAATCAATTCTTCACAGCTGTTTATTGATGCTCGTATTGTTAGGGACAAGATTTTAAAATCTCTGATAGCACCAAAGGATCACGAGATGGTGAAACAATTTACTTTTTCATCAATATGATATATTGTTAATTGTTGGCATCTAATGTATAACTATGTGCAGGAAGTAAACGTTATTAATGATTATAAGCTGGCTGTCAAGCTTAGGGGTAAAGATATTAAAGGTGCATATTTTCCTCTCCACCAGTTGCAGAATAAGCTGCCCATGGTTATTGTTAAGGTGAGAATAAGAAGGATTACGGTTAGCTATTGCAATTTCTTTTTCTATTCTCCCGGCTTTTTGTTTTTCATTTTACGCTTACTGGATTAATTGTTTGAATTTACTAATGCCTTTTGGCTCCAGGGCATATCTACAGTTGAGCGTGCAATTATTGCTGACGATGAAGGCAAAATTGGGAAGCTCAATTTGATTGTTGAAGGGTTGGTTTTTTCATTATCTACCGAACTATTTGTTCAGCTCCCTCTCCCCAACTTTCTCTAAGAATTAACAGAAATGGAAAACAAAATATATAGTAAACTAGAGAGAGGGAGCAAAAAGAGAAATAACACATCAATGAGTTGGTCCAATGACAATTTCATTAGCATCAAGCTCAAGGGGGGGGTGAGGTTAGTAACCTTAGTGGAAGAATGTCTAGAATTCTAGCTAGTCGGGAAGTAAAGAGAAGAGGAGTTTAATTTTCTGTATGTTTAAATCTGGAAATCTAGAATGATATAGAGCCTATACTTCTTTTGTATTACAGTTTAGTAATTGCTTTTGGGTTACTTAAAGATCTTGCTTTAACAGTATAAAGCAGTGCCCTTCTTATTATTAATACTCTGCCTACTTCGACAACTAAGAACATTTGCATGTCTAGGATATACTCCACTGAATAGCTCAAATTCTCAATATCATCTAGAATTAAAGTGCATGCAAGAAAATTTAAACTGCAGTAGCTTTTCATTCGGATATGGTAATTATTTAATCAAGAAGTTCAGATGACTCATCTGAAAGGAATAAAAAATAAAAAAAAAATTCATATGGTTACTTTAGTGCAAAAAACTCATGGGAGGGGATCCACCCCTTTGTGAGACCTAAAATCAATAAGAGAAAAAAGATCACCCCCCAATTGGGAGAATCCAAAAACAAGTCTTTAAATAAAAGTCATGAAATTTGGTTCTATCCAACCCAGAAAATGTCACTGAACCTTCCCGCCTCCGTGTACTTTGATATGACAGAATTGGTCTCAGGGAGGTGATGGGAATTCGTGGAATCAAAGGATGTGAGACAGAAAGCAATCATGTAATGGAAGTGCAACAAACACTTGGAATAGAAGCTGCTAGGAGCTGTATCATCAAAGAGATACATAAAGTTTTGAAAAGTAATGCAATGGATGTAGACACACGGCATATGATGCTTCTTGCTGATGTGATGACATTTAAGGTAATTCTTGCTTTCATTAATTTCAGTACTCCATTGTCAATGCCAGAATCTCAAATGCTGTGCAAATGTTGAAAAGGGATTATTATAACATTTTCACTTTCTTGGTACAGGGGAAGGTTTTGGGAGTTACAAGATATGGTATTGCAGAAATGAGAGAAAGTGTATTGACGTTGTCATCATTTGAGAAGACAGACTTCCATCTTTTTAACGGTTCTGTACATGGGAGGAAGGATGAGATCAAAGGAGTAGGTGAACGTATCATCATGGGCATACCAGCACAGATTGGCACTGGAATTATAAAAATTAGACAAAGGTATGTTTGCAAGCTCTCATTATGGTGGCTCTGTTCCTTTATTTTTGGTGCATGGGATCTAATGAAATTTACAAATGGATTACACATCTGTTGGTATCGAAGCCAATACGTGCATGAGTCCCACTTGTAAAGTAATAAAATAAAAATACAAAGTTGATAAAAATAATCTTATTCTTAATTCTTTAAAATTTATATTTGTATGGAGTGATTAAACATCCCTTGACTCTTCATGGACATAATATCGACACTGCATCTCCTAAATCCTTGCTTTTCTACCCTAACATTCTTCATATAATAATTGGATTGGTAATAAGTGCCTTCATTTCCTCTCTCTTTACCCTGGATTGGTGATGAGTTCCTTCATTTCCTCCATTTACTCATTTGAGAGTTTGACTTACAAAAGTTTTGGTTTATAGTCTTATATACGAAGTTATTAATTTTGTTGTTGAGGATAATGGTTCATTAGACAACCATGCAAGGGTGGGGTTAAAACATTCGAGGACTCATTTGACATTCTGAGGCCTTGTTTGGTTACCCTTAATTTCCATAGGCACATAAAATTTCCAAGAATTTCCTCTTGGCCATTTTGATTGGTTGACATTAAACAACAAAAATGGAGGAAGTCACAATTCATGGAAATTACGATATCCCACAAAACATGTGAATTATTTACCAACCCCACCCTTGATCAATCACAATTCCTAGAATTTACTTATTCCCACTTGACAACCAAACACATTTGTGTAATTCCTATGAATTTTATAGGGAAAATAATTTCCCATGCATAAGAATTTCCCATAGGAATTTATTTCCCACATCAACCAAACGAGGCCTCGAAATTGGGTCTTTGTTTCATGCAAGTGGTTAAAAAAATATTACATTGAGCCAACATATTTTACAATAAATGGCTAAAAATTCAAAGGGCTTTTAGCCTAACACTTCTCACCACTGAGCCAACATATTTTACTTACTATTACTATTATTGCAAAAAAATAAGATCAAAGTAATTTGAGGCTCTTCTATGATTCTATCTGGGGTGGGGTGGGGGGCTGCAATTTCTCACTTTGCACATCCTTAATCACCCGGCAACCATGTGTTCAATGTAAATAAGCATATAAATGGCAAGTAGTTTTCTTCTTTTGTTAATTAGAGACATTTTGAAGCCATCTTTAGTCGTTTGCCCTGATACCAGCATGATATTTGATTTCCTGAGCTGTTTGATGTTATTCATCTCAATGTTGCTCCTAATTCTGCTCTCTTGCTCAGAGTGGATCCGCCGCCAACTCTCAGATATGGACCTGATCTGATAGTATCTTGAATGACCAATTTGGAGTTGAACAACTGATCATCTGACTTCTTGAGAGGTAGGCAGGTAGCAATACAGGGATTCTACTTATTTGTTGTCTATAAAACTTTGGTTCTTAAGAGTTGTAAATTCACGTTTTGTTAGTTTACTTTCATGCAGGAATTTTGAATTACTCTTTCCTGTTGGTGTATGACTGTGTTTACTAGAACATAATAATAGATCTATCTGTATATTCCCTTTGTTCTCTTCAGTTTGAGGCCGCCATAGTTTCTCAAGATGAGAAACAAAGCTTGTTTTTTGTTTCTCAAAAGATGAGAAAATACAAGTTTCTTGTATGTTTCTCAATTGGGTATTTCCGTCTTTTTGGTCTAACGGAAGCTTGAGATTCCACCAATAACATACCCATCTCTCCTCAACAATGAAGTTTGAGAATCCTTCACTAATGGAGGTCGAAATTTTCTACAACAATGAAGAAATCACTCACAAATAATGACAAATATCTACCATTTAGGGTTAACCATGCCCTTAATTTACATATTTTTCTTAGGATTTTTCGTTAAATTCGGCGCCGAAATCGGTGTGTTGGGGTCGGGATTTGTTGTGGTGTTTGTACGGGTGTTGAGGATGGTGTTTGTTTGTTGGTGGGGGGGGGGGGGGGGGGGGGTTGGGGATGAATCCACTATTGTTGATGAGAAAGGAATAAGGAAAGATGGAAGGATGAAGATGACGGAGATAACGAAGGAAAAATTTCTGTCATCTTATCACATGCGATTTTCTCACACAATCAGCAAAGGGGCCCGCTACAATGTCTAAATAATTACAAAAATGTCATTTGAGAAGCAAACCCAGTATCTCAATTGAGAAACTAGGTCGTTGTAATCCCCCGTATTTTTAAATATTTTATAAATAAAAATTTATTTTATTTATAATATTTATTTGTTATTTTTCATAATTTAATTTCAAAAGTTTCAAATTATTAATGTGGGTCGAAAATTATTTGAACAAATTATTTTATGCACCTTTATTCTACAATTTATGTCCAATCACACAAGCCTAACCCATTTGTTTACTTAATCGACCCATTATTTTTATGAGGCCCAATCTTTCTTTTTACCCTACAATAATTCTCTCCTATAAATACCCCATGAATCTCCAAAAATTTCCCACACAAAAAGGTTAGTCTTATTTTCATCCTCTTTTGTTTCATTATTTTGCTTAATGTTAATTTAATTGTTTTGGGTTTTGATTTTAGTATAAAGATTATATTTTTAGTATCAAATTATATTTTAATGGTATAAAGATTATAAATTTCAGATGATATTTATGTTATAAATTTCATATTTTATGAATTATAAACCTGGGGTTTCAATTTATTGAAAATCATGATTTTAGGGTTTTTATGAACAATTGATTTAGGGCTTTTATAGTAATGATGTTTTGAAATTTTGGTGATTATAACTACTGATTAGTTTAACTTAATTCCAGATTATTTTGAACACATAGATTCGTGTTTTAATTTTTAGATTTTCGTTCGTTAATATTAATCCCGTTTTAATCCCGATCAGATTCTGAACTCATCCGATTTTGATGAAAAAGTAGTGTTTTCCATGTGGAAACAACGTTTTAAGAAAGGCTCACTACCTTTGGTAGTGAGCACCACCCTCTCGTGGCCAAATTCAGCCTCTAAATATGATTTTCGGGCAGTTTTTTATTTTAACGAAGTTTTTTTATACTTAAAATATTATCCTTGAGTTTGATTAATAAAATTAATTATGTTTAAAGTTAATTAAGCATAAATATATGTTTTTACTGAAGTTTTAAGTGTTGGAAATAGTTTCTAAGTACTACTTTTGATGTTTTATAAAGAGGGTTTAATCACCCATTAAAAAGGGAGATTTTTAGGGGTTTTTATATAATTTTCAGATTTTTATTAGATTTTGAACTTGCTGTAATTTCATGTATAAGAGTGTATTTTAAGGTTTTTATGAAGAAAAATTTAAAGAACTATATATAAGCCTTTAATTTTAACTAAAGGGAAGGTTTTAAAGTGTTGTTTGATTTGGATTTTGAAGGTTTTAAAGTAAGTTAGTATTGCTGTAAATTTGATTGATTGGGTATTGATTGAGATGTTATTATTTGGCTTAGGAGAGGAGTTTATTGAAGGTGATTTCTAGTTAGTAAAGTGGCATACTAATTCGTTTGCTCAAGGTACGTACAAGTTACGAAACCTTTCTTTTTGGTGCATGTTTAAGGACGACGGATCGAGAACTTAGTATCATGTATAGGGATGACTAAGTTAAATTGTTTGGTTATACATTGTGAATTTCGTATGACGTGCACTATTTTATATTGCAAGTATTATTTGTGCTCTGATTATGCAAGGTGCGCTTAGAGGCAAATGTATATGATTGGTGTAATGATTAATTTATTACTCACTCATGATTATGCAAGCAGGATGAGTAAAGGAAAAATTTAAGTCTTCTAAGACGAGGTTGAGGTTTTGGGGTGCCTTATGCACTCAAGGTGTTTATACACCGAGGTAGTAAAGGAATAAATAATAAATGTTGCTTGCCACTAATAAATCAAGAATTGAAATTGAAAAGTTGTTTTACTTGATTGAATTGATATTGGATTGATTGTATTGTTATGCATATGAGTCATCACCAAGTCTAAACCTGTAAATCACGTAAAGTGCAAGATGGATGAGCAATAAAACTCTGGATTGGTGCACTTCTGGAGTAATGACAATCAGGGGTTGGGGTACATGGGGTATTAGCCATGTACTTTTCTCGAGGCCGTCTGATGTACGAGTCTCTTATTTCAAATATTTTTCAAAACTAGGAGTTAGGTGAGATCTCATACTAACTACGGTCACGGAGTCGTGCCCGTGGTCGTTGGATGTTTATTGATGTTTCCGAAAGGAGGCATGGGGTTTTTCTTTTATTGATGTTCCAAATGGAGCATGGGTTGGACAACCTTGTCTATTGCGTAATCCAATGAATAAAAATAATGATTTACCTATTATTAATTAATGGAGTCTTAGTAATATAAATAGTTGAGTCGTGTGTTGAGTCTATAATTTAATGATGCATGATGATTGATTATTAGTAGCATGTTATGGATTTCTTAATTTATTTTGCAGCTTGTATGTACTCAGCTTTGCTGATTGCGTGCTTTGTGTGTCTTTCTTTGGTCATGGCCTTCGCCTTTCAATGACCCTGTGACGATCCAATTTTTACACTTGTAATATTGGGGAGCAGAATTACCACAGGTTCTTACACATGCAGCATTCATCAGGGTTGTGGGATCTTGAGTAGAGAGTTGGTTGTTTGCATTTTATTTCTTTTGCAAGTTTGAATTTATATTAATTCGATTTTATTCGACACTATTTCTTTTGGGTTTGAATTTATTTGAACATTGAATTTAATCACTTACTACTTTTATTGGGTTTTGAATAAGGGCCATAATGGTTCCAAGTTGTATGACTTAATTTGGTTTCATTCGTTGGTTTTGAAACTTATTTATAACTGATTTAGTTTTTCCGCTGCTATTTTCTGATAAAGCCTTAACGTTTGAACACGTGGCGGTAGCACGCCAGTAATTCTCTTGAATATTGTTCAGGGTCCTCACAGATTTAAAGAGAGAATTATTGGGGTGTTACAGTCGTGCTCTCAAAAATTAAAATAGTAATATTACACGAAAAACCGCTACTTTACTTTTATACTTTACTTGTAAACCAGTGGTGGTTATATTGATGAACAACTTTGTCATTTGAGAGATTTAAATTTGAAATTTCTCCTTTAATTTAGTTCTACTCATTTCCTTATAGCACATTTGTCAATATGTATTTTTTAATCATTAAATTAATGTGTGGCCCAAATGTTGCCCCATGAATATTGAAATTTAGTTAGGTCTTGTATTTATATTTCAAAATTTTCGAGTCATCATTTAAAATTATAGAGTTAGTGCTTTTAAAAAATTAGTGACATAGAGTAGCATAACAAGTTTTGATTAAAGCCCAATTTTCGTTTAAAACAGGGCCTCAAATTAACCTAGGAAAAAAATAATCTAAAACTACATAATTCCCCTATATATTTCTGATGTAGTTGAGTAGTTCGACAATATCCTAAGCAAATTAAGCATTTAACTCCTTGATTTTCGCAATGTATATTCAGTTTTGCCTAGATAAATTCCCTTTATTTCTAAAATCAAATATCTCTTTCAACCTTTCCAAATTTGATCGAGATCCCATTTTCCTAATATAATCAATTGAAGATGAAAATAGTTTTAAACAGTGAAATAACTCTTTAATTTTGTTTTGAATGAAAATTCTCTTTAATTTGTTTCTTCTTATTTTTTCTTACATAATGTACTTAATTACTTGATTATTGAGTGGGTTCGTAATCTGAACTTGGACAAAACTTTTTCAATCTTCACTCTTTCTCCAAATCGCTCTTGCTACGACGTTGTTTAATATTTGCAAGGTTTGTGTTCATCAACCTTCTTCAATTTCTTTCATTTGAATGTTTATATCTTAATACGTAGTATTTCTTTCTCTTTTTTTTTTCTTTTTTTTTTTTTATTTTTTATGAAAACATTGATAAATTGTGTTCAGCAAAAATTATTTGGCTTGTAAAGTTGTAATTCATACTTACGGAGGAGCAGTAGTACACTAGTAGTTTAGTTTAGTGTTTTTTTTTTTTTTTTTTTTTTTTTTTCCTATTGGGAAGATGAATGGAAACAAATACAATGGCTTAAACTAATTAGACAAGCAATTTGACTATTTTACCAAATAGTACTCCGTAGTGAAGAAAATCATTTTTGTTTGGAAATTTTGTTACTCCGTACTAATTAACATATAACAGCATGTAGTTAGTAAGCTTTCATTGTCTTTTAGAGTAGTTTTTATGTGAATTTGGAGTTAAAATTAAGGAGGTTAGTCTTTCATTTTTTTTTTTTTTTTTTGGAGTACTACTTATATAATATAATACGTGTTGATTAATTAGGGCCCCAATTTATATGTTCGCCCTAGGCCACCAAAGTCTCAGAAATGGGCCTGGTTTTGGGAAGAAAAAAGATGTACAAAATAAATAGGAAATTTTGACTTTTACCACTTTCAAATAACCAGTTAATTGAATTTACCACCTCAAAAAAAAAAAAAAAAAAAAAAAAAGATTTACTTTACCACCATATAAAAAAATAAAATTTTAGTTTTACCACCTAATCCTAATCCGGTGACAGAAACTGATTGTGGGGCCCACAATAACGGCTACTTTTTGAACTTTTTCCCAAATTCTCTCGATTTCTTTTTCTATTTAAACCCACATTCTTCTTTTCTTCATCAAATTCTTGAAGATTGAAGGTTTTTTTTTTCGCGATTTTCTTGCCAAATCCTTAAATTTGGTGATCCCTAACAATCCTACATCATCAAATTATTCCAGATTTGTGGCCGTCCTTGAATCAAGTCAGTTCTATAACAAAGGAGGGAAGAAGGTACGCAATTTTCTTGATTTGTGATGTAATTTTTTGCAATTCTTTCGTGATTATGATCCAATTGTTAAGTGTAATTGAAATTGCACATATATATTATTAATTGAACCCCAATTTCACTGTAAAAAATTAGGGTTCATGTTAGTCAAAATTAATTTTGGGGTTTTTGAAATTTTATTTTGATAGTAAAATTAGGGTTAGATTATGGTAATTGTGTTCAAATGAAATTAATTTCAAAGCTTTTGTTAATGAATTTCAGAAGGGAATGTCTTCTAGTAGCATATCACCTTCAAAGGAGAAAAGACTCCAATGTGGAGTTCCAATGGCAAGGCTTACTGCTTGGATTAGGGAAAGATGAAAATTCAAAGGAGAGAAGAAATTTCAAAGGATGAAGGTGAGAAATTGAATAGAAATTGAATAGGGAAGGTGAGAAAAAGAGGAAAGAGAGGGAAATCGGGTTTAGAACAATAAATTTGGAGGGAAGTGACAGATTGTGGGCCCCACAGTCAATTTCCGTCACCGGAGTTAGGATTAGGTGGTAAAACTAAATTTTTATTTTTTTATGTGGTGGTAAAGTAAATCTTTTTTTTTTTTTTTTTTTTGAAGTGGTAAATTCAATTAAGTGGTTATTTGAAGGTGGTAAAAGTCAAATTTTCCAAATAAATATGTGCATGTTCTAATTATACATACTACCTATGATGTGGAACTCTCAAGAACTCACAAGGCTTGCAAACTATAATAACATTGGATATTCAGATTTTAACAAGAACTAAAGAAAATTACATGTAAATTAAAAAGATAGTACTCTAATTGTCGCAAGAATAGAGGGGATCACAGGTCGCAATAAGTGATGCTTTTGATTTGCATTCAAACGAGCAACATTTAAAGGATTAATTCCCAAAATAAACCTCTCATCATTAACCATAATTGATATGCAACCATATTTATAGGGTGAAAAATCGTACAAAGATAAGATAGGATAATCACTTCCTATCCTAAATTAAGAAAGAATATTAAGAATTTTAATCTTAATATATCTCCCAAACATATTTGTAACCAAGTTATGAGTTCGAGTTTATGGCCTTCCTTTCTTGATCCCGAATAGGCTGTCAAAACCCTAGAACTTGTAGGGCTAGTTGAGATAGTCGAATATGATGGGGATGGCCTTCCTTTAATTCTAGGGTGTTACATTCTCGGTGAATTTGCACCAATCAGGATTTATTTTAGGTATGAAGATGTGTTTAAATATTGCATGAAGTGTGGTGTGTGGGTCATTATAAGGAAATTTGTGTATGCTCGGATTATGTGGCGGCAAATTCATTCTCGAATAGAGACTTTGGAATCTCAAAGGCGGACGGTGCTTTATGGTCCAAATAATCAACCCTGATATACGAATATGGTTGAGGGTACACAAGAAAATTTCATTACTCGTAATACAAGGGTTAATCTTCTTATCGTGGCTCATGATTTCGAGTACCTTGATTGAAGAGAGTTTTGGTAATGATGACGATAACTTAGATGGTGATAATGATGACATGGATAACGATGATGATAATTAGGAAGATAATGATGCGAAACTTGAGGATAATGACGACGAATAGGAACCTCCGGATAAAAATCAAAATGGCGATGGTAATCTAGATTCTGATCCGGAGTTGAACCTGACAATTTTGATTCGGATTCGTCAGAGGGGTTGGGGATAATAACCAACCATATGGTCACGCTAATTTTGCTGATCCTAATGAGGATAATAATGATAACCTTAAACCTGAATTTATCCCCCCTAATGGAGTTTACCAAAATGGTTACATGTCTCACCCCATTAATGTTGTTTCTTCCACTCCAACGAATAACTCTGTTTACGGTTCTGAATCTGAGTAGGGGCATGACGAATTTTCTTCTTCTGAAACTGACCCAATGACGCCAGAGTCGTATCACAACCCGCACTCAACACGGTTTGCAGAAGACTAATCTAATGCGCACCTTCCCATATGCAGCATATAAATAAACATAATGAGACTTGGGCTCAGAAAAGGAGTCGTTATGGCCCATTTCATCGAAGTCTCTTTAGCATAAAACAACAATCGCACTGTTAAAATTGAAGCTTTGGATGTTTCAAACAATATGTCAAAATTTCAGCCAAATCGGACCATGGATGGACCTTCATCAGAGGTGATTTCCGAGACTGCGCAAGTTAGGAACGATTTCAAAGATGAATGGTGTATAAGGGAGCTACGTTGAGCAATTTTGTGGAAGCTTAGAGTTGACTTTAAGCAAGGTGGAGATTAAATGTATTTGACACTTTGTAGTATGACTTGGGAACAAAGAGCTTAGAGTTAAAAATCCGATTTTAAGTACGACAACTTTAACTTGACTAGTATAATCTAACTCATTATAAAACGTAATTATAAAATTATCTTTTGTATGTAATGACATAAATAAATGATTTTGTATAATAATAAAATAATATTAGAAATATTTCGGAAAAATCCATAGTTTATAATTAGTAAATGGGTTTAAAAATACAGAGTATTACAGACTTGACCAACTGACTTGACCAAGTTTGACTTGATATGACATGACACGTGTATGACTTGTGGTTGTGTGTGTATATGTAAAGTTTGAGTGTGTGTGCAAACATAAGCAACTAAAAATGCAAAAGCAAAAAAAATTCCGTCATTTTTTGTCATGAGTGGAGGGTACCGACTTTCTCCCGGAAAAGAAAGATGTGAAAAATAAAGTGAGAGCTTTTGAACTTCCCTCGATGAGAACAATTTTGAAAAAGCGTTTGAGATTCCCCAAAAAAATATGAAAAAAGGAAAAAAGTTTTAAACTTCCTTGTCGAGCAAATAGAGAAAAGCGAGGTAAATCACATGGATATTCTGTTCGTCAAATTGAATTCTCGTCTTGAAAATAATGTATGCATGCATAATGAATGTTCATAAGCCAGGAGGCTTAGGACAATTACATCATGTGACACGATCAATGAATGTACTTAGGTCATGAAGCTAAGCACAGTAATGTATGTTGCTTAGGTCACGAAGATAAGCATCACATAGTGTATGAAGAATAATCTTTATGAAAGTTGCTTAGGTCTAGAAGCTAATCACGTATATAGATGAAGTGATTGTTGAGTATTGCATAATGAACGTTGCTTAGGTCAAGGAGCTGAGCTTAGCACAATATGCTTTGTATGATTACAGATCTTTGATAAATGTCGCTTAGGTCAGGAAGCTAAGCAAGTATACAATGTTTCTTTCAATGAATGTCGTCTTGAAACAAGATTTCATGATATGGGGTTCCTAAGGGAAGGAGGATATGGTCATGTATATGTGAGTTATGTGTGAGTGATGTGTGTGTGAGTGATACTAAGGTGAGGCTGCAAAGGCTATGGTGATGGAAAGAGATGTGAGAAGAGTCTAGATGATAACTCTTTAGGCTAGGTAGGCTAAGTGACGTGGGTTCAATCCCCCAAGTCTAGCTCTATATGGGTAGGGATAAGCATTGGAAATGTTTTGACTCGATCATGTATAAATATGAATGTGAATATGGTTGTACCTCAATGTGAAGTTGCCTACGTATCCGTTAGGAATTAGGCCAAACTTAGCTCTAGCCGAACTTTGCACAAGTGTATGTATACCTCAAAGAGGTCTTTCAAGGGTTGTAATGTGGTTAAGTTGATGGTTTATAGAAGAAAAGGGTAAAAGGCTTAAGACCCGAGAGGATCCCTAAGATGTGTAATTGTGAATTTGAAAATTTTGAATTTTGCAATTTAATTTTCAATATATTTTTTTTTTAATTCTTTTGAATCAATGTGGGCAATCTCAGATCATGTGGTCCATCACTCACTTAGCATTACATTCATCATATTTCTCAGGCACGGTACCAAGCACTCGATGAGAGACGCAATTTGAGACGTATTCATATCAAAGACATTGGAACAACATCTAATCTTTATCTCTCTCTTTTTTTTAGTGTTTGTCATCATTGTCATATTTTTTCAATTGAAAGTGAAGTTCTTCCAATTAAACAGGCACCATGGTTTGAAAATGAATACTTATCAAACTTAGGTTTGATGGAGTGTTAGAATATTTTATAAAATCATTCGAATCACTTTCCAAAATATGTCTCATTTCCAAACGAAAAGTTAAGGTGAGACCTATATTTTTGTAGCCCCTAAGTGTAGACTTAGGTGGCTTTTGGAATTCATGTATACATATGCTAGGAGATTTTTTTTTTTTTTTTTTTTTATATGTTTTAAGCCTTAGGATTTGTATTTTCAATAATGCAATTTTGCATATATTTATCATGAATTGTTTGATCAAGTAGGAAGTAATGTTCTTCCCTTTCTCATTTAAAGTTATCAAAAATGGTTCGTAATAAGCTTTGCATGACATTGATTTTGTAATATAATTAGCGTGTTCAAATCATAAGTAGAAGGAAGTAGGTATGTCATATCTTTTTGAGCCCCAAAGAGAAAAATTTGTTACCATTTTTTTTTGCCAATGGAAGGGATCATCCCGACTTACCCCCCAAAAAAGAAATGAACAAAAAAGATGGATTTGCGTAAAAAAAAAGAGGGGGGGGGGAGGGGGGGAATCCAACTTTCCCATAGAAGAACAAAGAAAGAAAATTAGACATGTTTTCGAAAAGCAAGGTTAGTAGTTGAATCACAGTGATGCCTTTGGCGGTGAGGTATACTTGTAATAGCGATAACTATCATTTTTCATGTAGAGATCATGTTTAATCAATGTTCCTCTCTTAGAGAAAATGAATATGTCCCACGCAATGGCCAAATTAATTGCTCATGATGAATTAGCTAATGCTCAAGAGTTGTAAAAGACATCTAAGTTTGACGTCTAGGCTGTCGATATATCAAATCAATTTACTATATTAACTCGTTTTAATTTCTTTCTAGGAAATGTATATAGAACTTGAATCATCTTGGTAATAAGTAACCCTATTATTAAAAGAAAATAAGATGATTGGTTTTTTTAAAGTGATAGTCATCTTATTTTTCTTGGCAAAATATATGGAAAACATCGAATTTAATTTAATTTAATTCGATTGCTTTATTTAAACGATGTAATCAAGCCAATGGCTATCAGATCATCCAATTTTATTTTTTATTTTGTAATTATTTCTTAGCACTTCATGCACTTTATGTATGGGCATAACTACTCAATAGTAGGTCCATATGTGCAAAGGCGTAAAGTGGGTCATATTTTTGTGGAATGATGGTTTTGGTACATGGTTATGGTCTACCTCAAGGAGGGCCTTTCCAGGGTTGTAACGTGGCTAGGCTCAAGGTTAAAAAAAAATTGGACAGGCTCTAGTATACTCTTTTAATCCCTTACTTTTGGTGCTTCTTAAATTAAAACCTTTCTACTTTGTATGAGCATTCCTACATTAGGTGCTTTTTTCCTTGTCTTCTCTCTCTGTTTTTCTTTTTTCTTCTGTTCCATTTTTTCACAATTTGATTTTGGGTTTAGAATGATTTTTCTTTTGCATTGTATCTCTCCTTTTTGGGTTTAGATTAACTTTGTGTCTCCCTCTTATGTTTCATTCCCCCAATTTTTCATTTGTATCTCTTTGCACCATTCCCATCCCAAGGTTTGGATTAATGTAGGTTGAATAAGTAAGGCTCAATTAACAAGGCTCAAAAGGGCCGCCAAAAAAAATGGACTTGTTCTAAAATTGAAAACATGGGATTATCTTCGTGAAGTTTCAAGTTGCCTCCTATGTTGGTGAAATCATCATATCCGTTATTTGTGGGCCAAAGATGGGCCTCTTTTCACTCGATAAATTTTTTAAGCCAAACAAATCAAGATTCTTAAAGTGTTGAGTATGTATGCCTTGTTTGATATTGCCTGTTTGTATGTGTATTTCATTTAATTCAAGTTGATAACAACAAAGTGATTGAAAAGAGAATAAGATAGACGTACTTGAAAATATAATTTTTTATTCGCTAATTAATGAGAGTACAAAATAAGTAGATTCAACAACATAAATATCTTAGTCTATCATATAAAAGGAAAAAAACAAAACAAGACCTAGGGTGCTACATCTTGAATTGTCGACAACTTCTTGAGATTGCGTCTTTGAGCTTTGTCCGTTTCCAACGTAGGTGAAATGCTCTCTAAAAATCTAGTCCGTCTATATGATTCATGGTTTCATTTATCAAGTCCCTTTCAATTAATGTTCTCAGACTCCCCATAGTATAGACTTTACGAAATGTGTCTAAACCAAGGTATTGTAAATGACACTTGTATGGTGGAAACATATTGTCTATGAACTTTATTTGGGACGAGTTCATGATCCAGAGGTCTTTGTGAAAGAAGATCAACCTTTAATCGCAACCTGGGAAAAGAAGCCAATGAAGCCTTCTTCTTCCCCTTACTTGAGTAATTCAAGATCGCGCAAGGTAGTTTTAGGCTCGATGTTATCTCCATATTGGGCTAAAAACGCTTATGACACCACGTCATCACCCGAAGTGGAAGCTTGTTTTGCATCAAGGTTATAAAACCATGATCAAACAGCTGGCTCAAATGAAAAAGGAAAAGTACATGCATATAAGCTATGCTCATTAAGTGAGTCCTAGGATTGTCTGTAACCTTTGAAGTTGGTAAATCCATAGTCAATAAATTTTCTGGGAGAGTCTTACCACTAGGTTGTAGTGCAAGCTCATAATTGAAGACCTTAGTCCCCGAGCTAGCTCGAAGGACAAGTTTCTCTAAGGCCTCTAGTTTTTTCAGCTCTTGCTTTTTCTTGCAGAATATTTTCTTTTTCTTTATCTGCTTTTATTTTATCCTTTTCTTCTTTTTTGGTGTGGAGGTGGTTGATAGATTGAAGTTTTCTTCTCCCTTAATGACAATAACAAAACACCAGTTTTCTTGAAGTTTTGTAGAAATATAGTAAGTTTGTTTTTCATCTCATCACGAGGAATGTCAACGATACTATCAATCGGGTTTTGGGGTACTTTGTAGTTTTCTAAATGCAAACCATATGTAAAGTGCTTGAGGAAAGATACTTAGATATCACGAATGTTGATGAGAGGACAAATATTTTGCAAGAATATATTATCGCCAAAGCTGCGTAAGCTCTACTGCCGATGTAACACCCCCAAATCTCCCTCTACGGAAATACCAGTGTAATACGTTTAATTATACCGTGGAGATAGACTTGGCCGTATTACAGCCGCGTGATTACGCAAGGCTACCAAGACTTACTAAATAAAAACCAATACTTTGCAGCGGAAAACTTCAATACTATTTCTTTATTAATAACAATCCATAAATAGTAACCATAGTTATGAGTACTCAAAATAAAATACAAAGACCAACATTCGTAATCTAGGTGAAGACATTCACGGGACTCCATATGCTTAATTATTGACTCCACTTGAAATTAGTCAACACTTCTTACCAAACAATAAACAAGGCGAACCAAAACAAAAAAGAAATACGGGTTAGCAAAATATGCTAAGTACGATAAGTGCAAGATAATGTAAACTCAATTTGTTCGCAAACATGCTTTTAAAACCAGTTCCAATAAATAATCCAATAATTCCACACTCATGATTCAAAACCAACTCTCAATATTCTCAAACCAATTTCAATAATTCAATAAATATGATTTATAAAACCAATTCCAATGATTCAATATTCAAATAATAGTTAATAAAACCAATTCCTTTAAAAACCAATTTCTTTTAATCCAATTCCTCACCCAAGTGTACACACCTCCCAAGCTAGTCTCCTTATATTACAAGGCTATTCTTGATGAAAGACCCGGTCATACAAAGTCCAAGGCCTTATCAAACCAAATCCGCATAGTGGGATTACTAACATGCTTGTAAAACTTTAATAATAATAATTCAATTCAATAATCCTTTTAAATCCAATAATTCCAATATAATTCAAACTCCATTTTATTCAGTTCAACATGCTTTCAAAATCAACCTCTCAATAAATACTTGAGAATAAAATCTCATATTAATAAATTTTCAAAATCAATAACTCTTCTTTGAAAAACCTTTTATTTAATTCAACAAACTTTTCTAATCAATTCCTTTATTTAAACATAATATGTAATTCTAACCATTCTAAACATGATTTAAAAATCAATCATTCAAAATACTTTTATTGACACAAATATTAAAATCAATACCTCCAAACACACTTTATTTCATAAATCATAATTCAAATCAATTTAATTCAATCACCAATAAATCATATAAAACATGTTATTCAACCAATCACTTTTAAAGTTATCTAGCCACTAGGGATGGCAATTCAGTGCGGATCCGACCCTACTCCGCCCCGATCCGAGGTAAAAAAAATCCGCTCCGAGTCTGAGAAAAAAATTATTCGAGTTCGACTCTATTAAAATAATCCGACTCCGAGTCGGAGGAGGGTCGGAGTCGGATCCTACAAAAAATCCGAGAAAAAATCCGACTCCGACAAATGTCCGACTCTGACAGATTATTCGACTCCGACTCCAATAGATAGTGGTTTTTTTTGGGTCATGGTGGCATTGGGTGTGGGTTGTAAAGGCCCAAATAGCCCAATTTCTCAAATTATGTTGATTAACGAAAAAAAACTCGGAGTTGGGTCGGATCGGAGTCGGAGGTTGGATATTGAAGTCGGAGTCAGAGTGGGATGTTGGATGTTGGATGTCGGAGTCGGAGTTGAATTTAGCCTCCGACTTCCTATCGGGTCGGAGTCGGATTTAGCATAATCCGCTCCGAGTCCGACCCGTTGCCATCCTTACTAGCAACCTAAAAGTACCTTGATTCCGAATATTAATCAACACTTCACATTGTAAAGTTTAATTACGAATACACCTTGCAAATAACATAACCATAAGGCATAACATAAGCTCAAATCTAATATGCATGGACTATAAAGCTCTTTAAAATAATACTTTAATATAAAGTTATAGCTTTGAAATAGGTATTTGTATTTTAAAAAAATAACCATGAAGATAAAGGAGTAGGATTAAAGAGAATTGAATTTTCGTTGGAAAGAATAGGCAAAACTTGCAGAGGCTTCAATATAACTCCGAATTGGGTGATTTTTGAGTCTAACCTCAAGGATTTTTTGAGAGGAACAATCTTCCGTGAAGCATCAATACCCCAAAAACTGACCAGAAGTGTCGAAAACTGGTTTCAAAGATAAACGGAATGATTTAATTTGTGTAAAAAGAGGAGAAGAAAAGTATGAAAAGGTTTAGGGAAAAGAAGAAGAAAAGAGAAGAAGAGAATTAGGTTTTTGGTGTGAAGAATATGAGAGGTATGAAGGGGTATTTATAGGATCATGAATGAGAAAATTATAAATATCTAGGAATTCAAGTTCTAGAAGGGGCAAATGCTCTGCAATAATTTAAGTCCTCCAAAATGCACTTTTATTACTTGGGTCACTATTCTGGACAGACTTGCAACCTGTGATAGATTGCAGAAGTTTGGGATAGTGTGTGATCAGTTGTGTGTGCTGTGTGGCAATGTAGATGAAACCAGATATCATCTTTTCTTTGTTTGTGAATTCTCATATGAAATCTGGAGCTCTCTTTTGTGTTGGTTAGCAATTCAGAGGACTGAAGGGGATTGGCTGGTGTAGGGAATATTTCAAGCATTATGACCCTAAGCTTGAACCCCACTGTGATCATACACTAAAGTATGGTGGCGTTCCAAAGAGAAGAAAGTTAGAGCAAAAGAGTCGCCAACAAGTTTTAGGAACTTGTAAACCAATCACGAGGTGAAGGTTACACCCCTTAAACGATCCAGGAGATCGTCAACTCCAAAAGGTCTTGAACCAAATAGGGTTCGGGGATGAGGGTACGAATCCAATCTATAAAAGAGAGGACCCGCCCTATAAAATAGGCCTCTACTTTATTCTACTCGTATTCATGTGCGCTTTTCGACTAACATGCAATCATTAGATTAACCCTAAACCTGTTTATCTATGTTGGTTGAATATTAATGCACAAATAAGACTATTATTGGCGATCACTTGAATTAAAATCATATTAGCCTTAACAAAATTATTAATTATCTTATTAAGCGTGATTTCAAGTACAAATTCCCTTTAACAAGCATAAAAGGTGTGATCAAGCAATAATAATAAAACAACATAATAATCATAATCATAATAATCAAAATCATGTTAATAATAATAAGGCATAATGAAGCTTAATAACAATAGCAAGATCCTAGGCATGATACTAACAAGATTAATAACAAATCCTAGCATGTCACTAAACAACAAAGATCAAAGCTTTAACCTAACATGGTACTAACATGCTATTAGAAAGAATAAAAACACCCTAAACATGATACTAGAAAGCAATAAAAACATCCTAACATGATACTAGGAATATTGAATAATAATAAACATGATTTCTGCATTGAAAGAGAGTAATAAGATTACATACTTTGAAGCCTCGTACCTCTTTCTATTAACAAAATACACAAGTTAGTAAACTTCAATGAAAATAATAAATCAAATAATTAAATTAAATAAAGTTTAAACTAGATTTGGACCAAACCCTCAGAAAATATTAAACCTTGCACGTCTAGGGTGAAGGCAACTTCGAACTTGGCTAGATGATTCTAAATCTTGTGTATGCGGAATTGTGTTTAAAAGGTTGGTTGGTTTAGAAAGAGAGAGAAAGAAAGCATATATTGCTCAAGAGAGAATAGAGAGAATTGGGTGATTCTGAATGAATGAAAACGGAGGTTCGAGACCCTATTTATAAGGAAAATAGTCCGGAAAAGCATAGAATTTGATAAGGAATAAAACTACACGTTGTCGCCAGAAATACACGCTGTCGCCAGGCCACAGGGTCTGTCGCCAGGCGACAGACTTTGTCGTTGGCGACAGCCTGGCTTTCACGCGCTTTCCACGTGGAATCTGATCTTTAACCAAATTTGATCTACGGAATCCGTACAGAAGCTAAAAACATATAATTAAAGATAATAATATAATAATAATATTTTATTCTAAATAAAAATCCATCTTAAAATAATTATTAAATCTAATAATATTAGAATTTAAAAGAACCTTCTAGAAACTTCTAAAAAGTTATAATTAATCCTAATTATTTTAGGAATAATAATTAACATTGGGCCCTCCTGTAGATCACTGGGCCGTATGTAAATAATGAACCGGGCTCAGTTTAGTATTTTGGCCATAACTTCCTCAATATTCATCGGAATTGGGCTTATAATATATCGTTGGAAAGGTCTTTTCGAACCCCATCCAACTACACTATTATTGGACCCTTATTATAAACCAAAATAAACTGGTTTGGCTATTTTTAATAAATAGAGTTGTTTTCAAAAACAGAGAGAAGAGAATTTTAATAAAAACTAAACCGCAACACTTGACTTTTCCACACTTAACCTCATTCGATTATGGTTCGATGTGAAAGGCATTCATCGCTGGGTTCGGTTTTGGGGAGACACAAATGGGTGTCTACAGCAGGGTGTTCTGCAATCTACTCACTGTCAATCCAACTCATCAGCAAGCTGTATTTTCAGAATGTGCATTTCAATTGCAGTTTACTTCATTTTGAGGGAGAGGAATGCTAGGAAGTTCCAGCAAGTTAAAATGAAG
The DNA here is from genome assembly GCF_948465745.1 of Chenopodium album. Taxonomy (NCBI): domain Eukaryota; kingdom Viridiplantae; phylum Streptophyta; class Magnoliopsida; order Caryophyllales; family Amaranthaceae; genus Chenopodium; species Chenopodium album. The sequence goes on along the minus strand of NC_137858.1, from coordinate 32,104,630 downwards.
CTTGATGAGATTGTGAGAAAGATAAAAAATGTTATTTACTCAAGGTGTTTTCAAGTTAGGAAATTAGCTTGTACAGTACCCTAGATGATGTCTTCTGGGTTTTGGCCTATTTTGTGCCTCTTGTTGCTGGTTGTTTGTATAACCTTAATTGGTTATCAGAGAAGAAACAACGACCTTCAGGAAGCCACTTTCCCTTCGGTTAGAGCTGTCTGTTAGTTCCGATCCTCTCTTTCTGGCCTAGCCTACCGCTCCGTGGGCTTCTATCCCCTGGTCGTCTTCAAAGGATCTCTCAAGAGTAAAAATATCTCTCCCCTTCTTCTGGCATCACAACCTATTCTATTCTCTACTCTTTACCAGCTTCTGAAACAAGTTCTACTGCCAAGCTAGTGGGATCGATCTCTTCTACTATTGTCTTTCCTTTGAATCTTGATAACCTTACCCCGGAACAAATTAAGCTTCCTGGTCCCGACATGACTGACTGGGCGAGGAAGAACAGCGGAGGCAACCTCCACTCGGATCAACTACCTTTACTTTAGAGATGGGAAAGGAGTAAGAACTGATAGCCATTTCCCCTGAGCCAGGCGAGATGAAATTCATGCCTTTAGAATACCCTACCCACCAACCAAGAAAACGACTGCACGTGACGTGAGCGCAACTAAGAAAGCGGTAGCTCATCCGTTGCTTGTTGGTATAACTCACTTAAAGGAAAGCATTAGCTACACAACTTGCTTTAGCAACTGTGCTTCCTTCTAGCTGGCAGGCTGTCTGTCTGGTTACAGAAAGGCAGGCAGTTGCCTTGTTTCTTACTTGCTAAGCTAAGATTGCTTTGCTTCCTTAGCTTTCATTCCTTAATGCTCAGTAACATGATGGAGATCGAGAAAGACGGTTTATCGAACTAGCCTTTCCCAAAGGCCAGTTCATTCAACTAGGGGTGAAAGTTCGGATTTTGGTTTGGTTTATAGGCCAAACCGAAAACAAACCACCCTATTTCGGTTTTATGATTTTGCAAACCACACCGCACCACTTAAGAAAAGAAAGAAAACCACTTAAATTTCGGTTTTCCTTAAAAAAATCGAACCACACTGAATTTTCATCGTAAACATCAAATATTGCAAAAAATCGAACTAAACCACACCAATCAAAACCGATCCAAACAAAACCAAACCAAAGCAGACCATACAAACATAATTAAACAAGTTTTAACATCAAAGTTACAAATCAAAACCAAACCAAACTATTCCATACAAAACAAGTTTTAATATAATTTAACAACTTTTAACATAACAACAGCAGATTTTTTCCAAAAAAAAAATAAAATAATAAAAATAATAAAAAAAAATAACAGCAGCAGAATGGCAGAACTGTAGGCCAGCAACAGTAAGCTTTCATAAACACAACATCAGCATGAGTTAGGAGAAGAAGGGGCATCACTATAGCAGTAAGGAGAAGAAGCAATTGAACAATTGAGCTTCGCAAATAGGCGAAATTGCAATTGACCTTTGGACGGTGGAAGGTGATAGGTGGTCGATGGTCGGTGGACGGTCGCCGGTGGAATGGAGTATGAGTGTATGACTGATTTGGAATTGAGAGTGAGGGAGAGTGAGAGGCAGAGAGAGAGGGGCTGAGAGAGTGAGAAATGATTAGGGTTTTTTTTCTTTATATACAGTGTAGAAATGGGCTAGGGTTTCGTTGGGATTGGGCCGATATTTCGGTTCTGTTTCGATTTTTCGGTTTCTTATTTTCCGAAACCGAACCATTTAATTTCGGTTTCTGGTTTTTACAAACCTAAACTGAACCACTTTAGAAAAAAACCGACCCATATTCCTTAATTGGTTCGTTTTCGCTTTGGTTTGGTTTTAAACCGAATTTTTTTCACCCCTACATTCAACCTCAGGCTTATTCTTCATTCTGTTATGTGGGCATTCTTTTCTCGTAGGTTATGACAGCTTAATTGAACCTCAAACGTCAGTTATAGCTTTCATAACTACGCTTTCAGTCGTTATAAATGCAGTCTATGACGGTGGTGAGGAGAGAGAGAAGGCCCTCGTTAGTTCTTCGATGTACGGAATGGTACGGAAGAGGAATGGAAAGAGGGAAATGGGATCTTCTTTCTCTAGATTCATTCCCTCCCTCATCCTTCCCATTATTGTATGGTTCTATATGAAAGCAAAGAAGACAAAAATAAGAGGAAAGGGACATAGATAGCTATGCAGCAATAGCCATTACTGCCCTCAATTTTATAGATTCTTTTCTCTAAGTATATATACCCTGTTTGCAATCCTTTAGAGGAAGAAGCGGGTTTCCGATAGTGCCCCTTCAAACTCGCTACTATAACAAATAGGACAATATTAGTGGGATAGGTTACAGCATAACCAGCGAAGCCATACTCTGGTTTTACGAAATTAAAGCTTCAACGATGTTTCCTCTCATAACCAGGGGTAGATATATACGATATGGCTTCTATTCTTACTAATACCCTCATGATCTTCCCAAGGCTATCCTACGCAACAATCGAATATGATCTATTGTTAGACTACGCAAATTGATGAGGGAACAGAGATCGGGATGGAATCACCTTTCCTTCTTCGTCTGCCTAAGATAGAGTCTCGTTTTTCTAAGAGAAAAGGGGGTGGACTACTGAAATGTATCTTCTTTTTCAATGTTATTCATTGGTGGGTCTATTGATCGTAGAGGAATGCCCACAGTCCTACCTTTGTTCCAACTAGGCCTTTGTAGCTTTTTTTTACTGAACAGTAAATGAGCATTCCCTGTGCTGGAATGAACAACCTAGAAAGAAGAATTAAAGATTTGATTTTGTTGCACCGATATTAAAGCTAGAGTGAACTAATCGGAACTCAATAGACTCGATCTTGACCTTACTTTATAGCCTTTTCCCTATCGCACTGCCTGATGAGATCTGAAGCTGACCTAGGAGTTATCTTATTAGGGGCTCGGGGAGTACCATGAGTTGATGTCTAGAGAACTATTCTTATAGGACCGGACTAGGGAAAACCTATCCCACACCGGAGGAAGAGAAAGCCCCCTTTAACAAGCCAGCTACACACCTTGTTAAAGCATGGAAAGGTATCCAGAAAGCACAGTAACAACTATGAGATAGATAGGCACCCGGGAACCTAATACCCGCTTCTACGGATTAAAAGTAGCCAGCTATAGGGCAGAACTCAAGATCTACGAATAGCCGCGGGCAAGCACCTTTAACAAGCAAGTAGCTAACTTCCACCTTACTTAAGAGCAAAGCGCGAAAGTCTTTGCCTATAGCTTCTACTTCTACTTAGCAGCCCAAATAAAGTACCCCTCCTTAAATAGGCTAGTACACAAGCTAGTATACACGCATTTGCCCGATATTGCTTTAACAGACGCTTTACCTCCTGGCATGGGACATTTTTTCATAATGAACGGATAGAGTGAGTTCACATCATAGGTATCCTCAATGGTATCCACATTTTTTCATAATGAACGGATAGAGTGAGTTCACATCATGGGACATTTCTACCAAATTGCTTGTAAGCGTCTGTATGACCTCCATAGTATCCACGACGAATGAAGGTATCTTCATTCCGATTAGGGATGTGGATTGGGAATTTATTATCATCGTAAAACTTCTGGCGAAAGATTTTAAGAGCCATAGCGGAACAAGTGAGCACACTCATAATGTCCACCTTGTAGTGTGTCCAATACAACCTTTGGGCATTTCGCATTACACCCCCAAGAAGACGTATGTCTTGCTCCATATACATTAACACACTAGCTCTCATCTTACCCACAATTTCGACTGTCACTTTTTTACGACCAAAAGAACCCTTTCTACCAAGACCAGGGTATAGACTCTTAGCAAGGCTATCTAGCCTTCCCGGAAGGAGATGCGGAGAGTCACAAAAGCTAAAGATTCTTTTATTACCCACGTATATTGCTAATTCATAAATTATATTATTCCTCATAAGAGGTTTTATCCTAAAATTAGAATGATGTAACGCTAGGTGCTTCAGGATAAAAATCCCATCGAATCGTGAGAAGTTTGTGGAAGTATACGGTTTGTATTGCTAGGTTTTGTTTAATAATTGAAATAATCCTATGTATAAAGTCGCTAAGTAACTTAGAGCTCCTTGCTTGAAAGCTTTTCAAGACTTCTGAAGTGTAATCCTCGCTGAAGTATGAATCGATTCGACTATTGTTTTTGATGTTATCACTAGGATGAACCATCATAACAACGGCAGCATACGGTTGGTGAATTTCATCAAGTAAAAGAGTCTCAGTGTCGGCAACCAAGGACGGGTTTAACTCCTTAGAATTGCATTTAACAGGAGTTATACTGCTGTAATATGTTTTCTTACGATTTCTTATCTTTTTAGGTGTAATCGTTGGCAAAGAACCGACCTCTACTTGATTACAAAGGGCCTCCTCTAGTTGTTTAGTTCTGTCATCAGAAGAAAAGGATAGAATATTGATCTTTTTACCTGCCTCTGTGTAGAAGCGAATCCCGACTCTAGGCACTAGTTCCCCCACGTATGCACCTTTATATAAAATACGACTATAAATATGAGCCAAAATTACCTTTTGGTCTTGTCTTCAAAGATAGACTGGAAGACAATGTTGTTTAGAACCTGAATTCCTGGATAACTAGAATGGTCATTAGAATAATTTAAATTAAGGAAATTTTTGATATTAAGGTGATTAAGAATAATAGAATTTAGGAAAGTGTGTTTGTCATGAAAATAATATGGCAAAAGAGATTACTTGGGGAATAATCAAAGATGAAATAAGGTAGGAAAATATGATGATCAAATATGCGTAGATGGAAAATAAAAGTTAAGGAAAATAATAGATTTAAGGGAGATAATTAAAAATACAATTTACCAAAATAAGCTACCCAAAAATCAACCAATATGGCCGAAAATTTTGAGCTTCCATAGCTAAAATTTTCGGACCACTTTAGTAGTATTTAGGAAAATTATTTTCCTAGATTTAAGGATTAAAAATAATTTGTAAATAATATTTATTGTATAAAATAATTAATTAAGAAAATATCAATTATTCACTAAATATAATAACTAAGAAAATCATATTTTTTACACATAGAAAATTTGAAACATCATAGGAAATTTCGGCTCTTTTAAATAAATAATAAAATATAATTTTGTTTAATTAAAATATCCAAAATATATAAATAATCATGTTTTTAAATAAAAATGAATGGAATAAATCTTATCCAAAATCCAAAAATAATAAATTGAGTTTTAAAATACTTTTGGCGCCAAAATTTAAAATTATTTTGGCTCCAAAATTAAAAGAGTAAAATAAATTACTAAAATACCATTTTAAGAAAATACTAATTAATTAATTAATTAGAATAAACATATTACAGCCGAACACCCCCACAATTTATGTACATAGTTTCACGTAATTTGTTAATATAAATAATTTTAATATAATTTATTTCATGTTGATTACTCACTATATCATACATGTTTTTTATGTAGATTGTGACTGATTTATCTGCAAGGAAAATCATGAGTCTGTTGGAATGATTCAAACTAGTTCTTGTAGTTTAGTATATGAACATGTTATTAGTTAATGAGTTAGTTTGAAATTTACTAGTCATCAACATGTTTCATTTAATTGAGAAGTATTAGGAGTAAGTGAGTTCACTACCTACACTAGTTTTTATTAGTAACCTGGTTGAGCAGAAATGTTGAAAGGTAGTCAGAGAAACATAATTAATGGAATTCAATAGATTCTAAATGTAGGAACAAGATGAGTGGAATAATGGTTGGAACACTACAAGCTAAGCTAAGACCCATTGGTCTTTGTTGTGCTGTTATAATAGGGTTGTGATTAGTATAGTGGAATATAGTGACAGTATGGGATTTTTTAATGGCGGTCTTAACTCTCCAGATAACTATCTTTTGTTAATATAAAAGCAATGCCAACCTAGTATTGTTTCATGCCCTATAGATGTAGAATTTGTACATCAGGTATTGAATGACGGTTTAAGACCACGGTATTCGATTACTGATTTTACATATCTTTGTGACATGATCATGAAAATCCATAACATATCAGATTTAATGATCTACCACGCATTTGGATCGATTTGTACAAAGACATTTATGATTATTCTCATGAGTTTTTTTTTTAAAGAGCAATCAAAATTTTTTAAATCTAGAAGGTTCGAAGGGTCTTTTATAAATTATAAAAGAGCACCCTCCAGAGATTTGTGCTATTGGCTTTTATATTAGATTATTGGAATTTAGGGGTCATTGCGATAGTGTTTGTTGTTTTATATGTCATTAGTTGCAAGATGTTTAAGTGGATGTTGATCTTCGAAATTGAATTGCTATGGGAAGAACTTAGATCAAGCGATAGGAGCGTATTCTCATTTCAATATTAAAAAGATTAGGGAACTTCTCAATGGTACTCTTAAGGTTCCTTTTTTTCTCAACGGTAAACACTAAAGAAACAAATTATCAATGGTAATCTTCAATTAGTAAAACTAATTCAGTGGTATCATTAATGACATTAATTCATAATTATTAGCTTAACCCTAGTTAACTAAAGGCAAAATGACTAATATAACCCTATTAATTAGATAAAAAATTAAAAAAAAACCCTTGCCACCCCAGCCACAACCCACTGCCAGCCCCTCTCCCCTGTCAGCGGCGGCCACGGGCGGCGATCCCTCTCCCGCCCTTCTCCTGGCGCCGGCGCGGCGAGCCTCTCCTTCCTCGATTCCCTCTCCTTCCCTCGATTCCCAGCCCAACCACCATCTCCTTCCCCCGATTCCCTCTTCTTCCCTCGATTTCCAACTCACGCAAATCAAACATGTGACAAAACCTCCGACGAAGATCTAGAAGCAAATCCCATCAACCCCTAACGAAAATCCCGACATGGCAACCCACCTCCCCTCTTCCACGTTTTGCTCGATCTCCTACCTCGATTTTTGGTTGAAATTTCTAGGGTTTTGGGGGGGAAATTTTTAGCTTTTGATTTGAATTTTTAGTCGTTATTTGCCCGATTCAGGGTATTTTAGGCGGGGTTTTCATCGATTTTTGCTCCAAAATGGGGTTGGCCTCGAATTTGCTCGAATAAGAGGGTTTTGGCTTAGTGTTTTTGGGGGTTTCGGTGAAATGCAGGTTGGGATGAGGAGGTGGAAGGAGGGTTTTGAAAATGGCGCTGGTGAAGACGAGGGATTGGGTGGTTCAGGGGTTGCAACGGTAAGGGGGATGGAGTTCAGCCCGGCGCCGAGGAGGGGATTTTGGTGGTCACGACTGGCGCCGGCCGCCGGGATAACGGGTTGGGGCTGGGCGGGCAGGGGGTGGTGGGGGAAGAAGTGGGTGTTGTATTTTTTCAATAAGGGTATTTTAGGCATTTTTCTTTTAAAACATTAACCATGGTTAATATTTCCTTAAAATGTTACCATTGAATAGTTTTACTAATTAAAGATTACCATGGATGATTTGTTTTTTTAGTGTTTACCATTGAGAAAAATAGAAACTTCAAGAGTACCATTGAGAATTTCCCAAAAGATTATGAATCAATCTGTTTTATATCAAGTTGATTTAACGTCCAAATTCTTCGTTTTAATTACACTTCTAAATATTGTACCAGCTTTCTTGTAAAAATTGATAATGTTTGTACTGCGATGGGACATGTAATTGTTCCTTCTTCGATTCAGTTAGTGTTAATCTAATATTTTGCACCATTATTTCTTGTAAAAATTAATAAAATTGTTGATGTGATTGGATGTTTATTTAATTTATTCTTCCTTTAATTCAGTCACGTCGTACATTGTGCAGTTTTTTTTTTGTAAAACTGATAAGACATGTCTGTAATGTGGTCTAATTTTCATGCAATTATTCTTCTTCATTCGATTCAATTATGTTAAATGTTGTACGTCATTTTCTGATAATTGATAATATTGGTGATAAATTCTATGCTATCACAAGATTTACAGGGATTTGAACTTTGAATAATTGTGATATTCTTCCTCTTTCATGAGTAATAATCTCATTCTTTGGTGTAAATTTTTTAGGTGCAAACCCCAATTTCTCATATTGAGAAACAAAATTGTATCTCAAATTAGCACATTTGTAAATAAAACCAACCTTTATAATATTTTTTTTGTTTGTACTTTCTAGCTTTTAAGTGTTTGTCCTCCTTATTACTCTATTATTGGGTTGACTCCAATACTCCATGGTTCAATGCTTGACATTACTTGGTAACTCGTTGTCCCCTATCTTCTTTACCCTCCTCCGCCTTTCCGGTGGCTTTGTCCTCGAATCAAACGAAAGCCCGAGGAAAATTAGAGAAATTAGGGCATGGTTAACCCTTAAGGGCAAGGTTTGTCTTCCTTCTCCATTGAAGTTGTTCATGCTTTTCAATTTCTCCATTAAAGGTTTTTAATTTCTGTTAATGGAGGTGAGAGAATGGATTAAGAAGAAGAACAAACGGAGGAAGAGAAGGCTAGATTAAGATCAATTTACAATATAAACCCCACTTACGTACTCGATCAAAATGACAAAATCAAATACCCCTTTGAAATACTTGTGCTGTTGCAGACACCTAATTATGTCTCCCCAAAAACCAAACTCAGTGATGATTACTTTTCACGTCGTTGATTATCAAGCAAGGTAAAATGTGGAAGAGTCTCGTGAATTCCCTTTTTTAAAATTATCCATTTCGTGACCTATTTATAAAAACGTCCAATCCAGTTTAGTTTGGTCCATAATATGGGTCCAATGATTGTGTAGTTGGATGGGGATTGAGAAAAGATTTCCAATGATATATTATAAGCCCAATTTCGAGTTATGACGACGAAGTTATGACCAAAATACTAAATTGGGCCTTATTTGAGCCTTACCTGCGTCCCCATGATCTTCAGGAGGGTCCGTTATCTTTTAATTATATTCCTAAAATCATTAGGACTTATCTTAATATTCTAGAAATATCTACAAGGTTATTTCAAGTTTTAATGGCATTAAGATTGATAATTATCTTATTTTTTGAAAAGATAAGGATTAAAGATTTCTAGGTCGAATAAAATAAGTGTTTTTAAAGGATTAAAAGTGATTTAATAAAGATAAGTACGGACTTTGGCGAACCCAATTTAATTGGAAGTTGGATTCCGTACGAAATCTCTATCGCATCGCATCACAATTAGGGATGTCATTGGGGCGAGGCGGGGCGGGGCGGATGTTGGACTTCCCATCCCCATCCCCACCTAATATTTTCATCCCCATCCCCATCCCCATCCCCATCCCCGCGGCGGGTCCAATTTTCATCCTTATCCCCGCCCCACCGGGTACAACTCCAAAACCATCCTCGCCCCACCCCCCACTTGGATATCCATCCCCACTTGATCCCCACCAAAGACCCGCCTAGTCCCCACCCAAGATCCACCTAATCTCCGTATCTCAAATATACAATCCTACATAATTAATACGAATTATAAAATAAAACATTCTAAACACATTTTTGTGTTATAATATAAGTGTCGTACAAAGTATTATAATTAATAGTATATTTCACGTAATTATTTTATAAATAATATAAAAGTATGTAATTTTGCTTTAAAAGATATATAGATGTGGGTATGAGGTGGGGATAAGGCGGGTGGGGCGGGGCGGGTACAATTAAAAATCCACCCCCGCCCCATCACCCATGGCGAGCATGGTTTTTATCCCCATCCCCGCCCCACCACCCGCCAAACCGAAACCCATCCCCGCCCCACTGGGGTGGGGATGGGGCAGGTTTCCTACTTGACCCGCCCCACTGACATCCCTAATCACAATGCAACCAACGCGCCGCGATACACTGGTGTCAGATATGCATTGTATCCCTTTACTCTTTTATCTGTGTAACTAACATTTTTTTTGCAGGTATCGGCGTATACAGAGTGATTTAGGATTGCAGAACATCTTAAATTATTCTCCGTCCCTATCGACTACTTTGACTATCGTTTTCAAAACTGACGTTTCTACAAACTCAGTCAAAGTGGGGGCTTCTGTAGACACCTAAAAATGTCTCCCCAAAACCAAGCCCGACGATGAACAACCTTTCACCGCCATTATTGGTCAGGTTGAGAATCTAATATTAGGAGTGCTTAATCCATATTTCAATCCCAATACATTTCATGAATCAACCCAGTTCTTAGCCCATTTCCCCAAACCGTAACTTATTTTCCTCTTTTCGTGTCTACATCACAAAGCCGAGCTGAACTGATTTTGTCGCCCTATATTTTTTATCCAAATATTATTTGGTTGGATAGGCCTTGAAATAATCTTTCTAACGGTATATCATAAGCCCCATTCCGATTTAAAACGAAGAAGATATGAGTAAAACGCTAAACTCGGCCCAAAATCGACACTCTTTAACTAAAACGGTCATATCGTAATATATAAAAATGATTTTAACCTGATTCTAATTGGGTTTGAAAGTAGACTTGATAATCTTTCCAACGATATATTATATGCCTTATTCCAAGTTACGGATCGAAAGTTATCATAGTTTAAACAGGTTTAGGGCTAACCTATTTATTGTATGTTGATCGAAAAGCTAACATGAATATGAGAAAAATAAAGTAGAGGCCTATTTAGGGCGGGTTCAATCTCTTTTAGGTTGAATTCGTACCATCATCCCCGAATATTCAGTCATGGTTCCAGACCACTGCGAAACCAGAGGATTTACAACAACTCTTTAGGATGTGTTGTAATTCACGAACAATTTGGAGGGGTGGATACCTCGGTATTCACTCAGAATTTAATGGAGACCTTTCTCTCTCAGATTGGATCCAAGATTATATCCGACTTTTTGTTATTCAGGATGGGCCTTTTAGTACTCACTTGGGTACCTTTGTTGGTACCCTTTGGAGTCTATGGTTATTTCGGAATTCGAGAATCTTCCGCGATTCTACTACTATTCATTCATTCGCTTCTCTGTTTGCAGAGATAATGGATTCTCATACAATCTTCCTCAACCACAATGCTTCTGGTATCCCCCCTTCTATTTCTTGGGGTTAAGCTGATACCTCTTGTACCTCGCCCCCGCCTGGGTTTTAAGCAGCTCAACTTGGATTGCTCGACCAAGGGAATGATTTACTTTCACTACAAATTTATGGTTCTTGGTTCAAAGATTCTCACCATGTTGGGATGGGGTGGTTCTTGGACAATGTTGACCCGTTGGATGATCGGATCATTGGTGGAAGCAACTTCGACAATTGTACTTTCGCCTTACACGCGGAGGCAATGGTGTGCTTGTATGGGTTACAATGGGCTTCAGATCGTGGGTTTCAGTCCCTCACGGTCTTCACTAATTCCTATAATCTGGTTACTCTTTTTTATTTTTTTTGGGGGGGGGGGGGGTGCGGCAGGGTAACATTAATTACCTCTGGCTCGTCACTAAGATCAAGCGGCTTGGCTCGACCTTTCGGTATTGCCGTATTCATAAGGTAGATTGTCAGTGTGTTCATCGAGCTCATGAAATTGCTGGAGAAGCAGCGGTTAATTTTATTTTCTTTTCTATTGATTTGTGGACTGTTTTTATCCTTTGTAAAAAAAATAATAATAATTTGTAACCAACTACTTAATTAAAGATGGCACTAAGTCGGGCTGACCCAAGGCCCGACACGGCTCAGCAAGACAAAAGTACGGCATGACATGTTATTGTTCGTGTGGGCGGCCGTCTTTATTTGGGAGAAGCACGATAAGGCACGACACGACAAAAATTATAGCATGCTAAGATCAATGCAATTTTGCTTAGGTACGCATGCCTGGCACAATGGCACGTGGGCTTGGGTCGTGCATGGGCCAACCTTATGAAAACTTCGGCTCAGAACGGCACGAAACTCGTGGGTCGAGCCATGGTTCAAGCCTAGCTAACCCCAAAGCACATGAGCCCGGCACGGCCCAGGCCAGAGCCATCTTTACAACTACTAAATCTATTGAATAAATTAAACAAATAAATATCTTTAGCTAAAACTCTTAAAACCTAAAATAGGGAAAAACTTTTTTAGTAAAAGGTGAAAACCCATAGGCGAAAATTCTAAAAATTAATTATAGAGATGGGAAGGCAAGTATTTAGTCTAAAGTATAAGAGAGAAAGAGAGAATCATTCGGTACCCTGAGACTGTGAAATCAGCCTTGTATTCTAGAGGAAATGAGAGGGGTGAGATCCAGAACCCTAGAAATGAGGCGTCGCAAAGAAGCAAATTGTCTCACCATGGCATAAATTGTCGTGGTACGGTATACATTGTCGTGGCGCGGTAAATTTGTCGTGACACGGTAATTAAATCGTGGCTAGGTATTCGACCTAGGACACGGTAATTGTCGTGGTACGGTATTATGTGTGTTATTTTTTTCAAACTGCAAATTTAAATTGGTATTTATACATATATATATATATATATATATATATGTATATATATATATGTATATATATATATATGTATATATATATATGTGTATATGTATATATATATGTATATATATATGTGTATATGTATATATATATATGTATATATATAATATATATAATATACATATACACATATATATATATATATACACACACACACACACACACACACACATATATATATATATATACACACACGTAACATGTTGAAACATTCCATTGTCCTAATAAAATATGAGAAAAGAGAGAAACTCAAATTTTCGACACTTTTTAACGTCCTCCTAGTATCCCACCAAAACTTGTTATGAGCCACAAAAATAAAATAGCCTACATTAAACAGCGTCGACAAACAAATATTTCGGCAGTTAAAAGCGTCGCGAAGCTCGACGCTTTAAAGCATCAAATAAATATTTAGACAGTAAATAGTGTCGACAATATTGACTCCTTAAAGCATCGAGAATTCTCGACGGCCAAATTCTCGACACTTTACCAAAGCGTCGAGAATAAATTTTTCGACGCTTTTTGGCGTCGAAAATTAGGGAAAAAAGCGTCGAGTTTAAGCGGGTTTTGTAGTAGTGAAATAGAGGTCATATCTCCCCTTTTTCAATCACCAACTCTCATCAAGGCTTACTTGATTTTCCTCTCTCTCTTTCTAAACCAACCCCTTTTTAAACACAATACCGCATACACAAGACTTAGAACATCTAGCCAGTTCGAAGTTGCCTTCGCCTTAGACGTGCAAGGTTGATATTTTCTGAGGGTTTGGTCCCAAATCCAGTCTAAACTTTTTAACTCTTTCTTTCAATTATTTAATTTAATTATTTAATTTTATTATTTTCATTGAAGTTTACTAACTTGTGTATTTTGTTATTAGCAAGAGGTACGAGGCATCAAAGTATGTAATCTTATTGCTTTATTCTTATAGAAAGCATGCTTATATTGTTTTATTAATTCCTAGTATCATGTTAGGATGTTATTATTGCTTTCTAGTATCATGTTTAGGGTGCCTCTTATTATTTCTTATATTATGATAGCATGTTAGTACCATGTTAGGTTTAAAGCTTTGATCTTTTATTGTTTAGTGACATGCTAGAATTTGTTATTAATCTTTTTAGTATCATGCCTAGGATCTTGCTATTATATTTAAGCTTTATTATTAACATGATATTTATTGTTATTATTATCATGATTTTGGCTATTATAATGCTTATTATTATTATTATTATTATTATGTTGCTTGATTTATTATTATTGCTTGATCACGCCTTTTATGCATGTTAAAGGGAATTTGTACTTGAAATCACGCTTCATAAGATAATTAATAATTTGGTTTAGGCTAATATGATTTTAATTCAAGTGATCGCCAATAGTAGTTTTATTTGTGCATTAATATTCAACCAACATAAATTAAACAGGTTTAGGGTTAACCTAATGTTTGCATGTTAGTCAAGGAGCGCACATGAATACGAGTAGAATAAAGTAGAGGCCTATTTTATAGGGCGAGCCCTTTCTTTTGTAGATTGGATTCGTACCCTCATCCCCGAACCCTGTTTGGTTCAAGACCTTATGGAGTTGACGATCTCCTGGATCGTTTAAGGGGTGTAACCTTCACCTCATGATTGGTTTACAAGTTCCTAAAACTTGTTGGCGACTCTTTTGCTCTAGCTTTCTTCCCTTTGGAACGCCACCATACTTTAGTGTATGATCACAGTGGGGTTCAAGCTTGGGGTCATAATGCTTGAAAGTTGTTTTACTTGATTGAATTGACTATGAATTGATTTTGTTGTTTGCATATGAGTCATCACCAAGTCTAAACCTGTAAATCACGTAAAGTGCAAGATGGATGAGCAATAAAACTCTGGATTGGTGCACATCTAGAGTAATGACAATCAGGGATTGGGGTACATGGGGTATTAGCCGTGTACTTTTCTCGAGGTTGTCTGATCTACGAGTCTCTTATTTCAATTATATTTCTTAAAACTAGGAGTTAGGTGAGATCTCATACTAACTACGGTCACGGAGTCGCGCCCGTGGTCGTTGGATGTTTATTGATGTTTCCGAAAGGAGGCATGGGGTTTTTCTTTATTGATGTTCCAAATGGAACATGGGTTGGACAACCTTGTCTATTGCTAAATCCAATGAGTAAATTGAAATGAATTAGCTATTATTATCTAGTCAAGTCTTAGTAATATAAATAGTTGAGTCATGTGTCGAGTCTATAAACTAATGATGCGTGATGATTGATTATTAGTAGCATGTTAAGGATTTCTTTTATGTTTTGCAGCTTGTATATACTCAGCTCAGCTGATTGCGTGCTTTTGTGTGTGTTTTTCTTTGGTCATGGCCTTCGCCTTTCAATGACCCTGTGACGATCCAATTTTTACACTTGTAATATTTGAGGAGCAATTTAACCACATGTTCTTACACATGCAGCATTCACATCACGGTTATGGGATTTTGAGTGGATAAGTTGGGTATTGTTCGCAGTTTATTTGTTTTCGCAAGTTTGAATTTATTTAAACTCTGGTTTTATTTATTTACTACGTTTGTTGGTTTTTGAATAAGGGCCTTAATGGTTCCATCTTGTATCACTGAAGTTGGTTTTATTTGTTGGTTTTGAAACCTATTTATAACTGATTTAGTTTTTCCGCTGCTAATATGTTATATAGCCTTAACGTTTGAACACGTGGCGGTAGCACGCCAGTAATTCTCTTGGATTTTGTTCAGGGTATTTACAGGTTTTAAGAGAGAATTATTGGGTGTTACACAAGTTTACAAGCTTTCTACAAGGATTTTAGGTTAATTTCTGTGTGTTTAAGGCTTGGATTAAGCCTCTATTTATAAGGAATGAGTAGGATTAGGGTTATGAACATTCTGCCACAGCAGGTGTCACGCGCAACTGGATGAGTTGCGAGCGGCAACCCAGCGGAAGTGATTTGGTTGCGTTGCTATAGGCAGCGAAACTAATTGTCTTGCGCGCTGCTTTACAGTAAGATTCGATTTTCCAATTTTTCGAAATTCGGAATCTTTCACAAGCGCGTCTCAGACAGTTGCGCAGAGTCTTGCGCGCAACTGAATTAGTTGCGTGTGCCAGCCCAGCGCGACTCATTGAGATGCGCGCGACATTTTCTGCGGCAACGTTTATTTTAACCTAGGCGCTTCTAAATCCGTCATTATTAGGTTTTATGCACGGGCTTAAGCCTAATTATGATCGGATTTAGTTAATTAGACCTTGTTTGGCTTTGTTTCTTGGTTTGGGCTAGTCTTTTGTGTTTTGTAGTTTTAACCAGTTATCCATAAGCATTTTTCACTTCGGACCAACACGAAGATGGTTTTATTTATCGTCATTGCACTTCCTGTCAGGACAGGAGGCCAAAAGTAGATGTCGACACTTAGCAATAGCAGCTTTGTTCCACATGTCTATATTCTTGATATTCCACCCTCTAGCTACCTTAGGAAGCATTAGCTTTTCCCAAGCAACAAGAGCTTTCTTTGAGGCATTGACATTACCAGTCCAAAGGAAGTACCTACAATAAGACTCCACCTCTTCGATGATCTTTTTTGGAAAACAAAAATCTGGCACTTGAAAGTTTGCATCCCTAAGAGAATAGACTTTATCAACTGTAATCTAGCAGCATAGCTCAAAAAATTTATTAGCCCAAGACTTACCCCTATTAAGCACTTTCTCCACCATTGGCTCGCATTGAGTATAAGAGAGCTTTCTAGAAGACAAAGGAACACCTAAATATCTAAAAGGAAAAGTTCCTTCAGAGATATTAATAGCTTTAATAATAGCGTCTTTCTTAGCAGAAGACACTCCAGCTAGGTAAATATTGCTCTTGTCTAAATTAGCTTCAAGACTTGAGGCCTTAGAAAACTTCATAAAGTCTTGCGTCATTAGATAAACTGATCATAAATCAGCTCTTGCAAACATCAAGAGGTCAACTCCAAACATTAAATGAGTCACATTTAACCTCTCACATCTCGGGTGATAGTTAAAATTAGGGTCCTGCTGCAATTGATTCATACACCTTGATAAGAATTTCATGCCAATGGCAAAAAGGAAGGAAGACATTGGATCCCCTTGCCTCAACCCCTTCTTAGATGGAAACGGCTTACAAGGAAAACCATTAATCAAAATCGAGTAAGAAACAGTAGATATACAAGTCATGATCCACTTGACAAAAAAGCTAGGAAAACCCAACTCTTGTAATACAATCTTAAGAAAACTCCACTCGATGAAATCATAGGCCTTTTTCAAGTCTACTTTCACCATACATCTAGGAGAATTATGAGCTCTACCATACCCTTTTATTGGATCAGAAGCAAGCCAAATGTTATCAACTATCTATCTTCCAGGAATAAACCCAGATTAACTTTCACTAACCACCTCAGAGATCACACCTTGAAGCCTATTAATGATAATCTTAGATATTATTTTATACACTACTAAACAACGGGATATAGGTCTAAAAGATTTCACACGAGAAGCATTCTCGACCTTAGGAACAAGAGTAACAGCAGTAATATTGACTTTGGAGCACATCCTGTAATTTAAAAAAATAAATAAATTAAAAAATAAAAAAAAATCCAGCACAGCAGCATAAATATCATCTTTGACTATATTCCAAGTTTTTTTTGAAGAAAATTGAATTATAGCCATCCAAACCAGGAGCTTTAGAGTCATTATAGCAAAAAGAGCAGTATCAATTTCATACAAAGAAATAGGAGCATAGAGAAGATCAGCAGACTGTTTAGAGAGCCTAGCCCCAGACCTAAGAGTCACAAGATCAGCCATAGGAAGAGACCTAGCAGCAGAGCCAAGAAGATTTTTATAGAAGCCAACAATCTCTTTTGTGATGTCAACATGATTAGTAAGCTTAATCCCAGCATCATCATACAAAGAAGTGATTCTATTAATATGCCTTCTTTGTTTAATAGAAACAAAGAAAAACTTACTATTAGAATCACCAGAGGAAAGCCATTGAATTCTGGATATCTGCTTCCATGCTTCCTCATTAATTTTCAACCATTTCTTCAAATTATCAATACAAGCTTTCTCTCTTGAGTGCAATTCAATGTCTGAACAGTCACTAACCAACTGAGACTGAATATTATCAAGATCAATCCTAGCTTGCTTCAATTCTCCTCATCACCCTACTGTCACCCAGCCCCTTGTTATTCCAAGAGAAAAAGTGACTAATACTTTGAAGCTCAGCAATACCAGAAGTCGAAAGAAATTGATCAAAGTCATGAGTTGCAACATTGGTTGTATTTAATTGACTATTGATATTGTTTATTAAATTTGATTTTGGATTTATGAGCTGAAATTATTGGTTTAATTATTGGAAGGGAAGGAATTGGTCTTAAAAGCATGTTTGCTAATAAATTGAGTTTAATTATCTTGCACTTATCGTACTTCGCATATTTTGCTAATCCGTATTTCTTATTCTGTTTTGGTTTTCCCTGTTTCCCGTAATGGTAAGCAGTGTTGACTAATTTCAGGTGGAGTCAATGATTGAGCATATGGAGTCCCGGGATCACCTAGATTAGGGAATGGTGGTCTTTATGTTTATTTTGAGTACTCATGACAATGGTTACTATTTATAGCTAATTATTAATAAAAAGAAGAGTATTGAAGTTTTTCGCTGCAAAATATTGGTTTTATTTAGTAAGTTTTACGGCGATAATACGCCCAAGTCTATCTTTACGGTATAATTATACGTATTATACTAGTATTTCCGTAGAGAGAGATTTGGGGGTGTTACAATATCGATTAGTTATGTCGCGTACACAGTATTCATTACAATAATATGATTTTAGCAGCAAATCTATACCTGGCTTAAAATTATTGAATGGAAAAAAAAGAAGAGTTTTATAATATAAAGTATAATTAAGGCTTTGTTCACTTCACCTTATTTTTGTTGAACTTCAATTATTTTTTACTTAGCTGAAATTAGTTTTACTAATTAAAATTATTTTTGTTAAAACTACTAAAATTATTTACGTTGATTCTTTGTTACATTTCTTCTTTAAAGTTATTCATTTTTAATGAACTTAAATTATTTTTACTAAACTGAAATTATTTTTATTGAATCGAACTTAATTGTACAAAACTGATCTTATTTTTACTACACTAAAATCATTTGTACTAAATACTATTGTATTTAAGGTGAAGTGAACATGGTCTCAATAAAAATAATTTTAATTTAGTAAAAAATCAGTAACTTTAAAAATGAAATATAATAGAGAATCAGTAGAAATAATTAACGTTTAGCAAAATTAATTTTAGCTCAGTAAAAAATAATTTAATTTCGGCAAAAAATAATTTTAGTTCAGTAAAGATAAGGTGAAGTGAACAGGGCCTTAGTGGGTATATATTTAATTGTTATTAGGAAAGATAAATAATACAGTAATAAGTAATAAAAAAAATAGTGTAAGACCCCGTTCACTTCACCTTATTTTTGCTAATCTGACATTATTTTACTGAATTGAAAATATTTTTGCTGAACTGAACTTATGTTTACAGAAATGAAATTGTTTTTATTGAATATTATTTTAGTAAGGTAAAGCGAACATGCCCAAGGCCATGTACACTACACCTTATTTTTGCTGAACTAAAATTATTTTTACTGACCTAAAATTGTTTTTGCCGACTTAAATTATTTTTACTAAAATATAATTAATTTTTCTGAAGTAAAATTAATTTTGCTGAACTAAAATTATTTTTTTACTGATTCTCTATTATAATTCTTTTTTAGAGTCAAGGATTTTTGTTGAACTATATTTATTTTTGAAAGCTAAAATTATTTTTACTGAATATTATTTTTGTAAGGTAAATCGAACAGAGCCTAAGTGGGGTTAATAGGAGAAAGAAATAATAAAATAATATTATGTACTAACAAGTACTTGTATTAATTACAAAAAGTGTTACAATTATTAGGAAAAAAGCGTAAAAAAGTGTTGCGATTATTACGACACACAGGGATATATATTTAAACCATTTTGCTACGTTTCACTCTTTTTTTATTTATTATATTTTTTTTACAATGTCTCATGTTACCTCATTTAACCTTTCCCTTTTTTAAATCACCTTCTAAAAAAAACTAGCCTTTATTAAATATCTTTATTGCTCCCTTTTTGATTTTTAAATGTTACACTTAAAAATGCAACCATGATATTTTTAAGTATTACACCCTTGTTTATCTCCTTTCATGTTTACCACCCAATCCAACTACTACTTTTTTATATACATATAATTGAATTCCTATTACTTTTAAAAATTCTAAATTGGGAGTATTAACGATACGAGCCTGCTCATGAACTCATCAAGACTTGGCTTGATCAATACTTGGTGAAGGCTCGACTCAAGCTTGGGCTCGGCTTGAAATCTTAACGACCCAAGGCTAAGCTATTCTTGGCTTGGCTCGAAAGCTTGTGAGCAATTTTGAGTTTTTTTGTATATTTTTTTTGTAATAAATTAATTATTAAATTAGCATAACTTTTCTTCATATTTAAGGATTAGGAACTAAAGTTAGTCTTCACAACTCTAGCGTTCTCGCTAAGTTTTGGTGCTTTCGTTGATGATCTTTGTTGTTGTTTATATAGAAGAATTTAAGCAAAAAAAAAAAAAAAAAAAAAAAAAAAAAAAAAAAAAGAAATAAATAGTCCCACATTGAAAGATGGAGGAAGTAAGGAATAGAAAATGAGAGGTATAAAGAAAATTTTGAAGGTCTTAGAAACAATGACTATGGGCAACATTTGGCCCCTTATTACTTGGACTATATACTAAAGTCAAACCAAGCCAAGTCGAGCTTCGAGTCAAATCGAGCCAAGTCGAGCCTCGAGTCAAACCGAGCCAAGTTAAGCCTCGAGTCAAACTGAGCCAAGTCGAGTCGAGCCTTGAGGACTCTTAAGCTTGAGGCGCAAGCTTGAGTCGAGCCTAAGCTTACGAGCTTCGAGCTCGAGTCGAGCCTGAGCTAAAGAGCTTTGAGCTAGAGTTGAGCCTACCAAGGCTTAGTCTCGGCTTGTTAACACCCCTAATTCTAGAATAGACCCGATACACAATTACTTTTTGTGCACCTAACTATCTTTATTTAAATTTAACCTTTTAGCTTCATTTGCAAGCTATCTTTTCAAATTATTTTCTTTCTCCATTACTTTGACCTGAAAAGTGGTTATATTACGCGAAGTTAATTGTATCATCCAATATCAAAAGGTAATTTTATCATTTAAAGAGTATCATATCATTCGAAAACTGATTATATCATTCAACAAGTAATAGTGATTATATCATCAATATTATTTGAAATGTAATGATATCATTCATAAAATAAATGTATTATTTGGAAGCTAAGGTAACTACATCATCCAAAAGATAATTATATATACAATCTAAAAAGTGATTGTAGATATCATTTGACTAAATAATTATATTTAAAATAGAATTTTTTGACATTTGCTACCACTTAAAACGCCTTGCTTCAGATTTGCTACCGTTTAAAATTTTTTTTTTTTACTTTGCTACCACCTAAATTAGAGTTTGTTAGGAATCACTACCCCAAGCCTTATACCGTTACCATTTCCGTTATGAGATCCAACCACCGTCCAACCACCTTCCAACCACCTCACTGCCACCTTCATATCCCCCATCAATGCTGCCCCTCCCCCCTCTGGCGGCTGACGCCGGCAAACTCTTCGCCTTCCCTTTTCGCCTCCTTCCAGCCACCTTCCCTCGCAACCACCCTCACTTACAACCACCAATTCGCACCTTCACCGCACACATTTCGTAGAGCTTCAATTCACAAACCCCCAATTCGCCACCACAACCACCACCGCCACCAATTTCGCAGACCCCTACTTCGCAGCCACCAATTCGCTAAAGCCCGCAACACCACCACAACCCCCAATTTCGCAGAGCTTCAATTCACAAACCCCCAATTCGTAAACCCTAAAAGTCGTTTGGGTGGTTTCGGGCTGGTAGCTAAGGGTTAGGGGTGTCGGTTTTTGGGTGGGGGAA
The DNA here is from genome assembly GCF_948465745.1 of Chenopodium album. NCBI lineage: Eukaryota > Viridiplantae > Streptophyta > Magnoliopsida > Caryophyllales > Amaranthaceae > Chenopodium > Chenopodium album. The sequence goes on along the minus strand of NC_137858.1, from coordinate 32,083,182 downwards.
GGGGAGGGGTTCGATTCCGGTGGGGTAACGGGAAGGGGGGCTGATTTCGGTGGGGGTTGGCTTCGTGGGTGGTGGGGCTTCTTGGGTGAGGGATATGGAGGGGATTGGCTTCGTGGGTGGTGGGCCTTCATGGGTGAGGTCGCCGGCGCCGGGCGAATCTTTTGGCGCCGGCAGGAGGGAGGGGTGGCAGTGGGTGGCTGGGTTTTTTTTTTCTTTTTTTTTTTAATTTTTCTTTTTTTTTTTTAATTTTTCTTTACTTTTTTTAATAAACTTAACGGAAATCCTAACGGATTCCGTTAAGTGGTAGTGATTTCTAACAAACTCTAATTTAGGTGGTAGCAAAGTAAAAAAAAAATTTTAAATGGTAGCAAATCTGAAGTGAGGCATTTTAGGTGGTAGCAAATGTCAAAAAATCCTTTAAAATATGACTATATCATTAGGAATGTGAAGTAGCGTATGAAGGTTATAGTGGGTTAAGTATGGTATCAGGGCCGTAGCATTGATTTTGGGGGCCCTATTCCAAATCGAAAAAGGGGCCCTTAATAATGTTAAAATTATACATTTTTTTATCTATAATTTTGGTAATGCACAATTTTCCTATATATACATTGCAAAATAAAAATGCTTCCATATAACAATGACATATTGATTACGCAAAATTAAATTCGGATATTTTATTCATGTTGATAATAGTAACTAAATACAACTCAAGGCTCAGATCAACTTAAGCTATATTAACTTCTATTTATTTGAAAAGTGATATTCGTCTAACGCTCTTTGAGGCAAAATCATCAATCAAGTCTTCATATTCCACTTTCTCTAGAATATCATTCTCAATTGCTATCATCGCCAATCCATTAAGTCTTTCTTGTAGCATCGTAGAATGAAGATATGACTTCAATAGCTTTAACTTTGAAAAACTCCTTTCTGCAGTTGCAACTGTCACAGGAATAGTCAACAAAATTCTATATGCAATAGTAGCATTAGGAAAACAACCCACATCATTCAAAAATATCAAAATATCAAAAGGTCCTTTTATGTCATTGTGCAAAATTTCTTTAAGCAACTTCAACTCCACAAATAATTCATTCCCATCAATATCTATATTTTTCATTAGACATAAGTGCATTTTCAAATTTCAAACAAGAGGATTTCAAACTTAAATCATCCAATGAGGAGTAAATAAGAAACCAAAAATATTTTCATATTCCTCAAATTGCTCAAATCTTTTATAAAGAGAACTAATAGCTTGATCAACAATATAAAGAAAGTAATCAACTCTAAATGATTCTTCTGGAGATAGAGGAGCATTTGATGAAGTGCTTGGATTCTCATCAAAATGTTTCTTTCTTTTAATTTCACGCTTTTGGGGAAATATAGGATCAATATCCATTTCAATAGCAATTTCCTTAGCCTTACTCAAAGCATCATAAAAACTAGTTTCTCTATACCCCTCAAAAAAAGAAATCAACCCTCTTATTTTTTTATAGCCACATCAATAAGCATATCCTTTGATTGTAATAGCTTGCTTACTAAATTAATTGCAAATAGTATTTCATACTAAATTACTATTTGTAAACACCCATTTGTGTCTCCCCTAAACCAAACCCAGTGATGAATGCCTTTCACGTCGAACCATAATCGAATGAGGTGAAAGTGTGAAAAGTCAAGTGTTGCGGTTAGTTTTTATTAAAATCTTTCTTTTTGTTTTCAAAAACCCACTCTATTTTATATAAACGTCAAATCCAGTTTAGTTTAATCCATGATAAGGGTCCAATAATGGTGTAGTTGGATGGGGCTTGAAAAGTCCTTTCCAACGATATATTATAAGCCCAATTTCGATGAATAATGAGGAAGTTATTGCCAAAATACTAAACTGGACCCAAACTGGATTTTACCAACGACCCAATGATCATGAGGAGGGTCCAAAGGTTTAATCCTATTCCTAAACTAATTAGGATTGATTAGAATCTTCTACAATTTTCTAAAATATCTTAATTATCCTTTTTTGAAAAGATTAGATTGAGGAATTTGATTTAAATAAAAACTTTCCTTCTTTAAAACTTTCCTTTTTTAAAGTCCTAATTCTATTCGGATTTAAACATGTCCAAAGACAGTCAGATATTATTTTCGTGCCTCATATTTTTTATCCAAATTTTATATGGTTAGATAGATCTTTAAATTATCTTTCCAATGATATATTATAATATTAATTCCGAGCTATAACGAAAAAGATATGAAAGGAATACGAAACTCTATCCAAAACTGATACCTTCTACTATTTCGGCCATATATTTTTATATACAAAATATTTTAATCTGATTCTAATTGAATTAGAAAGTAGACTTCAAGAGCTTTCCAACAACATATTATATGACTTATTTGGACTTTTGGATCAAAAGATATGATAAAAACAAAATCCGCAAAAACTGTCAATGTCGCCAAACGACAGGTTTGTCGCCTCGCGACAGACCCTGTCGCCTGGCGACAAAATGAATTTCTGGCGACAGGGTCGGTTTGTTAGCGACAGAGTGGAGTTTTATTCCTTATCAAATTCTATGATTTTCCGGACTGTTTTCTTATAAATAGGGTCCTCGACCTCTGTTTTTATTCATCAACTTTCATCAATTCTCATCAACTCTCATCAAGAATTACTTAATTCTTTCTTTCTCTCTCTTTTTCTAAACTAGCTTTTTTAAACACAATTCCGCATTCACAAGATCTTGAAACACCTATCCAAGTTCGAAGTTGCCTTCGCCCTAGACGTGCAAGGTTTAATATTTTCTGAGGGTTTGGTCCAAATCTAGTCAAAACCTTATTTAATTTGATTTTAAATTAATTCTTTAATCTTTATTATTGTCATTGAAGTTTACTAACTTGTGTATTTTGTTATTAGAAAGAGGTACGAGGCTTCAAAGTAAGTAGATTAGCTTACTCCCTACTTTATTCACAATGTAGAAAGCATGTTATTATTTATTAATTCCTAGTATCATGTTAGGATGTTATTTATTGATTTCTAGTATCATGTTAGGATTAAATTAAAGCTTTGATTTTTATTGTTTAGTGACATGCTAGGGTTTGTTATTAATCTTGTTAGTATCATGCCTAGGATCTTGCTATTATTATTAAGCTTTATTATGCCTTATTATGATTATGATTATTATGATTATGTTGCTTGATATATTTTATTGTTATTGCTTGATCACACCTTTTATGCTTGTTTAAAGGGAATTTGTACTTGAAATCACGCTTAATAAGATAATTAATAATTTTGTTTAGGCTAATATGATTTTAAGTCAAGTGATCGCCAATAATAGAGTTATTTGTGCATTAATATTCAACCAACATAGATAAATAGGTTTAGGATTAAATATAATGTTTGCATGTTAGTCAGAAAGCGCACATGAATACGAGCAGGACAAAGTAGAGGCCTATTTTATAGGGCGGGTCCTTTCTTTTGTAGATTGGATTCGTACCATCATCCCCGAACCCTGTTTGGTTCCTGACCTTATGGAGTTGACGATCTCCTGGATCGTTTTGGGTTTACAAGTTCCTAAAACTTGTTGGCGACTCTTTTGCTCCGGCTTTCTTCCCTTTGGAACGCCACCATACTTTAGTGTATGATCACAGTGGGGTTCAAGCTTGGGATCATAATGCTTGAAATATTCCCTACAGTTTTTTGGCGACTCTACTGGGGAGGATTTCTATTTTAATTCCTGAAATTTATTTTGGCAATGATTTAGAATGAGCGGATGAGACTCGAAAAATTCTAAGTATTTCATGTGCGTAATTTTGATTAACATTATTGTCATATGCATAAAAAGGGTCCTCATTGGATAGACCATTCGAAATGAGTCAAAAACATAGGATTTTACACGTAGGAAATTTGAGAAATATCTTTCACAACTAGAATCGAAATAATACTGCGAAATCTGGAAAATTCTAAGAACACAGATACCTGCCAAGGCATGTAGGAACTAGCGTCTAGAAAACAGAGACCATCGCCTGCAAAGTGCTTCTGTCGCCTGGCGACAGAGGTTCTTTTGCGGCGACAGTTCCTGTAGTCTGGCGCCAAGTTCTTCCAATACCGAGCCAGAACTCTGCCTTCTTGTTTTGACCATTTCTAGTACGGTTAGCTCGTATCTACTTCCTGATTGAGTTTTTCTCACTTTTCTGAAACCCATATGTGTTCTACATATGGCCATAACCCTCTGGGGGTTCACACTTCATCTACCCAATCTAACGCTCCTGGCAACGACGGGTACATGCAAGTTTGTGAATCCACCAAACCATGGAAGCAAGTTTTTAACTTGCGGGGTCCCATCCATACGCGCCAACCCTTCAAGGTTAGGCTTCCGCGCGATGCATGCGGACTCATAACCATGGACCCTTTTTGATTTAACCCATATCCTTGAACTTTAGAGAACTAGAGCCATGGTTAGGTTGCAAACTCATTGCATCATATTGTGAGTACTTGACTACTTGTGCATTATTTGCTTGTGCATAGCTTACATGTGACTAAACTAACCGTTTGGTTTGACTTGTGTTTGTAAATAAGTCTTAATAAACTAACCAATGACTAAAGGACTTTGTTTAATTAATTAATGAATTAATTTGAACTAATGAATATGCCTTAAATCGAGTCATAGTTCCTTTAAGTCAACCTGATTCCCGTATACTGCACTAGCGTCAACTTGTTTTGGTCATATCTGGAGTTCTAGGAAGAACCACGAGTCGTATAACCTATGGATCTGTAGCCCCGAGTTTTATCTTTAATTTAGCGTTGGTTTCGTCCCAATCAGAGTCACAGATTAAAAGTTATGACTAAAATACCACAGCCTATCCAGTTTAATGCACATACGTGAAGTCTTAATTTAGTCTTTGCTTAAGTCTAGTCCCATTGTCTAGCCACGTGGTCATGACACAAGTCTTAACATGTCACCTACACTCACTAGTCTTAGCACACACTTTGTATATGTCATCATGATCATGTTTTAGGTTCATGCATGAGTCGTTTTCCGTCATTTGAGTTTGGGGTCCATTCTATTCCTAATTCTTCCACATCTTTCCATCTACATCATCTTTCCACTCTCCACAAGCTTTCTCCACACATATCATTCCCTTCATTCTTTCATGATCTCTTCCCATCCATGCATGTTGAATTGAGTTTAAGACATGTGATTGACAATAATAAAAAAAAGAGTAATGATGAGACAAAATACAAGGCAAGCTTCTTACCAAGATTTCATGCTTTCTTCTTCTTTTTTCAAACCTTTCCCCCATAAGTCTAGCATAGGCACCCTTTGTCTTCCTTAGATTTATTTCATAGGTTTTTTCCTTTTTCCTTTTAATAAAATGAGCGTTTCTTCCCTCACATATGATCATTGCATTGCAAAAAAAAATAAAATATATATATATATATATAATCAAGGTCGAACTAAGCACAAGGTATACCCATGATTAGAGGCACCCCTTGTAGCCCATTATACCGTCTTCACCCTTTAAATATATAATCCCTTTCTTGATAAACCACTTTGAGCCTCGTCTAATGATAGACCTTTCTTTCTTCAACACACATCTACTTAACCTTGGGATGGGATGGTGTGTAACTTATGCAAGTTCTAAATACAAAGCTTGAGTGTTTTTACCAAAAATTTCAAAAAAAAAAATGGCAAAAAATATATATATAAAAGTGTACAAAAGGGCAAGTGTTCCAATGTCTATGATATGAAAATATCTTTGATAAGAACATGTCTCAGATTGCGTTTCTTATCGAGTGCTCGGTACCGTGCCTGAGAAACATGAATGCCAAGTGAGTGATAGACCGCATGATCGAGATTGCCCACACTTATAAAAATAAAAATGCAAAAGAAAAATAAAAAGATAGAGCAAAAATAAGCAAAAAAAAAAAAAAAAAGAGCTCAAAAATGAGAAAACCTCAAGCATAAAAATACAAAGATTCAAAAGCAAGGTTGCACACCTTGGGGGCTTATTTAGGGTCTTGAGCCTTTATCCCCTTCTTCTCTAATCTTTAGCCTAACCACGTTACAACCTTTAAAAAGACCTTTTTGAGGTATACACACACTTGTGCGAGGTTCGGCTAGAGCTACGTTTGGCCTGATTCCTAACGGATACGTAGGCAACCTCACATTGAGGTGCGGCCATAATAACAATGCATTCACTTTCACATTCACACACTTACACCATGATCATATCAAGGGATCTCCAATGCTCATCCCTATTCACTTAGAGCTAGACTTGGGGGCTTGATCCTTACATCATTAGCCTACCTAGCCTAAGAGTTATCATCATTTGACTCTTATCAAATAATATATTTTCCATACACTTAGCCTTTGCAGCTTAACCTTAGTGTCACTTTCACACACTGCACAGATACATGACCAAAAGATACTTCCTTTAGGAACCCTTTGTCATGAAGTTTTAACATAATGTTGAAGCATGCTTTGTCATATCAAAATCACACATCACTCATCAATCATAATCATCATCATTGCATCACAAAGTATGAAGTACTTAGCCTCCGCGCCTAAGTTACCCAAATACTTTCATCATTGAGTCAACAATTGAGATAGCTTAGGAGGAATTAATCCTTGCACCTTGAGAGATAGCATCAAATGCATATACTTGATTAAGCTCATTCGACATGCACCATTAAACACTACGATTCTTTTGCACGTCTTTCTTTTTTCGGGAGAAAGTCGGTACCCTCCACAAAAATGACGGAAAATTTTTGCTTTTTTTTTCGAGTCGCACACATTGAGTCATGTTGTGTCATATCACATCGAGTAGAGTCTAACACATGCGTCAAACGCTTTGAGTCGAGTCATGTCAAATCAGTGATTCAAGCAACACTAAGCCTTAGGTCAACCCTAAGATAATAAAAGATTAGCAAAGTCCTATAGTCTGAAATATAGATGCAGGTACATTCCAGAGAGCAACAATATTCCCGAATTTTTTCAAAAAATCGCGAATATAGATATATGAGATTCTTCTAAGATGAGAGAAGTTTGAGCAAAATTATGAAGAGCCTTTATTTGTAAAATATTTGAGCAAATTTGGTTATAAGGAAACGACCAAATTGAAAGTTTAGAGCGATATTGCGGCGCCAAGCACATTTGGCTTGCGCTGATGTGGTGACAGGTCACGTGGCTTCATGATGTGGTCATATGGACTTAGTTCAGCAATTTCGGGTTCCTTGGTGCGCCAGTTAGCCCCTCTAAGAAATTTGACATGGTTTAGTAGTCGGCTCGATTACAATCGCAATGAGTGATCGACCTGACAAAAGATCGTCTCACTTAGCTTAAAGCCCTAAGCATTGGCTCATCGCAAGCACCGAAGTAACGGTTCACAACGATTTCCTAGGATGGAAGAAGATTTGAAGATTCAAGAAGACAAAGCTTTCAACAGGGGGGCTTTAAAATTTAAAGGGTCTCACTTGGATTTGAGAAAGACGGTTTGAGATGAAGCGACCTTCAATAGCTTTCACTATGATTGGGGAGGTTATTATTAGATTTGAGAAGAACGGTTCAAGATGAAGCGGTCTTTGGTAGCTTTCGCTAAGATTGTGGAGGTTATCACTTGATTTGAGAAGATAACATGAGATGAGCTATCTTCGACAACGCTCGCTAAGATTGTGGAAGTTGTCACCTATATTTAAGAAGAGCGGTTCGTGATGAGGCGGTCTTCGACGACATTCGCTATGATTGGGAAGGTTGTCACCATGATTCAAGAAAAAGCTCGAGATGTAGCAGCAATGATAGACAGTGTTCCCTAGGATGTGGAGAGTTGTCACAGATTCTGAAGATGGCGAGATATGGTCACCTTCGACGGTCCCTCAAGATAAAGAAGAGATTGTCTATAGCGGCGACGCACTGCCATGGCGACGTACTGCCACAACCCTGAAGATAACGACGTACGGTTATTTTCGACGATGTTCCCGAGATACCGTGGAGGATTTTTACCCAAGAAATGTTGAAGATGACGACGCAATGTTACCTTCAAAGATGGCGTTCTCTAGCTTTTAGAAGGTCGTCAAAACGAAATGCAGCAACAAATCTGTTACATCCAGAGACGTGTGCTCGACGGTGCAAGATACGCGTTTCTTAACTCTTTTATCTGTTTAACTAACATTGTTTGCAGGTATCGGCGTTATAAGAATGATTTGGAATCGCAGAACGTTCTGAATCATTCTTCGTCCCTATCGATACTTTGACTTTTGTTTTCGAAACCTAAGTTTCTCCAAACTCAGTCAAAGTGAGGGCTTCTGTAGACACCCATTTGTGTCTCCCCTAAACCAAACCCAGTGATGAATGCCTTTCACGTCGAACCATAATCGAATGAGGTGAAAGTGTGAAAAGTCAAGTGTTGCGGTTAGTTTTTATTAAAATCTTTCTTTTTGTTTTCAAAAACCCACTCTGTTTTATAAAAACGTCAAATACAGTTTAGTTTAGTCCATGATAAGGGTCCAATAATGGTGTAGTTGGATGGGGCTTGAAAAGACCTTTCCAACGATATATTATAAGCCCAATTCCGATGAATAATGAGGAAGTTATGACCAAAATACTAAACTGGGCCCAAACCGGATTTTACCAACGACCCAATGATCATGAGGAGGGTCCAAAGGTTTAATCCTATTCCTAAACTAATTAGGATTGATTAGAATCTTCTACAAGTTTCTAAAATATTTTAATTATCCTTTTTTGAAAAGATAAGATTAAGGAATTTGATTTAAATAAAAACTTTCCTTCTTTAAAACTTTCCTTATTTAAAGTCCTAATTCTATTCGGATTTAAACATGTCCAAAGACAGTCAGATATTATTTTCGTGCCTCATATTTTTTATCCAAATTTTAAATGGTTGGATAGATCTTTAAATTATCTTTCCAATGATATATTATAATATTAATTCCGAGCTATAACGAAAAAGATATGAAAGGAATACGAAACTCTATCCAAAACTGATACCTTCTACTATTTCGGCCATATCTGTTTATCTACAAAAGATTTTAATCTGATTCTAATTGAATTAGAAAATAGACTTCAAGAGCTTTCCAACAACATATTATATGACTTATTTGGACTTTTGGATCAAAAGATATGATAAAAACAAAATCCGCAAAAACTGTCAATGTCGCCAAACGACAGGTTTGTCGCCTCGCGACAGACCCTGTCGCCTGGCGACAAGATGAATTTCTGGCGACAGGGTCGGTTTGTTAGCGACAGAGTGGAGTTTTATTCCTTATCAAATTCTATGATTTTCCGGACTGTTTTCTTATAAATAGGGTCCTCGACCTCTGTTTTTATTCATCAACTTTCATCAATTCTCATCAACTCTCATCAAGAATTACTTAATTCTTTCTTTCTCTCTCTTTTTCTAAACTAGCTTTTTTAAACACAATTCCGCATTCACAAGATATTGAAACACCTATCCAAGTTCGAAGTTGCCTTCGCCCTAGACGTGCAAGGTTTAATATTTTCTGAGGGTTTGGTCCAAATCTAGTCAAAACTTTATTTAATTTGATTTTAAATTAATTCTTTAATCTTTATTATTGTCATTGAAGTTTACTAACTTATGTATTTTGTTATTAGAAAGAGGTACGAGGCTTCAAAGTAAGTAGATTAGCTTACTCCCTACTTTATTCACAATGTAGAAAGCATGTTATTATTTATTAATTCCTAGTATCATGTTAGGATGTTATTTATTGATTTCTAGTATCATGTTAGGATTAAATTAAAGCTTTGATTTTTATTGTTTAGTGACATGCTAGGGTTTGTTATTAATCTTGTTAGTATCATGCCTAGGATCTTGCTATTATTATTAAGCTTTATTATGCCTTATTATGATTATGATTATTATGATTATGTTGCTTGATATATTTTATTGTTATTGCTTGATCACACCTTTTATGCTTGTTTAAAGGGAATTTGTACTTGAAATCACGCTTAATAAGATAATTAATAATTTTTTTTAGGCTAATATGATTTTAAGTCAAGTGATCGCCAATAATAGAGTTATTTGTGCATTAATATTCAACCAACATAGATAAATAGGTTTAGGATTAAATATAATGTTTGCATGTTAGTCAGAAAGCGCACATGAATACGAGCAGAACAAAGTAGAGGCCTATTTTATAGGGCGGGTCCTTTATTTTGTAGATTGGATTCGTACCATCATCCCCGAACCCTGTTTGGTTCCTGACCTTATGGAGTTGACGATCTCCTGGATCGTTTTGGGTTTACAAGTTCCTAAAACTTGTTGGCGACTCTTTTTCTCCGGCTTTCTTCCCTTTGAAACGCCACCATACTTTAGTGTATGATCACAGTGGGGTTCAAGCTTGGGATCAAAATGCTTGAAATATTCCCTACACTATTGCAATTAAATACTCAAAATCACCAAGCTCATTATTTGCCAAGGATTTAGCTTCACTCTTTATATTGTAATCCTTATCATTGCTATCGGCTACTTGAAGTAAAGCTTCTCGTATATCTGACATTTGAAATCTAATAGCCTTAACACTTTCAACACGACTTTCCCAACGAGTAGATGACAAAGACTTAACAGTTAGTCCTTTTACATTGTCTTTCAAGATTTGCCATCTCTTAGTAGAAGCTGTAAAAATTGTATATATACGTTAGATGACTCCAAAAAAGTCTCTAGCTTTACTACATGTGTTAGCCATATCACATAATGTCAAGTTTAGACTGTGACAACCACAAGGAGTATAAAAAGCATTAGAATTTAAATCCAAAAATTTCTTTTGAACTCCTTGATGTTTTCCTTTCATATTAGATCCATTATCATAGCCTTGTCCTCGCACATCCATTATATCAAGATCAAGATTTTTCAACTCATTTTATAAAACATCAAAAAGCCCTTGGCCAGTTGTATCGTTTACATTCAAAAATCCTAAGAAAGATTCCTCAATGCAAACATTATAATTAGAGACATTCACATATCTTAATATCAATGACATTTGCTCTTGATGGCTAACATCGGGAGTACAATCAAGAATTACCGAGAAATATTTTGCTTGCTTTATCTTTCTAATGATTTCATTTTTTATTGCAGAACCAAGTAAAAGTATTAACTCGTTTTGAATTGTATGACCTAAATAATGAAAGTGAATATCATTATTAGTAATACGGTTGACATGTTCTTGAATGATTGGGTCAAACTCGACCAACATTTCAATCAAGCCCAAAAAATTACCATTAATTTTTTGGTATAGTTTCCCATTTGAACCACGAAAGAATAGATTATGTTTGGCAAGAAATTTGACAATTGAAATAATTCTTTGCATTACTTTCTTCCAATGGTCTTTTTCTTTTTCAATTAGCATTTGAGCCGTCTTATCAATAGTTTGATTCTTTTAAAACCTAAGACGCAACTCATACCAAGTAGTCATATTCTTAACATGATATATGCTTGTCTCATGCTCTTTAAGTCTAAAGCCTACATGCCCCCAATCTGAAAATCCTTCATTTGTCAATTGTCCTCTTCCCATCCCTTTTTTAAATATTTTACAGCAAAAACAATAGACTCTATCAAGCTCTTTGGAATAAACAAGCCAATCCCTATCACATTTCTCACCGTTTGATAAAACTCTAGTATACAAGTTAGCCATAAATCGTCTTGAAGATTTATCTTTAGGACCTTTCACAATAGAATTATCTCTTTTAGGACCATTTTTCACTAATAAATCAATCATTTTAGAATCAAGACCATCCCAAACTCTAGGATCATATATATTAGGCACATAACTAGTTTCACGGTGATCAACATTATCATTATCAGAGGGCATATCATCAATATTTTCAGCATTATTATCATTCTCAATAGGCACATTGTCAACATTGCAATTAACACTAGGCACATCATCAAAAATATTATCCACATCGTCAACATTCTCCGCAATAGGCATATCATCACTAACAAGATCAACATTAACATTATTAATATCATCAACATCAACATTATTATTCTCAATAGGGACATCATCAACGGGCTCAACAAGAGGAACTTGAGGTTCTATTATAACGAATTTATCAAGAGAACCTTTTTGAGAATTAACTAACACTTCTAATTTTCTCTTTTTGTTACGCTTTTGAGACCCAGATTCATACTTTCTAGGAGGCATAATCTCAAAATCGCAAAAAAAAAAAAAAAATTACAGTATCATATATATGGATTGAAAAAACCTGGAAAGCAGAATCTTTATTTCATTCAATTGGACGAATTGGGAAATTACTTGATAACGTTGATACTCAATCTTTGTTCAAAAGAATACGACCAATTTGGACCTTCAAAAATCAAAAAATAAAATTGCTTAGATAGTTAGATACAGAAGAGTATAAACAAAATCAAAAATTAAAAATTGCTTCAATTGACATTAAAAAAAAAAATCAAAACAATGAAGATTGCTTCACGAGTTCACGAATTATCACAGAAAGAAGATGTACATAATAGTTAAAACATCCTGAGAAAAATTCTAGTTAAGCTGTACATAAAAGATAGAACAAATTCTCACTTAACATCATACATCTCTGTTGCAACACGAGCAGGGCCGAAAATTTAAAAAAAAAATGAAATAAAAATTGCTTCAATTCATCAATTGAAATTATCAAACATTCAAACCCAGAATTAATTAAAAACAAAAATAAAAAATTTACCACAAGACACGAAGCATTCAAAGCAGGGCCGAAAAATTAAAAAAATGAAATAAAAATTGCTTCAATTGAAATTATCAAACCCAGAAATAATTAAAAACAAAAATCAAAAATTTACCTAAAATCGATTGCTTCAATTGCTTTAATTCATTCCCCTCAAAAAGCAAAAAAAAAATTGCTTCAACCCTTCAATTCGTTTTTGATTTTGTATAAAGTATAATTGTATCAATTGGAAATAGATAGATGAAGATGATTGAATGGAAGATAACCCATATATAGAGGAAAATAATTACCGTTTGATAACAAGAAATTCGGAAGATTGAAATTGATTTCTTGACTGAGTTTATTTTTTTTCCGTTGAAATTCCTTGAATGGGAAAATATGCAATACAATTTTCCATAGTGTTGATTGATGTAATTATGGAGGAAATTGGAAACATGGAGAAATTAATATGGAAGGTTGAATTGATTGAATGGGAATTGGGAAAGTTGAATACTTGAATGCGTGAATGTTGCTTCTCCTTCCTCTTTATTGTCTTTTGGCGTTAAAAACAAGATCTTAGTGTTTTTTTTTTAAATAATAATTGGAAAAAAAAATTAGGCCCTTTTAAATTGGGGGCCCTGTGCTAAGGGGCACCTTGCACATGGCCTTCTACGGGCCTGTATGGTATGACGTGCGACTCACAACAATAACAAGATTAAGTGATCGACGACCAACGAGTAACGAAGGTAGAACATTTGGGCCACGAAAGATGATGAAAAGGTATCACTACCGCTGGTAACCGAGGTAGAGGTTGCAAGGTTAACTGGCAACCGGTTGCGCTGGAGGAGATTGGCAGTAAAGGAGATTAGAAGGTTCTAGAAGCAATGAAGGAAGTGAGTCATTAGTTGAAAGAGAGAGAAGGAAGCAGCAACGGTGGCGGTGGTGTGATTGAAGAGGTAGTATAAAAATTGCCAGGTTTACCATAAATTTAGTGTGGACCGGGTCCATAAAAAACGAACTTCATTACTTTATTTTATCACATAATTTTTATTATGAAATCTTATTCTCAATATCTATCCATCTATAATAAAATATAAAGTGAAAGGGGTTTTGGGTGATAAATTTTACTTTCCCAAAAATTACCATTTCATCTTTCTTTTAATATAACTAGTGTCAAAAAAAAAAAAAAAAAAAAAAAAAAAAAAAAAAAAAAACACACACACACACACCACTCCCTCCGTTTTTAAATACTTGCTCCACTTTCCATTTGCGGCTGTTTTTAAATACTTGCTCTATTTCCTTGTTTGGAAAGCTTTTACAATATTTAATTAATTTCTCTCACTAAGTGGACCCAACATATATTCTCTCTCCTCCAATTCTCTCCACTACTTTTGCTTTCTATAATTATTTATTATTCCACCAACCCCACTATCTCCATATTTTATTACTTTATCCAATTTCCCCTAAAACTCCGCACATGGAGAAATGGAGCAAGTATTTAAAAATGGAGAGAATATCTTCTGTTCAAAAAAAAAAAAAAAAAAAAAAAAAAAAAAAAAAAAAAAAAAAAAAAAAAAAACTACTCTTTTTTAAAATTAGAATAAGAAAGATAAAAGAATAACTGGGGTTATCTAGCTAGGAGTTACTCAGTCAGGCAGGGGTTACTCGTGAATAGCTGGCTACACGGTGTGACCAGCCACAAGTTGCTGTAGATTTAAGGAAAATTTCACATTTGCTACCAGGGAAAGCACCCTAACTCACATTTGCTACCCCTTTAATTTTTTTATTTTATATTACTACCACACAAGCACACTAACTGTTAAAATCACTACCACTTATGGAATCCGTTAGGATATCCGTTAAGTTTATTAAAAAAAATAAAAAAATTTAAAAAAAAATTAAAAAAAAATAAATAAATAATAAATAAAAAAATATAAAAACCAGCCACCCAAAAACCCTAGCCCTCCCCGTCAGCCACCCTTCCCCCTCCCCCTGCGGCAGCCAGCGCCCAAAGCTGCGGCCAGCGCCGGCGATTTAGGTCGGAATCGAACCCCTCCCCTTCCCCACCCAAAATCGACAACCCTTACCCTAAACCCCCTACACGAAACCACCCTAAACGAGTTCTAGGGTTTCACTTAGGGTGGTTTTGGGTGAAGGGAATTCCTTCGTCGCGGCCAGAAAAGGGAACGGGTGACGAGGAGCAGCTAGGATCGGGTTTTCGAGGGCAGAAGGGCTAGGATCAGGTTTTCGAGGGGAGAGGGGCTGGGATCGAGGGGGGTTTCGAGAGGAGAGAGGGGGGTGAGATCGGGTTTTTGAGGGGGCTGGGAACGCGACGCCGGCGCCGACAGGGTGGGTGGTCGGAGTCGTTATTCAAAATCGTGGGCAGGGAGTAGACTCAGGCGAATAGGTCGTAGTCGGAGTCGCGGGCAGGGAGTAGGCTCACGGTTGGCTGGACAGTGGTGGATTGGCAGTGGTTGCGGTGGTTCGATGTTGAACAGTGGTGGTGGATTGGCAGCTGGTGGGTGAGAAGGAGTGGTGGGTGGGAAGGAGCGAGTGGTGGCTGAACGGTGGTTGGGTGGTGGTAACGGAAATACTAACGGTGTCCGTTAAGTGGTAGTGATATTTAACAAACTCTGATTAAGGTGGTAGCAATTTAAAGTAAAAAATTAAAGCGGTAGTAAATGTGAAGCAGGGTCCTTTTGCTGGCAGCAAATGTGAATTTTTCCTAGATTTAATTGCACGCACAATATGTGTACCTCCTACTCCGTACTTTATACTTACATATAATGATCCAGGTGACCCGGGCCAAAAACTAGTTGACGTATGCTCCTATATGTCACAAATTCTATGCTACTCCTGGAGTACCGTTTGCATGGTACTCCAAGTTTATAAAATTTATGTTATTTTAATATGAACTTTTTGTTATTTCAATTTATATATATGTTATTTTAAAATAAGTATATGTTATGTTATATTTGCAATTTTTTTTTTTTTAACATTGACCCTTTCACTGTACTCCAGATTTATAAAATGTGAACCTCTTATTATTTCAATTTATATATATGTTATTTTTTTAAATAAGTACATATAATTTTAATAAATGCATTTTTTTTTATACATGATGTTAAAGTAAATAAGTGAATAAGATATTATTTTAGCAAAATACCATAAGGTTTTAAGCAAAATAACATAATACTTAGTCAAAATAACTCAACTAGATTGGGTATAGAGTAGTGTAGTACCGTGATCCACGAGTTTATAATACTAATTGCTATATACGGAGTATCAGAGCACTCACATCAGTGAGCAAAAAATGAGTTGCTCATTCTCTCTCTAGCCACTTTCTTTCTCTTCTAACTCATGAGCATTTTTGTGATCATATTTTTATCCCACCAATGATCAAAAAATTTTCTTCCCCATTCTCTCTCTACTACATCTTCTCTCTTACTTTTACTAATACCATCTTATAATTCTCTCTACTATATTATTTTTAATTCTTTTTTTTTAACTTGCCTTGTGGACCCCACATGGTTACTATTCATCTATAAAAATGCTCATCTTATGAGCAATTTTCATTTTGCTCATGAGCATTTTTGCTTTTGCTCATTAATGTAAGTCATTTTTGTTTTAATTTCACCCAAAGTTTTGCTCATGAGCATTTTTTCGCTCATTGTTGCCTTGTTGGGAATGCTCTCACCTTTTCACCTACAACAAGTACAAACAAATTCTTCAATTATAAACAAAAAAATAAAAATAAAAAAATGAATTGTTTCACTATTCCCTCCCTCTCTCCTCCCCCGTGTGTGGTGTAAATTCGCATAAATATTTAACAAATACAAAAATTCACCACAAAACTATTTATTTCACTTCTTCTTCCTCCATTTTTGCATTTTTCAATCTCCAGAAATTTAAACCCACCACTTCTTCCCTCTCTTTTGCTTCTCTCTCTTCAGGTAACACCCTTTTTTTTTTCCTCTTTGTTGATATTACATTCTACGAGTATGTTGCATTTTTTTTGGCATAATTTTTTATATTTTTATCAACATTAAAAATAAATTTATCTCATTGGTCAATAATCCACTGTTCTGGGTCTTTCATTTTCGGCTCCATTAATTTCTTGTTAATATTAGTTGGGAATACGAATTTGGGTGGTTTTTTTATTTTTATTTTTTTTTTAAGAATTTGATATAGACAGGATGAGATTTCACCTTTTGCAACTTTAATCAACTAATCTAATTGTTGTCCACATTCTTTATTTATTAGAATCGTTTATACAAATATGTTAATGGGCTTTATTTTCTCATTTGATAAAAATAATGCAGTATTAAAAAAAAACTCAGTAGTGTTAAGAGTTAATTAATTTAGTCAAGGTGTGAATGTCCACACTCCAATTTCTTCATTACATTTAATGTAGTAGCCAACCCTAATTGCCACCCTCTAAGGTTATAGCCCACAATGTAATAGTGGTTTTTACTACTATAATTAGCCATGTAATTTCACTTGTATGACACACAAAATATTACCAAGAGTAATACATAAAAGCAGTAATACTTCTCTTATTACCTCCTTCTCATAATCCTCTAATTTCTATATATTTCATAACACGTTATCAGCACCATCTTCAATCAGGTATACTTATACCGATTATCCAATTTTTACAAAGATTCAATTTCTTTCACAAAATATATTTTGAGGAGTATGCTCTATAGTTGCCCATATGGGATCCTCTATACCAGAAACTCACAATATATTTCTCCACAAAATTACTCCACATAATTAGCCATGTTGATTAAAAATGAGGATATCAATACATACCTTATTTATGATATTTAGTTTGGTAACTCTCATGCATGGTTATAGAAAGTAATATATAATTACTTTTGCATGTGGAAATATTTGTTGTATGCATGTTAATAGAGTAAATTTCATGGTCACACAAATCATGTTTATACTTACTTACTTGTGCATAATTACTGAAATGAAAAAAAAATGATGCAGCCTTTATATTTATTTAATTTTTAGATTACACACTTTTATGTTTCTTTCAGTTTTCGAACCCTTGACCTCATGAATAGATTAGGGTTCTCGGACCACTACGGCTTGCATCCCAGTGTGATACTTATTTACGTTTGTAAATATTTATAGTTTGATTACGATTATTTTACCAGTCTACTAGAACATTGTATGATATTTTTACAGTAGTGTAAAGCTGAAACGGATAATTTACCCCCCTATAAAAGGCGGATTACACCCCCTTATTTCACCATACAAACCTTATCCCCTCCTTAAACTTTACCCAAATTATCTCCTCTTCTTCCTCCTCCATTTACACCGGTCACACACCATGTTCCCCGTCGACAACCGACAACCACCACACCCCTTTACCTTTGAAGAAGATTTAAGGAAATTAAAACTATATTTAGTTTTAATTATGGCCCTAGTAGTTTTATTAATGGCAATGATGATTTTCATCATTTTACATAAGTAGCGCTCGGTTTTTCGACAAAGGGAATTCATGCATGTAATCTCCGTAATACTTCAAGTTTTTTTGTCTTCTAGGTAGATTATAAGTGCATTTTGTTATAATAAATGTTTCTTTTGTCTTATCATTAATGTATGTCATTAATATTATTATTATTATTATTATTATTATTATTATTATTGTTGTTGTTGTCGTTGTCGGTGATGTAGTAATAGTAGTAGTATTTATTGTTATTGTTATTATTATCATTGTTATTGTTATTATTGTTGTTGTCGTTACTAACGTAATTATCATGTTTAATTTTAGCTTAACTTTATGTACATCATAATAATAACCCAAGGGGGAGAAGCAAATATGTTTTAAATGGATTATTATTATGATTACAATTTGATTACTTTAATTATCACTTGCTTAATTGGCTTAATAATAATTACCTATTTGATTGTAGTTAAAATGGGAGACTTGATGAAAAGACAATTTGACGTATTAGACTTGTCCGGACATAATTATCTTGAATGGACAGTTGATGCCCAAATGAATTTGAAGGCTCAGGGATTGGAACATACAATCAAAGAAATTACCATCCCAGGAAACGAAAAAGATGCCCCTGCTCAAGTTAAAGTTCCAACTGATCAAGAGAAAGCAAAAGCTATAGTTCTCTTAAGGCATCATTTACATAACAGTTTGAAAACTGAGTATTTAATGGTGGAAAATCCCAGAGAACTATGGGATAGCCTGAAAGGAAGATATGACCACCATAAAAGGGTACTCCTTCCTTCAGCACAATTTGAGTGGACAAACCTGAGATTTCAGGACTTTAAATCTGTCAGTGATTATAATTCATCACTATATAAAATCGTATCAATATTGAGATATTGTGATCAACCAGTCACTGAAGTGCAAATGATAGAGAAAACACTCTCTACATTCCATGCTAACAACATTGTATTGCAACAGCAATACCGTGAAAGAGGCTTTGCAAAATATTCTGAGCTTATTTCTACATTATTGGTTGCTGAAAAGAATAATGATCTTCTGTTGAAGAATCACAACCTAAGACCAACTGGGTCTCAAGCATTCAATGAAACAAATGCTGTAGAAAGCTCAAATCCACCTGAGACAAATGTTGCTCATAGAGGTGGACGTGGAAAATATAATAACCGTGGCAGAGGTCGTGGAAATTTCCGTGGACGTGGCCGTGGACGTGGTTATGGCCGTGGTAGAGGCCAATTTCCCCCTAGAAACAACACTCAAAGGGGGCATCAACAAGGAAACAAAAATCAAGCCACCACAAAAGGAAAAGACACATGTTATAGATGTGGCATGACTGGACATTGGGGACGTACTTGTCGTACGGCCAAACATCTGGTAGAACTATACCAGGCTTCCATTAAAGGGAAAGAAAAACATGCCGAAACAAATTATGTTAATGAAGAAAATGTCCCTGGAATTAGCCTTGATGTGTCTGATTTCCACATAGACAATGGTGAAGCTGGTGGTGAATTTATCTTTGGAGAGAATAATCATGTTTAGATAATTCATCAATTACTATGATATGTATTATGTTTTCATTATGTACTTTTCTTGTATGTTTTTTTTTCATGTTCAAGTTATGTACTTTTAATTTTTCATCATTAATAAAGTAAGTCCAGTTTAATTATCTTAAACTAATCTTATACTTATTATTTTATGAAGATATGGATCTGCCCGAAGTTGGTTCCAAATTTCAATGCCTTTTGGACAGTGGAACAACACACACTATTCTGAAGGATAGAAAATATTTTTTAAAGTTAAAATTATTTCAAGCAAATGTTAATACCATTTCTGGGTCAGCCAAGCTAATAGAAGGTTCTGGAAAAGCTTGCATAATACTCCCAAATGGAACAAAATTAATCATTAATGACGCTTTATATTCGAGTAAATCTCGAAGAAATCTTATAAGTTTTAAAGATGTGCGTCAAAATGGTTTTCATTTAGAAACAATGATAGTGGATCAAAAGGAATATTTATGTCTCACGGCAGAAAAACATGGCAAGAAACATGTGTATGAGAAATTGCCAGCATATTCTTCAGGGTTATATCATATAGATATACGACCAGTTGAAATAAATTCGATATCTAACCAGAAGTTAGATAATAAGAATCTGCTAAATTTATGGCATGATCGTTTGGGTCATCCTGGTACAGGAATGATGCACAAGATTATAGCAAATTCAGTAGGACATTCAATTAGGAATGTTAAAATCCCTCGATCAGATGAATTAACATGCTCTGCATGTTCACTTGGCAAATTAATAATAAGACCATCTATGAACAAAATTGCTACTGAATCTCCAACATTTTTAGAGAGGATTCAAGGAGACATTTGTGGACCAATTAATCCTGCATGTGGACCATTCCGATATTTTATGGTATTAATTGATGCCTCAACTCGATGGTCACATGTAAGTCTCTTATCCAGTAGAAATGTTGCTTTTGCAAAACTCCTTGCTCAAATTATTAAACTAAGAGCACAATTTCCAGACCATACAATAAAAAGAATAAGGCTTGACAATGCAGGGGAATTTACATCCCAAACTTTTAATGATTATTGTATGTCGATTGGAATTGTTGTAGAACATCCAGTAGCTCATGTTCATACACAAAATGGACTTGCTGAGTCATTAATTAAGAGACTACAATTGATTGCAAGGCCATTATTGATGAGATCAAAATTGCCTTCATCTGCTTGGGGTCATGCCATAATACATGCGGCAACTCTAATTAGGTTGAGACCAACTGCTTATCATAAGTTCTCACCACTACAGTTAGTTTTTGGTCGAGAACCTAATGTCTCACATCTAAAAATTTTTGGTTGTGCGGTGTATGTTCCTATTGCTCCACCCCAACGAACAAAGATGGGTCCACAAAGAAGGCTGGGAATTTATGTTGGGTTTGAATCACCCTCCATAATTAAATATCTTGAACCAATGACCGGTGATTTATTTACGGCCAGATTTGCCGACTGTCATTTCAATGAGACAGTATTCCCAGCCTTAGGGGGAGAGAAAGTGGACCCACGAAAAAAAGAAATAGAAATCATTTGGAATGCAACACAATTGTCAATGTTTGATCCACGAACAAATATGTGTGAACAAGAAGTTCAGAAAATTGTTCATTTACAAAGCATTGCAAATCAGCTGCCTGATGCATTTATAGATGCAAAGAAAGTGACAAAATCACATATACCAGCTGAAAATGCCCCTGCACGAATTGAAATTCCATCTGGTGATAAGATCACTGAAAATGAATCTCTAGCACGCCGAAAGCGTGGAAGACCACTTGGTTCAAAAGACTCTAAACCAAGAAAATTAAAAAGACCTGATGAGATCGACAATATTCCCCTTACAGAAGGTCAAGAAAGACAAAGTACAGATAAGAATAGAGAAAAAGATGATAATCCGAAAGGGGATGAACAAGATGACCATAACATCGATAACAATGAAACTTCAATAAACTTTGTTTCTACCAGGAATTATTGGAATAGAAATGATGTTATCGTAAATGAAATATTTGCATATTCCATTGCAATTGAAATGGCATCTGACGAAAATGATAGTGAACCAAGAACAGTGGAAGAATGTCGTTGCAGGCATGATTGGCCAAAATGGAAAGAGGCAATGCAGACAGAGTTAAAGTCACTCGAAAAACGAGAAGTGTTTGGAAAAATAACCCTTACACCAGAAGGTGTAAAGCCAGTTGGATACAAGTGGGTATTTGTGAGAAAACGAAATGAGAAAAATGAAATTGTTAGATACAAGGCAAGACTTGTAGCCCAAGGTTTTTCTCAAATTCCAGGGATTGATTATGAGGAGACATATTCTCCCGTAGTTGATGCAACTACGTTAAGATTTCTGGTAAGCTTGACAGTCTCAGAAGGACTAAAGATGCGATTAATGGATGTAGTAACCGCATATTTATATGGGTCACTCGATACAGATATTTATATGAAAGTCCCAGATGGACTAAAATTACCAGTAAACCACAAGCCTAGACATTTACTTTCCATAAAATTAAAAAGGTCACTTTATGGATTAAAACAGTCTGGGAGGATGTGGTATAATCGTCTTAGTGAATACCTTATGAAAGAAGGGTTCAAGAATAATCAAATCAGTCCTTGTGTTTTCATTAAGAGATCACAATCAGGGTTTGCAATTGTTGCAGTTTATGTTGATGACTTGAATATCATTGGAACCCCAAATGAACTTGAAATAACTGCAAAATACTTGATGAAAGAATTTGAGATGAAAGACCTTGGACAAACTAAATTTTGCCTTGGATTGCAAATTGAGCACTTAAATAATGGTATTTTCGTCCATCAGTCCAACTACACCGAAAGAGTGTTAAAACGTTTTTTCATGGACAAAGCGACCCCAACAAACACCCCGATGATTGTTCGGTCTTTGACTATGAAATATGATCCATTTAGACCTCGAGAGGAAAACGAGGATGTCCTTGGTCCTGAAGTACCATATCTAAGTGCAATTGGGGCTCTAATGTATCTAGCTAACAATACTAGACCAGACATAGCTTTTTCTGTGAATTTGTTAGCCAGGTTTAGCAACGCACCAACGAAGAGACACTGGAAAGGAGTAAGACACTTACTACGATATCTACGAGGAACAAAAGATCTTGGTTTGTTTTATCAATCAAGGCAAGATGCCACCCTCATCGGATATGCAGATGCTGGATATCTATCAGACCCACAAAACGCCAAGTCACAAACTGGATATCTGTTCACCTATGGTGGAACTGCAATTTCTTGGAAATCAACAAAGCAAACCTTAACTGCGACATCATCAAATCATGCTGAGTTGATTGCCCTTTATGAAGCAGGACGTGAGTGTGTATGGCTAAGGTCAATGATCGGCAATATCCAAGAAGAATGTGGGATGAAAGAAGTAACTGAAAGTCCAACCATCATTTATGAAGATAATACTGCATGTATCGCACAAGTAACTGAAGGATATATTAAAGGTGATAGGACTAAACATATATCCCCAAAACTGTTCTTTACACACGATTTGCAGAAGGAAGGGAAGATAAATGTCCAACAGATCCAATCATCTGATAATCTTGCAGACTTGTTTACAAAGTCCCTACCTTCGAAGAGTGTTGAGCGGTTGGTCCACAAGATTGGGATGCGTCGTCTTCATAAACTATGTTAAAATCAGGGGGAGCATTATATGCACTGCACTCTTTTTCCCTTCGATCAGGTTTTTATCCCAATGGGTTTTTCCTGACAAGGTTTTTAATGAGGCAGTACACTAAAGCATATAGTAATATATTGTTGTACTCTTTTCCCTTAGCTATGGCTTTTATCCTAAAGGGTTTTACCTAGCAAGGTTTTAACGAGGCAACATATACCCTATTCTGTATGGACATTCAAGGGGGAGTGTTAAGAGTTAATTAATTTAGTCAAGGTGTGAATGTCCACACTCCAATTTCTTCATTACATTTAATGTAGTAGCCAACCCTAATTGCCACCCTCTAAGGTTATAGCCCACAATGTAATAGTGGTTTTTACTACTATAAATAGCCATGTAATTTCACTTGTATGACACACAAAATATTACCAAGAGTAATACATAAAAGAAGTAATACTTCTCTTATTACCTCCTTCTCATAATCCTCTAATTTCTATATATTTCATAACAAGTAGATATTTCTTGAGAATTATTTTACTGAATTTTCAGGATAGTTATTGTAAATTTGTTGGTATACAATGAATTTGGAAAGGGAATATTCGGATATTCCTATTTGGATTTTGGCTGTTATATTGGCTTGGAATGAAGGGTTCTAATGTTTGATTGAAGATTTGAAGTATAATATATCAATAATTAAATCGATGGGATAATGTAAATTTCTGTTGCTACTTGATGATAGTGACATTAATTTCTGTAAAGTATTGGTTGGTTTGTAGTTTATTGGTAAATGACATTAAAGTCGTTCATTTCATGCTTGTTATGTGGATATTAGGCAGTGTTGGTAGTTGGTATTCCCTATTTGTAAAATCATCAGTCTGGACTATCCTGAAAAGAGAAAGCGAGTTTGAATTATGTAACCCAAATGAGGTTCTCCCAAAACTAATTATCGGTCTGATCAGTATTACACTTCTTCTCGTGGGACAACTTACATGTGCGATGTGCACATATATTATTCTTACTTAGTGTAGGACAATTTACATTATGGAGTCTTAATACTTTAGCTTACCTTTTAGCTTAATTTAGTGGGTACATTAATACTGTGATAAACAATGTGCAAGGCCAAAGGTCATGCAGGTAATGACAATAAAGTATTTTATGATGAGACCATCAAGTTGATAATTGTTTATTGTGAGGTGGTGAAAGTGATTGCACCAAAAAAGAAAGTGATTGAGATTTTTTATTTTTTATTTTGGCTGATTACATTGAGCAGTTGGGTTTGAATGCTTATTTTCAGTCCCCTTTTTTGAGCAGCTATCAAAGGAGTCTTTTCGTGTTTAGTATTATCGGGTTTTGAGTTCTAGTAATCTTGATATTGTTTTATTCTTGTCCCAGACATGGATACTTCTGCTGGTCAAGGAATCTACCCGCTGCACCACTGCAAAACTCTTCATTTGGTGTGTTAAACTTGTATTCCTTTTATTTTCTTGTATTTCTCTTCTTAGGTATGAGAAGATTGAAATGGGCTGATTCTTCTATTTGATGAATGGATGTATGGTTTTTACAGGTAAGGCATGCACAAGGATATCATAATGTTGCAGGAGAGAAAGATGTTAAGGCATACTTATCCTATGACTATCTTGATGCTAGCCTAACTTCTCGTGGATGGGAGCAGGTTGCATATCGAACTTATTTTAATGTTCTTCTTTCACCCCTTACCTACGCTATTATAGTGTTAAATAAAATTTTAACATGATGGTATGCATCTGTTTTGTTATTTTATTAATCTTTTCCCCCTTTGGCGTAACAGGTGGATAACTTGCGGAAACATGTCCAAGGAAGTGGACTATCCAAGAAAATTGATTTAGTAATCACATCTCCTTTGACAAGGTATGCATCTACTGAAAGTTGAAAGTTAATTATGTTCAATTCTGTATGTAAGCTTCGAGAAATTACTTTTAACATTACTGTAATACTGTGCTAAATATCTCTGTTAATGAGCCAATTTTGATGAGGCATGAGCATCTTTGCAAAATTGTCTTTAGCTTCATACATTAGTTAATTAGATTAAGAACAGGGACAATCCATACCCTATGTGATAAGCTGGTTTTTATCTGATGGAATCCCAAAGGGACTTGCCTTCATACTTTCCTGAGGTGCAGTACTACTGCAAAGGGTAAGAGAATGTAGATGAGTGTAAGAAAAGGAGGGACAGAGTCACGGACTGCATTCTCTCAAGACTTCATGAAATCATGAATACATAAATTACAAAAGTGAAGTGTCCAATGAGTTTGGATTTTTATTAATCATTCACGGTTACCAGTTCAATAATTATACTCCATATTTATCTTGAGTCCTATCTCATGGGCTCTTGCGATTCTTTGTAGGACCATACAAACTGCAGTAGGAGTTTTTGGAGGTGGTAGTTATAATGATGGTGTAGATGTTGCACCCCTGATGGTGGCAGACGCAGGGAACAGTGGTCGACCTGCAATTTCAAGCTTTGGCTGCCCTCCTTTTCTAGCAGTTGAATCTTGTCGAGAACACTTGGTATGTCATCTAATCCTTAGGTGGAAGATTATTGCTGAATAAAATAAGTTTTGTGCACAAAATTTTATATATCTCTTTATTTATATTTTGACGAGATGTTTTCATATAAATTGAGATGACACCAGGGCTTATAGGACATTAAATATCATCCTTTGCTCCTCTTTGGATATGTGATTCCAGGTTGTTAATTGCGGTTATCTAAACTTTGATACTAATCATGTCATCAAATAAGTTTTAGTATCTTACTATCCTGCCCTTAAATGGGTGGTGAAGTTTGAAATGGTTAAACTTTTGCAGCTTTAAAGTTCAAAGTATCTTTTTTTTAAGCTTTGAAAAATGAATTGATTTGCAGAACTGATAAAAGTTTATCTAACTTCCTAGGAATTCTAGCTATTTGTTTAATAAAGTAAAAAGAATATCAATTCTCTATGTATCAGAATTACTAAACCTATACACATTATTTTACTAGTAAATATGTACTAAAAATTGGTGGGTTGTTGAAAGTTATATGAAGTGTCTCTATATAAAAGTTAACAGAGTAAGTCTCTGATTCAATCACAAAAGATTTAGATAAATCAAAGCTTCTTAGATTCAAATTGTGTGGATACTTTCGTAGTTGAATTGGTAAATTATTACCACTATTAGTTGGCTATGTAGTTTCTAGATCACTAGAAACTTATAATCTTGCTAAGATGAATCGACCCTAAGTCCCTATTAAATTTGTATCATTAGATCAATTTATACATTTGAGATCGCCAAGATGAGCTACACACTCCTAGTAATCTCAATCTATTTGCTCCAAACAACAACTACCGTCGTGACGTCGTCTATCATAATTCAGTCACCCTAAACTATAACTGTATTCACAATCACAAGTAGTTAAATTGTACGAACAAACAAAAAAACTGTAAATAAGAGGTCCGTTTGAGAATTAGATTTTTATTTTAAATTTTAGATATGACCCAATTAACTTGTTTGGAACTTTGGAAGTACTTAGAATTTAGAAGTGGATTTGGCCCAAATCTAACACTCTAAACAAATATGTCCAATTTAATGAGTTTGAAATCGAACAAAATCCATTAAAAATTCATAAAAAAATTCCTATTTTTGTTGCTACTCTTTTACTCTCCTCTTCTCTCTTATCCACCACCATTATGGAAGCTCAAAATCCTTGAAAAATTAATTATTAGTGTGATTGTCATGTAATTTTCACGATTATGCTCGATAGTTTTTTTTTTTTTCTTTCATGTACCTCTCATTCCTTTGTCATATTTCTGTATCTTGAATGATAATATGTCTCCACTATCCTTTATTAAATCTTGAAGCTAATTGTTCAAACTCAGACAAGTATAAATAATAGCACAACTTTCGATTACCTTGAAGCATAGTTGAGATTATTGATATCGGCCTCGACGAAGACAATGAAGATGATGAGAAGCGAAGCAATTTGATGAAAGAGAAATAAAATTAGGGTAAAAAAAATCAAAATTCAAATTTGGTGTTGAATAACACCTATTCAACATTTTAATTAATTTGGGTTAAGAAATAACTTTGATTTCATACTTAGCTTACATAGTATGAAAAAATTTGAATGATTTTAACTATAGAATTTAAATTGTAGATTTCTCCCAAACATTTTAGTGTAATTGAAAATTCTTGAATCCGGATTCTAGTATCTCTAAAACATGATACTACCTCCGGTTCAATTTACTCGCAACAATTTCCTTTTTTAGGTGGTTCAATTTACTCGCAACAAAATTGTTTCTTTCCTTTTTTAGTATGTTTTTGGGTGATAATTGACCAATATATCCTTACTTTTTTTTAAACAACCTTATTAAATTACAAATCTGATTTCATTAGATTAAACCCCAACCTTAATTAATTAAACTCTCATCCCTATTAATTTTCTCTCTCCTCCTCCAACCCCATTCATGGTGGCTTCGTGGTGTTAAGAGCAGTGGGGGTTGCAGATCGGCGGCGTCGTGGGTTAGGTTTCGTGGGTTTGTTAGTGGGTTACAGATCGGCGTCGTCGTGGGTTTGGTTATGTGGGTCGGGCATCGTGGTTTAGATCGGCGGGTTTTGTGGGTTAGGTTTCTGGTTAGGTTTCATTGGTTTGGTGAGTTGGTGGTGCTTGGTTTCGTGGTTGAAGATCGGCGACGTGGTGCTGGGTTTCGTAATTGCAGATCAGCGGCGTCGTTGTGTTGGGTTCGTGGGTTCAAATTAGCGGCGTCGTTGTGATGGGTTCGTGGCTGGGTGCGTGGGGTGGTGGTAGTGGGTTGTTTGCTGGGTTAGTGGGGTGGTGGTAGTGGGCGGGTTGCTGGGTTCGTGGGGTGGCTTGGTTCGTGGGTTTTTGGGTGTGTGGGGTGGTGGTGGTGGTGGTGGGTCGGCAAGTTGCTGGGTTCGTGGGTGGCTGCTGGTAGGTTGGCGGGTTGCTGGGTGCGTGAAGTGGTGGTGGTGCGTCGACGGTGCTGGGTGGTGGTGGGTGGTTTGGGTGATGCTTGGTGGTGGTGGGTTATTTAATTTAATTAAGGTTGAATTTGTTTTTTTTTTTTTGGGTTGGATTAATAGTTAAGCATATTACCCTTATTTTTCCTTAATCATGTTTTCAATCTTTTGTCTTGGTTTCTGCAAACATGTCCTTTGTTGCGAGTAAATCGAACCGGAGGCAGTATTTGGAATTGAATTTCTAGAATCTAAATCTAGAACTAAATTCTTTCATTTCAAATGAATTCAAGGTTTCTAAACCTTACCTAAAGTTCATTCACGTGAACTAAAATTGTTGAACTAAGAAACCTTAGATAATACTTCTTACGTCCCAAATTACTTGCAACGTTTTGACTTTTTGAGTTATTTACACACCTCACTATGATTGTATTTTTTTGCATATGTATTAAATCATTTATTTGTGTATTATGGGCTTGTTTCTCAAGGAAAATGGGGCATTCTACTATCGAAATACCCAAACAAAAACATGACTAGAAAAAGATAAAATTTCCCTACTAATTTCTTCATCCTATTCGAACTAATACTCGAATTAATCATCTTCTATTTGGAGTTAAGTGAGGATGTAGTAACTTGGATGGTAATGCTCGAGAGTGAGGGTTATTAAGTGTTATAGGTTGATCCTAATTAGGAATGGATGTATTGACTAAAATGTGACTTATGTTAGGGGTTTTTTGCGTGAATTAATATACCTTTATGGTTAAAGAACAAATTTTATTGGATAACTATTAGGCTTATTAGGATGGATCTTATTATTGGGAAAGTAGCTAAGTTACATATGTTGAGATGATGTATGGGAACATCTTATAGAATAAAACTATTTTTTTGTCTCTTAATTACGTAATTGTATTTCTATTAGGGGGCCCAAAAAGTTTTGTCAAGAATCTTTCTATTTAAAGGTTGTACTTTTTGACAATATTACCCTCATAATACTTATTTGATTCCTACCATCTCCTTCTTTCTGCTGAGTTGACATCCTTTTTCTTTCTTTTTTGTACTATTGATGCCTTTTGGCATTGATTCCCTACCACACTTTTTCTCTCTCCCCCTCTCTTCATTAATTCCCAACCACTTTTTTTTCCTCTCTATCTCTCTCTTCATTGCCACATGCACAATTGTATTTATAATTATAGGATTCAAGAAATCTCCAATTTCCTTAATTATCGTGAAAAAATTCAAACGGGCACGTAATTAGGAGACGAAAGGAGTATAAATTAAGATGTTTGAAGGAAATTCGAAGTGGCAGACATCAAAAATAAAGCGAGGGAGATTTGATTACAGTGATTTGAGCATGTAAGGCGTGGACTAGAAGATGCATTGGTGATAAAAGTAGAGAGTTAGGAGCGCGAGTTCAACTCTTTGAGGAAGCTAATGGAGACCAAAGATGACTCGTGTGGAGGGAGTTAGAAATGATATTTTGGGCTTGCAAGAACATATAGCACATGATATTAAGGCATGAAGGGAGGGATCTTGGTTGATGATCACATGGTATAATTTCTTGGTTTGTGTAATCGTGTTTTAAACCCATCTTGGGATCAAGACTCTGGTATTGTTGTTGTATTTTGCTATTAGAGTTCCTTTTTCATTGGTGAAGATATGAAGGAATAATGAAATGGATGTTCAATTCCTTATTGAGTTGCTCCTCGCTAATATCTTCTTATCTTTTCATTATCTAGCCTCCTCCACTTGTTGGACTTAGATAAAAATGGGGTGTGAACTCCTTTAGTTGACATTCATCCTACTTTCTGGAGATGGGCCAAGAATTAGTTGGCCTGTGCTTTAATCACATATGATGCTTGCAAAAGACTTTTAGTTGGGATGCTACGTTGTATGTTATTTTCATTTTAAACAGCTACGACATAAAAATAGTAAACTAGTAAAACTAACGCAAAATAATTCTGCAAATAAAGAGACATAACTTAATAAAATACGGCAAAATCTCAGAATAATAAATATATATTAACTGCAAGACTAAACTTACGCTTTGTTTGGATAGGTTATAAGGAAGGAAAGGAAGGGGAGGGAAAGAGGAGGAAGGGAAAGGAAAGAAAGGGAGGGGGAGTGAGCTACATTTTCCCTCCAAATCTCTCCAAATTTGGAGGGATTATGCTTACTAAAGGGAGAGGGAAAATGAATCCCTTCCTCTCCTTTCCCTTCCTTCCCCCATTCCTTTTCCCAAACAAGAGAGTTTGTCCCCCTCCCTTTCTCTTCCCTTCTTTTCCTTCCAATTCCCTCTATCCAAACAAAGTGTTAGGGAATAAATGTATAGTAATCCTTCTGATTTAATGACCATCTGCTATGAGCTTTGTAATTATGAGAGCATACAAACTTTGGTTTAAACATGCTTCTCAATGCCTAAGAATCTGAGATTGATATGATAGCTGTTTTAGAGCAATTTACATTTGTTTTGAGGTTTACTTGTAGGGGCTTGTGGGACTCACATTGTTTACTAGTTTCTCTTGTTTACATGGTTGAACTGTATATCAAATAAAAATAAATGTATATTGTAGTCTCTCTTACAGGAGGAGTTAATCCAAGAATTTGCCGTTTGAAAGCAGTATGCCACTATAGAATTTTAGTGCCTCATTCTTTGCTTATCACTAATGTGATTGCTTCTCTGTGCAATGGACTGCAATCTATGATGACTTGTGCTCCCTATTTTTGTTTGCAGGGAGTCCATCCATGCGACAAGAGGAGGACTAAAAGCGAATACGAAGCTCTCTTTCCTGCAATTGATTTCTCATTGGTAAGTTCGAAAGTAACTTGTTTTCTAGGTTTTGGTTATGATTATATGGGAATCAACTGCTTGTTTGTATTCTCTTATATGATCATGGTATAGCTCCCGACTTTTGTGCATGCTATTTTTCTTTAATGCGAAACATCTGAAATTCAGATTGAAAATGAGGACATATTGTGGAAGGAGGATGTAAGGGAAACAGATGAAGAACTTGCAGAAAGAGGAATGAAGTTCTTGAAATGGTATTGTTTGCTCGTGAATTTATATAACTGGTGACTCTGCTTTACTAAACATATTAATTACTATTTCATCTATGATTAAGGCTATGGACCCGGAGTGAAAAAGAGATTGCTATTGTCAGCCATAGTGGCTTTCTGTTTCACACACTCAGTGCTTTTGGAAAGGATTGTCATCAAGTGGTGAAAGATGAAATTTGTACTCAGTAAGTGCTGTACTGCCTTTCCAAACTGTTTGATGATGTACTTTAAATTGCTGTATAGCTTAGAGAATATTTGTTATCTTTGACCTTCTAGCTTAGAAACTAAACAATTTCGAAACTACTTGCAATTCATACTCACTTTGTTTCAGAATAATTAACACAATCAAACTTGGCACATATACTAATGCATTAGTTTGACCTTGAATGTATATAATCTATATGTTAGTGAAAAATATAAAACATTTGATATTATGATACTTTATTTAAGCACCTATTCAAAGACATATTTCATTATAAAATTTGTTTTAATACGTTACATAAAATCATTCTAGGACGGAAGGAATAATTTGCTATCGTAATTTACTGTGGATTGATTACTTTTTACAAATTCATGATATAGCTTATACTTGCCATGCAAATTATGATTTCTTTTTTACAAAAACTGAAAACTGACATTGGTAACAAATAGGTTCGCGGCATTACCTATTGTAAAAATGATACAAGTCCTGATTTTTCTTGAAAACCTTGTGGGCATATTGCTTATCCCCACATTGTAACTGCATTTCCATCTAATCAGCAGGCTTCTATATTCTGCTAAATTAGATTTTAGTCTGTTATGGTTGGCAGCTGAATTTTCCTTATGGCATTTGCAGCTTTGCTAATTGTGAACTGCGTTCAATGGTCTTTGTGGACAAAAGGTGAGTCATATTAACATTTGTTTGATCATTGTTCCTCAACAACCCTTCAACTCATTGTATTTACGGTTATGCTATATCTTTGCAGTATGGCGAGTTCTGATTCATCAGCGACAAACTTCCCTGGTAAAATTCCAAATGGACCAGACCTTCCTAGTGATGCTGCAGATGAGAAGCTCACATAAAAGTATATCCAAAGTCGATACAACATCTATATACCCATTGTTTTTGCTTGATTGATTGAATATTGATCACCAAAACTTCAATCGTCCCTTCATTTTTAAATTTGAAATTGTGGCAAGTAGCCAAGCAATACTCAGTATTCTGGAACTTTTTCAGCTGGAGTACTGGAGGTCTGAAGCATATAGTCACCGAAATTCGGTTATAATGAATAATTACAGAATAGTAATCAACCCAGCAAACTGGGTATAAAAACAGGTTCTATTCTTTGTCATGATCTGACATTTTGACACATTTGGAACATTTTTTTTAATGTGTAATTTGCCGTAACAATAATTACTAGAACTTTATTTTTCTTCTCTTACAATTTTGAAAGTGAGTGTACGCCGCGATAGTGATTTTATTAATTATACCTCAACAGATGCCCATTAGACCTTTTAATATTATGAAAAGTACTATCATTGGCGCCATTATAGTGAGAAAATGAGAATCAATAATCATTCAATACATTCAAGTAAGCGCGATTTTGTATGATTGGTTAAAATTTTAAATGATATTGGAAATTGGAATAGCATCTACGTAGTAGTAAGGAGTAACATGGTAGAAGGTGGTGCGGGGCCGTGCCTAAGCAATACATGCTTGAAACTTGAAACTGTCCACTTCTTAGTTTTTATTAAATTAAAATTTGAGCACTTGCGTACTGTTATCATTGATTGATTTCGGACTGTTTAGATAGCATCAAAACAGCAATTTATAATTTTGAGTTATTGAGAGAGAAAGAGCTCTCAAGTGGTTAGAGCTTCTCTTCTAATTTCATAAGATTTTAGGATCGATTTTCACTTCGCCCTTGTGGCTTGTGACAAACACCCCAAAAAAAAAAAAAAAAAAAAAAAAAAAAAAAAAAAAAAAAAAAAAAACAGAGTTACTCAATTAATCATATATCTAATCTTATATATGTTAGAATGCATATTTTGCTAAATAAATAAGGACAGCCTTCATATTTTTTACATGAGCTAATTATTTAAAGAGGTCATTTTGCATAAAGTAAACTTACTGTGATAGTAGGAAATTTCATGTGATTATAACTTGTAGTTCAATATTTCAAAACAGGGAACATGGCTTTATTCTTATGATCTTGAGTCATCATCTTTAGATTCTTAAGTTCTAAATTCATACTTCAATACTTCAAAAGTGAGGAACATGACTATATTCTTATGATCTTGAGTCGTCTTCTTTGGATTCCTTAGTTCAAACTCTACCCTTGTGGATATGAATATAACCAACCTGCTGTCATATAGTTACAACGTTTTAACTTTAACGCTAATTAATGCATAGTTAAAATCAATTTTACTTCTAATTATAGATAAACAAAGAAAATAAAATTAATAATGTGAATATATTAATTAATTAAGACAAATCTAACTAGATTTCAAAAAAACTAATTTTGCCAAATATATAAATCAACAAAGGTGGTCCATATGGGAGAAAGTAAATAGTGCAAATTTCGTGTAAGAAATTTGATGTGTTTGATTTCACTTTATGTTAGAATTTTAAACAATGCAATTATGTGAATGATACCCAAATTTAAGTTGTCTTTATTAATGGATTGGTAGGGACAAATCCACTATGTAACAGATGAGTTTAATTCAATGAATTTTTCAATATGGATTGTTAGGGACAAATGCACTCTTTAACAGGTGAGTAAAAGGTGTCAATTCTAGTCTTTAGGCAGGGTTTGGTGAGATCAGGTTGGGTATATTTTAAAGTTGAGTTATGTTAAATTATTGTGTCCATACAAGTTAAAATTGAAATTAGAAGGGTCAAATGAAACATTTTTCATGATTACTCTTACCATGTTTAAATAAATGAAACGTTTCCCATGTGTATGTATGCCAATGCAAACCTTTCACTAAAAGTCAAAACATTTCAAAATTATTACACTAGTCAAATTGAAATAGATGAATAGTGCAAAAAGTCAAAACATTTCATTTATTTACACACATAAAGAGTATAATTAATACTTTAATAAATTCAAAACGAGGAACATGACTTTATTCTTATGATTTTGAATCATCATCTTTAGATTCCTAAGTTCTAAATACATACTTCAATACTTCAAAATGAGGAACATGACTTTATTCATAGATCTTGAGTCATCTTCTTTAGAGAGTGGGGGAAGTTTATGTTCTTAACTTATACTACCTCCGTCCCCTTTTGATAGTCCCTTATGGGCATTTTTCACGGGAATTAATAAACACAAATAAGAATAGGTAAAGTACATTGAAAAAGTAAATTGACATTGGGTATGCAAAAAAAATAGGGAGAGAAAGTGATAAATGTACATGGGAAAATAAAATTTACATGGAAAATATAAATTTACACAAGTATTGTTGCAAATTGGAGGGAAGTTTGGTTAAAAATTAATATTTATTGTTGTTGAAAAAAGCAAATGGGGTGAACATTTTGGGACTAAAATATGCCCATAAGAGACTATCAAAAGGGGACGGAGGGAGTAATGGTTTGACTTTCACGCTTGTCAATGAATAATTTAAATCATTTTTATCTCTAATTATAGATTTTATAAAATAAAAAATAAAAAAAAATATAAAAATTATTATTGTGATACTTTAAATGGAAATGAATCCAATTCAATACCACATGACTCTATAGCCTAATATATAAATCAACAAAGGTGGTACAAATGGAAGAATAGCGCAAATTTTCAAACATTACAACTAAAACCATACAAACGAATATATATTTTTTTATTTAGCTTTGTAAGTTGTAACAATCTAATTTTACCATGGCGGATAAGAATAATATATATATATATATTTTCAATATAAAGTACACGAGCAAATAAAGTAAACAAGATTTCATCCCAAGTTTAAAGTACTACCCCTCAAATTTGTAATCAAGTAACCTAATTGAGTAATTGATCATCTATCCACAATGTAGATAAAGAATGTAACAACTTATAAGATGAGTAAAAAGATGAGTGCTTAAGGCCTGAGCCTTTTAGGTCATTGCACTACCTTTTTTTATGTGCCAAACCAACCTGCACATCTACAAACAATCTACAGATTACTCTTATTCCTTACTTCATTCAACGCTACATAAAGTTAAATGTGTATATACTACCTCCGTTACATGTTTTGTGCAACATTTGCCAAAAACGGATGCTACATATTATGTGCAACAAACCAAAACTTTCCCTTTTTAGCTAATTTTTTCTAAGGAAATTACCAATAAACCCTTACTAAAATACAATTAACACATTAATTCATATCTTATTAGCTTATTAACTACCTAATCATCCATCATTACAACCATAACCCACATTCTCTCTCCTCCCTCACAACCACCTCCACCACCAACACCAACACCACCATGTTTTCTCTCTCCTCCCTCTCAGCCACCACTACTTTTATCTCCCTTCTCTCTCAACCACCAAACCACTACCGTCGTCCAGACCAAGTCACCGACCTTCTCGTCGGAGTCTCACAACCACCAGCATCCTTCTCGTCGCGCGCGTGGAGTTGCCGGCACTTTCTCCTCCCCATCATTAGAGTCGCAGTCGCTTTCTCTTCTCTTGTTAAAAGTGTAGCCCTACCTCGAAATTGAAATCCTAGACAAGATAATTTGATTTTGAGCTTGAAACCTTAGATCTGAAACAAAAATAAGATGGGAGGAAAGGTGCAATGGTCGTTGCGGTGTGGCCCGTGTGGGTGTGGGGTAGCTTCGCGGTGTGAATTCGAGTGCGGTGGGGTGGGTTTCAGATCTTGGTGTTGGTGAGAGGGTGGTTTCCGTCGGGTAGGTAGGAGATGGGTTTTTAGATCTTGATGGTAGTGGGGTGGGTTGGTATGGTGGTTTCGGTGGGTTAGGGTGGTGTGGCTTGCGGTTGTTGTGGTCGGTCGTTCGTGGGTGTGGAGTGAGCTGCTATGGTGATTTCGGTGGCGAGGTTGTGTAGTGGGTGCTGCTTCCGATTGTTGTGGGTGGTGGTGCAGTGTGTGGCAGTAAAGCCAGTAATGGTGGGGTGGAGCTATTTAACTTATTAATTACTCTATAATCACATGCCATACAATTTGCTAATTGTTCTTTTCATTTTTTTTCTTGGGAAATGTGCAACCCTCTTTGTTGCACAAAACATGTAACGGAGGTAGTATATAGATAAAACTATTATTACAGTAGAGTATCAGATTTAAAAAAAAAATTAACATTTAAATCCAATTAGTCATCTTCTTTATCCATCACTCGCTTTTTATCCATTTAAATCAATTTATTGTCCCTTTTTTTTTTAAATTTGATGTCCCTTTGTTCAAACCACATGAATCATATTAATGTACATATTCCAGTAAAGAGAAACTTCATCAAAAAAAAAAAAAACCGTCAATTGTGACCTTTAAATTAAATTAAGCATTATTTAAGTAGCCCCCGCCATTTCATCTTCCCTTTGTCTTTGCCTCTCTTCTCTCTCTCTCTTCTGGTAACTTGGTAAGTGGCAAACTTCTATTTTTTCTCATCTCTTGTTTTTTTTTTTTTTTTTTTTTTTTTTTTTTTTTTTTTTTTGAAATTTGTTATTGCTACCATTGTTTCCTCTATTATTTGATGAACATGTTTTATTTTCTTCTTTGAAAATGTTGCTGCATATATACTTGCTTGTAATTTCAATTGTTTAACTTTCAACTGAAACTTAAAATTAACTGATCAACGGCTTTTTTTTCCACAATTGAATAGCTAATGTGTTTTAGAGTTGGATATTTATATTTGATTGTAGTTAATTACTTCACAATTGCACTATTAACGAATTATATGCCTGATTTTTTTTTTTTTTTGTTTTTTTGTTTTTTTGTGTGTGTGTGTGTGTAATTTAGTTTAAGATCCCTTGATTTTTTTTTTTGCGTAATTGGTTTTCAAATTTCTATATCATTTTAATAACTTTTGGTATAATTCATTTGCTATCAGATTATATTAATATTCACGTACTTTACTTTGATTAGTTTTAATGATTTAGAGCTAAAAAGACTTCTAATCATACTATCTTTTTTTTTTTTTTATTTACGATTTTTAGTTCATGATAAATGCTGCGTAAGTTTATTAGTGATTGCAATAATGTATTGACAAACATGAAATGAAAGTATTAGCAAGTAAAAAGAAACTGAGGAAATAAATACTACCTTTTATTCTGTTTTGCTACTCCATCACAGTTTACTTACCCCATTTTTTTATACAACGATTTCTCTACTTTTTCTTTTTTTTTTTTTTTTTTTCTAAATTGTGGTCCCACATTCATCTACTCATTTTTTTTCTCTCTTATTTTTGTATTTGTATAAATAAATCTCGAAAATATGGTTATGGTGCAAGTAAATTGGTGATGAAAGGAATATTAAATTTATCGTATGTGTTTAATTTATTATTTTATAGGTTACAATGCAACAGAAGTTACTTCATGATCTGAATTAGTTGTATTTTTTATGTAAGTTGATGTAGTTGTGAGATCTACGGAATTACGGAAGTACTTTACTTCCTGATTGGTAATTTGACTTTGTTCAGCATTTCAATTTAAATATTGATTGGGGGTCTTAAACACGATCTAATTAGTATATTCTTTGTGTTATCAGAATAATTTTAGTTTTAATATGTTATATTATAATTATGTGAAAAGAGCCGGGAATATGGTAGCCCATTTCGTGGCACAACAGGATACTGCAATGAACTCTGATCGTGTTTTGATTGGACTCGTTCCCCTAAAGTATTATCATTCAGGCAGAATTGGATTTGAATTTTAAAAAAAAATTCCAATGGTTTTTCCTCCACATAGAAATATATAATTATTAATTAGGGTCTTAAACAATTGCAACTACAATACAGTTAGCTGCTGTTAATCTCACTGTTTCTGATTTCACATTATTTAAAAAAAATGTATGCAGTGAATATGACTTGACATTGTCTATATTCTGTCCATTTTCGAGGAACTTCAAGTTGTTGCCTATATATAGTTGTTTGTTGCATTGTACCTGATCGTAATCAGTATTATTGTTAATCTCGACTTGAATTTCTAAATTTCTTGTTCTTAGATATGGAGACTGTGCCTAGCTCGAGTTTGTACCCATTGCACCGATGTAAAATTCTCCATCTGGTTTGTCTCTATAAGCTTAACTTGCAGTGATTTCGCTCTCTATCATTTTGTTGTACAACTTTTTATGAACGTGCTTATAGATAGAAGGTTTTTATCATGTTAATATAGGTTAGGCATGCAGAAGGGATTCACAATGTTGCAGGTGCAGAGAAATACAAAACATCTCCAGAACTACTTGATCCTCGCCTCTCACCACTTGGATGGGAACAGGTATTTTTGTGTTTTGTGACTTGATTCTTTAAAAGTAGTAGATCATCTATGGGATAGTATTTGGAGTTAAGTTGGGATAATAATATTGTTTTATCATAGGTTGAGAATCTCCGAAAACATGTTCATGCTAGTGGGCTATTGCAGAGAATCGAGCTAGTCATCACCTCTCCTTTGTTAAGGTATCTCTCTGGTTTTTCACACAGATCTTTTCTGAAAGTTCAAGTTGCTTAGTCATTATTCAAAAGTTGTCATTGATGGTCACAATTATTGTGCATGGAAAGCAATGTATTGTTGGTCAATGATCCCAAGCTAACCATATCTGTGTTGTTTGGAGTAGTAGATAATGTCCCCAATACTTTTTATAGGTTAATTATCAGTAATTAAGGAACCATCATTGTTTAGAATTACACTATATACCTCCTTATACTATATCTCTATTCCCTAATATTCAATCTACTGTGATGTTTATGATCTCTTGTATGGAGTATCTTTACATCTAAAGTCTTTGTAAATTAACCACTTTCAAGTTTCGACCATTTCTGGAGTTCATAAGTGTTTCTTTTGTCTTTGTTAGTTGAAAAAGTTGTGAGTAATGGGATGATTCTCTCGTCATTGATATGTTTTTCTTCCTCTTGCTGTCCTGTAGATGCTAGGTGTTCTGTTCTGTAATTATTCTGATTTTTAATTGTGTTTGTAGGACAATGCAAACTGCAGCCATAGTCTTTGGTGGGGATAATCATAAGAATGGGAATGGTGCATCCCCTTTAATGTTGGAAAATGGGAAAAATGACCATGCTACAGTATCAAGTCTTAACTGCCCACCCTTTTTGGCGCATGAGCTTTGTCGAGAACGCCTGGTAAGTCCCTTATTTGTTCTTCTGGACGGTATGATGATGGATTGTTTCACTTCTGTTGGGAAAGTCCATCTAATGATATCTCTGAACCTTAAATCTAGTTACTAGCTAGAAACACATACTTATCTTTCTTGATAATTGCTTCACAGATCGAGGGTATGTGATGAAAGTGAGTTTGTATGAGCCTGTGTGTCTATTGTTTAACTTGTACCACAATGCATCTGATTTTGTGAAGCTTTGATACAGGGAGTGAATACGTGTGATAAGAGGGGAAGCATTAGTGAGTATAAGAGTCTATTTCCGGCAATTGATTTTTCCTTGGTAAGCACACTAGCTTTCTTTCTGACTTTTTGTTAACTCTATTGTTCCTAGTTGCTCACATTATCATCTTTCCAGTACAATCTACAGTATGCAGGCCTGTACATGCATTAAAAAGGCGATACACCTCTATAATGGAAAGATACACATATACGAAGTATAAACCTTATATGTGGAGTTTTTACACATATGAAGTATAAACCTTATATGTGGAGTTTATGCTCTTTCAAGCTAACAGCTGGAGAGAATATGGATGTTTAACTTCAGTTTTCCTATGTATTCAGATAGAAAGTGACGAAGACATCTTATGGAAAGCAGATGTCCGGGAGTCAGATGAGGAGGTTTCAGCTCGAGGAATGAAGTTCATGAAATGGTATGAAACCACTAAGCTAAATTTTTATCCAAGCAACCAGTACTTTTTATGATTATTAGAAATTTGCAAAGGAACCACAATCCCACTTCAGAATTTAATTATTTGTATGATATTTCTCCAGCTTGTCTCGGCTGATCAAGCCTGATCCGAGAGAATCTGGGGTAGCTCTCTTGGTAAGCTAGGCTCATGCCCTGTCTTTTGCCTTGGTTTCCAGCAATTTAATTAGCCTATATCTAGATTGGGTTAAAGGGGTGGTGGAGGGAAATATCTTACCTTCCAAAACTAAAATGGAAGAGACATTTGTTATGTCGACATTCTGAATAGAATAATCTCATATGCCCATAAAAAGTTGTCACCTTCTCTAATATAATTATGGTTTATGATTACATTCCAACATACCACCATGAAATTAATTGATGAGGAAAGGATATTAGTAAACTCTTGTCTATTCTTAATTATAGCCGTTTTGGACAATGAGACAACTAATTCCAGATAAATGGAGTAAATTTCATCTTATCATGATTTTGAGGAACTTACAACTTTGTAGAATTAGTGCTCTACTTTTTCATATTCAATGGGCTATTTGCCAATTTCTTTCTCTGCTTTAACCTGATTGCCCACAAGTTTGACTGATGTAATCGCCAAGAATGTACTTTGTTTTTTTTATTGGAGTATATAACTTGTATAAGTTGGCTCTGAATCCACAATGTTTCCTGCAGGTTGTGGACTAGGGAAGAGAAGGAGATTGCAATTGTTACTCACAGTGCATTTTTATTTCAAACTTTGCGCAAGTTTGTGTACGATTGCCACCCATCAACAAAGAATGAGATTTGCAAATTGTAAGTGCTGTGTCTTCCTGTAGTTAAGAGCTTCAATTCACTAGTCCTAGTTTAGACAACTCTGGGATTAGGTTATTTACTTTATTTGTTCTTTTACTGATTTTGGTGCCCAAATTTTGTGCAGCTTTGCAAACTCTGAACTGCGATCGGTAGTGATGGTGGACAAAAGGTGAGAATGCTTCATTTTCTTAACTAGGGGTCATAATGAGCTTTCCCAACACTCGAGTTAGCCTTGATTGAGCTTGATTTGAGTTCGAGGTTAACTTGAGACTTTAACAGAACAAAAATTGGTTCGAATAGTTTAGGAGCATTATATAAATTATAGAATATACAATATTATGTAAATTAGCTATTTTGTTTTACAGTTGTCTTTAAATTTTAACATTTAAAACATGAATTTCATAAACTGAGGAAGGAGCTAAACCTGCATTTCAGAGTACAGTTTTAGTTAGTGTGATTCACCTTAACCCTTTAAGAAGAATCTGTAAACAATTATCACCATCCAATGTTTGTAATTACATAACACGTTCATCTGCAGTTTGACTGGAGTAGATGCTGCACAAAAAACTCATTCTGGAACTGGAAGGATTCCTTTTGCACTCGACTTACTTAGCGACGTAGCGAATGCAAAAAGAGAATCCAATGACAATCAGCATCAACAAAATGGGGGTAACTGAGAGCAGAAAAAGAATTGTCATTGCTACCGTTTCATTGATTTATATATACGAAGCAAATGATATTGATTGGGTTCTACTTCGTATAGAATAAGAATTATTTATCCTCACATGATATGATTTGGTTCGTATAGAATTAGCAATGCATATATATATGAAAAATTATATCTTGTATTTTCTTATATCTTGTATTAAACCTCAAAAAACCGGGTATTTTCTTATATCTTGTGCAATATATGTATTCTTAATTGCTAGAGTTTTTCGTTTTGTTTTGTGCTTGT
Source organism: Chenopodium album (assembly GCF_948465745.1). Classification (NCBI taxonomy): domain Eukaryota; kingdom Viridiplantae; phylum Streptophyta; class Magnoliopsida; order Caryophyllales; family Amaranthaceae; genus Chenopodium; species Chenopodium album. The sequence goes on along the minus strand of NC_137858.1, from coordinate 32,041,058 downwards.
TTTTTTACATTTTCAAAATTTCAACATGTACAAGTAATATATTATCTTATGTGAATACATAGGATTTCACAAATGTCATACTTGTTCAACTTAATGAATCTGGAGATTCTTTTTTTTTTTTTTTAAGCCATGCAAGTGATGCGTGCTAATGCCAAATTGATCTTGTAATGCTTCGGTAAATCCTTAAGTGATGCATTGATACTCCCTCTGCAATATCTTACAGAATGTTGCAACAAAAACATTCCAGAAGAAAGTAACATCAACAAAATGGAATAACAAAACCTGAACAACGAAATTACAGAAGAGCATAAAAGTGCAGGTAGTCGTCAGTCATGACCTGATATCCAAAAAAGGGCGATTCACCACAGTGAACTAGAACAATCATTGTAGAAATCTTCAAACAAATCCTATCATAAACCAATATACATAACTAAGCTGTTTTTCTCTATTTGCTGTAAGTTAATTAAATTTGCAGGGTCACTATATTGGACAATGTGAAGTAAAAAGAAAACTACAATGAAACCAACCGATGGTCTTCTACAAAACAACTTATCACTACTGGTAAACACATCTTCAATTAGAACTCCTTGCATAGAACACTGAACCCAGCATTATCGCAATGAGCAGAATGAAACCAGCCAACAAGGCATTAATATTTTTGGCGATTGAATTTTTGGGATCACCCTTCATAGGGTTCTTGCTTTGGCTTACAATATGAGCAGTACCTGATATTTGATAAGAGGGGGCCACTACATTCCAGAATGGTTTGGCAGTCAAATTTGGCAGTTCATTCTCTGGTTGTAAGAATGTTGAGGCGTCTTCAGGAGCTTCCATCGACAACAACTCAACAAAGTGATCACTAAGGGCCTGTAAACAATAGTTTATCTAAACATCAAGAAATGAAAATTGCAAAACATGTGCATAGTTTTTACTTTTGATGAAGAGAAAGGAAAAAAAAAAAAAAAAAAAGGAAGAAAGTGATTATAAACTTAATTTGGGAGCTAACTGCACAAGTAAAAAATAAAACTAGCTTATATAACAGGGTACTCACACACTTTCTACACTTTTGAGAGCCAAGTGCACAAGTTTAACGAAATTACAGAAGAGCATAAAGTGCAGATAGTATAAAAGTATTCACCTTCTTTCTTTTCCAATAACATTCCACAGTTAAATGACAAGTCATGCATCTTTAACACAAGGTCAATTTTTTCTAATTAAACCCTTGGGCTCGAATTGGCAAGCGTCACAAGCAGCTGATTTTCCACTTAAACTCAAATCCAGCTAACTTATTATGTTCAATTCTATTAAGCAAACACTTCAATCAGGTCTTTTTTTTAAGCTAAAAACTTTCAACTGTCTATATTAGCAAACTTGTTGACTCCAACAAGTGAATATAGCTTCCCAAATCAAGACAGCTATTCAACTTCCATAAGCTTTTAACTGAACAATTTTCAACTGCTTCTCTAGCTAGCTTACCCTTCATAGTTGAGATTATTCAAAGACTACCCAAAGTTTGAATTAATATGGGAACACCGCTGATATTTGAGATAAATCATGTGAATTTTCCTATTAATGCCTAGAATGAGAATAAAATCATAAGGGGATAGTCTATTCCCTCCCCTCCCCTCAGGGTAAACTTTCAGTGGCTTTATATGGTGGTTTGCAGGAAAGTGGCGGAGATTGCGGTGGTATAGCTGTGAGGATTTGTTTGTTGTCATGCAAGAGGCTTGAAGACATCAGAGGGAGATTTTTATCTGAGGAACATTGCGAAACTTCAAGGATGTGAAACAATATCCTTCAAATAATTCCTAGTAAACTTTCCCAAATAACTTTTACTCGCTTTATTAAGTCAATGGAAACCAGGCATGCCCTTAGCAGAAACCTTTTACCATTTTCAAAATTAAAACAATGAAATTGGAAAGAATTTGTTGCAGACTTGCTGTGATGCAGTACATGTGATAAATCACTGAAAAGTAGGGAGGATAAGGTTAAGGAAGAGTACATGGAGGGGAGAATGCCAAGAAGGATTAGGTTAAGGAAGTAACATGGTGGGAAGATTACAGGGAAGGAGAAGAAGAAAGAAGACCATTAGCATTATTATCCTTTAGTGCAATATTTTTCCTTTCTTTTTATTCTGTCATCTGAACAGTGTTAGTACACACACGCACACACACTACTTCCATCACTGACGATTGTCTGCTAAGATCTGGCCTTCGACAGTTCTCATAATGGAAATAAATTAAAAAATTAAAAAATAAAATAGAGGCAGATCCCAATTTATCAAGCAAAGGAGTAAATATTTTGTAATTATTTATCAAGCTCTATTTCTCACCCCTTTCTTTTTTTTTTTCCCTTTTATTTTCCTCTAGAACTTCCTTTTCTAGCACACCTGTTAGGTGGTGGAGTAAGCATTGTTAGGGAGGGTCGTTGATGGCTGTGGCATGGTGGGCAGGTTTTGAGGTGGTCACTTTTTGTGGGTGGTACCATACTACCATGTATGGTAGATGTTAGTGGTCAATGGCAATTGAGTTAATGGACCAGAGAAAAGATGGCGTAGGGGAAGCCTAATAGCACCGGGCTGGGTGATGCTTGTGTCATAATGATGTCAATGGTTGGGAAATGCCAGTAGCGTGGTGGCACTGAAAGACATGTCACTCAGTCACAATGGAGTAGGAGTTATGGTGGACTAGTGAGTGAGGTTTTTTAATATTTTGAGGAATGTTAAGATGAAATAAAACCAGCTAAACACCATAAAAAGAAAACAGAATTGGATTACCTTTTCCATTTCCTAAAATCCCATAAGCAAACTTCCCTAAATGTTTAATGATTTTCATCAATTTGTATTTACGTAACAGTTTTTTCAACGAGTTTTTATAATTAAGGTGACAGATTAATATAAAATAATACAGGGCCATTTGTGTTTTACTTTTTTGTTTACCAAATATAACAGACAAATTAAGGATTTCCAATGAGAATATCCCAAAATTTTAACAGGAGCCAAGTTCAGTTCCTTCTAACAATGGTTTGCCTCACAGCTTTTCTGCCAGGATTTATAATAACATTTAACAAGCAATTTTCAACAAGTTATGCCACGCACACCACTGATACACTAATTATATATTTCAGAATAATATGCATGATTACCCTCTTCCAATTCTATTTTCCAGCAAAAAAAAAAAAGAAAAGAAAAAGTAACAGGATATTTGGCATATGAAACATAAACCACAAACCTCAAAGCTTTCAGCTGGCAAAAGATAATCACAAACGAAAGTGCCTGCCACCCAAGGTATGAATACTCTCCGCGGAAATGTCAGCATGCATTGCTTTCTGCATCCATAAAAAAAAAAACTATTTTATACAAAATAAAGATAAAAGATGGGCATGTCAAACATGACTCCACTCCAAGTAACACATTCCATCAAACTTCGGTCGATTCAACAAAGATAATGCAATAACCAGGTCTAAGCACACACAAGCCTTACATTATGCTAATTGCAGATTGCTTTGAAAAGACCAATACAAATATTTTTAAAAGGGAACAGTGATAATAGAGTGAAAAAGAAAGCATGTAGATCTGTTACTACAGATACTAAGGGTTTGTTTTCTAGGGGGCTAGGAGGGAAGGGGTATAAAGTGGGACATTAACATTGTAGAAGGCGATCAACCAAAAAAGCAATTATGACATTTATGACAAACCAAGTGATATTAACTATTTCCTCCTTTCTTTTGTACTGGCAACATTTCTACAGCGCACACTAGTCACATACTCCACAACTGCATTTCGTTATTTATACTTACAGAAAAACATAGTCGTATGGGATTTCATTAGATCTGTCTCAATGTTTACTTTATTACGTGTAATATTTATAATTTTTACTAATTTGTAATTAAAGATATTAACGGTTGAAATTATTGTTCATTGGCAAGCATGAAACCTTAAAATCTATCTAAAAGAGAGAGGAAGTTTTATGCACTTTGATTCTCAATCAGAATAAATTGGATTTTTATTTTTATTTTTTTCTATCTAACTCACCCAATATGGAAAAACTGCTATGTCAAGAATTACCTCAAGGGCTGCTGGATGATCTGGTTGATAGATTCCATTTTGGATGTCGTTATATGTGTTTCAGAACCATTTTCAGAAGCAGTAGCAGTTTCCCTATCAGCCTCGTCAGAGATCATATCCAATCTGGTTCTCAAGCTCATGATGATATCTTCCTACATCAAACAAACATTCATGTAGAATTGAAAATGGTAAGATGAGAGCCAGGAACAGGACAACAGAATCTAAAACCTACTACAGGATAGTGATGATATAATTCTTGCTTATTGATTCTCATAATAGTATACATCATTAAAGCCATGCCTTTGCCATATCAGATTCTACTAGTATCATAAGTATATGGAACAAAATGTCCCTGATTATTTAAGATATTGAGACAAGAAACTTATACACAATAACAAAATTCCAAAGTACATCCTATTTGAAAATACCTTAATATCAGCCACTGCTTGTGAAATAGGTTCTTTTGAGTTCAGATATGAATATGAGCACACTGTTCCCGAAAAAACGAGGATACCAACAACATTATTCTGGCTGCTGGCTTCACACACAACCACAAAAAACAACATATTCAGAATTTATGCAAAATTGACAGTAATTGCAAGATTGAAAATTATATCAGCACCTTCTGATGATGTGTCTTTCATAAAAGGAAAAAGAATTTCAACTTCATGCACACCACCAGATGCACATGACCCATCCGTGATTACATCAACCTATCAAAGATAGCATGATGAGAAGCTCCAAAATATATATATGTCATAATGTATACATAAGGATACGAAAAGGTAGTGCCATAAGGACCACAATCATAGACAACACAGACTTCAATGCTCCAACATAATAATAATAAGGTTGATGTATGCATGCATAAGATAAAACTCAATCTAGGGGACATATACGTGTACTTCCTCTGTTATTTTTATATTCTACTCAATTACTAGTAATTCGCAGTTTTAAAAATTATTGAAGAATGTAAGGATGTGTAAGATGAAGCAGGATAAAGTAAGAGAATGTAAAAAGGAGGGTTTGTATAAGAAAAAGGTGAATAATTAAGAGAGAGGGAAAGATAATGTGTAATTATTGTGGGGACGAAGGGGTAAGATAGCAAAAAGGGTAAGCCAAAAATAAAATAAAGCAAATTGGGTAGAAAAAAAAGAACAGACGGAGTATATAAAAGGGGTATTGCAAAAACCATTATACTACAAAACAAGATTACATGGGAAAGGGTACGATACGTGGTATAAAACAGATATGCAGAACGCTACGCATGGTGAATCCAGTACAATTGAGTATGAAATAAATAAATATATTATAATATGGTTGAATTTTTATTAACAGTTTTTTTTTTTGGAAAATGAAATAAATAAATTTCTAGAAGTGTATTATATGGGCGTGTATGTAATTTGCTTTAGAAAAAACATTATACTTCCGACGATTTTTATTAGTTGACATCTTTTGACTCTTAACTCCATTTACAAACTTTACTCAGACTAGTTTTTGTCATTTATAGTTATTATAAAACAAAATAATGTGGGATTTTGTTTGAATTGTCTTAATGTATAATTCATCAATACCATCTTTCTGTTTAAAAAAAAAAAAATTGGTGTTGGTGTCAAGAATTTGGTGTTGGTGTTGTGGGTCCGTGGGTAAGGTGGATGGTGGTGGTGGTGGGGTCATAATTTAATCATACCCACTATCTCTCTCTTAACCTTGATGAGAAGCCCTTAAATTTAATAATTAAGCATTAAGATTTTTTGCCTAGAAATTTGTGCAAAGCCTTTTGTTCAAAAAAAAAAAAGGGTGAAACATAAGTAGTAAATAAAATCAGTGAAAAAAAATATATATAGCGATTGCTACTTATATTTTGTCCTATCTTGTGTACCAAAAAAACAAAGAAAAATGAAATGAATAAATAAAAACCCTCATGAAAGATGTAATTAATATTAACAGAGAAGAGTGAGATGAAGTTTTATTAGTAGAAACCTTACCAAATCACCATCAACGATTGCTTTTGCTCCTTTTAGCTCCTTCACGTGATTTGAAATCCCATCAAGTAAGACATCATTCATCAATTTGGCTTTTGACATATTTTCATGAGTAAATGGCAATCTGATAATGATTATAACAAAATTTAAACACCATTAGTATATGCTAATGCCTACATAATTAGTTTGAGAAAAACCACAAGTTAATTCTGCAAAATAAATTATAGGAATGGTCTTCAATAATAATGATAAATTATGGTATTATTTGGTCGACATGAGAACTGTATTGCCATAGGCATTTGTATCTCATCGAAATTAAAATCCCACATAAAATTTCCTAAGAATTGGCTAAAGTTGTTAGGTTGTTATTTTGTTATGAAGGCATTTGCAAATCATGGGAATGCTGAGTTACCAAGGGAGGCTTAGTAATTAATTCTCATATTTTGTGGGCATTGAAAATTCCATAAATTTACATTTCCAACATTTTCAGTGTTTACGGTCAACCAAATAAATCCTATATTATGAATTTTCAATTCCCGGATTTTTTTTTTAATTTTTTTTTTTTTTTTTTGGCAGCCAAACAATACCTAAATTGCAAGTACCATCATTATTACAAGAAAACACTTGAGTTTTCTTTGAACTGGGTGGTCAAATTCAACCTCCAGACTCAAAGGAGTCATGATAAGACAACTCAGACTTATAATAAACCTTTTAGAATTAGTAATTAGTGGCCTTGTAAGCCTTTAATAATTATAAAGAGAATCTCAGCCATTCTACTTACCACAAGTCCATATGATGCCAATTCTCTTTGCTTTAAAATTAGAAGACAAAAGCTTATCAGCCTCCTTCCCTAATTGATCACTAGTTCTCTACAAACATCTATTCACTTCAAGCCACCGTTGGTGTGGCTTCTTATAGCAATGTGATTTAATGTCATATAGAAATTATGGTAAGTTTTTAATGCAATAACTAAAATTTTTCCTAGCTTTATATGATGGTATATTTCCTCTCTCTCTCTACACCACCTATTTTTTTTGTTGCTAATCATAATAGCTTAGCTAAATATTTTATTTCTTTTTTTTTGGGGGGGGGGGGGGGGGGGGGGGGGGGGGGAAGTTTAGGAGCCATTTCATTAATCAATGGACAAAGTGTCCATAAGTACATAGGGAGCACCGGAGCAATGACCGAAGGACAGTGATTCTCCCAGACCTGTTCACAACCAAATGGCACTAAACTAGCAAGGTGATGAGCAACAGCATTCCCATCCCTACGGATAAAATTAGAGTTACTATTCCTTTTTCCGGATAAAAAATAAAAGATAAAAAAAAAAAAAAAAAAAAAGGGGGACTTTAGTGAATGACTTAATTACAAATCAAATTCTCCCAACCTACTGCTAGAAAAAAAAAATTATCAATCCTGATTTTTTTTCATAAGTCAATGAACTGACTTTTGTATAAAAAAAAAAACAGAAAAAAGATAACCCTGGTTTAATTAGGAGATAAGCAAAGCAGAATACTTAGTACATGAATTTAAAATAACAGATGGATAAAGGGAAAAATAACAAACATCCAACAATCACAAACAAACATGAGCCAAAGTAATAATTTTACAATACATCTAGAGATATACCTCATACAAAAATTGTAGATGCACCGAAAAGTTTGGAGGGAATTTAGAACTTTTCCCAATTTAAAATCACAAGGTCGAAGGCTACTTGATGTTATATTTGAGGACACTGAGCAATTTCGACACGTCCACCTGCTTGAGTGATATGTCAATCTCATAACCATTCGGACAAAAACAATCTAAAGGAGAAAAGAAAATGGCAGCAGGAAAAAAATAAAGTTACCTCCTAGGGCTATAAGATATGTGAAGAAGCAACATTTCATCAGAACCACTTTCCAATAAAGGAGCTGCATCTGCTACTCCTGTAACAGTCTGAATTTAAAAATAAAAATAAAAAATCTAGTCAATTCATTCCATTGACTACACACCAAAAAAAATATGGAGCTTAGGCACATAGAATTTTCAAATCCATAGCTCATTAACTTGTTTGTGCATAAAGAATGCCACCAGAAAAAGAATCTGAAAGAATGTAGGGTGGGAATACTATTATATGGCCAAAGATTACAATGATAAGAAGTATCTAAACAAAATATGCAGAAGTACTAAGGTCCCATTTAATTCAACTTGTTTTGACTTATTTCACACCAATAAAGTTCATAAATATTCGGACAAAAGTTCACAAAAAATACATTAATCTGTTCCAAACAAAATAAGTTTCCTCAGACAAATTCACAATTTCACATACAAATAAGACAGCCTCAAATAAAGTAATAAATTTTGAAGACAAAATATGTTTAAATGAGATTTGTTTAGATAGTTCAGCAATCTACTAGCCTTCTTCCTTCTATCTCTCTTCTCTCACACACCTAGTTCTTTCTTGTTCATCTTGGGGCCGCCACCAGCCTTTACGGCGGTAGGAAGCCCCTTTTTCTTTTCTTATTTTTAGCAAGATCTATAATTATTGTCACAATAAATCTCCATTATTCAATGTATCTTAACCCATATTTGGGTTTAAGTTATCTTTTTTCAAAGTTTATGCAATTCTCAACTGAGTTCAGATCTTGTCAGACCCTGCATAGAAGGTTTTGCAAACAGCGATATGGGAAAGAGTGTGAAAAAGGATACGTAGGTTTGATCACATCCACAAAGATCATAATTTTGCAAAAGTTGAGTTTAATGTGATTTAATTTTGTATGCAATTGTTAATCTTTGACTACTCTTATAAGGTACAGGTCTGGTCACATGACTGTTAATTGATAAATTAATTTTAGTTTCACATATAAATGGTGACTATACTAGCAATTAAAGCATTTCCAAGAGAGGTCTAGTCTAAGGAGAGATTGTATTGATAAAAACATGAATAGTAAAATAAAATCAAAATTGTGTTACTTATTTTGGAACGGATGGTATATACAATTAGCGTAAACAATTGGCACTAGTTACATTAATATATGTAAGAATGTTTTCATGTAACTACATTCTCATTGAAAAAATACTTCCTCCGTACTAATAAAATTGCAACAAGGATAAAATTATGCATCCCAAAGCAAATTATATGTTAAATATCAATAATAATATAAGAATAAAAATTGTAAAAGTTGATATTATGAAACTAACAAAGCCCCACATAATTTCTTTTCTACCATAATAATATGGTCAAAAAGAGTGATGGAGGAAATAATCATTTTTTCATTATTTACATATATCATTGCGATATTGTTTCCTTGTTTTATTGATTTTATACACTTTTTGTAAATATTCTAAAGAAAGTAATCCACGATTTCCATATCATAATGGATTGTGAGATTATTATAATCACAAAAAGTCCGAATTTCTATTTTGTAAATTAGGTTTTATATAAATGATCCTTTATGATTCAGTTCCCTTCATAATCACAAAGCTTCTCAAAGAAAGAGAGAGCGACAAATAATAATTCAACCATTAACGTTTCATATCTCACAACGAAGAAAACTCCAATGGCTCGTACCAAACAGACTCCACAGAGATATTCATCATTAAAGGTTATAAAAAAGCAATTGAAAACTGCAGGTAAGTCTATTTCACGAGATGGCATGATGATGCACCATAGCAATCGGCCTCGCAAAGTTGTTCCTCATGACAACCAAAAGTCTCGGGATGCTATTCGAAAAAATCCTTTCACAAAAATTGTATGTGAAATAGCAAAGAAAGTTGGCACACAGTTAGAGGACCAAGCTATCTCTACTCTTCACATAGCATCAGAGAAATACCTTGTTGATCTCTTTGAAGCAGCTAAGCTGTGTGCAATTCATGCTAAACGTGTCACTGTCATACCAGACGACATATCTATGGCTAAAGAGATTTGGAGAGTACGTGAAAAAGCTTATCCTCTAGAGAAAACTGGGGGATTCCAATCTGATGTCACAGACTCACAGATGTAGTATCTAGTCTTGACTAAATACTACAGCATGGAAAAACTAGATCAAACAATTGATGTTAGCCTAAATCTTTTTCCAATTATTGTTGTTTGTATTACTAAGTTATTGTCATCATCTATGTTGTTTGGGAATGATAAGTTATACCCAATTATCAGAAATATAATGGTGATGAGATGATTAAATAATGACTATATTTAATATTCAATACATGTTAATGTATGGATTCTAAAACTAATTCTCCGGTGTCCCAAAATTCTGAAGATTTGAGTAGATCAGCGCTAAAATGAGGTATAAGAAAAAATATCATATGAAGTGATAACTGATAAATCAAAATTAGTAGAGAATGTTGAAGCCTAGCTGTATCCAAAGTGAAAATGCTATACACTTTTGGTGTTTAGTCCTGTATCTTCTGAATTTCTATGCCTTGGTCACAAAACAACACTATACCAAATTGAAATCAAAGCCAGAACACCACTCTACCCATTCATTTTTCCAACCTATGGTCCTATGGTAGTAGAAGTCAGATAAACATGTCGAACTTGAGTATGAATCAAAAAATGAAATACGGCAGTGGTTTATTTTTTCTTGATGTAACTGTTATAGACTAGTATTGCTGCTGCAAATATTGTAATCTGATTGTAAGATTAATAAGAAAGCTTGAGTCTTTTTTAAATGAAACTAGCAAAAGCTTACAGGATAAATGTAACTTTGGGCTATAACTCTTGGTGGTAGCTTGAGGCTACTAATCTCACATTCAAAATGTCACTCACTCTGCCAAACATCCTAATGCTAGCCTGCTTCTCTTATATACTCAAGCACTACCATAACCCTAACATTAATGTATTTAGACCCCGTTATATTGGAGTATCTCAAGTCAATCATCCACAAAAATGGTGACAATGATGAATGATCAAGACGTGGCCCATAGGATTAAGTCGGGGTGGCTTAAATTGAGAGCGGTCACGAGAGTGCTATGTGACCGAAGCATTCCTTACAGTTGAAGGGTATGGTACAAAATGTTGGGCTTCTAAGAAGAATCACATTAAAAAAGATGGAGATTACGGAAATGCGCATGTTAAGGTGGATGTGCGGGATTACTCCAAGAGATAAATCAGAAATAAGGGTATTCGCAAGAAAGTAGATGTAGCAAGCATTGCAAACAAACTAAAGGAAAATCGTCTGCGTTAGTTTGGGCATGTAAGACGGAAACCCGAGAGTTCACCGGTACAAAGAATGGAAGAGTGAGACCATGGAGGGGTTAACAAGGGAGAGGGAGACCGAAAATGATTTGGTTGGAAGGAGTTAGGAAGAACATGAAGTATATGGATTTGCATGAGAATGAGGCATTGGATCTTAAGGGATGGAGGAGTAAGATTTTTGTAATGATCAAATTTGGTTCATGTCACCAACCCTCCCTCTCTTCCGCTACCGGTGGACTGTTGCACGGAAACTGAAGCAACATTTTTAGCGCGCTTTCCAAAGCGCTTAGCTTCTGCTAGCGGCGGGGCTTCAAGGCCATTAAGTTCAGTTTGAAACCTAAGCCAAGAAGGTACGAAAAATCCATTGAATAAGCAGAAAAATCCGCTTTCAAAGAGGGTTCAGCGAAAGACCTTCGAGAAGATTAGTCCACTCGGGCCTTTTCGTTTTCATTTCTCCCATTTCTTGCGTTTGTCTCGAGGTGCTGCAAGCAAACTATGGGATTAAGGCTTTGGTTGATTGATTGAAGATTGGTCAAGACCTACGATAATGATTAAAACCAATAAATGAAGCATTTGAAATACTATGTTATACCTTAAAATTTACAATTCCTAGCCAAAACCCATCAACCTAACCCAGGCCTTCTTTTCATAATTACAAGGCAGAGCTCCTCCCTCAAACACCTTTCTCTCCACTCCACCATCACACCACCAATCACTCGCCAGCATCAATGCAAACACCAAAGCTGGTTGTGGTCCTTCCACTCATCAGTAATGACACAGACACAAGAATTGAGCTTCTACTTTCTCTTATTAAATTTAAGAAAAGAGGAAGGACAAGCATTGTTTGAAGACTTCCATTGGTACGTCCTTCTGTCTCAATAAAGAAATAGTAATAAAACTATAAGTGATATAATCAAGATGATCATTTACTAAATTCATTTTGGATGTATGAAATCAGTTTTTCTAGTGATGACCTCCCATTTTTACACTCTTTCCGTTTTCTTCTTTTTGGAACATCAGTCACTTATTCCTCCTGAAAGCTGACTCTAAGAAAAATAATAAACTAATGCAACTCTCCGGCTACCATTTCACCTAGAAATCTGTTAACAATTAAAAGCATAATTACAATAGAATACCCTTCTAAGTTCTAATACGTCGGCACTAAGAGAGCAGTATTGCATTTCTGGAATTGAAATTTTATGGACTTCCCAGACACATGAATTAACATGAAGAACCTTGAGTTCCAAAATGCATCATAATATATGTTGACAAAATGGAAAAGTTTATAGTTTGTCAATTTACACAATATATATGACAAAATACACTTGCTGATTCCACGACATTGATACCGTCATCCTATTGTGATTGTGAACACAACGCAAATTATCTATGCCTGAAAAACCTCTTAGAGGTCATCATTATTTGTACACAATTAGTGTTAAATACTTTGACTATTCTCGATGCATATACAAGTTTCTAACTTCAATTTTGGTAAGAATATGAGGCGGAAAAATTCTGTTGCAATTTCAATGTTATGTCATTTGTTGATGTTATGTAGGATAGGAGTGACATGATATTTTGGTGTATAATTTCTCACCAAGCCTATTTGAAGGATATGAATTGCCCCCTTGGTCTTATAATTTAAATAATTTTTGGTCTTAACTATACCTAATGCATAGCTTGATTGACTAAAATATAATTTGGAAGCAGGGGAGAGATTTACACCTTTACAGATGTCTTTAGCATTTTCTCCTATGCTCAGCCATAACCATTATTACATAAAGACATTAACATGGTATACATGATAAACATCCCAAAATAGATGGTATACCTCTAATTAAATATCCCCATCAATGGGATGGTTGGTCACAAAATGAAGAGTAGAAGCACTATTGTTTCAGAAATATATAATGTTCAATTGGTCATGAGGTGGTGTTATAGCCTGCAGTAGGAATATATTATTAAACTCACAACTTAGGCCTCTATCATGCATTCAAAGACAAGCGACAAATATGTTTCTATTTGTGAAATTTTGAGGTTTCAAAGGCATCAGATTTGTACAGAGTCTACAGACCCATGCCTTTGCAGAAATTTAAAAATCAAGAATACTGCATTAACACAAAGAGTAAGGTAGAAGCAATATATTTACCTGGCAAAGTACTAAAGTTGAGTTCTTGAAGGAAGTTTCACCGACCCATACATATATACCAACAACCTTAACACCACCTACCAGCAACCGAGAAACCTGCAAAACAACAAAATTAACAACCTTGAATGCAGGTGATGAGATAGAGAGAATTTTAAACTACTAGTGTAGCTAAAGAAAAATGTTTGGATCCGAATATTATAGATGCACAATGAATCCTAACGATAAGGCTTACTTCCATCAATATTTTTCAAAGAGTGCCAAATCAGATATTAATACATACTTTTCTGTTTGATTCATAAATAAGTAATAGAAATGAAAGTAAAGGAGGAGAGCCAGAAATACAACAAAATTGAGATCCCCATAATGTGAACCCTCATAGAAGCTATATAAATAACTAGCTCCCAGGACTTAGAGGTCTAGCGCAGTGTACTGTGCACAGTTTAGGGTCTTATTGCACAGAATTGTTCCTAATTGCTCCAAATGACTTCCTTTTGAGGCTTTCACATGAATCACATCATAAGCCCCCAATTACCAACCTCTACATATAAAGTGGTAGATAGAACTTTAAGCAACTCAATCAATCAACCAAAGCCTTAATCCCATAATGGCCATAAGTAGGGTCGGCTACATGAACCAAAAATGATTATTTCGTTTAGTCATCGACAAAAAACTTCCTCCTCCATCCCTTACAATCCAATGCCAACTTTAAGCAACTCAAATCCAACAAAAATAAAAATAAAACCCACGCAGCGCAACAAGGACAAAATCTATGTAATCTCTTGCCTAGACTCAGATATGAGGGATCCAATATTGGTATGGATCTTAATGTCTCATACGTCAATCCCGAAAATCAAGACACGGGGGGCCGTCTGAAATTTAGGACATGGTTACGGCCTTAAGGGTACATTGAGAAAAAAAAAAATTAACAGCTTTTTTCCAAGGAAACTTACATTAAGTAATCTTTAACTTCGATTATTTTTTTATCCCATCAATTAAATTCAATAACTTATAAGTTAAATGGGACTTGTAGCATGAACTAGGGTCTTTACATGGTAGTAATTAAGGTAAGGGTTTCATTCTTGAATCTCCCACTCATAACATTCTAAACTACCATTTTCAAAGTAATACAATATTTAATTTCAAAGTTATACAATTTTTGGGTCATATCTACCCATATGTTGGGTTTTATCTGTGTCCTTAAAGTTACAGCTATGTATTTTAATTATGCAAGAAAAATTCTTTGTTGATGAAGATTTATGCGGTGTCGCAACAAAGGTCAATTTTACACCTACAACAAATCTCGTTAAAATATGTTCTACTTCAAAATTATAATAGATTAAATGACCCCGCATGGAAATCTATATCAAACAACGGTATGAGAAAGTATTCACCAATGTCAGATGTCATCGACAAGAATCACAATTTTGCCCAATTAGAATATTATTGATCCAATTTAATTTGTACTTGCTAGGCTTGATTTTTGTAGTAAATTTTGTATGATTCTTCTATTAATGAATAAATTTTTACTTCGTCGAAAAATCCATAGTTGGCAATAAATGTACAACACCAAAGAATCACTAAAACCAATCAAAAAACAACACATAGCTTAATAGCCAATAAAAGTCTGATAATTATCGGAGGATTCTCAAGCTAAAGAGTAAAGAGTAAACACAATTTGAATACCATGCAATTTCACATTATTAGTAAGAATAGTAACACCAACCACCTA
This sequence comes from Chenopodium album, assembly GCF_948465745.1. Classification (NCBI taxonomy): domain Eukaryota; kingdom Viridiplantae; phylum Streptophyta; class Magnoliopsida; order Caryophyllales; family Amaranthaceae; genus Chenopodium; species Chenopodium album. The sequence goes on along the minus strand of NC_137858.1, from coordinate 32,025,947 downwards.
CATCATCTCCCAAAATTGGCGAATATCCAACTACAAATTTATAGCAGTTCCATTAACATTCCACACTCTTAAACCCAAACTCAACTGCAATTCACAAGCAATGTACTACAAATGACATATCCTCCACCAGAAAAATGCAATTCAACAACCAATTATTGAAAAATACACAAATTAAACACATAATTCTTTAATTCAGAATTGAAATAACCTGACGAGCGTGCTCTGCGACCCATTCCTTATCGATCGAAAGCGACGAAGAATCAACAGAAGATTTGGGCTTAGAAAGTTTCTTCTTATCAGCAGCCCCTTTGAGAGGATCAATGATTGAACATGGAGGATCTCCCGCATCATTTGGGGGTGTTGGAACTAAATCAAAGATGAAACCTCGATCTAATTTTGAATTAAGCTTGCCAATCACTAACCCTACCTGGAAAATCAAAATTAAACATTGAATTATAATGCGATGATGCCCTAAAATTAGGGATTTTTGAGGAGAGAGATAAGAAAACCTGAGCAGGGATTGCAGATTGAGCAAGACGATCTTCGGCTAACTGAAGGCGGGTTTCTTCACCGACTACAGCTTTCACCATTGTTAGTTGTTCTCAATCTTCTCATCAATTTTGATTTCTAGGCGAATTCTATTAGTTGCTTAATCGGAAACTTATCAGTCTATAACTCTACGGTTCTTGCTGACTGGACAATTTTTTTTTTTTTTTTTCAGTTCACTAAAGATACCGGACTCGAACTGGTTTGGACTGGTGTCGATGACCGGTAATGGACCTGAATCTCCCAGTCTGGGCCATTTTATGTATACTTGAGGGTGAACACCAATCCAGACCCAGGACCAGAACCGGATTGGACCTAGACCGGTTCATGTGGACCGACAATGGACCTGAATCTGACGGTACGGTTCAGGTCCACTTTCCGATTTGGGCCATTTTAGGTACCCTAGGCATACAAAAGGTTGCACAGACCATTATCGAAAGTACAAATACACCAGTAGTACTTAGTTGAACTTAATAGAATTAGTGTGCCATGGTACGGTGTCATCTTTGGTGGGCAAATTAGAAAACCAACTAGAGAGTAGAGACTTAACATAAGATCAATGTCCTACTCCTATCATAACCGAAGAGAGTTATCTGAACCATAGGCACCATCATCAGTATTTTCTTCAATGAGGTAGTCACTCGTTTGCCAGTTAAAGTAAATACTCAAGTGAAACAATGAATCGAACAACATACTTGAAAATTATCGGTAAAGGATCTAACTAATGAGTTCGGCATCGCATACTTGCCAACATCTCTACAGTTTCTCTTTCTTAACACACAAAAAAAAAAAAAAAATAATAATAATAATAATAAAATAAAATAAAAAAAATGGAAATCTATTCACCAATAGTATTCTATTAATATGAAATGTAAATAATAAATCAATTAATTTTGTGGCATTTTGAGTGAGATAGTTCAAATCTTGGCCCCTTAAATATTTTCCAAAATCAAAAGTTGAATTATATCATATGTAAAAATGATTAGAGATTTTAGCATCCTCAAGATACAATGTCCAACAAATTGTGATCCATTTAGGGATTTGTTAGTTTACAAGTCTTACAAGATATAACCAAGTAACCAACCATAGTCTTCGTAGGCAACGAGCAAAAAATTTCCTTGATTAGCTTCCCGTTCATTGATTTTGCTATTTGTATTTTACTTGTGTCAAAAAAAAAAAAAAAAAAAAAAAAAAAAAAAAAGGTATAGGTACAGGCTACAAAGATATGAAGTTCATAACATCCATGAAAGATGTTTTCACAGCAAAACCAAGCAACTGCTAGAAACATATGACAAAGCCATGATTTAATTGACACAAAAACGTTTCCAAAGCCTGAATGATTCTTGAATGGTAAACTAATGGTGATGCACACATCTTACTACTTTGAGGCACAACTTCCGGGTTTTGCAGGCTTGATATTTGCCTTTGTGAACCAGGTGGTATACAGAAATTGCTTATGAGGCCCAACATGGTTACAAATCATTTTAAGTTTTTGTCTCTCTCGCATCCACCTCATAACTGTTTTCATGTGTGTTTTGCTTGTTAGTTCCTTCAAACCAACTTCCTGAAAGGTATTACAGCTTGGTTAAAACAAGTTGCTAGTATTCCTTATGCCATACATACATCGGATAATCAAAGATGACCAAAACAAACAAGGAGTACTTTGTACAATCTAGTAGCTAGACAGCATATTCTCAAACCCTTTCGGGGTAAATCACTTACTCAAATCAGTCTATTTAACACACTTTTGATAGTTTAAGCAAGCATATGATTATTCAAACTACTAAATTAACATTTTAAAAGTAAATTATGAATAATCAACACTCTGAAATTACACAAAAATCTTAGCAATCACATAACAGAAACTCGAAAATGAAGATTGAACTTAGGAAATGGTAAACCATGAGCTCCTCAACTGCCCAGGAATTTTGTCCACAATCCACATGAAAGGATTCGTGATCATAGAAGCTAGAAGGCAATGCTCAATACTCGTTAGCTATCAAACTTTTGACAAAATTTCATTAGATGATAAACCAATATGGCAATAATCAAATACAAAAGTAAAAAGGTAAATATCATTCAGAAGACAAATTGTGTTGAAGGTGCCTGAAAGTTACAGCAACAGATCTAGAGCAGCCAAACAAGCCACGATCCTAATTTTGAAAATACGAAGTACCTTACAACAGCATCAGAACTTGTAACAATGAAAACATTATGGACACGCTTTAAATCTTTAAAATGTTTGTAACGATTTCCACTTTTAAAATGCATCAAAATCACCATGCATATAATGGAACAACGTTAGGATAACTGCAGCCTATGCTCCCAAATCAATCAGAACACCAAGTTAGGCACACATGCCACACAACCAAGAAAACAAGAAAAATTCAGGATTGAGGTAAGATTTCTTATACAAAGTACAAGCCGACTATATAAGACACACATATATGATCAAAATATACACGATTATTAAAAGTCTTAGCATTGAAAAATCTACATCATCAACAATTTAGAGCATTGAAGCAAGGGAAAATTGGTACATTGAAGCCTCATAGTATCAAATTCAGCTTTCACTGCTTCTTCAAGAGTGAGGGCAGTCCTCCCTCCGCATATAACTATTAATTACATAGATAGACGGTGTAATTTGAACTATTAACGTGACAACCTAAATTGGTTGATCAACCCTCATTTCACCTCGTGTTTAAGCCTAATTGGACCCGATCAACCTTGATTAGACCTGCCCTAAAACTTTTATTTATGTTATTTTGGTGAAATCTTAGAACTATCGTTTTTCTGTGAAATTACAGACTTTAATTCACTTCAAATAATGACCAGCAAAGCAAAAAATTAACATCCCAAAAGCAAAAAATGATCAGCAATTCAATAATACGAAGAAAGAATTACATACTATTAATCATAAGTAATGAACAAAATTATATCAAAATCAAATATTAATCAGCAATTACATTTACATAATAACAAATATTTGTCAAGAAAACCTTATACTATTCCGAAATAAACATTAAATCATCAACATTCGATTAAAAAAAAAAAACAATTGAAAAAGAGGGAGGAACCTGAAGTCGTTCCCAGGTTTGAGCGATAGTGAGAGGACCGTGGTCCTTGAGGATGTCAAAGATGGCGCGAGTAATGGTTTGAGTTTGTTCAGGTTGTTGAGATTTGAGTTCTATTGGTTTCATTTTTGGCTTTGGTTTCTTGGCAATCAATAACCTTATTGCTGTTCCAAACACCATTTTTAGGCCTTTTTCAAGCTGCTTCAACTACTTTGGGGATGTTTACATAGTACATATGATGCTTGTGTGTGTGTGTGACACTAAACCCCGGTTGCCTATGGGATTTGCAAATTTGCAACTTTGCAAGGTCCAAGCCAAGGGGTATAATAGTACATTTATCCCAAAATTTGCACAAGTGTATATGAGGATGGCCATGAATTTTGGATATGAACCGAAATCATAATTATCTAAGCTTTTCTACTAAGAAGTTGGAAACGGTACATGCCAAATGTGAATTAACTAATAGCGACCGAATTTATCGAGCCATTTACTTAGCTAGAATGGTTGAAAATATTGTGACGGTAAAAAAGTCATCAGGGAAATGGCAATGTGATGGGTTTCATGGACTTTTGTACGTGTCATAATCCGACTCAAACTACACTATTTAGATCTCAACTAGTGAGTAGCCCGGGCGTTGCCCCGGGATACTACTTTTGTAGTTGTGCAAGTGCTAATTTTTAAGAGCATTTAATAGTGTGTATGTAGTATGTATATTCAATACTTTTATGGTATAATATTATTTAGTGTGAAACATTAAAGCATAACCAACAATTTGCCTAGATGGTTAAACAATAACATTTCTTCAAAGAGGTCAAGGGTTCGAACCATTTCATCCATATATATTTACTCCCTCCGTGTTTTTTAAGTGTTACACTTTTCATTTCCGGCCGTGTTTTTTTAAATGTACTACTACTTTTTTCTCTCAGATTCATTAATTTTCAATAAACTATTAACTCCACTATCTTTCTTTTACAATTTTTTAATACTCCAACTACCCCACTTACATCTTATTTTATTTAAGTCAATTAAATTGCCTAAAACTATATGCCGGTCAAACTGTAACACTTAAAAAAACACAGAGGGAGTACTATATTATAAAACTGAAGAAGTAATATTGTACTCCCTCTGGCCACTTAAATTTCGCACACATGTAAGTTGACCTTACTGTTATTATAAAATATGTTTTTATTATTTTAATAAAACTATACTCCCTCCGTGCTTTTTTGAGTGTTACACTTTCCATTTCCGGTCGTGTTTTTTTAAGTGTTACACTTCCTTTTTTGGTAAAAAGCTACATTAAAATATTATATCTCTCTCCTCTCATGGTCCCCACCCAAACCCACTACTACTTTTTTATTATATCTTTCCTCTCACATTCATTAATTTTCAATAAACTATTAACCCCACTATCTTTCTTTTACAATTTTTGAATACTCCAACTACCCCACTTACATCTTATTTTATTTAAGTCAATTAAATTGCCTAAAACTATGTGCCGGTCAAACTGTAACACTTAAAAAACACGGAGGGAGTAGTAGAGATGATCAAAGTCAGTCCAGCCCAAATTTGGGGAGGTTTCGGGAAGAATTTTTTTGGTCCAAAATTGGGCCAGGGCCGGCCTGACCCGATTTTTAAAATTTGTGGACAGGCTTGAATAAGCGTTATATGCAATTTTAGTTGTTATTTTTTGTCTATCCTGAAAGTCCCGCATGATCGGGCCATTTTGGATATGTAATTTCTGACCCAAAATTTGGCTCGGATTGGCCCGAAAATTAGACTATTTTTTTTGCCTCGGCCCGATCCGCTTAATGATCACCTCTAAGGGTCTGTTCTGTTCAACTTAATTTTAGTTCAACTCCGTTCCTAATTTCCTTCTCTCATATACAGTTTAGTTCAGTTCAACTCAGTTCAGTTCAATTGAGTTCAACTCAGTAAATGAGAACAGGCCAGTCAAAATTAAAATATGAATATCCAAAAAAAAAAATCTAACATGATATTGTGTTAGTTATTTTGGTACGAATTGAAGAGAGCGGGTAACACTTAGGGCCTGTTCTCATTGACTGAACTGAATTGAAATGAATATTTTATAAGATAAGGAAATTAGGAGCTAAACTGAACTGAACTGAATTGAAGTGAATTTCAACGTATGAGAACAGGTCTTTAATCTTCACAGTAGCCTACTGATGCGGTGGCAAAGCTCAATACCATAAATCGCCAAGTATCACCTACATGTTTACGTGTGAACATCTAATGCATTTGAATGATAATGGCTTTATTCATTCTTTTATTTATGTTTATCTCATCATTTGATTTCCATGCATTCTTATCAACATATATTCATATATCACCCTCCGTGAACGTACACTAGCCTACTACCATTGTAACTTTGCTACGTTGCTCTACAATTTTCCATTACCATACCCTTTATCAATATCTTTGCATAATCATATACATACTAGTGATCGAGAATAATGTCAGGAGCACAAGGAGCGCAGCCGCCTATGTCTTTTACGGCGACGACGTATGAGTCGGTGTCGGAGCAGGAGCAAAAGAGTAGGCCAAGGACCGAGTTAAGGTCTTGGGAGGATGACAAGGGGATTGAGATTGACAAACTTCAAGATAAAGTTGAGGATGCCGCCGGGAAAGGCGGTCCGGTTTTTGGGGCCGGTAAAGATGACCCTCCTAATAAGCAAGACTTGGGTGTTTCTGGTACCGGCTAAATAATAGACAAGTTTAATTTATACTTTGTAGTATGATCAAATAAACATGATTTTTCTGCTTGAACTTTGTAATATCTTTTAGATTACGGGTAGATCTCCAATAAATTATGTACTTTTTTTTTTTTTTTTTCTTTTGTAGCTCTTTTTGTAATACCCGAATATTTTATGATTTTATATATAGTTTATTTTTATTTATTAAAAAAAACTTTCCTAATCTCATATTTTTATTTTAGAGTTCGAAAAAGTTTAAAACTCTATTTTATTTTAAATACGACTCTTTATTTTTTTAAGCGTATATAAACTATCTTAACCAGCCCCGGCCCTGAGGGTAGGCGGGGAGTGCCATGGCCTAGGGCCCATAGCCAATGGGGGCCCAAAATAATATATTACCTCAGCTTTCATAAAATTATAATAAATAAATTAAAAAAAAAAAAAAAAAAGACAACACTCTTTAATCCTTCATCGTTCGCTTCACTTCAAAATTGTTGCAATTCCCACTATATCCATTTCTCTCAGCATTAAATTCAAGTAAAAAACTTCATTTCCCATCAAGTAAATTAATGGGTCTTGCCTTTCACTCTTATCAATTCCCCAAATATTTTGATAATGTAAATGAAATTATGGGAATGTTATAAGCACTTAAAATATTGTTAAAAACTATTACTCGTAAAAGACTACACCAGTCATTAGCTTCAATTATACTCGTACATTTTAATTATCCTACTATGAATGAAAATAACAAAATCATTTATTTAATCATCTCATTGAGTTGTTTGCCTGTATTTGTGTCCACTAATTGTGTTTATTCTCTTTTAAATTCAGATAAAGTTTCTCTCTCCTTTCTTTGTTTTTATCCATGGATAATTATTGGGAATTAGTGTTTAATTTAGATACTGTAGTTTTAACTTTTAAATTAACAAACTTATGATCAAGTATTCAACTTTATTTTAAATCTATGTAATTAAAAAATATTTCAATTGTTCATACTCTTAAAATATACTACATAGTATAGCAATATATCATAGTTACAATGAAACATTGTTCTTATTTACTCCGTAGTACACAGAACTATGTCTAGATTAATAGCTAAGTGTAATACGGAGTAATATGGAGTATGCAGTATATTGTATATATTGTACTAGAGATTGCTTTTTTTTTTTTCTAAGGGCCCTTATTTATGATTTTGCCTAGGGCCCATAAAATGTCAGGAACGGTCCTGATCTTAACCCTATTAATATTTGTGCAGCCTTAAGTTTTGATATTGAAAATCCTTCTCTTCACCTTCTGTCCGTGGGTTTATAGCAGCCCCATATGTTCAATTAATACTTATAATCTCCATGTTAACATTTGAGCAATCAATAATTACTTTCTCCCAACTTGCTATTCATGTGCGTGACTTGCTGAATGTGAAGGTGGAGTGTCTTGCCTAATCTTGCCTAATTTTTGCTAAGGTAATCACACGATTATTCCCTACAATTTGGAGTTAATTGATCGTTTTTTTTTAGATGTGTAATATGGATGATTCTAAATTTGTTATCAAACGAAACTTTTTGGAGATGTTTGTGATATTCTTTTGTATAATTATGTGCAAATATTATAATTTGTTGTTATTCTATGATGATCAAGTTTTGTGTACATATTGGTTAATATGTCTTGATATATATAAGTTAATTGTTGTATTATTTTGTTGTATGATTGATTATTTCTAGGGTTTTAATGTTGTTGCTATAGGGAGTATTGTTTTATTGAGGTTTTAGGGTTATTAGTGCAGAGTATAATTTTTTTGGGTTGTGAGTTAATTATATTTGGGTATTAGTTTTATTGTCCTATAAGAGTCGAGATATACTATGATTGAACAGAGTTCGAATTGTTATATTATTTGGGTACTTGTGCCATTATTGAGATATCATCAGTGAGTTTGTGAATGATTATTTGATCGATGTATGAGATCAAAAGGTTGGGAATTATTATTTTGTTCTTGGTTTGAGGCTCGGCGTTATATACCTTAGTCCTTGGCATGTTGGTAAGAGGATGATAATCATGAGTTAAGAATGAGGTACAATCTTTATTATTTATTTTTCTATGGTCCCCTATAGTGGGAATTGGCCTGTATGTGGTCTGGTTCAAGGTGTTTTCTGGTTATTGGGAGTATTCAAGTTTTTATACTTGTTGGTTTGTTATTCGAATTACCCTTGTCCAAGGCTAGGTATAAAACAAAGAGTGTGGCACACTCATTGGTTATGAGTTAATTGAGTAAAGGGTTGTATTATACTATTCGAGGTTGAGTTGATAAAGGTTATTTTTTTCAGAGTACAATGTGTAATGTAGTTTCGAACTACATTGTTTAATTGAGCTAGTAATATAGATTATTCAATTATTCTTTTTATTCTGATATGTGGTGATTACTCAGCTTTTGCTGACGTGTGTGTTATTTTGTTGTGCTACTTGTGTTTGCGGCCATGTCTTTTTTCTTATGGTGGCCCTACGACGATCTATTTTGAATTTGTCCTTAATGGTGAGCAGACAAGATTATTTTAGCAGGTTGATCAAGTGATCGTAGCTAAAGGAGCTCAAGTGATTGATTAGTATCTATAACGAGTTTATAAAGTTGTATAAATAGCTCACCTAGTTTATTGGGTTGTAATTATTGGGATTTTGTAAGCCTTAACACTTGACAGGTTGTCGAGTGTGGCGGTAATACCTCCGATTTAGGTGTATGCTTCCGCAAATTTTATTTAAAGGTTGTTTGTTTTTCCTTTATTTATTGTTTATTATTAGTTAGTAAATCGGGGGTGTTACACTTTTTCTTATGTACTAGAGTACTAAGCACAAGACTTTCCCTTTTCTCTTAATGGTGCTTAAATTATATATCTTGATGTATTGGTATGTATACTTAAGTACTCTAATGACTCTTCACCAAAAAAAAAAAAAAGTACTCTAATGACTTCTTTAAATTAAAGGCAGATCTATGTTTAAAGTAATGGGGTCAATTTTTTTCAACAATAAATAAAAATCCGAACCTTAATTGTGTCATTACTCATTGTAGGAATTTTTTACCATGTAGATCTGCCTCGACATATTTTATATAACACAATCATCAACCTACAACACAAATCAATACAGTTCAACCAAATATAGAAAATTCTTTCAAAAAATTCAAAAAAAAAAAAGTAATTAATAATATACCTAACAATGTTTTGGTGTGGTTGCTAAGCATTTCAAGTAAAATAAATTTATGATTGATATATTAATATCAATAATTTTATGTGTTAATAATATCTTGTATATATATATATATTTTTTTTTTTGAAAACATGTTCAATATAATATATACGTTTGTAATTTGTTAATTTATAAATAACTATAATATAATTTATTTATTTTTGAATTTAATTTGAATCCAATTGTATAAAATGCTAGATTCGCTACAGCTTTAAATCATGTATCATGAAACTATGTTGCAAATTGAGTGAACATATAATCATTTTTACGGAGTATTGAATCAAGTCCAATGTTACATGGAATTAGATCCAAGTGTCGGACAACATGTTCAAGTGTCTAATTTGTAAAATTTATTAAGTCTCGAAGTGTTCATACAAATAAATGGTCTGAGTAATAACAATATAACGTAGATCAAATGACAAAAGAAAAATGTTCTGAGTAATTATTTCTCTCTTGTCTCTGTTTTTTGCGTTTTTATCTCTGTTTTTTATTTTTTCGCATTTTTGTCTCTATTTTTGCACCTGTGTAGTTCTCTATCTTACCATTATTACATGCAATAATACACTAGCTAGATAATCCACTTTTTGAACATCATACATTATTTAGAAGAAATGTGAAAAATACAAATTAGTATTGTTGAAATTTTTGTGTTTTTGGATATCCGAATTTTATTGATTTTTTCATTTTTTTTTTTAAAAAAAAAAAATAGGTTGTATAAATGGATCCTTTATTGCATGATAGATTAGGAAAACCCTTTTTCTACTCTCTCTCTCAAACCCTATCGCCTCCCCATAACTGCTCCAGCCATGAGGCTCGCCGGCCGGCGTGAGGCTCACCGCCCATGCCACGGCGTCGGCGAGCCTCCGATCTACTCCTTTAGTTTGTTTTTTTTCCTTTCTCTTTTGTGTTTTAGTTTTCGTTTTGGTTTTTTGTATTTCCGGCCTAGCATCGCGCACCGCTTCCCCTTTTCGGTCGCTCCAGTTCCTCACCGGCCTTGCTGCTGGCTTGCCGCCGGTTTTCATTCCCGCTTCCCCGCCGTGGCTATGCCCCTCCGTTTTGTCCGTAGTTGCGTCGTTGTTTTCGAGAACGGGGAGGGAGATCCCTCTGAGTCCCTCGCGTAGGGCCGTTCTTAGTCCCTCGCGTAGGGCCGTCGCTGCCGCGGTTCAGGGGTGTGGGGGTATGGGCTTCTCGGGCGGGCCTTGGTGGTTTAGGTTTTATTGTCAGGCGGCATGTGGGTTGGGTTGGTGAACCTCGAAGCTTTGGTGGTTGTGCTCGGAGTGGCGGCGGGGTGGGTTGTTAGGGTTTCGTTCGTTGTCTTAGTTTTTAAGTTTCTTCCTGTTTTTTTCTTTTAGGAGTCTTTGTGTGCTTTTTAGTTTTGTTATTTTTTTTATCTGTGTGGTGTGGTTGGGTGATATGGGGCATGCAGATCAGTGTACCGATCTTCTGGTGCAGGATTTAAGCCGGGTTTTTTGGCTATGGGGCTTCGGTTTGATCTTCTGTTGGGTTGGACTAAAGGGTTATGCTTCCACGCCGATATCCGTGTTTGAATCGTAGTCTTGTCTATGGTGAAGTGTACGACACCAATTTTGATTTCAGGTTGAGGAGTACGGGATTCTGAGCCAATGAAGGTTCACTTCAGAAACTACAACATATTGCCAGACCCCCTTGCAAGAGGCTGCATAGGACAGCGTTATATGAGCCAAGGGTACTTAATTAAGAAAGTCATTGTGCGAGTGCAATTGTAGTTTCCTTTATTTCGAACTTGTATTTGGTTCTTTTGTTTTTGTATTGTTCAATTACGATCTCTTATGTAAGTGTCGTATGACTTATTATTAATGAATTTTAATCTCCCCCCTTCAAAAAAAAAAAAAAAAGTGCAAAAATTAGAAAAGAAAGATAGAAAGGGAAGCAAAAAAAAAATGGATCCTTTATTTTGGAATGAAGTGGATGATAAGACTGTTGTGGTTGTATCTAAGCAAACTACAAACGTTGATGTTTATGTATTCGGCACGGGGATGGTAATTTACAGTGATAGTGTCTAAACGGTAATTCTAACGTGTGGACACAATGTCAGCGAATCTTTCACTCAAAATATGTCTTTTACATTGTATTTTAATGATGGGGATATTCTGGATGGTTGGGTTTTATTTCTGCAAGAGGATGCTGCAAAAGAAATAGGCATCCTCTATTGTAAGTGTAGTTCCATAAAACACACTGTAGATCTGTTTCGATATATTTAATATAACACAATCATCACCCTACAACACATATCAATATAGTTCAACCAAATATAGAAAATTCTTTCAAAAAAAAAAAAAAAACGGTAGAAAAATCATATACCTAAAATTTTTTTGGCGTGGTTGCTACTGCATGCGTGAGAGTATGGATCGTTGTTATTTATTCCCTTATTCTGCTTTTTATGATTTTACCTTATAGATGTCCTTTTTACACGATCCTGAGTCTCATGCAAATGCCACCCATGAAAATTTAAGAGCATTTCAAGTAAAATAAATTTATGATTGTTACATTAATATCAATAATTTTATGTGTTAATAATGTCTTGTATATATATATATATATATATATATATATATATATATATATATATATATATATATATATATATATTATTGAAAACATGTTCAATATAATATATACGTAATTTTATGTAATTTGTTTATTTATAAATAACTATAATATAATTTATTTATTTTTGAATTTAATTTGAATCCAGTTGTATAAAATGCTAGATTCGCTACAGCTTTAAATCATGTATCATGAAACTATGTTGCAATTTGAGTGAACATATAATCATTTTTACGGAGTATTGAATCAAGTCCAATGTTACATGGAATTAGATCCAAGTGTCGGTCAACATGTTCAAGTGTCTAATTTGTAAATTTATTAAGTGTCGAAATGTTCATACAAATAAATGGTCTGAGTAATAACAATATAACGTACTCCCTCCGTATTTTTTTAAGTGACACAGTTTGACCGACACATAGGGATTTTAGGAGATTTTATTGACTTTAATATAATAAGATGTTAGTGGGGTAGGTTGGAGGAGTGAGAAATGATAAAGTAAAAGAATGTGAGAGGAAGTGGGGACCATGAAAGTAGTTAGAAATGATAAAGTAAGAGATAATGGGGTGAAGATATGTTATTAAAATGTAAGGAATTTCTAAAAGAGGAAGTGTGTCACTTAAAAAAACACGGCCAGAAATGGAAAGTGTGTCACTTAAAAAAATACGGAGGGAGTAGATCAAATGACAAAAAAAAAAAATGGTTAAAGGCTCCAATTTCAAATGATTCCACAACTTTTTTTTTAACATAACTCGACGAAATTATATTAATGGCTTATAGCCTTAAAGAGTATATTACAACAAAAGCTGAGATCCCTACTAGTCAAGAGACCAAAATACCAACATACATGGCTAGTAATGGGATTCAGAAAATGCTTTCTACAGCAAGTACTACCCGTAATACCAACAGAATGAACATTGTTGGCATTCCTAACTACAGCCAATGTATGCAAGTTTATAACAGCTAATGTATGCAAGTTTATGCAAGTTTATAACAGCTAATGTATGCAAGGCTCCAATTTCAAATGATTCCACAACTTAATAGCCAATGTATGCAAGTTTATAACAGCTACAAATGTGGAATATATTACTATATTATGAAATCTATGTAAAAAGATAAAAAAATCATGGATTAATCTCACAAATATGTTGAAAATTTTACACTACACCCCGGTGTAGCTTCTGCTACCTACACCCCCCCTCCCCAAGTGACGTCATTTTGCACATATAATATTTCAAAACTGAACATATTTTATTAATAGTTTTAAATGAACATACAATTATTTATAATTGAACATTTAATTAAGGAGCATTATTGTAGATGAAAAATGTATAAAATTTATAATTTTGTACTTGTTATTGAAAATTTTTGAAGGTAGCACACACTCCTTATTGTAATTGTAAGAGTCATTTCCATGAAAACTACAACATAGCACACACTCTTATTGAAATTCCTTATTAAATTTGTTAAAATAACTAATTCATGATATAATTGGGTGCTTTAATTAGTAGTATAAAAATGAACTTTTAAGTATATGCACATATTCATTTTAAAATTAATGCATTTACTTGTTGAACATGAATAAGAACGAAAATGAACATTTATCAATACGTAAATTAACATTTATATATAATGAAAATGAACATTTATCAATACGTAAATTAACATTTATCATCTATTAAAATGTGAATGGCGTTATACTAACATATAAATGAACATTTAACAAAATGAAAATGAACATTCATAAAAATAAAAAAAATTAAAGAAATAATAATAATAAAAAAATAACTACGAACTATAATCTTTGTTTCTCTTCTCTGAAACGGTTTCCTTCGCTCTGCAAACAAAACTGAAGAATTTACAGATATAATTTATTAGTTCTTCAATAAAAATTGCTAAGATTATAGTATAATACTTACATTGATTTACATTACTATATATGTAAATGAACATTATGAATTTCATATATGATCAAAAGATTTCATAGTATGAAAAAGTCAGTTTCTCAACTCACATGAATGAATATTTATGCATTTCATAAATGTGCATAACGTATCATAAAAATGAACATTTTTTATTTTGGCATATAAAGTCAAATATATACTCAAATAGATTCAAATATACAAATGAACATTTATAATTCAGTATATGTTCATATATTACCTCGGAATTGTAGAAATGTTAACATCTATACCATAAGTTTTAATATCTTTTAAAAGTTCTTGATCTACAATAGGAGATTTTTACAATGACTATGTAGTAATATATGAATAAATATTTGTATTAATCATTTATTAACATGTGAATGATTGTATACTAATATAAAAATGAACATTTATCAAAATGAAAATGAACAGTTACAAATTTTTTTTTTTTTTAAAAAAAAAAAAAAAAAAAAAACCACTACGAACTAATTTAAGTAATTCTTACTTTTCTCCAGATTTTTTTTGATGTTCTTCTCTGAAGCTATTTCCTTCATACTGCAATAAAAAAAAATGAAATACTTCATACTCAAAATTCAAAATGTACTTGTTCAAATTACTAGTTTTAAAACTAAAAATTGTTAATGTTCCTGTAACACAATTGCAACAATAAATTATAAAAATTAGGGTTTATACTCTTTTTCGAATTAAATATGAACAAAATCACTTGCTCCTTTGAATTTCGACCTTGATTTATTGAATTATGTAGCAGTTGAACAACTTTTTTGGATAATTTGTCGCAAAGTTTGTTGAAAATTTTGGATTAGAAAATGCTGAAAATGGGTGTAGAGAGAGAAAATGCAGAAAATGGGTGAGGAGAGAGAAAGTGAAAAAAGATAAATGGTGGTTTGATTTTTACTGTACAATTGCATAAAGTAGGTATATGAGGGAGATTGTTAAACGCATCGTTTAGAAAGGGGGTGTAAGGTGTGGTACCTACACTAGGGTCTAGTGTGTACCAATTATAAATATGTGACTGAAAAGGGCCTAGCGTAATAAGCTATTGGGCTTATGAGCCCACAAACTTTATGACTAACATATGTTATACTTTGTACTGAAAACAAAACAATATTTTCGTTAAAAAAAATAATAGACAAAATCACACAAAACTTTAATTTGGCTCAAAGCCTCTAACACTTGCATTGGTAAATTAAAAGTCGTACAGTATGAATTTTTTTATTTATAGTTACCTTGAGAGCTTGTTAGTCAGTCGATTAGCATGTGATAAACGGGTCTGGCCATACCCGTCACAACTGTCCATTTTATATAACTAAGGAGGTTCCACCTCAAAATCATATGGCAATGAGGGGAGTAGCCCCTTAGCCACACAACGTTCTTGTTTCTTCAATGTGAGATACACTTTTACACTTTTATACTTTTATCAATGTGGGACAACACTTTCACTCACAAGTGGTGTGACTTGTAAATTAAAATGGTTGAAACAACTACTTGGAGATTTAGGTGTTCAACATGAAAATGGTGTTTAGGGTAAAAATACCCGTAACACGTGGTCCAATCTCGTAGTGACATGTGACCCAACCAAAGGGCAACACGTGTTCCTATGGGAAGATGACATGTGCCAAAGCTCAAAAAGAGCACCTGAAATGAGAGAAAAAGGGCTTTTCTTACATCAGAGGCCCAAATCCCGAAAATAGTGTAGAATGCCGCAAAACGGCGCCCCATCTGACATGTGCCGTCACCTAATTGCTGAGCCAATCAGGGCACATAAATCTAGGGTACAAACCCTAAAGGGCACAATTTTCCACCCCTATAAATACCCCAATCATTTATGATGGGAGGGGTGGATGGTGACATAACATTCAATAGAGCACTAAATAGCTCCCACTTCTCTCTACTTTCTCTCTCTAGCTTTTCTGTTTCCGATCACTAATTTGATCGTCGGAGGCGAATATTCCACTAAAGGAATATTCGTTCATTTTGCAGGTGTCCGAGTCTACTTGTCAAAAGAACGCGACTAGTGTCGCGAGGGATTCTAAAAAAACCCCGAAACAAATGGCATGTGCCTTTATTTTGACAATCAATCCGCTTTATATAGTGATTTTATCCAGTGTTTCATGAACGAACCAAGCATATAGAGGCAAATTATTATCATTTTGTGAGAGATGTGATTAGCCGATTACTAATGGCACGATTAGTCTGTCATATGTATCTACGACAGATCAGTTGGCAAATATTTTTACCAAGGCCTTGGGGAATGTTAAATTTGATTATCCACTCCGCAAGCTGGGCATTTTTTACTCGTATGCTCCAACTTGAGGGAGGTATTGGGATAATATCAAATATGGTAAAATATTGTGAAGATATTATTGTGTAAAGATTGTGATGTATCTTTAGAGAATATTAGGGTTTGCCCCTCAAGTATTCTAACTATATAAATATTGTATTGTGGCCGAGTTTATGAATGAGAATTACAGAGAAACAAGCAGGGTAACCCCTAAATAAGTAACCTTAGTCACACTTTTCTCTTTTCTTTTCATTTCTATTTTCTTTTCAAGGTTATTTGTATTTGGAAAACCAGATGCAATGTTTGTATGTTCGATAGGTATTGATGAGCATATATGTACTCTTTACAAATTAAAAAGATTGGAAAAAAAGCCACTTGATTGACAAAATTTACCAATCGAGGATAACACTCAACAATTTCCTGAATAATCGAAACTCTAGTAAAGATCCCACTTGAACTTCTAAAGGAATGTGGTCTAGTGTAAGCTTCAATCCTTGGACAACACTTACGAAAAACCTTAACTGTGCCACCAAATTATTGATCATATAGGTGATAAAGTTCATTTGTAGTAACTTCGTTTGAAAATGATGATTTGATAATGCACCTAAAAACCCATCTTTCTTGCTCAAATTTTATGGCAAAAACAATTATTATTTTCATTTTTAACCAAAAAAAAAAAAAAAAAGGTAAGACAATCTCTATCAAAGATCAAGACAAAATAAATCCAAACTATTAGTTAATTTATTGGGGGAATGTTCAAATCGGTGGTAGAAAGCTTGAACACCTATCAATGTTTAGTAATAACTAGGTTAGAACCCGTGGGATGCACGGTTTATATAAAACCTATTTTTAATTTGTCCATTTTAATAATAATAAATCGTTATTATACATGAATATATATAAGAATTGTGTACATTTTGTAATTTAAAATCTTTTATTTTCATCAAAACTATAATATAGTATCTGTTTGACGTCGTCTAATTCTTAGTTCAATGTAGGTGTTCATTTATTAGTGTGTTATTAAAAATTGTTTCAATTTCTTGCGATAAATTAATAGGTTTTAGTTGTAAGATAGAAGCTTATAATATTTAAATTTCAAAAATGTTAAATTGGATAACTCTAAAAAAATTAAAAAAAAAAAAGAGAGAGAGAGAAAAGGAAAGAAAAGAGATGACATCATCATTGCATTTAAGCGGGAAAATTTTTATCAAGAGAACGACACGTGGACAGTGATGATGTCATCATTTTCTGTTTTAGTAATAGTTAATATATTTAAATTTGTTATCTATATTCTTGGGACGACGTTATTCACTTATTACTAACCACTTTATTTGACATTAACATTATTATTACAAGAAATATCTTATGGATTAGTTTAGGTAATGAATAATTGTCACAAATTAGGTTAGGTGATCCATCTATCAACTGTTTTTTTTTATTGCAAACCAAAATTTGTTTGCAAAGATTGTCATGAACCATGACGTTGCTACACTAACAATTTCCCAAAGGAGATTATTAAATGTACGTACATTATTATTAGATTTGTATAGCTACATTTCTTATATTGGCTAATTTAAGAGATGATAGATACAAAAATTGCAGAAAAAGGGGATTAAGACGTCTTTGGACCCCGATAAAAGCTTCGTCCCATGTATACAAATTAACGAGGGGTGATAAAAGTTGATACATTAAATCAACCCGCCGCATAAACTCGGGTCGAAATAAGCAAGTTAATCAATGAGTTAGATTTAGGTTAATAATTTCCAGCCCGTTTAATAGATGGGTTAATTAGACTTAGGTTGAGGATTTTGCAACTCGATCATTTGATGCTATTAATCTATCATCATATCATGGATATGAAGACATGATCTTTTTCGGCAACCTTATAATTAATACAAACAAATATAGAGATAGATATAATCATTCATGACATATGTACGTACTTAAAGTCAATGAAATTATATCCATTTATTTGGAGGGTCCAAAGTAGCAAGTACTTGGTATATGAATTCAAACTTCATTTATTATCAACTTTTGTAGCCTTGTGAATGAGCTTGTAAACCATTAGAGAAAGTACTATAATTCATATCAGACAACTTTAATCACCATTCAATTATATATAGTTTATCTTAATTAGAAAGTACGCCAATCCATCTAGACTAAACTTTTAAGCTTTATTAAATTGTTAATCAACTTGAAATTATGAAGTCTACAATTTAAAAAGGTAATCTATTTGACATAATTATTGCCTCTAATATATTCACATTGATTAGCTAAGAACCATGTGCAACTAGTCAAGACTACAGAAGCATGTAAACTATTTTTAAATTTATAGGAGCATCAAACTAACAACTCTACTCTTTCAAAAAAAAAAAAAAAAATAAAAAAAAATAAAAAATAAAAAACAAATAAAAAAAAATTAAAAAATTAAAAAAATTAAAAAAAATTAAAACAAAAATTAAAAAATCTATCTAATCATCGACCGTAATTTTGTAATGACCCGACCTTTCAAAATAAATTATCCTAAACCAAAGTTTACGCAATTCAAATTAACTAGCTTAAATTGATTCATCTAAATTTTATAGATAAATAATACACATTGTCTTAAGAGTTGCATATGAGAAGTTAATCACTTATAAAATAATGCTAAAAATAGCTAAATAATTTTACATCAATTTACGCGGATTTGTCATTATAAGTTCTCAAAACTATGAATTTATCTAATATTTTATACTCTATGATAAATGAATAGACGATAGATAGATTCAATCTGACAAATCTACTTATGGCCTGTCCTCATTGACTGAACTCAGCTGAACTGAACTGAACCGAACTGAACTGAACTGAACTGAAATGAATATTTTATAAGAGAAGGAAATTAGGAGCTGAACTGAACTGAACTGAACTGAACTAAACTGAACTGAGCTGAGCTGAGCTGAGCTGAACTGAACTAAACTAAACTGAGCTGAGCTGAGCTGAACTGAACTGAACTAAATTTCAACGTAAGAGAACAGGCCCTTATACATATTATCTGTAATTAAACTCGATCCGTACATCTTTTTTACTCTTAGCTACTCTACACAATTATTTACTTCCTCCAATTATGAAATATGGCAAATTGCTAATAATGGATCCCACATTACAATAATTAACAATGGAGCATATGTATACAAGTAGTTAATAATAATATCATGCCATCTCACTTTGCAGCATCCAAACATGGCATTGGATGAAAAACAAGAAGAAGCACAATGATTTTTGTGAAGATTAAACGAATCCCATGTGCAATCATACGTGTCATGATGAGGCTGTACCACGTGTACAACAAGACAAAAGAGCTGTCTGCCTAGTTGTTATATTTGGTAAGATGCCACTGAATTCTCAACTTAGAAGATTTATTTTTGGAAAGTAATGTAATCCTAACTAAGGCACTGTTTGTTTTCCAACAATTAAAGTGAAAGTGAAAGACAATTTTAGATGGAGACTCTGAGGGTTTTGTACTACCAATCGTTAATCTTCTGAATTGCACATTCTCTTCACATGAAACGTTATGTACTTATGTATAGTAATTCCAAGATTTGCAACACGGCCTATGACCCTACTACTTTCTTTCCAATACTAAACTACTTGCTTCTATTTGGAAAATTTACCAACTTTTGACTTATGTATCCTATGAAGTTAAGCCGTTTAGTAAAAATAAGTTCAGTTCACTAAAATTTGGTAACTTTAAAAAATAAATAATAATAGAAAATTAGGAAATATAATTTCATTTCAGTTTAGTAAAATTTATTATACTACCTCCGGTCCAAGTTAGTTGCAACTTTGGAATATTTTATATCTCACAAATAATACCCCAAAGTTGCAACTAACTTGGACCGGAGGTAGTAGTTTAACAAAAAAAATTTAACTTCAGTAAAAAATAATTTCAATCAATCAATCAATCAATCAATCAAAGCCTTAATCCCAAAAGTGGGGTCGGCTAACATGAACCAAATTTGATTATTCCGTGTAGTCATCAACATAAATCTTTCTCCTCCATCCCTTACGATCCAAAACTTCATCCTCACGTAAATCCATGCACTTCATATCCTTCCTCACTCCTTCCAACCAAGTCATCTTTGGTCTCCCTCTTCCTCGTTTAATCCCTCCATGGTCCCACTTTTGGGATTAAATAATTTCAGTAAAAAATAATTTCAGTTCAGTAAAAATAAGGTGAAGTGAGGTCCCGTTCACTTACCCATGTATGTGTACACAGTTACACACTACACCTTCAAACACTGCAAATGTGTACACACTACACACGATTTAGGGAAAAAAAAACGAAAAAACAAAGGGATTTTTTTTTTTTTTACAAGCAAAGGAAGTATATTATCTTGTTAAACCCTCAAATGAAGTTCAACTTAGGGCCTGCTCATATTTACTAAGCTAAACTGAACTGAACTTAACTAATTGGAGCTGAATTGAACATAATTGAATATAGCTGAAATGAATATTTTATGAGAGAAGGAAATTATAACCTGAACTGATTGGAGCTGAATTGAATTATACTAAACTGAACTGAAAATAGGTCGAAGTGAACAAGCCCTTACTCATGTATGTGTACACACTACACCTCTACTCTACACACTGCAAATGTGAGGTTGGTGTCAAGCTCTTCAATTTGCTTGCTATCTTAAATCTCTTTTATAAATTAGGTGTACGTCGGTAAAAGAGACTAACGTAGTAGTCAGATATTGATGGAACTCGTTAACATAATGAATGTTGAGATTTTAATTTGATGTACCAACTTATCTTTACCTCTTTGATTTTTTATTAATTAAGACATGCAATTAGTGAAAGTTAGATAGTTAGCCGTTAATCACCTTAATTAATTCCTTAGAGAATAATGTACTTGACTTCCTTAATCAAATGGTTAATACACCTTAATCATGAAATCTTACCAACATTTCGTAATGTTAAGAACGGGAAGGGATATAGGATAATGGTCATGGATCGCTTTCATCAATAAAATAAACAAAAGGTTTTGTGTGAGACCGGACTCACGTGAGACCGGGCGCAATAACAAAAGTCCAACAAAAAGGCGTGGCTAACTAAACCCGATCGCGAGGCCTACAACACCAAATACATGACAATAATATTCTAATACCTTACTATAATATTCTTATACATGATAATATTTTAATATCTGACAATAATATCCTAATACATGACAGTATTATTCTAATACCTTACAATAATATTCTTACACATGACACTAATATTTTAATATCTGACAATAATATTCTAATGCACGACACTAATATTCTTATACATGACACTTATATTTTAATATCTGACAATAATATTCTAATACATGACACTTATATACTTATACCTGACAATAATATTTTAATACATGACACTAATATATTTATACCCGACAATAATATTCTTATACATGACACTAATATTTTAAAATCTGACAATAATATTCTAATATATGATAATATTATTCTAATATCAAACCTTAAAAGTTTACTATCGTGCAAACATTAAAAGTTTAATGTTTGACATTTAAATTTTAATATCAATAGCTTTATGCTTTAAGAAGAGAACTCTCCTTATTACTGTAGCAAACAAGAAATTCATAACAATAAGAACAAGCAATGATTTCATTATTTTCATCAGCAATAGGAACACGGCGGACGTAACAACAGAAGGCAACAATTTCTTAAACGTTTGAGGAGGAGACAGCCATTGAAGAGCTGAAGAGTTAGGCAAAGTTTAAAAAAAAACAGAAACTTCGATTAATTAAAGAGAGTAACAATGAGAAGAGCACCTTTAATGGGGTCAATTTCAGAAATTTCGGGGCTTTGATGATGGAGGTGATGGAAATTGGGAAGAGTGTGAATATCGAGGGAGAGGTCGCCAGAGAAAGGGGAGGAGAGAGAGAGAGGAGAGCAGAGGAGTGGATCAGATAATTGAGGGGAGAGAAAGGGAAAGAAGGAGAACTAAAGAATGAAGACGGTGGACTCACCGTGAGTCCGTTCTACCCAAAAATTTACCTTTAACGAAATATAGTTAAATATTACAGCTATTCTTTTTAATTTAATTTAATTTTTACTTTTTGAGATTGTTTATTCTTGTACTTAAACTGTGAAAACTCCCTTCACTAGAGTGATTATCAGATTTTTCACCAATCAATATACGTAGTATATTAATATTATTCTATATACTTATTTAAAAGGAAAAATTTAATTTTGTGGGCAACCTGTTCTTCACCCTTTCGGGCTTCATTTCCCTTCTTAAATTAAATTTCACTGTACATTTTATTAGATTACATTATCCGATCATATTGCACACAAGTATTGCACAAATCAATTTAATCCCAAGTAACAATACTTCAATTCAGTATTATTAGACCATAGTCATCCAATTCCCAAGATTTATTTACTTTAATCAGTCATCCAATTCATACGATAGAGACCATCAATCACATATAATCAGTCATCCAATTCCCAAGATTTATTTACTTTAAAAACTCATACGATATCAAATATTCAGATTTTCGAAAATACATATACTAGTACACAAAATAGAAGACTATTATATTATATAGTTATATAATTTCGTACGATAATACATTCATCTCATATAATTATATAAGCACGTAGTTGGCACACAATATTTCAAAACAAATTCCTAACGGGATTCTAAAGATGATGGACATTGAAAATTACCTTGATCGTCCGTAAAATTCAGTGTAATTAACCTCCAAAGCGTTCACTTAGTAGCCTCCGTTTAAGAAAAGATTGAAAGAGATGATGAGTGTTCTTTGGGAGTGTAAGTACGGTATTGAAATTTGAGGTTAAGGGGGTTTATATAATTTGAGTTTTTTTAGCTTTGACTCTAGAAATTTCACAAGGGTCAAACTTATCTTGAGTTTGTTACATAATCTCAGTAAACAAAGTTTCAAAATTCTTTTTTATTAGTTTTCAAACCAGTTTCTATAAATTATCCATAATCAGTTTTATTTATTTATTTATTCATTTATTTTTATCATAATAAATCCGAAAAGAAAAGATAATTAATATATAAATTATAAACTTAAAATTTTATACTAGCAAAATTGTTGGCTAAAATAATACTATACTCAAAAAAAAATTGGGGTATTACAGAATTAAACTGAACTGATTGGAGCTGAATTGAAATCAACTGAACTGATTAGAGCTGAACTGAACTGAATTGAGCTGAAATGAATATTTTATGAGAGAAAGAAATTAGGAGCTGAACTGAACTGATTGGAGCTGAAATGAACTGAACTAAACTGAACTAATTGGAGCTTAAATGAACTTAACTGAACTGAAATTAAGTAAATGTGATCATGCCCTTATTTTACTTGTAATCCTTGTTAATAAAAAAAAGAAAAGAAAATTACTTGTAATTGTTTTTTGACACAAATTTACTTTTAATTTTAACTTTCATAAGAATTTATTTAAACGCATTTTCTTGAACTTAGGTTAATTTATTTGAACTTATTAGTCTTTAATTTCGTTTTTTTTACCAACTTCATTTGTATTCAACTCACATGTTTTTAGAATTTATTCGTGTAGGGTATTAGGTACTCTAAGCGGAATTTCATGAATCTCATTCATACGCATGCACCTAAACAGGATCTCATGCATATACAAATAAAGGATCGCATAATAGTTTAGAATTAACCTTTGTAGCGTGAATCATCTTAGCAATCTTCTTCTCTAGGGGAGATAAAGAGCCTCAAGTGCGACTCCTCTATTCGGTCCACCGGCTTGAATCAACACTCCACCAATGCTAGTTGGACGGGAAAATCTTACACCTTTCTTGGAGTAGAGAATCGGTTTAGAGAGAAAATATGGAGAGGAAATAGTTACGTTGTTTTCAGAAAACTGAATACTGTATCATTTATTTTCTCAAACCTCTAATTAATATAATCACATTATCATTAATTAGGTTAGGGTTTTCCTCTCCCCTTTCCTTTCTTGGCCGGTCACCCTAAGGCCCACTTTGGGCTTCGGGTTTTTTTATTGATCCAAACCTAATGTGTGACCTTGTAAGATCCGTTTAGGTGGGCTTCGGGTTTGTTACTCACTAACCCAAAGTTCTATCTATAGCATTCTCTAACAAGGCATATAAACGACCCAAATAAACGAATTACTATCTCCATAATACGATCCATAATTATACTTAGTAATTGCACTAAAGCGAGGATACATTTCCTTCAATTCGATCTTATCTAAATTTAATAAAAATTATCTTATTAACAAATCTGATGAACTTGTAAACTCATATCTACATTCTAAACCCATTAAATTTATCTTTCCTGTAATAATTAAAAAAATAAAACTACTCAAAACTGATACTCGTAGAATATATAATATATTCCTGCCTCTATTCGAAACTTTAAGGAGCTAGCCTTAATTAAAAGAGAACAAATCCTTCTTAAAAAAAAAAAAGATAGAACAAATCCTAATTGAAGCCTTAATTAACTTGAGGTATGAAATGGTAAGATAGGTAACCGTTTGATGCATGCGTAATAATGAAAACAGAGTTAGAGTTGTATTAGTACTGTTACACTACGGTATTCTAGTCATTTATAGCCTCACCTGTTACTGGTACCACCAAATAAAAAAGGTAGTGAGCACAAGATATCTGACACCTTTCTTTCTCTTTTTATATTCTCTCTCCTGTTTTGTAGACCGTATCGTAACGGTTTATCACTGTAGCTACCAATTACGAGTAAATAAATCCCCAAACTTATCTACACTAATTAAAAAACGAAGTAATTTTAAACAAAAATGTAGAATGATCAACCTTGGCCCGGCCTACTAGTCCGGCCCGATTTGGCCTGAAAATAGGATGGGTTTACGCAAGCCTAAAACGCAGTTTTAGTTAAAAGTCCTAACTCAGTCCGAAAAAAGCCCGAAAGCGCACTTTAGTTCGACAAGTCCGCTACTTTTTTTTTTGAGGATTTAGACATGAGGTATTGTGCTAAGGCCCGACTCGGCCTGATTTTTTGATCACCTCTACAAAAATGCTCCTAGGTACAATACTAAGTACAACGCACTACTATGAACGTACAATATTTCCTCAAAAAAAAAAAAAAGGTACAACGTAGAGTAAGCCCAAGGTAACCCTATATTACTAAGTACGTAATCTGTTTAAGTAATTCCTATAACATTGTTTCAAAAAAAAAAAGTTATTTCCTATAACACTATTAGAGTAACTTCCTAATTTATAAAGTACGAGTAATATGTTTTCTTTTAATGAAATCTTTGATTTTAGTTTCATATATTTGTTAATTATTAATTTATTTAGGAATAGAGGGAATTTCTTTGTAATTTCTTTTCTGCATGGTAGACCTTGACTAGACTCAACTTTCACGGTTTTTTTAATCCAATATTTGGGGACCGGATGCTTAGAAATGAAGTGGAGGGTAAAAGAATTCCTAGTTCAGTAGTTACCTACCCAAATACCCTAATTCGTGGACATAGGGCCTGTTCTGATTGACTGAATTGAGCTAAAATAAACTGAACTAAACTTATTAAAGCTGAATTAAACTGAATATTTTATGAAAAAAGGAAATCAAGAACTGAACTGAATTAAACTTATTATTGAATTTATTAGAGATGAACTGAACTAAACTTAAAATAAGCTAAAAAGACTAGATCCATAGTCTGAGATATGTAGTCCAAAACTACGTAGTTTAAAAAAGGATCATAAAAAAATGGACAAATCTTTTGAAAACAAAGGCGATAAATACAGAGTATTTGTATAATTAAAAAAAGAAAAAGGTAAAAGAGACTGGTCAGTGAATAGAAAAAAGAGAAGAAAAAAAAAAAAACCCGGAATCGAAAGATAAAAAAGAAAGCTAGATTTAAGGAGAAACGTTGAGATCCGTGTTGTAATCTAATAACAGGTGCTTTAATAGTGTTTCTCCCGACTGTAGCATTAGTCTCACTCAACTCAATCCTTGATTATTATTGATTCCTTGTATGTTTCCCTTCAATTCCAATTCCCAATAATAACCAATTCCCATTTCACCTCTTTTTTAGATTCCTAATGCTATGTTGCTATAGTACTACTACCACTACTTTCTCGGTTCATTTCCGTTCTACTCCACTCGACTCGAAACTTATCTCGACTTAAATAATTAAAAGAGAGAAAAATGGGGAAGTCATCTTCGTCTTCTTGTTTGAAGATCATTGTTTGTGGTGGCGATGCAGCCGAGAATGATGATGTTCATTCTTCTTCTGAGGTATTTTTTCTGTATTTATTTTTTTTATAATTTGTTTTCAAGCTTTGCATAACTCCAAAAATTATATTTAATTTAATAATATGCAGTTTTTTTTTTTTGGTATGGTTTGTCAGAGTTTGAATCTGCATTGGCTGTTATTTTTTTTTGAAAGAAGATTAGTATTTTTTTTTGGTTTTTAGTTGATTAGTAATTTGGAGCGATCAGTGTTAAAAGCTGAATAAATCAGGAGTTTAATTTAACCAGTGTTTAGTTTAATTAATTAATCTCTATATTAATATATTCAAGGTAATTGATTTTTATATTTAAAAAAATAAACGGTGAGTAATGCTATTAGTTCTGATTTAGTTGTGTTGGTGTAAGATCTGATCACATAGTTTAGAACTTCAGATTCAAAAAAAGAAAATCAGTGAGTTGAACATGATTTTGGGCAATTATTGAGTCAAAAAAAAAAAAAAAAAAAATCTATTTTGGGAAGTTTGAACTTTGAAGCTCATTGATTTTGATACCCTTTTATGTTATTAAGTGAAAGAAAACAATTGCTGTTTTTGGATCTGAATAATTTTTTCTTTAAAACGTGATGTATAAGTTCGATGTCATGTTGGTTGTTTTGTTTGCTTGATATTCGCAATTGGTTGATTGGTAAGGACAGTATAGAGTGTTGTTGGTGTAAGTGTAACTCCGTGATGAGTGCTGGAGAATTTGTGTTTCGAATTAGAGCATCTAGGGACATTAGCTCCTGGTGCGATTTCATAAAAAGCAATCAAAGATAAGATCGAAGAGGAAATGCATATAGTGGGACCATCGTATTTGCAATATGTAGCTCAATACTTGTGACATTGTCCCCTCATTCGTTATGGTTGTCCATTCCTCACAGTTAGCAATGATAGTCCATTGTTTGCTTGATTTTTCGTTCATTTTATCTCATCTCAAGTCTCAACGCTATAAGATTTTGACATAAAACTCGATTAATTACTTCTCGGGAGTTTGTTAAAAATCTATATTGTCCCGCATCTTTCTAATGAAGATAATTTGCAATGCGGGAGTGTCATAAAGTGTTTAGCGCTGGTGTTTTGATTCGAATGAATTTGAGTTCTCCTTTGTCTAGTGGTTTTATTTTTATTTTATTTATTTTATTTGTTTTTATTTTTTTGTTTAAATTTTTTTTTTATTGATCATTTTGGGTGAATAATTCCTTGTGAAAGAGATGCTGTACCAAACATGAAAAGTAAATAAAGTAGTGCTTCCTGAGATTTTTTATTTCTAATCCTTTCATAGATTGACTAACAAGTGGTTCCATCTTTCTGTCTTGGACCTAAGAGATTTTAGCATTGTTTTATTAGCAGGGGCAGAAAAATTGATATGCCTCGTTAGGCAATTACAGCAGATATCACATAACTAATTGAATTAGCAGACCGTATTAGAGGTTTTTTTTTTTTTTTTTTTTTTTTTTTTTTTTTTTTTTTTTTTTTTTCTTCTTTTTGGCAAGGAGGTATATTAATTTTAAAGCATGTTCACTCTACAATAAGATCCCCTTATTTGCATATTAAAAAAAGTAGATACCCCGCCATTCTTCTTTTTACCAAACAATACCAAATACTAGATTGACTAGGCAAATCTACTATTTGGGGTTGAATTTACTCTTTTCCTATCTACTCTTTACCAAACACCACCATGGACTTAACTAGAATGGTAACCTATTACTCTTTCAAAGTATAAGCTGTCAGTCTCTCCTTAAAAGTTGGACAATAATTCTGTGTCTTGCTTGCACAGCAGTTTTTTTAGCGTGGAATTTAGCCCCCTTTGGGAATAGGTAGAGAACAGTCTCCTTTGATTATCTGCAAGACGTGATTAATGGCTTTTATTTTTCTTAAAAATGTCATTGAACGAGAATTTTCTGTGTTTGTGTAACTTTATGATCAGCTGCATATAGGATTTATGAACTGTTGAATTAAGGATTTATGAAATGTTGCATGCTTGCATAACTCCCTGGGGAAATTACTTTGATATCCTCTAAGGCAAGGCATGCTCTATGGATTTTTTTGGAGATGAATCTCATTCAATGAATTGGATATAAGTTGACAATGAGATTCATGATAGACAGTGTTATAGTCTTAGAATGATTACGGTAATGATCATTAAAAGAGTGTGCACATTGAATTCAGATATGAGTAAGAAAAATCAATATAAAAGTTTTAACTTGTACCAAACTAGAACAGAATAAGCGTTCTCTAGATGGTGCTAAGATACCAAACAGGAAGGGGATAATGTAGGCTTTTATTCCTCTGGATGTTTCCTTTTCTTATATAACCTTACATTCTACAATGTAGTTTTGACATGGCACAATATATAATAAGGGGAATATTACCTTCTTGAATGTTGTGTCCTTTTGAAGTCTCATTTTAATTTTGTTTTCTCATTGCTAATTTTGTGGTTGTTGGTTGCTATATTGTTGCTTCTGTACATTGTCTTATATATTGGGACCTGAACTTACAGGCAAAGACACCAAATGATAAACGCGGATGGAGTTTCAGGAAAAGATCTGGGAGACATCGGGTGCTAGGAAACAATGTCAATTCGGAAACTATCACTTTACCCGAAAAAGAAACCCCACAAGTTGGTAGTATAAATTTTCAAGCTCCAGTTAAGCCTACTAGTGCTGATGAGAAGCCACAATTGCCAAGACCAGTTGATGAAATAAGTAAAGCAGTTGTTGCTTCAGAAAATGATAATGAATTGAAAACATCACTGGTAGTGGTCACTCCAGATAATGTTTCAACACGGGAAGAATCAAAAGTTATTCAGGATCAGGATGCTTTCCAAAGTGTTAGCAATAAAACATCTGCCGAATACAAGGTGGCTGATGCTGTTGTTTCAGAATTTGATAGCAAGGAAACATCAGGTGAATCCAAAATGGCTGATGCAGCTGTTGTTTCAGAATATAATAGCAAGGAAACGTCAGCTGAATCCAATATGGCTGATGCTGCTGTTGTTTCAGAATATGATAGCAAGGAAACATCAGCTGAATCCAAAATGGCTGATGCTGCTGTTGTTTCAGAATATGATAGCAAGGAAACATCAGCTGAATCTGAAATGGCTGATGCTGCTGTTGGCTCAGAACATGATAACAAGGAAACTTCAGCTGAATACAAAGTGGTTGAGGTTGTTGATGTTTCAGAAAATGATAGCAATGATACATCCGATGAATCAAGTATAACTAGTGAATCTTCTGAAACAAAAGATTCAAGCATTAAGTCTGAAGAACCTAAATTGTCTGAGTCAGAGACGATTTCAGAAACTGCTCGTGATGGCAGTTTAATTATGGATGAACCTGTGGCTATTATTATTCAAACAGCTGTGAGAGGGTTCCTGGTAATTATTTATTGCTCATGCAGATATTTTATGGGTTGATTTTCCAGACCAACATATTTTGATGATCTTTTCAAATTTTTATTTGTCAGGCTCGAAGAACTTTTGTCCAGTTAAAGAGTGCTGTTAAACTTCAAGCTGTTATTCGCGGACATTTGGTGCGGAGAAATGCTGTTGAAACTCTACATTGCATCAAAGCAATCGTCAAGGTTCAATCCTATGTTCGCGGTCGCAGTTCAAAGTCATTGGTAATGCACTATTCTACTGTTTACTGCATACCCACTGTTATCCCTTTATGGTTATATATTTCGATGTATAAGATTGTGCTTCGTATATAAATAAATGGTGACAAAACATAAGCTTTTGAGGGATTTATTGGCCTAGTTATCAGCATGTGACTAGTGCTTGGCTGCTTGCAAAGTACAATATTTTTTTTTGTTAATTTATGTAAGACATGTGGAAGAACATAGTTAGCGCTGTATGTTTATTATACCCATTTGGTTTTGGGCTCAATTTTGTCTGCTGTCCAATATTATATGCGTGATGTTGTCCTATGACATGCTGATGAATGATGACTGAAGAATTTTGTTGGAGTGTAATGTTTGGTATTTATTTGGCATCTGTTATCCTTTACCTTGTGGAATAGAGAATCCTGTTGTATTTAAACATTTTGAGCTCAATAAATCAAGCATAACAATGTCGTTGCAGCTTATGCTGATGTGAAGCCATTATTTTCCTTTCATATAATATTATTTGTATGTCCAAGCTTTCATTCATACGAAGTAACTTCTATTGCAGTGCTGTGTTTGCTGAGTATACTACCCTTTTTGCATCATAGGCAGTGTATCCTTATCTATTTTTTTGTTAAATACATGAACACTATTAAATTAAATAAAGTATCTTTAACCACTTTTACAGTAGGATTAAAGTGTCTGTTCTAACATATTTCACTTTCAGGGCCAGAAAACTAAACCAAATGATGCTCAATTTTCCATTGTGAAGCTGCTCCAAAATAGTTTTACCCGTCAGGTAAGCGGTGTTTTTTTTTTGGCAACTTGGGCCACCCTTTGTTTCTGACATTGAAACTTGAAACAATTTTTTTGTCTAATTGGGGTCAATTGTTGTTATTGTTTAGTTGTTGGAGTCAACCTCAAAGCCCAAATCTCTAAATATTAGATGTGATCCTATGAAGCCTAATTCAGCCTGGAGTTGGTTGGAGAGATGGATGGACGTCTCAACATCTGAAGCTGCTGAAAAATTAGAACCTAGTGAGGAACCAGACAATTTGAACGAGGTTCAGAAAAGTGCTTTGCAAGCAGATGATAAGTCTTCGCCACCGGTCTTTTGTGACTCGTTAGATTCAAGTTTCAGTATGAGGGATAGGGAAGAATCGGTTGAAACTGAAGATGTTGCTGATGATGTTACGATTGGTGATACCTGCTCAGGTTGTCCTTTGTCAACAGACTTCATGATAGAGCAATCTCATCTGCAAAAGCAAGACACACTTTATGAGGATGTGGCTTCTGCTGAGATCGAGTCCAGTGCATTAGAAATCACACACACAAAAGAAGAGCCTAATCTTGATGATATACCTGCCACACTAGCCACTGAGATCCAACAACCTAAACTATCTATGAAGCGTTCAGCAACTTCAGAGCTGAATGATGAGGGAAAGAAGTTTGTATATGGATCAAGGAAGTCAAGTAATCCTGCGTTCATTGCTGCTCACTCAAAGTTTGAAGAATTGACTTCATCTGGAAACTCAGAAAAATTAAATGTTTTGTCTGATCAAGATGTTGAATCTGAACCCTATGTCAACTTAGCTCCTTCCCCTGAAGGTGTCAAGAAACGTAATAAATCTAGTGATGTTGAGGCTTCTGCAACTTTGGATCCTCGGATTCATGTTGCTAGATCTGAATGTGGAACTGAACTCTCAATTTCTTCCACTCTTGACTCACCTGATAGATCAGATATGGAGAATGCAGAAGCTTTGCCAGAAGTCCAGTTATTGGAGGAGACATCTTGTCTGCCTGGCGGAGAGAAGCAAGATGATGCCATGCTCAGTAATTGTGTGACTGATGTACCTTCTACTTTGACTGAGCAGGGAGAAGTTAATGGGAGCAATGGTGTATTAGTTGATCCAGTAGCCGTTGAGGCTAGCCCACAGGTGGATCAAATACTCGAGACAAAGGAATCTGATGTGCAGTCTGATATTGCACCTGTGAGTTCTGAGACCAACACAGACTCCTCAACTGTGAAGCAGAATCATCAAGAAAATGGATGTAGTGTGCACATAGAGCATGAACCTGCAACAGATCGTCAAACATACAAATTGTCACCTGAAGCTTCACCTCAAAGCCATAAGACAGTCTCAGAATCTCAGGGAACACCTTCCAGCCAAGCCTCAGTAAAAGGTAAAAGGAACAAGATTGAAAGACATGGATCCAACAAAAAACGTAATCCCCCATCTGCAGAAAAAAAGTCTCCATTAAACACAAATGTGGACTCGGGTGCAAGAAGTAGTACTGAGAATTTGCCCAAGGATCACAAAAGTGCAAAGAGAAGAAATTCTTTTGGTTCAACAAAATCTGACATTGCAGATCAGGAGGCCAGAGATAGTAGTAGTCGTCTGCCGAGCTATATGCAAGCTACAGAATCTGCCAGAGCCAAGGCTAGTTCTTCCCCTAGATCAAGCCCAGATGTCCATGATAAAATGGATTACTCTAAGAAAAGGCATTCACTACCTGCAACTGGCAGGCAAGGGTCTCCTCATATTAACCGATCAGCACCACAGAGTGCAAAAGCTAATGGTTCCCATTCTAACGGTAATTTCTAAATCCTTTTAGGTGATGAGATTAAATTGGATTCTTGTCCATCCAGAGACTAGCTTTTTAAAGATTATAAAATATGCTTATGATCCATTGATCCTGTTAATATCCAATGTAGATAACATTCATGTCTAAGTCTAACACATTGTGATGAACCCTCAACCTTTCTGGCCTAATGGGACCTCTTTATGTATGATGCTTTGTCCTTAATATACTGAAATTAGTAAAGAGGAGGCAAAGTGAAAAGTAGGATAATGTTTAGACTTCTAATAAAGGGTATAAACTAAATTCCCGTTAATGTTTGCTTTCCTGCTCTTTAACCTTGGCAGAACGTATTGTTTCTTGATGTGAAGTTAAATTTTTTGAAGAATTGCAGCAATCCCCTCTTTCTGATTCCAGAGTATCAGTGGAACTTCAAATGCTTTTTACCTTACTAAGGAACGAATGATGTGAACTATTCCTAAAATTAAAAAACACGGGTCAATAATCTTAATTAAAGCTTCAACAACACCTTGCTGATGTTGGCCATCTTAGGAGGAATGACTTCTAATTAAATTGATCTATTGTATATCCAATGTTAAGATTTAGCTGATCCTATGTTTATAATTATTTTCCGCATTGCATGTACACCACTTTTCTTTTCCTTATCAGACTTCTTTTTTGCATATAGCTAGCTAGTTTTTACTCTAGTCCCTTGTTCTTTGCTATGTAGTTCTTTGTGACATAGAAAGAGAACTTGATTTAATTAACTGGATAATTCCTTTCATTCTCACAGAGAGGAAATGGCAAAGGTGAAAAGGTGCTGCAAGGAGTCGTATGCACTGATGCAAGAAGAATGGATCTTTGGTGTAGCCGAAATCAAGGCTCAAGAAGCTTTCCGTTTGCATTAAACCTTGTACCTTTACACTTAGGCTTACTAGATCATTTAATGGAGTGTGAGTTTGGTTTGTGAAATATATAGAAGGGTATATTTAATTTTTTATATGTACATTATAATCTCATTATTGTTTTCACTTTTCACCAACCTGAGTTTTATCATCGAGGTTTGCGATATGGTGTGCACATGTTTGTATGACTGATTTCTAATACTATGTGAGATTTGATTCGCATCATTGTACTGTTTCCTTCTAATGTTAGCTTCTTATTCTGCATTTTTGATGGAATCTGATTCAATTCAGTAATTATCAGTTGAATTAAGCTACTTCCAACTTCATGGAGATGCTTTCCCATGCCAAAAATTACTGTTTGTTCAGAAGGGCCTGATTTTGAAGATTGTTGAGCATTATGTTCCACTTCAGTTACTCTTTAAAAATCCAAATCATGTCTACTAAATTTTGAGAATTTATTTATTCGCTTCGATAATTAACAAGACAGAAATTTTTAGGCAACCATCTATTAGTTAGAAATAATATAAAAGAGGAGCTCTCAAAATCTGACACAATATAAGGCACAAAGTATCTGCATCATAGTCTGCCTAGTTCATATTTAGAATTTCAGACTTGTTCATCCCATAGTTCTTCAAGAGTTTTGTACCCAGCAGATGCCTCATGCACCAAATACACAGCTTTCTCCATTTTTTCCTGAATTCGAGTGAAAAAAAAACTAGGTGTTAGAAAAAAGAAACGCATGAAAAAAACCATGATAATACTAGTAGTAGAAAATCAGAAAATATGCAAGTGTATTCATCAGTTTCCCAATTCAACCAACTCAAGAGCATAACCATTCCATTTTCGCGTAAACATGCATCAAGAATCTATAATTCTGTAATAATTTTAAATGCAGCATGACCAAGTAGAAACTATATATTACAAACTGTACTTTCCTGCTTAATTTCAGAAAATTTACAGAGCAAATCTTCTGGTATGGACCAACTGAAAACATCCATATTTTCCTTGAGCCTTGATTCATTGGAGGTTTTTGGCAATACACTATGCCCCATCTGAAGCCCCCAACGAAGAGCTACTTGCGCCGGAGACCTGGCTAGTTCATGTGCAAGCTTATTCAGTGTAGGATTGGCTAGAAGCCTTTTATTCTTATCCTCTTCAGAAATTGTAGATCCCAATGGTGAAAACCCCTGAAGAAGAGAAGTTTACACACATTATTCAACAGAATATACAACGTAGTATATAAGCATTAATAAGTCACTTCTAGCTAGAACTTACAGATAGATGTATGCTCTTTGATCTACAATTCAACTTATTAATGCTAGCATTAATAATTTAGCACGACCCAACTTTAAATATTGACCTGACCCGACCTCACCAATCATCCAAATTGACACCCTAGCCAACATGCTAAACAGCCCAAATGTTAAAACACTTGCGCCTAAAATTTTGGCATCTCTAATTAGTGTGTTACAGTCGTATCTTCTGTCAATAAAATAGTTAAGTTTCACTATGAACTACCTTGAAGACGAGTAATTTGTAACAGCTTGGGAATTGTATAAAAAACATAACTAGTCCTAAAAACTACATGTATTCTTTAATTAACCAACAAAATTTAAAAAGATTAAAAAAAAAACACGATTATTAATATTATGAGGCGGAAATTCTAGTTAGTGATCATATACGATGCAATAATTGGTTTAAAAAATCCAAAATTTGAGTTGGTTACAAAACTTATGTTTAGAGTGGAATGGCTATCAGTCCTTTGGGTCTTACTAATTAGCTCCTTCATTCTTTATAATCTCCACATTTTTATCTCTTTCATTCCTCCCTAATCCCAGCCTTGTAATCTTTTGTTACCTTTCTTTATTAGTTGCTATTTACAAAAAAATCATCACTTCTTCTCTTTTTTGTTTTTCCTAGGAATATGAAGGATATTTATAATTATTAAAGAAGATTTATTAGTGTATGTATTTATATTCACATCAAATTAATGTGAGTGAAACAAATGGATTTACAAGAAGATTTTGTAGAATTCGATTAGGTAAATTACTGATTTGTGGATGAGTAGATCGACTAATGGAGGGATAATTTTATTGTAATTAGGGATCATGTGATTTCATTAATAAAAGATAGTCAAACGACACTTACAAACAAATTCTAAGAAAATTAGAATTCTAACACAAGTACAAATCACCTTAAAACTAAATCCATCGCAGATTCGATCAACTATCGCCTTAATAAAAAAACTGTCATCCGAAGCAATACAATATGTGAGTTAGCACTAATTTGGCTTGAGATCCATGGATGAATAGTTGTTTGAGTGAAAATACCCATATGACCTTCTAGATACTTCTGAAGATTATGAAACCCTAAAAAAATTGAGGGAATTAATGATTTTTGATTTTAAATTTGGGAAGTTATTTTATGTACTACGTATTGCAAGTGATAGATTAAATCATGACATTGATTGGATCAATTTAAGGCATATGTATGTCTATAGGATTGAAAATTGGTTATGTGATTGTAGTATAAGCCAAGAGAGGTATTAAAGTCGTTTTAGGTAAATACTGTTGGAGTATTTGCAATTCTAGTAATGCAAATCGGAGATTTACCAAGTGAGTGTGCGAGGAGTTAACGAGGGAGTGATAAATGCAAGCTAAAGATCTAGTGAAGGAGCTATAGCTCTAGAAAGGATAGATAGCTTCGGCAAGGCCGAGCTATAGCTCGGGTAAGAGAGAGCTATAGCTCACTGCTGCTCGTGGTCGCTGCAAGGCCGAGCTATAGCTCGTTGGCCATTTGCTTGTGGCAGGGGCGAGCGAGAGAGCTATAGCTCGCTGTTGCTCGTGGTCGCTGCAAGGCCGAGCTATAGCTCGGATACGAGAGAGCTATAGCTCGTTGGCCATTTGCTTGTGGCAGGGGCGAGCGAGAGCTCGAGCGAGAGCTCGCACGCTAGCTCGCTGCCTTAGTTGCTCACTGTTATAGCTCGCACGTTAAACTTGGGGGGCGTGCGTCACTAGGAAACTTGTATCGGTGGTGGCGTATTTTGCTTCTAAGGCAGTGAATTTTGTTCCGCGGCGCGACTGTGAGTTTGAGATCTTCAATCCAGGAAAGTTCTAATCTTTTGTTTGTTATTGATTTCAACAGTTATTTTACCAACAAACACCACAACTTGCTCTTTTGGTTTATATAATAGAGAATTAGGTAAATTCACGAGTTGAGTTTGAAACCGATAGTTGAAGTTAAATTACTAAAGTGCCCCTTTTGGACTCCATCATAAATCAGTACAACTCAATGTACTCTACTCATTTGGACTCTTTAAACAAATAAATTAGAATGTGTAAAAGTCTAAAAGATTCAAAAAATTGACATAGTCAAAAAAAATTTTCTTCCAAGGGAAGAACAGTTCTTCTATAACGCCCTTCCCACCACTTCATAGTTGTTGCCTACCATACCAAAATGGCAAAATACACCTTTTTGTTAATTTTACCTTCCTAAAATCTAAATTTAGAAGTGTGAAGAATCTAAATGGAGAAAGGAGTTTCTGTCATTTTCTTTCATCTTTGTTTAATTTTGGTTTTCAATTATCTTCACAATGTTTCTGCTAATAATGAAGGTAAATGTCTCTCTTGCTCTTTATAATTATGCACGACTGCATTTGACTTTCTTTTTGTTATGTTGTTTGATTAAGCAATGACTGCAGTATCATAAGAGGAGGTTAGACTTATGAGCATTGTAATTGGAGTTGGTATGGGACTATGGCCTATGAGTATGACTCTGATGTGTATTGGGCGGGTTCATGGGTGTGGATGTATAAAGTCATACTCGCTATAGATAATATGTAGGTGGTGAACAAAAATTGTCTTTCTCAATGTCAAATTCGAGTGAGGTCAATTGATTTCACATACGGAGTACATTATAATATAGCTTCGTAAATGGGTATAGGTAGGGACGTTGGGTTGAGCAAATTACTCAGGTACCAAATTAAATCAAATTGATACATATATGTTATTCCAAAATCAGAATTGGACCTTAACGATTGGTTTTGGATAAATTATTGGCCCAATACTAAAAATTGGATAGAAATGCTATTTGAGCCCAAATTATTAAGCAATCCAAGTCATAAAAGAATCTAAGCCCAAACTTTTTTTTTTTCTTTTTTAAATTATTGGCAATTAGTAAAAGCATTGTGTTAACAAGTAGACAACTAGAGATTAACCTTCATCATTAGCAGAAGTATGAACACTTAACTCTCTTGGGCATGATTGACATGTAACAAGCTAGCACAGTCATAAATAATTATGCACGACCTAACATCACAATGTATCAAGGATGAACATTTAACTATCTTGCTCTTAAAGTCTTAATAATTATGCACGACTGCTAACTTCATGTCAATCCTTGTTTCATGTCAATCCTTGCTGATATTGTTGCAGCTAAAGTCGTCTTAATATCTGAATGTGTGTTTTGATCATGTCACCAGTTTACCACTAAAACAAAAGGCTGTATAACAATTGAAATGCAAGAACAAAATTATGAAATTAGCCTTTTTAACAACTTCTAGATTTTCTGATTTTCGAAAGCTGCTCCTAGTTCACTTCAATGCTTAACTGTTGTAGCCTCTGACAATGCTTTCATGCCTATGATACAGTTGATGCTCTAAACGCATTCAAATCAAATTTGGTTGATCCTGATGGAAAGTTAGACAACTGGAATCCTAGCCTTGCCAGTCCTTGTACATGGCACTATGTTCATTGCACAAATGAAAAAGTCACTGAACTGTAAGTTACTCGGACTGAATACACCTGATGCAAAATTTTGCTGCTTAATAGCATTAACTAGTTATCTTAACCTCTTGGTTCAGTGACCTTGGCAGTTTCAAGTTAACTGGTCAACTCGTTCCACAACTTGGCTGGCTCTCAAATCTCAGAGAATTGTAAGTTCAGCTTTCACAGCATTTTTTTTACTGGCTGTTGTTTCCTCGGTTACTCTTGCTCTACTCATCAATTTCCAATGGTTTCTTGATGTCTGACTTTAAGTCTAAAGTTGAGTTGAATACTAATTACATTTTTAGCTTAGTGATGAGGGTGTGAATTATTTTGAGTCACAAACTCTAGACTGTAGTTAGTTATTTTTTGAAACATAGTGTGCTGCACAGTAGTAAGTCTAACAACAATAGCAATGAATAAAACACAGTCTGATCCTTGATATAGCTGCTTCGGGGAATGTATGTTAGCTAAATTTTTTTCAAGCTGGAGCAATAATACATATTGAGAAGCATGTTATCTATTTGTGTTGGCTGTTTAGATACAAGGCTGCATAATCTGATCCTTTTAAACCCACGATATTGTTGTAGCGCTGGAATCTGTAATTTAAGGGCATGCTCAGCACTTCTGCATATAAGTTATTCAAGTTCATGTATACAGTTCCTTTTCAGAATATACTAGAGCTCTTAGCCAATAGAAGTTAATACTAATACAGCAAACCTTAGTAACATGGAATCATAGGAAAATTAATACCCCTTGAACCTTCTTTTTTGGGTTTGGTAATGCAAATTTGCATTAAATCATTAAACTCTGAATTATTTCAAAACTGTGAATTATTAGTTCAACCATGTGTAATTGGTGAGTAATATTCTTACAATATTATGGCTATGCTAGAAGTCAATAATCAAGCAAATACAGTAATAACCTGAGAACCAATATAAATATATAATGACATTATGATCTTTTAAAAATGGAACTTTGTGATTAAATTTCACTACCAATTAGCTGTATTGATAATGATATATAGTTAAGGCATATGTTACATTTCTGCAGAACTTATTATTTCCAAACTACTGAGCAGATAATCTGGTTAAGCTATGTTCGTTCATGACTCTTTTTCTTTGTTTGGAAGGGCACTCTACAACAACAATATAAGTGGTAAAATACCACCTGAATTGGGGAATTTGGCAAACTTGAAGCGTTTGGATCTCAGTTTGAACAATCTTACGGGTCCTATTCCAGATTCGTTGGGAAATCTCCAAAATCTTCAAAATTTGTATGTATACACCCTCTCAAGCCTTTTGTTTTTAACACATCAATTACTTTGTCTTTTCATTTTTTTTTTTTTTTTTTGATGGGTCTTTCTATTTTGGTGACTTTCATTGCACTCTACCTCTATATTATGTTATGATCCATAGCAAGGTATGGGACTTTAGTCCCACATCAGTCTTATGAGGGGCTGATGTTGGGTTTTACATAGGACAACGGGCTCTCCTTCCCTTAAGCTAACTTTTTGGGATGATTCTCCTGTAGTCCTGTTATCAAATTATGACTAATACCATTGCTAGTTGTGAATAAACAGGCATTTGTTATTACAGAATAAAAATTCATTTGCTTCAAATATAACCTATCAATATATTAAGCTGAGGGCAAAACTTCTAGGAAGGACTATCCTCAAACTCTTACAAACAAAATTACAAAACTTCTATCCTGTTGCTTTATAACATGTTATACATCTAATTCTTATCCTAACTACTTGAGTTCTCTAAATTTTGGCTTTTATACATGGGACTTTCTGCTCCCATGCATAGTGCTTTGTTTTCTATTCCCTTTATTAACACCCATCCATATCAGAATCTTGGCATTCAAATATATGTGATTGTGAGACTCAGTTTGATCACCACAGATCAGGCAGTAGTCTTCACTGAAGATGCCAGTTTTGACAAGTATATCCCTTCTGCCAATTATTGATACAATACTCCATCAATTTGTCCTTAATTGAATCATGTATCTTTGTGATAGTAAAGATGATAATGATATGACTAGTTGATATATTATTTATATTTTGATATTGTCATGAAATTCTTAGAAGGGTATTCGTTAATAGTTTAATGTATGACATGTACTTCATCCGTTTCATATCAGTTGACACATTTCATTTAGGCATGTTTGCTAACACATATTTTTATATATAAATATCTTTAATCATGTATTTGCAAAAATTATAAAACTTTGTTATTTAAAAAAATAGACCCTAATACGATCAATAAGACCACACATGAATACGATTTTTCTTAACACTGAATCACAAAAAGATAATTAGATGACTAGGTGGGATTATTATTGTGGTAAATTTTTCCAAGGAAATTAAAAAGGCCAAAATATAGGATGAAACATCAAAGAGAGGTGAATGAGATATTTTAAGGTTGTTCAATGAATGTGAGGTGGTTGTAATGAGGGCATGTCCATGATTATTGTGAAATCCAATATTAGTATATGAGAAGATTTCAGAAGAAGATCGAATGAGGCAGACAAAGAACCGAAGATGATCAATCTAATATGTTACTTAAGATGGTTAATCTGTTTAGGATTGGAGGTGTTTCGGGTGAAAACAATGGGACCTTGCCGAAGGTCCTGAGAAGTGGTGAAGACTGGGCTCGGTCCAAGTAATGTTGGGCCAAGGATTTCCAGCACAGCAAACACACGTAAACTAGCCTCGGGGGTGTTGCCGAGGAAGGCCCCTCCGATGCTAAAGTCAGTACAACGTGTAGAGAGAGAAAACTATGCAAGAGAATTAATTGCTTGAGGCTATATGTGAATGAATGTAAATTGGTACAATTGATGGCTTTTGTAGCTTTGCATATATTGGAGAAGTGGGCCTAAGCCAAATGGGCTTCCCACATTGACTGACCTTGACTTTGGCACAATTGGTGAGTTGAACCTTGACCTTGGGCTTTTAAGTGGATCATTTATGGACTGGGCCCAATTGGACTTAATTGGACCCAAACAACTTGCCCCCCAGACCCAATTTGGAAGGATGATGGGTCGGGTTTAATTAACCAGAAAAAAGGAGGGAAGTAAATTTGTCTAGCACTACCCATAAACGGTTTTCGTCAATTGTGTCGTTTGTGGGGCCCACTCCTACGGATTTCCACTAATTCTCTCCTCCTTCAATTATTTTCCCTCCAAACTCATTCAAAAATCCAAGAGACTAAAAATAATTTGAGCAATTCAACACAATTTCTCACTAAACCGGGTAATGATTTAAGCTATTGTTTTAATTTTTTCTAATTAATTGGTTTATGGTTTTTAATTTACTTCAATTCAGTAATTTACATAGTTAGAGATTCAATCTAGGGTTTTGGACTTCAATTCAGTTTGGGGATCTTAATTTTTAGGGTTTGTGGCTTTACTTAGATTAGGGTTTACTTATTTCATCAATTAATAAATAAGGGTTTTAATTTGAGCCATTAAAAAATAAGGTTAAACGGGTAATTGTTCACAAAACAGTCTATCTTTAAGGTAGTTCCATACAAAATTTCCTAAATTTTACTCACACGATCTTTATTATTTTTGTGTTTTTTATGACAAGCCATGGATTAGGGTTAGGGTTAGGGAGAGATAGATACTTTTGGTTGGAAAATATTGCAAAATTGATTTAAAATGTGAAAAAAAAAATATAAATGTAAATTGATAATCAAAACAAACACTAGTAATGAAGTAGAGCTAACAAATTGGGGGAAATTGTTAGAAACAGAGTAGAGCAGGAGAGAGAAGATAACAGTTTGAACATATACTACGTTGGTTTGGACATGTAAAACAAAGATCGAAATAAGGGTAAAGAAAAGAGAAGGTGGGATCATAAGAGTCTTAAAAGTGGCTGAGGAAACCTAAGATGACTTGGATGGAAGAAATTAATAATGGTATTAAAAAAATTGGATTTAAATACATTGAGAAAAGGGAATTGAGAAAAGGGAATGGAGGAAATAGATCATGGGTGATGATCAGTAGGATGAAATCTCGGTTCATGTAGCTGACTCATTTGTTGGGAGTAAGGCTTCAAAATTGTCGCGTATTTGGCAAACTAAGAAAGTTAGATAAAGTTGGACAAAGCTAGTTGTTTTAAGCAAATTTCCCTAATTGAGCATTGTTTAGTTATGTGAATTGTTGTCAAAAAAAAAAAAAAAGTTATGTGAATTGTACAATGTGACCCTATTGTAAATGACCCTATTATCGTGTATTTGGGCTCCTTAGCTACACTTTTTCTTTATTTCACAAGATCATTTGTGTTGTGATTGTTTTGCATATCCTTGTTTAGATATGTGTATGTGTTAACACTTAGAATGGTTCTCTCTAGTATGAATATTTTGCTTGAATTTGACTTGTTCTTCTATTTGGCATTTTGTTTATATCTTTCTTTAGAAAATTTCTTTAAATTTTTTTATTGAAATGTTCTTTTCTTGCTTTTATTTTTGGTCACGTCAAATAACATCCTGTGCTATGAATGTTCTACAATATTAGGCAGTTAAATAACAACAGTTTGTCAGGTGAAATACCCCGATCATTAACTGCCATATCAAGCTTGAATACCCTGTGAGTGCTGCATTTCTAATTCATTATTACAAAACAATACACTAAGTCGCAAAATTTTAGTAGGATTAGTTATAAGAGGTATATAACTTTCTTATAGTGATTTGTCATTCAACCAGCTAACAGGAGATGTTCCTCTCAATGGATCTTTCTCAAAGTTCACCAATCCAAGAAGGTCGTCAATTTTCTCCTCTCTTTTCCATCATGCCTTAAATTTATCCTTTAATATTGAGGTGATTAGAAATCATCTTTACTGATATTCTTCTAATTTTCAGCTTTATTGGCAATCGTAATTTGAGGATACCCGTAGTAAGTCCAGATCTTCCAGTTCAAACAGGTTTGCTTTTGTTATATTATTATATGTTATAGTGGCTGCATATAGTCTATACTATGTAGTCTGATCCAGTCCGCATGTTATTACAATATATGCTTATTCTTACCATACAATATATGCTTATTCTTACCATATTATCAATTTTCTCAAATATATAATTGAAATTTAATGATAAGCTAGTCAAAAGATGGCATTGTGCTTTGATTTGTTAGTTCTTTCATCCATTTTGTTCTTGTTATTATATTAAAAATATAACTGATGTGGAGCTTTTTGTTTCCACATCATATACATTTTTTGTGATAATGTATGTTTAGAATATTAATGAAGAATGGCTATTAGTAAAGTAATTTTTTTTTTTTTTTCTTGTAAATTTTACAGAATATTGGATATTCATATATTGGCTATTCATATGTCTAATATGAATAGTTTTAGACTTTTAGTTCACCATGCATTATATATAGAGACTTTGTTTAAGAGCAAAATAAAGTGATTATTTGAGTTAAAGTTTAACCTTTTGCCTTCCTTGCCGAGAAGTTTTGTTGAAACTAATGCTTAATTGCATCATAAGGATTCTTGCAAATATTTTTTCAGGAAGAAATAAATCCGTTGGAGCCATTGCTGGAGGAATTGTTGCTGGTGTCACTCTGCTCCTTGCATCTTCTATAGTCGTCCTTTCTTTGTGGAAACTTAAGAAACATCGAGATCAATTTATTGATGTTCCTGGTTAGTGAAAATATCACTTACAGCTTGTTAAGGTAATATTAGTACTTATGGTACTACATTTGATGTAGTCTCATTGGTTGTTTTCTTGATCACAGATGATGAATTTCCAGAACTTCACCATGGACAGTTAAAAAAGTTCTCCTTCCAAGAACTACAAATTGCAGCGGATAATTTTAGTAATAGCAACTTCATTGGTAAAGGTGGATTTGCTAACGTATATAAGGGACGCTTGTCTAATGGCACTCTTGTGGCAATTAAAAGACTTAAAAAAGAATGTACCCAAGGTGGAGAAATCCAGTTTCAAACTGAGATCGAAATGATTAGCATGGCTATTCATCACAATTTGCTTCGGTTGTATGGTTATTGCACAACCCCCATAGAGAGATTGCTTGTTTATCCTCTGATGACTAATGGAAGCGTAGCATCTTGTTTAAGAGGTAAACACCATCCATCTTCAGAATTAATAGTCACATACAT
This sequence comes from Chenopodium album, assembly GCF_948465745.1. NCBI lineage: Eukaryota > Viridiplantae > Streptophyta > Magnoliopsida > Caryophyllales > Amaranthaceae > Chenopodium > Chenopodium album. The sequence goes on along the minus strand of NC_137858.1, from coordinate 31,981,334 downwards.
TAAATTTGGGATGTCCAAAAAGGAATTATAAACTTGCACCGTGTGAACAATTTTGTAGTTGCTGCATACGGTTTTCATTTACCCTCCTAAAATGTCACTTTTAAATAAAAACATATTGATTTAAATCAGGGCCGGCTATGGGCCTGTGCAAAGAGACCCATATCACAGGACCCCGAAATGGAGAGGGCCCCCAATTGAAAAAAAAAGTTGTTAGTTATATAACAAATATTAATGTCCAATGTATAATGTAAATGAAATTTGCTAAGTTGGTAGTAGACAAATATTTAAATCATTTGACTTGGATTGTTGTGCTGGGTTCGAACCCCCATATCTCTATTGTTTTTTTAAAAAAATTCTGCCATTCTCTTTTGTTTCTTTTTTTCCAGCCTTTATTTTACTTTTTTTTTTTTCTTTTTCTTTTTCTTTTTATTATTGTTTGTTTGTTAAGTCATTAGTCTAGGGAATTAAGAGGCCACACCAGTTTTGCTATTTTTTTAAAATGTAATAAGCAGACTAACCAAACTTTACACTTTAGTTTAATTAATTGATAAACATATTTATTCAAAAAAATTAACAAATATATATAGTTTCTCTAAAAAAAAAAAAAAGAAATGTTTGGGTTAAACTTGAAAATGAAATGCTATTATCAAATTCGTAAACTTAATAATATAAACATAAGTTTTATGTGTTTTATCACGTAAAAAAAGAAGGCTAATGAGTTAAAAAAAACTATAAAGCTTACGTTTTGAAATCATTGGGGCCTAATTTAAAAATAGCACAGGCCCCTAAATTGGTTGGGACAGCCCTGATTTAAATGAAAAAAAAATTGTGCCCGAAAAAGTTTATATTCTTAATAATAATCAGCTTATACCTTGTAAGTATAATTTTATCATATTTATAATTTGTTTCTTACAGAACGCCCCGGAACACAACCACCGCTCAATTGGGAAATTAGGAAGAGAATCGCAATAGGAGTGGCAAGAGGACTTGCATATTTGCATGAACATTGTGATCCTAAAATCATCCACCGCGATGTAAAGACTGATAATATTTTTTTAGATGATGCGTATGAAGCAGTTGTGGGGGACTTTGGGTTGGCAAAGCTTATTGACTACAAACATACTCACGTCATTACAAAAGTATGTGGCACAGTTGGACATATTGCACCTGAGTATTTTTCCACCGGAAAATCTTCAGAGAAAACTGATGTTTTTGGGTATGGGGCTGTGCTTCTAGAGATCATCACTAGACAAAGAGCATCACATCTTATCCCTCCAGCTGATAAACAAGAAATTACATGGTTAGATTGGGTATGTATACGATTCATCCTAAATATTTATGTTATATATATCCTCGACACTCAACTTGCCAAAAACAAAATAAGTACTTTTTACAACAAATGGGTATTATTTGTGAGACATAGAAATTTCTTTTGTTGCAACTAAAAATTAACTAAGGTAGTATCTTATTTTAACACTTGAGCACATAACGTACTTATGGCTAATATTACTACAGATATCCTAGTAAGTAATATGGGAATGATGTTGCATGTATTTAGGTATATGGAGTATTACAGGAGAAGAAATTGGATACATTAGTTGATGATGAATTGCAGGGCAATTACATTGAGAGTGAAGCCGAGCGGTTGATCAAGATTGCTTTACTTTGCAGGCAAACTTCTCCCACAAGACGGCCAAAGATGTCTGAGGTGGTTAGAATGCTTGAAGATGATGACGATTTAGCTGAGAAATGGATGAAATGGGAGGAGGAGGAGTTGTTATGTAAGAAAGTTAAACACATTCACCACTCTAATATTGATTGGGTTCTAGACTCTACATCCAACCTCTTTGCCGATGAATTGTCCGGTGCTAGATGATATATTTTGTTGCCCATACACTTTCCTTAATGTATTTAAGGCCCTCCGCTAACTATATAGTTTGGTCTAGCAATGTGACAACTTATTATCGAGTCTTTTATTGCTATTTCTTCCCTCTTAAACCTCCCCCCCCCCCCCTATATATATATATATGATAAAGTATTTTCTATATTTATTACTTTGTACCCCTCCGTTTATTTTTAGTTGACACGTTTCTTTATTCATTTTTGTCAATGTACAAATTCAACCAATAATATATATATATATATAGCTAGATGTAAGCCCGTTCGGTGCATGGTTTTTCTCACAAAAAGATAATATTCTGAATTAAACTATATAATATTTTGATTAAAAAGGATATATAGTATTTATTATTCATTGGTGTTAGTTATGTGAAAATTATATTTATAATTAATAAATAAATCATAAATATGATATCTCATCTGTCACATATTAAGATAAATACATCACCCATAAACATTCTTTTTCATAGATCATTTTACATCAATAAATACTCAACAAAAAGTTATTCCAATTTGAAAATTGATTTGGACTCTTTCTACTAATAAATATTTTGAAAAAAAATACTAAAAAAATAACATGCATAAACACGTGTAACAAAAATTATTAGATGTACATAAACATATGTAAGAAGTATTATAATTTAAACATAATACTAAAAAAAATATATAGTACAACCAACTACATCTAAAATAGTTGATAAATAGAACAATAAAATGTTAACAAAAAAAATAAATTTGATGTAAAATAAATCTTTACGTTTATATAAAATAAAGGAAAATTTAACACAACAAACCAACTTTTGCGTGCTCCATTCTCGCAAAATGGACTAACCTTTAAATCTTCTCAGAATAGACACAAGTTTGCAATTTTTCTCCCATATTAGACCAAGTTGACTTATGACCTAAATACCGGTCACTTCTTTTTTTTCATTTATTTATCTTTTTAATTTAAAAAATTAGCAAAATTAAAAAAAAATTAAAAAAAAAAAAACAAACAAACTCTGACCACCGCTAGCCCTCCTCGCTCCCCTACCACTGCTAGCCCTCCTCCCCCCATCCACTGCCAACTGAGCACGACGTCTGTTCGTGGAACATTCCTTTATCTAGCCACCCATGACTCATCCTTATCATCAAGATCGGAATCATAAAACTCAGGTTTGATGGAGTAATCTATTTCATCGTCATCGGAAACTGAAATTCCGGCAGCAATTAATCATAGTTAAATAATTTCCACACCCATTTTATCGCCAACATCAATTGCTACATATCCCCACCACAATAAATTAAGCATACAACTGAAAATTCCACACGATCATACCCTCATAAATTTCTCATGGTTAAATTGAGCAAAAAAATTCAATTTTTAAAGTATAGTTTGAGTTTGTCGATGGGTATTATGGGTCAATTGTTGGATTTGATCTTGGTTGATCGGATTTCTACAAAGGAGAGAGAAAATATGGTCAAGAAGAAGAAGAAGGCGAGGCGGTGATGCGGTGGCTCGCCATTGATGATTTTCTAGGTAGAATGAGATCCGATTAGAGGAGATCGGATAAAAAAAAAGGGGATCGATTTTTATCTTGGTGTCGGATTTGATCTTGGTTGATTGGTTTTTGTGTGTTGAGGTGCTGCTTGCAATTAAGCGTCGGCCGCTGATAGGCCGGGGAGAGGTGGCTAGTGGGGAGTGGGGCTGGCAGTGGTGGGGAAAGGGACTAAGGGAGGGTGTTTTTTTTTTTGATTATTTGCTTTTAAAAATTAAAATAACAATTTTTATCAATTATCAAAATATTTTTTAAAAAAAATTAACTAATAAGGACTTGACATGTGGATTGCAACCTGGTATAATAGGTAAAGTGACCTGCTTGGTCTAATATGGGAGAAAAATTGCAAACTTGTGTCTATTTTTGGAAGATTTAAAGGTTGGTCCATTTTGGAAGAATGGAGCAAAGGTTGGTTTGTTGTTGTTAAATTTTCCTAAAATAAATTAATGTATTTACCAGGAAGTGAAAAATTGTTGCAAAAAATGATCTAAAAATTGCGAAAACGATTGAAAAGTAACTAGCAGAGTAAACTTTCCCTCTTCACAAAAAAAAAAAAAAAATAAATAAATAAACTTTCCCTTCAATCAATTTTAGACAAAAGTGTTGAACAAAGTTGGCTATAGAGGCATGAACATAATCACCCTGTAATTAAAAACAAGAAATTAAGTTAATTTAGTAACTTGATTAAGCCACCTAAATCACTAATTTTGTTTTTGTTCATAAAATATACTAATAAAAAAATAAAGAGGTTTATAAAATATTTAATTTTTACGACGTCAAACAGGTTAGAAACCCGTATGTTGATTTTTCCAATCAATTTTGGTCAAATTTAATTCTCGAAACAAGATATTTAGATTTGCATGTGAAAACAAAATCCGTAAACAAAATATAAACATACAATCATTACATATCCCAAATAAACACAATGTAAGTAATAATTACAAATGTAAATTTAGACATGAATTTCAAAAATTAAGCTAAGAATTACTCGGCCATTGATGATCTATATTTTTTATGAACATTTTTTTATCATATTTTTTTTTACCATTAGTTTATAAATTCTTTTACAATAATATATATATATATAAGTTAATTTTATTTATGTTTTTTTTAATCTACGTGGCCTTAAAATTTAAGATATCAAATATAATACGTTACTTTTACCTAGTTGGTGATATAATCTTTTATATCATTCGTCACTTTTTCTCAAGTGGCAAGTAAATTTTTAATTCTAAAATAATATAAAAATCAAATTTTTTAATTGGCCAAAACAATACCTTTCCTTATGTGGCGCGCCGAATGCTCTCGAAAAAGGTCTACTTTATTTATATATATATATTAGATTATAAAAAAAATATTATAAGAAGTTGATATTTTAAAAATATATATAGTGACTAATCTTACAAGATCCAATATGACAATATATTGTCCATGTTATTTCAATAATTTTAAAAATTTAATGTAGAAAAACTACCATGCATGGTACGAGACCTAACCAAGTAAGCACGTATCATATGCATATAGGGTTAATTTACAAAAACATTTGGCTTGAATAATCCAAACTTTGCGTAATCTTATTTTATTAATTCGATCTTTCGATTATTCTACAATAATCTAATCTTTAGGGAATGGGGTATTCTCTATTCTATTAGGCCAAAGTGACCTACTACCTGTTTTTCAAGTATTTTTTCATATTTTTTTTAAAAAAGGAACCCAGCCACCAACTTCCCCCACCTCTCCTTGGCCACCCTCCTCATCCTCTGTCACCTCCTTCTTGGCCCACCTTCCCCTTCATCGACCACCCTTCCCCCCTTGTCGCCCCTCACCTTCCCTATTCCAATTTCCGACCACCCATACTCACTGTCAATTTCAAGGGGTTTCAGTGGGTTTCAGGGGTTCTAATAGGTGGTGTTTCGGTTGGTTTAAGGGGTTTTGAGGGGGTGGGTGGGGCTTCGACAAAATTTTGAGTGGTGGGGTGGGGTTTCGACGGGTTTGTGAGGTTTCACTGTTTCAGGGTAAGGTGGTCGGAAAAGGTGGGAAGGGGTGGTCGGAATAGGGCGATGCCAGGAAGGAGAGGAAGAAGGAGGCTGCATTTCGAAGGTCTAGGGTGCTGGAAGTTATGGTGGTAAAAGGGAAGAGGAAAGAGAAAGGAAGGAGGAAAGGGGATTTCAGTGATGGAGATTGGGTTCAGGGGCTGTTGGAGGTGGAGTGGCCGAAAAATGGTACGAGTTATGTTGGTGCATTCATGGAGGTGGAAAGGGAAGAAGAAAGAAAAAAAAAAGGATAAAAATAAATTTTTTTTTTTAAAAAAAATGATTTAAAAGTTTTTTTTTTTTTTAAAAATGAAAAATATTTTTTGGACAAATGAAAACATAACACATGGCTGGTGAACTACAATTTTAGGTTAAGTGACCTGTTTAGCCTAATAAAATAGAACATCCCATTAATTTTGAATATTGTGAAATAGTCGAAAGGTGGGATTAATAATTTATGATCACGCAAATGTTGAATTATTTAAATCAACTTTTCCTGATTTATATTACTTGAAGGTTATTTTCCCATTTTTTTCACTTGATTAATGCGTGACTACAATGGGTATGATATGAATCATATGATGATACACTAAGTACAGAGTATTAAGGGTTTGTTTTAATCATTTGTTTTAATCATAAGTCATGTTATATTTATTTTTTTTTTTTTTTTTTTTGAAGGAAGTCATGTTATATTCATATGTAACAAATAAAAAGTTAATACTCCATTAGGGTTTAGAGTTTAGGGTTTGAAAACTATAGTGTGTGTGAATTAGGGCTGAGCAAAACTACCCGAAAAACCCCGATCTGTAATTGTTCCGAAAATTAGGGTATCCGATCCAATAATTTTAATGGTTCGGGTACCTGTTTCGATAATTTTTTATCGGGTTTGGTTATTGGGTATCATTTTAAAATTAACGTCTACCCGATCCGATCCAATAAGCAAATTTTTGTTTTTTTTCCTACTTAAATTTATTTTTCCAAAATTTAAACTATTACTTTACTTTACAATCACTTTATAATATCAATGATTAGTACTATTATTAATAATTTGGTCAAGATTATGTGGTATAGTTGTTAATTAATGTTAAATGATTTCATAATAGCTACATTATTAAGTTTAACTATCATTATTGAAATTTTCATCATACAAATGGGTATACCATGCTCATGGTACACCCATTTTTTTTTTTTTAAAAAAAAGTAAATAAACGTGGAAAGAACATCGTGTGCAAATACAAAGTACTCAAGTGAAAAAAAAATTTAAACGATTCTCTCCTTGATTTAAAGGATTGATTTGTTATTTATTTTCCTTGATTTATGAAATTAATTTATTATTTACATTCTATATTACTTTTGTTAAATAAAATTTCATTTTTTTTTGTTAAGAGAGAGAAATTGAGTTTTTATAGAGAAAGAAGCTATGATAAATTTTGGATTTCAAAGTGATTTAAAGGTATTACAGAGTAGATTTTACCATTCCCATGATCATTTAATTGAAAGGTGTAATTGACAAATTCGTTGTTGAAAGAGAAGCTTTTTTTTCAATTTATTTTTTTTATCTATTTTTCTGTTTTGATAGTATTTTCTAAGGTTGAAGATGATGTTCTTCATATGCTGATGAATGTTCTTGTATCATTTTTTAATGGAATGAAACATGTTTTGGAATCTAATAAATATGTTTTTTAAGTCCTAACTACATGTTCTTTATATTACAAACAATGTTCTTTAAGGTATATAAATTAAACATATTCTTTTTACTTGAATAATATGTTCTTAAATTTTGAAATTTAGAAATGAAATTTTGAATTATATTTGGGTGAAATAATTTTAGATAGAGAACTTCTTGATATCTTAATATTTTGAAATGATTTGACATCAAATTTTTGGTAAAACTCAATTAGTAATTATCTTTTACCTTTGAAAAATTCTCTGTGGTAACATTGTTATTCTAACTTTTCTCAGTGGTAAATTGTAAAAATACTTATTTTCATTGGTAAACTCTTATTAGCTATAATTTTCCAATGGTGACATTAATGAAACAATTTAGTAAATGGTTAACCATGGTTAACGTTTAATTTAAATAAAAACTGAAATATATAAAAATAAATAAATAATAACCCCATCCCCACATACCTAGCCACCATTGTACCACATGACCCCTCTCCTCTGGCCGGCGGTGCCAGCTCTCCACCCAGGTACCGGCAACCCCCCATACCTCCTCTTCCGACAACCCCACCCTTTCCCTCATCCCCTAATCTTCATCTTCTTCCCCAAAGAAACGAATAACTCCAAACCCATCTCCATCAACAAGAATCGAATTGTGAGGCAAAAATGGGTACCCAAAAGACTGAATTGAAAAACCCTTTTACCAAAAAAACTTAAAGTTGATCTTAAAGTGGATGAATTTTTTGCTATTTTGAAGATTAAACCGGCGATCGACCCCAATTTGGCTGTGTGGTGGGGTGATGGTGATAAAGTTCCGTTTCCTTCTCTTGTTAACTACTTGGTTCTTGAACCCCTTGGAATTACTCAAGTATTCAATCAATAACACTCAAACACTCCTGAATGATTTTTGGTTGTATGAATTTTGGGTTCACACGATTATTGATAAAATTGACTTACTTAAAAAAAAATCCTAAACAAAATTTGGGGAGAAGAATTCCCCGGAATCTAGGTAGGACTATGAAGGAAAATTCCCCATTTATGAGGGTTAGAAGGAGGAGAGAGAATTTGGGGCTGACTTTTGAGGTGGGAGAAAATGGTAGTTTTGTTATAAATCGGGGCTTGGATTGTTGCGGTGAGGGAAGTAGAAGGGTGGGGTAATGAGGTATGGTCGCTGAACGCCGGCACAGGGAAGGGGTGGCGCCGGTGGTCGGGAGCCGGCAATGGAGGGGTAGGGAAAGGGGTGGCTGAGTTGTGGTTGGGGAGTGCGTGGGTAGTTTTTTTAAAAAAAAAATTATAAAATTTAACTATAGTTAGGCTTATAATTAGATATAATCATCATTTATCACCATTGAATAATTATAACAAATTAGAGTTTACCGAGGATAATAAGAATTTTTACAATTTAGCACTGAGAAAATTAAAAATTACAGTGCTACCAAAGATATTTTTCCTTTATCTTTTTAAAATTAGATACCGTTTATCAAAGTTACCGTGTTCTTTATATTTTAGTGATTTGTTCTTTTATAAATTCATGATGTTCTTTATAACTATAAACGATGTTCATCCTATTTCAAAAAAAAAAGTTAAATAAATGATGTTCATCCCGCTCTAATCTGGGTGTATGAACCACCAATTGATTCAGTTTATGGATATCACTTTTACGCTTTGTTTGGATAGCAAAGAAGGAAGGAAAGGAAGGGGAGGGAAAAAAGAGGAAGGGAAGGGAAGGGAAAAGAAAGGGAGGGAAAAAGGAAAAAGGGAAGGGAGAAGAAAGGGAGGGAAGGGAAAGGAAAGGGACGGTAAGCTCCATTTTGCCTCCAAATCTTTTCAAATTTGGAGGGATATGCTTATCTTATATATAATTTAAGAGACGTTTTCACGAGAATGCTCCAAACTCCCAATCCCGAGTTCTCATGCATATAGGTTTTTTTTTTTAAAAAAAAACAACAACTACCCATCTTACTACTTTTTAAAAAAAAAAATTTTAAAAGGAAAATTTGCGAACAACTACCATTTATATGACCACTCTTGAGAACAACTACCATTTTAAATTTTTTTTTGAAAAAACTACCACAAAAACACAAAATCTTTGAGTAGCACTACCACATATAATTTTTCGGCAAGAATTTCCAGTTGGTGTGGCCTTATATACAAAAATTTAATCAGTTGTGGTTGAAATAACTAGGGAATTCAGTGGCTAAACATAATTATAGGTAAATTGTTTTTAATTTTGCCTTGTACTTGATTTAATTTGTCAATTTTATCTTAAATTAGGGTTCAAATTTAAAATTTTAAATTTAGGGTTCTAAGAAATTGAGGTATTTGGAGCAATTGAATCGTATTATCCAATTTAGGGTTAATGTAAGGGTCGTTTTGTCAATTCATATAGGTTTTTTGGTTGAAAATTGTATAAAGTGAACCTCTCCAACCGGATATTCTTGCCGGAAAACCAAAAGTGGTAGTGCCACTCAAAGTTTTTGTATTTTTATGGTAGTTTTTTCAAAAAAAAAATAAAAATTTAATGGTAGTTGTTCTCAAAGTGGTCATTTAAATGGTAGTTGTTAGCAAAATTTCCTTTAAAAAAAGTCAATAACTACCATCCCACTTTATTTATTTATTTTTTGTATTAGGGACTACTACTAACATTACACTTTTTTTTAGAACACTAATAATATTTCACTTTGTGTTATTTTTTTGTATGTAGTATAATATATGCCATGCAAATAACATGGGTATACATTTCATTTATCAACAATTCACCATAACACTTAAAATCCCCAACTCTTCAATTATATGCATTTTTTTTAGGAAGTACCCTCCAAACAACTTCCACTTCCCTAATAACCAAAACAAAAAAAAATATACAACACGGTTTTTGCGAAACTAGCCTCACCGAATAACTGTTTCCAAAAGAACAAAGTAACTCCTACATCATTGAACAAAGTTACCCATATAATACCGAACCGATAACCTCTAGCTTTGACAAAGTAAACCCTATAATTGCTTGCCACATTGCGTGGCCACTGACATATAAGAGTAAGACCTTGTTCTTTTCGGCTTCTGAGCGGGGCAGAGAACATCAGATTTCAGCAGAGCAGTCAACAGGGAAAAACAAGTGTCAACAAATTACTAATATTCAGTATAGCAGAGCTAAGTATAGTTCAGCAGAGCAGACCAGAACACAAGTCCACAACAACTCAAAAAATAGGGTCTAAGTTACAACATCAAAATCAACTTCCTGTATTCTAAATTTATTTTTTCTGATATTATATATTTAATATCTTTATAATATAATATATATCGCGTGCATTTTGCACGGGTACACTCTAGTTTTATTTTTTTTGAAAACCCGTAATGGGTGCCTTATATTGATAACTTATTCATCAAAACATTAGGAGACACTTCACAAGGGCAAAGGTTCTCCCAAACTTGTTCAAAACCGTAAGGCAAAACACGAGCTAAGTTATGGGAAACCGTATTCCCATCTCGCTTTACATGGCACCACAAAAATAGAATTAAAATCAACATAAGAAAACAACATATTATCTAAAATAGCATCAAGATCAGTGAAGTAAACCGAGGCCTTCGATAATCTGGAAATGAGGAATTGACAGTCTGTTTCTAGAATAATATCCTTCAAGCCAAAGCATTTGGCTAAGCTGACTGCCATAGCAGCAGCTTTGCTTTCTGCCACAACAGGGGGCCAGTAACCTCGAACAACACCTCTCCCTGCCGGTCCCTTGCAGCAACACCAAGCCCCACCCACCCCTCAACGTTCAGCGAGGCATCACAATTGAGTTTAATTGTTCCCTCGGGTGGGGGAATCCATTTCTTTGAGCTTCTACAGGTAGCTTTCTTGGCACCACCATAAATCTTACGTGCATAGAGGCCACAATCAGAGGCAAGTCTGAAAACTCGCTTAATAATCACAGGATGGTAAGTGTCTTTACCATTAAAAATCATGTCATTCCTTCTATTCCAAATGTTCCATAGGAGAATGGCACCCCAAGTTGCACCAAGATTCAATTAATTCTAAGAAGGACATACCAGTGGGCCAAAGGGACATCTCAGTGCTATCGCAATCTATCCACATGTCACGAATAGAAGGGCAGTCAAATAGCACGTGTTGAAGCGTTTCTGGGCATCCCACACACCATGGGCAATCCGAGACATCTGTCATGTGTCTGAACTTGAGGTAGGCTCTCACAGGTAATGTACCTGTACATATGCGCCACAAGAAATGGCAAACTTTAGGTGTAACCTCCAAATTCTAGATATCGACCCATGCTTTATGGAAGAGATCAAGGTTGCATGATTTTCCAAGCATATAAGCAGACTTGACGGAGTGGCAGCTATCCATTGAGAAAGGCCACATTAGAGAGTTAGGCCCAACTTTAGAGCTCAAGGGAATAGCTAAGATGCTGCGAGTATCAACCTCATTAAAGATGCTTTCCATTCGCTGCACATTCCAGTCTTGGACCTCAAAATCGATCAAATCACTAACAGTTGATACCTCTTCATTGCTAGGAGTGGTGATGAATCTGCTTTCTCTGTTGTCAACCCAAGGGTCATTCCAGATATTGATTGTTGTCCCATTCCCAATTCTCCAAATAATTCCTTCTTTGAAAAGAGCTTTTGAAGACCAAATGCTACGCCACGAGAAGCTACCTCATACCCCCAAATTAGCCTCGAGAAAACTCTTCCATGCATAATACTTGGCGCTTAACACCCTATTCAAAAGTGAGTTCGAGTAGCTCATTAAACGCCAAGCTTGACGGCCAAGAAGTGCATCATTGAAGACCTTCAAATCTCGGAAACCCATACCCCAAGACACTTGGGGGTACAAAGACCTTCAAATCTCGGAAACCCATACCCCCAAGACACTTGGGGGTACAAAGATCCTTCCAGATTTTCCAATGAACCCTTTTCTGATCCTTTTCTTGCCCCCACCAGAAACGAGCAATCATGGAATATCATCTATAACCCTTGCCGGAATTTTATACACCCCCATGATGTATGTCAGGATTTCTTGAATGACAGATTTGATGAAAATTTCCTTCCCTTATCTTGATAATTATTTCTCCTTCCACCCCGTTAGCTTCTTCCATACCCTATCTTTAAGTGCCGAAAAAACCATCTTTTTTGATTTTCCAATAATGTTCGGGACCCCAAGATACTCTCATGTTTTTCCACCTGCTGCATCATCAAAATTTCTAATAATTCCTCTTGCTTCGCGATGTCAACTCCCTTGCTAAAAGAGACCTCCGATTTGTCATAGCTAATTTTCTAGTCAAGAAGCTTGTTCATATATGTTGAGAATTTCAACAATTTTTAAACACTCCCTTCGATTGGCTCTTGTAAATAGAAGACTATCATCGGCAAAGAGGAGATGGGAAATTTCCGGATCTCTGCGACTAGCTCTGACCCCATGGATGTCACCATCAAAAACAGCTTTCCGTAGTAGCCCTGAGAAAGCATCCGCCACAAGGATAAACAGGTACGGGGAAAGCGGGTCTCCTTGACGCAGATCCCTAGAAGGAGAAACTGACCCACACACTCACCATTGACAATAAAGGAATATTTTACCGAAGTTACACACTCCATTATCATCCCCACCCATGTACTTTGAAACCCCATATTTAGTAGCAATTTTTCCAGAAAATTCCATTCAACCCTATCATAGGCCTTACTCATATCCAACATCATCGAAATTGCCCCTTTTTTACTATTGCATCTCTTTTTCATCGAATGAAACAGTTCCAAAGTGATGAGAGCATTGTTTGTAATTATCCTTCCCCAGAACAAAGGCACTCTGATTTCCGAAACAATTTTGGGAAGAATCGATTTTAGCCTCATTACAATGGCTTTCAAAGAAATTTTGTACAGCACATTACATAGAGCAATAGGCCTAAACTCAGTCATCAAGGTAGGAGATTTAACTTTTGGAATAAGAACAATAATGTTGGTATTTACCCTGCAAAATACTACTAACTCGCTTCGAAACATTGTCACCAACAATATGCCAAAATTTTTTAAAAAATATAGCATGCATACCGTGGGGCCCTAGAGCTTTGCAAGGATGCATCTGCTTCAAAGTGGCATGTATCTCCTCCTTGGTGTAAGGGCAAAGAAGCTTAAATTTTATCTCCGGAGTGACCGGTTTATCAATCGACTCAAGCGCTTTCTCACAAGCTGTCTCATAGTGTGTCCCTGCCGAAAACAAGTCTTGATAGAAATTCTGAACAATCCTCTCAATGTCAGCGTCATCCTCATACCAAATGCCATCCGAGTCAAGCAGACCCTTGATTTCATTTTTACTCCGACGTTGAGAAGCTTTGTGATAAAAGTAGGAGGTGTTCCTATCTCCGTCTTTAATCTCCGAAGCCCTTGACCGCAAATACCAGTATGCTTCTTGTTTGTCAAGTAGCTCATCAATTCTCTTTTCAAGGTCAGCACACTTTGATAAAGACTCATTTGACAGAGGTTCGTTCTTTCCTTCTTTCAAGTGGGTTTCCAGATTTTTAATCTGTTTTTCAAGCTCATTAAACTTGGTGCTACTCCAGAGCCGAAGGTCCTTTGCCACGCCTCTCATGCGGTCCTCCACCCTACTTACATTGCTGCCCCAAGCTTCACGAACTACCTCCTCACTACAAGAAAAAGGGGAATTACCAACTGATTTTTGCGACTACCATAAAAATTAGTCGCAAAAATAATTTTTGCGACTGAAAAAGACGAGTAGTTGCAAATTTTGCAACCGATTTTGCTGTAGTTGCTATGCGGTCGCTAATTAGCTACTGATTTTTGCAACTATCATAATAATCAGTCGCTAAAAATTTTTTTGCGACTGAAATAGACGAGTAGTCGCAAAAATTGCAACTAATTTTATAATAGTTGTTTTGCGGTCGCTAATCTGCGACGCTCTTCTAATAATTTGCGACTAAATTGTAGTTGCTAATGTTAATAATTTTGAATTCATTTTTTTTTAAAAATGAGACAACTATTGCAACTAACATGGTAGTTGCTACGAATTTTTTTAGATTTATTACAAAAAAACCCTTAGTATAATAAAGCTGTTGCCGCCAAAAAAACAAGAACTATCACTCCTTATTTGTCTATTGATAATACGTTCAGTACATACTCTTCTTCATCAAAAAATATCTAATGCACCCTAGCTAATAACATTACTTGAAAACCCCCTATTTCGTGCGCTGAATCTCTTCAACCTCTATCAATTTTAATCTCGAATTTTTTATTGTAGAACCGCCATCACTTCTACAATTCCCTCGCTAAAACCCTCTTCTCATTTTTTCTTCCATTGAAACGATTTTACCAAATTAAAGCTTTCACCTACTCGATTTTCATTTGGACTCACGGGCTCAGATTCCATAATTTACAGTGCAATTTACGAGCTCCACAGATCTTCAATTTAAGGTTTATTTTTCTGAATTTTGCTTTTGATGTATTAGGTTTTTACTCATGCTTTTGATTATTGAAATTGTGGTGCTAGAATTTCGTTTTATCGGGATTGGATTCAATTATGTGTGCTTAATTAAGGCTTATTTGGATCCCTTTTCTGAAATTTCAAGCGAGCTTCTTTAGTTTTTCTTGGTAAAGAATGGCTGAATTGTGTGTGGTTGTGTTTTTGCGCAATTGGACTAATTTCCTAGCCTAATTTCCCACCAACACTACGAATTCACACTTACCCAGTTACCCACGACTTCACTACTGTTGGTGTGTTCTCTCTAGTTCCTCAATTTTTATTTTCTTTGTTTTTGCCGCTGCATACTACATTACTACCCTCAAATTTTCAGTTCCAATTTACCCAAATTGAGTCCCTTTAATCCGATTCCAAATCCCAGTTCTTCCGAATTACTTAAAGAGTTCCCTTTAACCTAATAGACATTCAAGCAATTCCGCTTCTCCAGCAACATCGTTGATCGCGCTTCTTTTTTCCTTTTGTTTTAAAAAAAAAGTATGTTTTTCCTTAAATTGTAGTTTGTTTTGTTGTTTTTCTTGGTTCCATAACAATTTTTATGTGGTTACTCCTGATTTAGGATATTCAAGTTTGAATTTGCTAATTATTTGTGGCTATGCTGGTAAATTAAGGTTTTTAATTTTCAATTTGAATTAGCTAACTTGCATGTTTATAAATTGCATTTTATTCCATTCAATTCTGGGTATTTTATAAAATCGTTAATCTACATGGTATTCTGAATTTCTGATGTGTATAAGCATTTCCATGGCATTTACAGTATAAAAGATTGTGCCTCCCATTTTATTTGATGGATCAGGCTCCCATTGTAATTTAATACTACATTTAATTATTCATTACAAATGAAAATTGTTGTAAAGTTTTGATTTTTCTTTGATGGCTAATGTAACTTAGTATGTTGACTAACAGTTAGATTAACAAGAAATGATTATTCTTATATTATCTTATAATCATTTTGGATTTATTTCTTACATAAATCTCTGGTATACTGAATTGAATCAGTCACATAAGTATAAACCCCATGTACTCAATTGCATTATTTAGCGAACTCTCGGCATAAAACCACTCAATTGCATTTTTTTTTTGTGACCCTAATAAAGAAGCAGTAGTATGATGGAATTTCATAATATTCCATTAAGAGCAGTAGCTTAAAGAGTTGATTAGAAGAATTACATATAAAGGTTATAAAAGATTACAGAGAGATACTAGCCAAATAACTATAGAATATTATCCAAAGTTGGCAAGCTAAATTCATGGCAAATTAATCAAGATAATTACATATAGTTAAGCAATCAAATAGAGTTAGAGAGTTTATTAACGAGCCAAAAATTCTTGAATGATAATATCTTTGACTCAGTTATTATCATCCTTATCACCTTCTTGAATAATTTCTAGTGATCTGTCCATGAAATTTAAGGAGAAAAAGTGGAATTATTAGTGCAGTATGTACAAACTTGAGAAGAAAAGGGTCTTGGTTATTGAAGAAATTACCAATAGATATGCCTTATACTAACTAGATTGTTAATCTTGTTATTAAAATATTAAAGCTAAGTGCATTTATATTTGAACTAGGGGTGCAGGGCAAAAATGAGTGAATAGTATTGCCACATTATAAGAACATCCATAGCATTTACGGTATAAACGATTGTGCCTCCCATTTTATTTGAATGACACCCTTTTGAACTAATTTATATCAGCACATTGTACTACTCAAATTTTGATCCGATTAAAATTAAATTAGTATGAAAATTTATCCTTTAATAATTTAGAGCTTAGACCTATAAAGCACTCTATTATGTCGTAGCTATGCTACCAACCATTGCTAGTGGATGGAATAGCTTGTTATCACCTAATAATTTATAATAAATTAATAATCATATCAAACTTTAATATGTTGTTATTTAAAATAGTTGGGATGCTTAAAAGAGTTAACAAAACACATGAAATTGGATAAGATGAATGTATCTGTATGTTAATACCTCAACACATGGTCTGTCTATAATTGTGTACTAAATAACATATATAATAAGAATAAATTACACATATAAGAAGACTATATTACATATGTGTGTATGATTAACAATGTCGTTTAATAGTTAGGATCATGGACAAATTGAATCGAAAATGGATGTATGTGAGTTTAAAAGGTCGACTATATAACATTTGTTTGTGTGATTGAGTTGGAGGATGAGATTAATTGGCCGGCATTAATCAAATGATTAATGTGGTACGGCATAATGTGAATTGAAATAGGTTTATTTTGAAGTCATACCCTATTGGAGGGAATTCTTCAATTTACAAAGGAGACTCTGTCGAAATTTTTACTAATATTTGCTTACAAAGATTATTTTACTATAAGTGTTGCATTTTTTATTTTAACTTTTTTTTTTAAAAAAAATGTTTTAGTTTTTTAATTTTTAACATTTGAGATCATAGTTACTAATGTATCTTAATGCAGGGAGAATATATGGAAAAACTTTAGGAATATAAGAACAAAGGAATTGGGATAAACCCCGACAAAGTCTACTTGGAGGTTGTAGGTGGGCAAAAGAAAATAAAAGTCTACGGTTTAGGGAGTTCTTCACAAATGTACTACAAGAGCGATCCTACTTCTCAACTTACTACATCATCTTCCACTCCTTCCATGATTTCTCAACTAAGCTCTCAAGTTGAAGATTTAAAGAAGATGGCGGAAGAAAACCGTAACAAGGAAGAATAAAGCCAAAAAAAATAGCGGCAGAGAGGTTAAAATATGCTAAGGAATTTGTAGAAAATCATGAGATCGAAAAAGCTACATGGAAGAAGGAAAAATTAGCTATGGGAGGTGATTTTTGAAACAATAAGTCATATGGGTTTGACTATTGTTTTTTAAAACACTCATATATACAAAATTGATGATATTTTGGATATTTGAATAAAATTAACATTTTGATTATTTGAATTTATGCGTGGGTACCTTTTTTGTTTTGTGATTAATATTGGTCGTCGCTTAATTATGGTCTCAAATATTGATAGTTAGTTGCAAATATTTAGCGACTGCAAATTTGATTTAGGGACTAATTGGTTAGTTGCAAAATCATTAGTCTTAGTAGTCGCTAATCTGTCACAAATAATTAGTTTTGTAGTCGCAAAAATTTGGTCTCGTATGTAGTTGCTAATCCGTCGCAAAAAACATTAGTCTCAATAGTCGCAAATCCGTCACAATGAAACTAGTCTCCGTAGTTGCAAAAGTTTAGTCTTGTAGTCGCAAAAGTTTGGTCTTGCAGTCGCTAATCCGTCGCAAAAGTAGTCTTAAAACATTGATCTCTGTAGTTGCTAATCCGTCGCAAATATATTACGACGGACAATAATTTAGTTGCTAAAATTTGAAAGTTAGTCGCTAAATGGTAGTTGCAAAGGCGTTGCAAATCTGTCGCTAAATTTGCGACTGTTCAAAAATTAGTCGCAAAAATGGATTTGCGACGAGGTCTTTGGCAACTAACCAAAGTAGTTGCAAATCCGTCGCAAATCCATTTTTGCGACGGATTTGCGACTACTTTGGCTGTCGCTAATTACCCTTTTTCTTGTAGTGCCTCACATTCATTATCAAGGAGCCAGCAAGTTTCAAACCGAAATCTTTTTTCTTTTTCTTTTGCCTTTGCATCCCAAACCTCAGAAAAATCGGAGAGTGGTCTGACTTATCACGAGCCAAGTTCTCTACAGTCGGGTTAAGGGAGAGATTGAACCACTTATCATTAGCAACAAACCGATCCAATCTTTCTTTGACGAGGGTTTGTATTGTCAGCCCCCGTTCCCAAGTATACCAATGTTAGGGATGTCAGTGGGGCGGGTCAAGTAGGAGACCCGCCCCATGGGGCGGGGATGGGTCTCGATTTGGCGGGTGGTGGGGCGGGGATGGGGATGAAAACCATACCCGCCATGGCTGATGGGCGGGGGTAGATTTTAGGTTGTACCCGCCCCATCCCCGCCCCCCCCACCCGCCCTACTTCGTACCCGCCCCATTCCCACCTCATACCCATTTATATATCTTTTAAAATAAAATTATATACTTTTATACTATTTATAAAATATCTATGTAAAATAAAATATTAATTATAATACTTTGTATTTTTTTTGACACATTATAAAACTTTGTAATACACTTATATTATAAACAAAAAAAATTGTGTAATATTAAGAATGATTTTTTTTTTTTAATGTAATCTATACTAATTATGTAGGATTGTGTATTTGAAAGGTGGAGATTAGGTGGGTCTTGGGTGGGGATTAGGCGGGTCTTTGGCGGGGATTAGGTGGGGGTGGATATCCAAGTGGGGGTGGGGCGGGGATGGTTTTGGAATTGTACCCGCCGGGGCGGGGATGGGGAATTTTAGACCCGCCGCGAGGATGGGGATGAGGATGGGGATGAAAATGTTAGGTGGGGATGGGGATGGGAATGCCAACATCCGCCCCGCTCCGCCCCATTGACATCCCTAACCAATGTCCCTCGAACCCTAAATCACGAAGCTCGCAATCTTGAAGCACCTCTCGAAAGCCTGCCATAACTCTTCTCTCATTGTCCTCCCCACCCACCTTTTCCTCGTACGCCAATATCTCATTGAAGTCTCTCCCAAACAAAATTGGACCATCAAAATTGTCACACAAATTTCTAATCAGAGTCCAAGTCTTGCATTTATTTCCTGTCTCAGGCCAACCATATAAACCCACAAATCGCCAACATATCCCCTTATCATTTTTTATATCACCACATATATGGTTTTGTAAGAAGGAAATAAGGGAAAAATCAATAGTATTATTCCAGTAAATACATAAACCGCCAGCTCTACCAATACTACTAACACCAAAGCATAAGAAAAAGCAAACTGAGTTTTTTTTTTCCTGCAATCTTTTTATTTATTTTAGTTTCAGACAAAACACACAATATCGAGAACTAAAGAAGTGCACCACTTACGTAGTGCTCTAACTGCACGAGGGCTAGCTAACCCTCGACAGTTCCAGCATAAGGTACTCATTGCGAGTGGCGGGGTTGAGCCATGTCAACCTCCGTCGGACTAGTAGAAGGGATTGTCACCCCAGGATAGATTTAAACCGTTTCCCAAAAGATGTCACATCCAATTCCACAATTTCAGAAAATTCAAATTGCTTCCTTTTACCCATCAGAACAGCTTGCTCACCCATTGTTTACGGTAAAAATACCTCATAAACGTGGTCCAATCCCGTAGTGACAAGTGGCCCAGTCAAAGGGCGACACGTGTCCCTGTGAGAAGATGACACGCGTCTATTACTCAAAAGAGAACCTGAAATCAGCACAAAAAGGCCTTGTTACATTATGGCCCAAATCTCGAGGGATATCTTTGAAAGCCGTAAAGCGGCGCCCCCGTATTACACGTGGCATCTTCTGATTGCGTAGCCAATCAGGTCACGGAATTTTAGGTACAAACCCTAAAGGGGAACAAACTCCCACCCCTACAAATACCCCAATCATTTATGATGGGAGGGGTGGATTGTGACATAACATTAAATAGAGCACTAAATAGCTCCAACTTCTCTATACTTTCTCTCTCTAGCCTTTCCGTTTCAGATCTCTAACTTGATCGTTGGAGGCGAATATTCCGATAAAGGAATATGCGAATATTCCGATAAAGGAATATTCGTTCTTTTGCAGGTGTCCGAGTCTCATTTCCCGAAGAGCGCGACCAGTATACGAGGAAATCCAAAAATCACCCGAAACACCCATTGTGTTGTCTATGTCCCTATCTATTCTCTTCCAAGTCTTCCTTTGTGAGCCTTGCACGCCCTGGTTACCTGCCTTGTCATTGACTCCATGCTCTGGGTCTGGAGTGCTGATGGTTTCTTGACAGGAAATCAGATCAGCTTGAGTCAAGGAGCTGCGTTTCACTCTGAGGTTGCTGCTTGTTTATCTCGAGGGGTGCCCTCGGATTGGTTGTCCTTCCCCATAGCCAGAGTTCTATGTCCATCCTTAGAATTCTCCTCTTCGAAGCCAACAAAGAATAATTTTCAAGCCACCCCTGAGGGGCCCTTCCTTATCACACCATGGCTGTGATAACCTAGTAATTTAGGAGCACTTGGTTGCTTGAGTTTGGACAGCCAAGCCCTCTCCTTTTCTTGATCAATCACAATGAGTCTTGTTTGTTTCTTCGGTGAAGCTCCAAGCCAAGGCCCATATTCATAGACCACCTCCTTGCTTGTTAACGAAGCTTCGAAAAATTGACATTCATTGTCCGTGTGATCCATCCTCCCACAATAATAGCAAAATTCAGTCAGTCGTTCATATTGATGAATTCCACACTATTTCGAGCTCGAATGGCTTGTTGCAATTTTAATTCCTCTGCGCAAGGGTTTGTTAACATCAATCCGAACTTTAACACGGAGAAACTTGTTCCAACCAAGGGGGTCAGAGTCATCATAGTCAATAAATCCACCCAAATGTTCACCAATATCATAAGCAAAATCGGCATTCCTCCTATTGAAAGGAACGTCTTTGATTCGTATCCAGAAAGGTGTGTGGGAAAATCTGACTTCAGAGGGTTGTTCATCACCCATAATCTCATTTAGGAGTAGCAATTTTTTGTCAAAGAACCAAGGACTTCCTTCTATTACCCTAGCCTTATCTTCCTCATCGAAAGAATTGAAAAAACAAATCAATTTGTTTCCACCATTTGAATTGCCACATTATTCTTACAATTCCAGACATTTAACAAAGTTCTTTTCATTGCTTCTATGTTATAAGGTCTTATCGTTAACAATTTCCCCACCAGAGTGAGCGAAATTCGAGTCTTTGTATCATCATCTTCACCAGCGTCGAGGGTTCCGATAACAGAGTTTTCTTCTTCAGTCAAGCAAAGTTTCTCCCATTCCTCGATAAGGTCTTCAGCCATCGAAATCAGATTCAGGGAGAAAAATCAGTCAGAAATCGATAAAGATACAGAGGATTATCACCGAACGGACGAACAGGCGGAACGCTAAACCCTAGGTAGGGACGAGAGAAACTTTCACCCTAGGCAGGGACGAGAAGCATTACAATTTTGTTAAAGAGAAAGGGAAACTAAATCTCTCCCTCTCCTTCCCCCAATCTTTTACCCAAATAAGAAAAATTGTCTCCCTCCCTTTCTCTTTTCTTCTTTTCCTTCCATTTCTTTCTATCCAAACAAAATGTTAGTGATATTAATAACGGTACGGGTACCCGTCCTATGCTCACTCCTGAATATTGCATAGGTCGAATTTAGGACTTAAGGAGAAGCCGTGGTTAAAAAACATGAGTAGACCGTTTAAATCACTAAACAGTGACAATGACGAAAACACCCCTAGAAAATTCAAAAAGTGAGTGTACTAGAAAACAACAAAGTCAAAGGTCAAAGTTGTCATTTTAGCACAAGAATTAAAGAAAAAGCCGACTAGTAGTAGTAGAAGAAGGAGAAGAAGTGGGAAGTAGGAATACTCGTACGCTGACCAGCCAGAAATCGCTGACTAGTCTTACTCTCTCTCTCCTCTCTTTCCTTCTTCCTTTCGTCGCCATTCTCAGGCAAACCTCCTCCTCGTTGCTGCTGCTGTTTCCTCTCTTTCTCTCTCCTCCTCTTCCCAATACCCAACTCAACTTCTCAGCTTTACTTTCTCTCTCCTCTTTTTGAGCCGTGATTTCCGCCGATCTTCTTTGCCGCCGGTAGTTGTTTCCGGCACTGAGAACAGTGTTTTGTCCCGGAGAACGGGTTGTGATTGTGAGTTGCGATTTCCCTTTTTCCCAATTTTGATTTTGAGCTTGTTTTTGTTGATTTTTGAGTGTTCCTGTTTTTGGGGCTTTTTTGAAATATGTATAATTATAATGGGTGTTTGTTGTTTTTTATGATTGATTGTTGTTGCAGCATTTAATTCAATCTAATTAAGAAAGAAACCCAGAAATTTCTGCTGTTAATTTGCTGCATTTCTGCTTAATTAGGGAGGAGAGAGAAAGTGAGAGTTGACTGGGGTGTGCTTTGATTGACTTGATGATTACCCTTTGATTATTTGCAGATTTTTATGTGGTTCATGTTTGTGAACTGAACAGTTAAAGAGGATTTTGGTGAATTATATTAGTTGGGTTATGTGCGCTGCTCATTTAAGAAGATCAGAAAGACGAAATGGAGCAAGGGGTTTCCTCCATTTGGGCTTTTCTGCATTTGATTTTGGTCTTTAGTTACTTCCACTATGTTACTCCCAATGCCGAAGGTTAGTTCTTGTCTTTCGCTCCGAGTTTGTCTTAGTTCAATTCATTACCTGTGTTTGTTTGAATTTAGTTATGTTCCTCTTGTGATTATGAATATGATGATGTAAATTTTGACCCCATTTTGATGAAAAGAATTGGCTAATGATTTGTCTAGTAATTCTTATTTTTTTTCCGACCTGTAGTTAATCAAGCGGGAGAAGTTAAATGTCATTTCTTTTTTGTAAACACAGGGTTGATCATTGAGAATTTGAGAATAGAACATATAGTATAGGATAGCATGAGATGTTGGATACTCTATGCACTCATAATAATTTCAAATATTGATGGTATTAAGGAGGATCTCTGTTCTTAATGCTTAGTAGCCCAATTCCGAGGCTGCTTATATCTGAAGAATGCAACGTTGAGTAGTATTATTCTGACCCCTCAGCTTAGAACATAAGGTAATAGAAGTTGGATGCTTGAGGTGCTCATAAACAATACAATTATCTAAATTGCTTATAATTTTAGGACAGGTTCAATTTTATAAATGTTGGGTTCTGAGCTGCTTATATGTAATGAAGATGGGACTCTTGGGAGTGACATCTTTCTAACTCCTCAACTTGTTTAGCACATCTGCTTCCATTTTTGTAATATAGATACTGTACATTGCTAGTGCTTTCTTTTTTTCCATTTAATCTAGTGTCCTTTTCTAACCATTTACAAGAGTACTCTGAAATGTGTCTAAATAACATTCTTAATTGTGTGTTATCCAAATTTTGGAGAAAGTGATTTTAAAGTGCACTTTTCTGAGAGATGATGGATTGTGCTAGTTCTATAATTCGTTCTTTTCTTGAGCTAGAATTTTGTTTATGCTAATTCTGTCCTGCGGATCATTCTGCTTAGCAAGTTGAACTTCTTTGATAGTATGGAACTCTATGGATATATTTATTATTTGCAATTTTTTTTTTCCAAGTAAAAATGCTTCCTAGATCATTCTGTTCCTTACCTTCATCTGTTATTTTATAGAAGTTCTTGCTGAAATTCTTGTATTGCGTATTAGCTCCTGATGATGGTAGCATTGTGCATGTGAAACAGGTGATGCTTTGAATACACTCAAGTCTAGTTTGGCTGATCCTAATGGTGTATTGCAAAGTTGGGATCCCACCCTTGTAAATCCCTGCACATGGTTTCATGTTACATGCAACAGTGAAAACAGCGTCACCAGAGTGTAAGCTACTAAATTCTGTTTGAGTACTGTCTGTTAGCTCATGGATTCTTCTGAACTAGTTATTTATCATCAAATTATTTAATGTCTATGTTCAGTGATCTTGGCAATGCGAACCTAACTGGTCAACTTGTTACACAACTTGGTCAACTCCCAAATCTTCAGTACTTGTAAGTATTACTAATTAATTTAGATTGCTGGCTGTTTTTTTTTTCCACTGCTCTTGTTGGATTGACCCATATTCATGCAAGTAGTTGGTCTTGATTATTGTTTACTATAAATTGAGGTTGAGCTTTTGGCAATTTGAATGGGGCTTTTTAAAAAAATGGTCAGAGGCAATGCCAATTAATGTATTTATAAGGTCATTCATGGGCTTTTTTTTTTTTTTTTTTTTTTTTTTTTTTTTTTTTTTTTTTGGGGTGGGGGTGGAGGGGGTTGATTTCGACCTTGTATTGCAACCTGGCTAGGTAGTAATGTTTGGCTAGGTTGGATCACCTCGAATGATGTGAGCCGCATGTGGTGAGTGGGTAGCTGGAGCAATTCTGGTGGAATATAATAATTACCTAGAATTCATTTTACTCATTTATGGTGGTCTCTCAAAAGAAGCACAAGCTCATCGACAAAAATCTATTCTGTGGACTGATATTTTCTGGCTCATGATTCCATTTCCTGGATGTTTTGAGCTTAGGTCACATTAAGGCGTTAACATCTTTTGTGCTAAGTTTAAACTTCCTTCGTTTCTATTTACTTGACCCATAGCCTTGGGCACAATATTTAAGGAGAGGAGAGAGAAATTGTAATCTTGTGGCCCTTGTTGCACATGACCTTCCTTTTACCTCCAAAGTTACCCCAATGTGCACTTTTTGAGGGTAATTTAGAGAATTTATCCACTAAAAGTTTACCACATATAGTATGGGTCAAGTAATATGAAATTTCCATTTTAGGAATGTTAGTCATGTAATTAGAAACGGAGGAAGTATATGTTTAAAGGTTGCACTTAATTTCTTGGTATTTGTGCAAAAATTATTTTGGTTTAAACATTATCAAGGATTGTCCCACAAACCAATTTTTATAATGTTTATATGAATCTGTAGCACAAACCAAGATCTGTTGCCACTTCTCCAGTTATTATTATTACTCCATGGCCACAAGGACTGTAGTGAGTATACATTTTTAGAAAGATGGGTGGAAGCATGTGGAATACGGAAGTAATAGGCAAGGTTTATTTATTTACCTATTTTTGACAGGGAGAAAGGAAAATTGGCTTAAAATAATGTAAACTATTAACGGTGTGTGCAAAATAATACGACCTCAGCTACAACCTTTGGTATTATATGTGCAAAATGGTACGCCAGCCAACTAAGAAGGCATCTTAAGGAATATTCCGTCCATATTCATTATTAAATTATTTTTATTATATTTTTTCAAATATTTAAGTTTTTTTTTTCAAAAACACATTTTATGTTAATGAAAGTGAAGGTGTTAGAATGAATCAATAATCTTGTTTTCTTTTCATATTTTTTGGATAATCTTTGTTGTTTCTTGAGTGTTTTGCAGATTTTTCAGGCCGTGTAGACTAATAATTCTCTTCTTGTTTCTTTGACAGGGAGCTCTACAGCAATAACATTAGTGGGACAGTACCATACGAACTTGGAAACTTGACAAACTTAGTGAGCTTGGATCTCTACCTGAACAATCTTTCTGGTCCCATTCCTGATACGCTGGGCAAGCTCCAGAAATTGCGGTTCTTGTATGAATGCTTCTCAATCTCTGTTGTTAAGATTGAATTCCCTTTTTTTTTTAAAGATAATTGTTGTGTGCACATGGTATCACTTTGTTTCTTTCTGCATTAAATCAATTATCACTGTCCCGAAACCTGTTAGGATAATCAAGATATAATGATAATATATCATGTATCTTTGTGTTACTTGTATTGTTATGGTAGCACCGTAGCACTAAACCAATTTAAGAATGCCATAGAGTGTTAGCAGGCCCTTACAGCTTCAGTTTCTGAGAAACCTTTTGGTACTTATTCATTCCCTGACTATTGTTTCAAACGGAGTTGACCAAAAATACCCTTCTTATCTCTCTGACACATGACTTGACTTTTGACAATTCTGAATTTCTCATCAATTTGTAAAAATGAAATTATGATGATAAAACTTATTCTAGGTCATAACTTTTACATTTATTATTATTATAAACTGAAATGAACCTGGTGTGGATAAATAGGCTTGTTTAAACTTCAACAGGTAGCCAAAGGCAGTTGAGTGTATCATTATCTCTGCAATAAGTACCTTGGTTTTAAAAAGCGCGCCTCGCTCCGAGGCTCTGGGAAATGGGCTTTAGCTAGGCAAGGCTAAGTCACCTACGGAAGGCGCGCTCCTCGTGCGCCTCAAAGCGCCTTTGGTAAGGCGCGCCTTTGCACCTCAAGGAAATAACTAAAATTAAAGTTATAAATTGAAGAATGATGGACATTTTTTCAAATTCAGACTATCTTAGCTTTACATATATCATTATTTAATTTATTATGAATCTTTTTAATTGGTATTAAGTACAATCAAAGTAAAAAATAATTTGAAATAAATATATAGATACATGCACCTTGGATACATATGGCGTGCGTCTTCGCCTTGCGCCTAGGCTGCAAGGACCATTTGCGCCTTGCGCCTTTTAAAACTAAGGCAATAACAAACTCTATTAGATCTTTGACTTGAAAAGCAACTCCCATTTTCATTTGTTCAACAAATAAGAACTGCATTAAAAATAATGAGCTGATTTTGATTTAGTCCTTTCAAATTACACAGGGTCATAATGTATTGGCATGTCTGTTAGCACTTGACCTTTGAATCTTTTATCCTAGGTCTTGACTCATGACTAATGTTGAACGTTCTCCTAAATGTTTGGTTTCTCTAAAATTTTAATTTTCCTTTTGAAGAATTGTTCAGTGCTACACTGCTACTACACGGTGGGATCAATTTTTTGTATTATCTTAAGTAAAAAGGAAGATCTGAGAACTTGTTATTGGCTTTCCTGTTTAACATCTTAATATCTTATTGTGTTGCCAAATTATCATTTTGTATTATATTTTAGTTTAATTTGAAGTTAACATACTTACAGGAGGAGGAGGGAGGGGGGGAAGGGGGGGTGGGGGGTGGGGAGGGGGTCAAAAGTTGTTATATCTCTCTAATATTACAATGTTACCTTCCACATTTACTTTTACCATCACCATCTCAAACGCATCATGTTTCTGAGGTTCCTTTGGAAGGTGGGATAGGGGACCCCTGAACATATACAAAGAGTTGTAAACTTGACCATGACTTGTTAAAAAATAAAAATTCACAATAGGAGAGACAAGAATTCCCAACAATGAGAAAGAAAAGTTACAAAAATTTAAGCTGAATGAATAAACAAAATTAAATAAATAAAAAACTTTGTAAGACCGGATGATTTGTAGGCCCATTCCTTAATTGAAATGGAATAATTTTGCGGAGCTAGGGTAAAGGAGGGAAAGTGTCAACCTTTCATATTCAAAATAACCTAAACATTTGAAACAGTAGGGTAATGTGGATTCATATATGTCAAATTGCTTATTTCATATCCTTAATACTCCTTCCATTCTTTTTTGTTCTACTCACTTTCCATCTTAGGCCGTTCTTTTATGTTCTACTCTCTCTCTCTCTCTTTATTCACCTTCTTCTTACACAAACCCACCTTTTTGCATTTTCTCTCTTACTTTATCTTACACCTCACATTCTTCAACAACTTCTTAAATTTCATATCTATAGTGAACAGAACATAAAAGAAAAAGGTGACTATTGTTGCTAAGAAAAAGGTGCAGTTGGATTCTTCTCTTAGATCTTGAGGCCATATTAGATGTAGGCATCCAGAAGGTACTGTATCAGCAGTTCTGGTTCTTCTGAAAATCATCAGAAGTAATTGGGTGGTTGGGTTTAAGGTATTTATGTTCTATTTGTCTCAAACATCATGCTTTATATGATCTTCTTTACTTTTTGGTGTATATATGTTAATTTGTTTTCTGTTGTTCTTTTTTTTGTGAGTCTACTAGAATATGTTTTAGATTATATTTATTGCTAGTTACTCTGTTATTTTACACAGTTAGCATGCTCTTTAAGAATGTTTTATTTCTTTTGCATATGCCTTCAAACTGTCATTTTGTCCTAATTTCTAACAGTTTCTGTTGCATGACTTTTCTGCACGGATAGGCGGTTGAACAACAACACCTTGTCAGGAGAAATACCAAATTCATTAACTGCTATCACTACCCTGCAAGTCCTGTGAGTGTCACATTACTTTTTTCAATGTCAGAAATTGCAGTGCTTCTCATGCGCATAAGTTTTCTATGCACTGTTAAGAGGTGTATAAATTTCTAATTTCCCAAAATGTGGCTTGCAGTGATTTATCATACAACCACTTGCATGGAAATGTTCCTACTAACGGATCCTTTTCAATGTTTACCCCCATAAGGTTAACAAACTTGTCCTTATATACTCTTCATGATTTAATTGATTTTAAGTTGATGCTAAGTTTTCTATGTTTGCTGTTATGTCTCTTGATTTCAGTTTTAATGGTAATAATTTGAAAATGCCAGCAGTTACTCCAACTGGTCCAATTTCACCGCCAAGTTCTCATTCAGGTTTGCCTTTGACTTTATGGTGCTATTCTAACGTTGATCTTCCTGAAGTATGTATTATGTCATCTGCTAACTCCCAATTTCATTTTATAATGATATTTAAGTACTTTTTAATTGATTTGTTAGGCAAAAATTGCCTTTTACTTTTCAAAGCTCACCAATATTAAATCCACTTTTTTGGTTTGATTTTCATGGTAATAAATTCATTTCCTGTTCCTTATGTTTGATTTCTGGTAATTAATTTTTCAAATAGCAATTGTCTTCTGAACCTAATTAAGTGATTGACGGGAGGTTTAGGGTTCATTGAGTTGGATGGTTATAATGTTTAAGCTGTTTGCTGTACCCTTTTGCTTTCCCTGCCATTAGTTCTATATTTATGTTGGCTGTGTTGATTTCTAAACTGGACCCATGTGAGTGCTTATTTTTCCCTGCCCCTAGATAACTGAAGAATTTTTTCATAAACTGAAAAAAAATTGTCCAGTATATGATTCAGTGTTTGATGCATCTTCCAAATGCTTTTTCAGTTGCCAATAGTGCCACTGGAGCTATTGCTGGAGGAGTTGCTGCAGGTGCCGCTTTACTATTTGCAGCTCCTGCAATTGCCCTTGCTTACTGGCGACGGAGGAAGCCACAAGAACATTTCTTTGACGTGCCTGGTTAGTGGAAACCTAAAATACATCTTTTATTGACATTAAATCATCGCGACACATTAATCCAATGTTGTAATTTCACTGATTTCAGCTGAAGAAGATCCAGAAGTTCACCTGGGACAACTCAAAAGGTTCTCTCTGCGAGAACTACAAGTTGCAACTGATAATTTTAGCCACAAAAATATTCTTGGTCGAGGTGGATTTGGAAAGGTTTACAAGGGCAGATTGGCTGATGGCTCTCTTGTGGCAGTCAAGAGACTTAAAGAGGAGCGCACCCAAGGTGGAGAACTCCAGTTTCAAACTGAAGTTGAAATGATTAGCATGGCTGTCCATCGAAATCTGCTCCGTTTGCGTGGATTTTGCATGACACCCACTGAAAGATTACTTGTTTATCCATATATGGCCAATGGAAGTGTTGCATCCTGTTTGAGAGGTATTTTTATAATTTTATTTATTCCTGGTGGTTTACAATATTCTGTGATATATTTACCTCTCCAAATCTAAGCATGATCAAATGTAAGGGTTTTTGATGTTGCAAATTTAATTCAATGCAAGTATTGAAGCTATCCATTGAAGTGCTACCTTTATGATGATACTAGCTGTTAAATTGGTAACATTTGATTTTTTCATTTGCCTGTTGCTTCTATAAGTAGTAAAATCTGTTTTGCCCCTTCATTGTAGAACGTTCGGAGACACACCCACCACTTGATTGGGATATTCGGAAGCGAATCGCATTGGGAGCTGCTAGAGGGCTTGCTTATTTGCATGATCATTGTGACCCTAAAATTATTCATCGTGATGTAAAAGCTGCTAACATATTATTGGATGAGGTGTATGAAGCAGTTGTTGGGGATTTTGGCTTGGCAAAACTCATGGACTACAAAGATACACATGTTACTACAGCTGTACGTGGCACCATTGGACATATAGCACCAGAGTATCTCTCAACTGGAAAATCATCAGAGAAAACTGATGTTTTTGGTTATGGGGTTATGCTACTAGAGCTCATTACCGGACAAAGAGCTTTTGATCTTGCCCGATTAGCCAATGATGACGATGTTATGCTGCTTGATTGGGTATATATACGGATTTCATCTTCTCTAATCTTTGGGAACTTCCTAAAATATGTTGTGGCAATCTTTTTTAATCTAGTTACTGCCAAGGTTTTCTGTTCTCACTAATGTGATTCTTGACCTTTTTGTTTATTTTTTTTTTCTTTTTCAGGTTAAAGGGCTATTAAAAGAGAAGAAATTGGAGACCTTGGTTGATGGTGATTTGCAGGGAAATTATATTGACGCTGAAGTTGAGCAGCTTATTCAAGTTGCATTGCTTTGCACCCAAAGCTCTCCAATGGAACGGCCTAAAATGTCGGAGGTGGTCAGAATGCTTGAGGGTGATGGCTTGGCTGAGAGGTGGGAAGAATGGCAAAAGGAGGAGATGTTCCGCCAGGAAGCTAACCTCACTCACCCCAACAATGGAGAATGGGTTATTGACTCTACTTCCAATCTCCGACCAGATGAACTGTCTGGTCCGAGATGATATTTTTTTAAAAGGTTAATATTTGGAATGTATGTAATTCTAAGTGTTGTAAAAGCTGTTAATGTATTGAAAAATCAATAGTTCCCTCATTTGTGAATATTTTTCCTTATTTTTCTCTTTTATCACTCTCATTTTCCCCCCTTTTTCCAGATTACCTTTTTCTAGTGTATTCAAAATGACAAATACCGAATACATATACTTGGTTGTTCATATGGTTCTTGGTTGGAGATGTTTGTGGGTGTTAGGGAGTACAGTTAGCACAATGTGATCAAAACACCATGTGTAATAGATTTTATGCAGGAAATTAGTTATTTTTTAGTGTATCAATAAAAAAAAAAAAATGATGTTCTTTTTTCAACTAGTTGTACTTTGGCAAGATGTTTTAGCCTTAAACAACTTGGACTCATTGAGAGGGATGTCAATGGGGCTGGACAAGGTGGATGTTGGCCTTCCTAGAATTCTAGCCCTGCTTAACATTTTCATCCTCATCCTCTTGGTGGCTTCAAAATCTATCCTTGTTTTTGCTAGTGCATAGAAGCCCAAAATTATTCACGCCCCACCCCCCACTTGAATATCCATACCCATTTAATCCCTGTTCAAGATCCGCCAAATCCATACCTTCCAAATCCAACAATAATTTTTTCTCTTGGAGAAAAAAAATATAATATATGTATCTATGGATACAAAGTGGGATATGGGCCTATGGGGCGAGTACGAAGTTGGGCAGGGCAGACAGGTACAACCTAAAATCCATTCCATCCCAACATTCATAGTGAGTATGATTTTCATCATCCTTACCGTCTTATTAACATCCTTGCTTATATATGGCTCACCAAATTCTTAATGGAGTAAATTTTGTGCACTCCACTAAAGAAATGAAGAAACAAAAATTTCTAAAAAGAAGATATATGCACACATTTAAATAATAAAATTGCAAGAAAGTAGATTTCCATAACTTCTACTTTGTGTTGAGATTATATTTCGTTGCAATTTGGATATATCTTGAGCTAATATACAACTAGTCTTGTATGCACACGATGTGTAAGTTTGTGTATTATGTACGCTTTTTTGTTGCTACAACTCTGATGTTTTACAATATCATCGTATTTTTACAACTTTTCAAACATATTTTTAAGAGTTTAGAGCCCTCTCAATTATTTGGACTCTAATTGTTTGAGGTCTTGTATGATCTTTAAATTTCATTATTTTTGATGGGGATAAATAATTTCATTAATAACTAGCCATAGGGAATTTATAATATGTACTGTAGTAATAAATATGTACAGGGGTATCCCTTCATGGTAATATTAGTAGTATTTTGATTTGATTTATTAAAAGCCAACACATGACAAAAAAAAAATAAAAAATAAAAAAATAAATAAAAAATTGGCTGTCAAATAGTCAGGGGTTATT
The DNA here is from genome assembly GCF_948465745.1 of Chenopodium album. Classification (NCBI taxonomy): domain Eukaryota; kingdom Viridiplantae; phylum Streptophyta; class Magnoliopsida; order Caryophyllales; family Amaranthaceae; genus Chenopodium; species Chenopodium album. The sequence continues at coordinate 31,949,026 of NC_137858.1, read as the reverse complement.
AAAAGAAGATCCCTGTCAAAGGGGAGATTTTTTTGGAATAATCAAATGGTTGGTTTTTTAATTTTTTAGTATATGAAGCAAAGGTGAGATTATTTATTTTCATTTTTTCCAAAAAAAAAAAAAAAAATTGCTATTTTGTATTAATGAGCGAAAATTCATGCAAATGAGCAAATTTGATTATATAATAGCTGGATAATTGCCCTTTTCTTGAGTTTATAATATGTTAATAATTGCCCTTTTCTTGAGTTTATAATATGGACTAAAACAATATTGGTTGTATTTGGAAAGGGAATTTTTGTTAGAAAAAACTTTTTAAAGCAATTTTTTTTGTCACAAAAAACCTTTAAAATTTTTTTAGGAACTTAAAACCTGATTGTAAATTTTTTTTGTTAGACAACCAAGGACCTCTAATTTCTCTTATTTTTTCTAATGACCCTCTAACTCACACATAATTATTTACTACTACCTCTGTTAACTTTTAGTTGCAACTTTGGAATATTTTATATCACACAAATAATACCCTAAAGTTGCAACTAAAAGTTAACGGAGGTGGTATTTAAATTAAGTAATAATTTTTTTTTAAGAAAAAAAACAAACAACCCCAACACCCCCTAGCAACATCCTTCTCTTCCCCCTCCCCAATCCGAGCCGTCACCTAGAACCCCCAACTCTCGGTGACCAACCTCCACCGTCTGCCGACCTCCCTCCTTTCCCCCCTTCCCCCACTGCGACCACCTATCTCTAATTCTCTATAAGAACCCTAACCCTGATGATAGCCCTTCCCCTCGCCATTTTACCTCAATTTCATCACATAACCCTATTTTCTCTCTCTTCTTCTTCCATCAATTCAATGCCAATTTCTTTAACGCAAACCCTAATCAAGCCCTAATTTCAAAACATTGAAAAATCCCCAATATCATTAACATAATAAACAATGCTTGCTAACAAAATTTATCGTAAAGAAAAGGCCCTCCGTCAAAAGTAAGCTTCTTCCAAGATATTTGTTGTATTTAGCACAAAACACGAGGAAAAATTTGGGATCAATTTTTTTTGTAGAAAAAACTACTACCTCCGTTACATATTAGTTGCAACTTTGGAATATTTTATCTCTCACAAATAATCCCCAAAGTTGCAACTAATATGTAACGGAGGTAGTAGAACATGAACTGTTAGAATATATGATAAAATTATCATATATTCAATTTATTGTACCTATCTTTATATTGTCTAAGTAAATATTTTAATGTATATCCTAGCATGTATATCGCCTAACTTGTAGGCTTAGGTTTCCTTGTCAACAACCATAATTGTAGGCTTGTAGTTGACTTGTATGATGTATATTTGCACAGTATTGCTAATGAGAAACCAACGAATTCCATTCTTTCATGGTGTAGGCGTCGTTCGAAGTGCGCCTACATTAAGCATGCTGTGAATATGCTTGGCACGCATAGGAAGTGGGAATTGACATATACGATTAGGGACAAAGCAAAGTAGGGAGCCGCCAACAAGTTTTTAAGGAACTTGTAAACCGTTCACGGATCATAAAGACAACCATGATAAAGGGACAACAATAGGCAACAACGATTGACCCGTGAAGGTTACACCCCATTCATAATCCATGAGATTACTAACTCCAATGGTTCGGAACCACAAAAGGAGGATCGGGGATGATGGTACGAAGTGAGTCATGAAGTCACGTTCGCCCGTATTGGCCTCTACTCGATTTTTATTATGAAAAGTATTCCTGTGATCTCAAAGGCATACAACCAAAGATTCAATTTGCTCCAAACAATTATTATGCTAAATTGGTTGAATATTAATGCACACATAATTCTAAAATATTGGTGATCACTTGATTTAATAACAAGATTAAAAAGGAACCTAAACCGGTTGTCCAAATTATCTTATTAGTCGTGATTTTCAATTACATATTCCCTTTAATGTGCAATATGGTGATCATAATAATAATAGAATAAACATTAATATTGGAAGCAATTCAACAATAATAACGTTAGTCCAAATCAAATAAAAATAACCCTAATCATGATATTAGCAATATAAAATAAAATAAGTAAGTAAATTAATTAATTACTCACATTCCGCGCGTTCCTTTAAATTGCTACATCATGAATAAATTGTTAGTAACTTCAATAAAAATAAATCAAATGAAATTAAATTAAATGAAAAATAGAGTTGGTTTGGTCCAAACCCTCAGTTATTGGTACCTTTCATGCCTTGGTTTAAGGACGGAACCTCGGGTTAAGTATGGACTCCTTGGAATGCTTAAGGGAAGAATAATGTAATTAGAAATGTAGGTTTAAGTCTTAGAATATGAGAGAGAGAGAGAGAGAGAGAGAGAGAGAGAGAGAGAGGGGGGGGGGGAGAATAGTTGTTGGTGTAAAAGAGAGGAAGAGAGAATGATTTGATGCTCGGAACTACAGAAAGGAGGGGGTATTTATAGGGAAAATGAGCTGGGGGAACACACGGAACCCTTAAAAGATAAAAACCCTAAAAAAATTGCACCGCAACACGGCAGAGGGCACCGTGTCACGGGGAATCCCATCGTCAGACGGGGGAAAATCCCGTGACACGATGGACTACAGTGTGACGTGGGAAATAATTAGGGTACGGGGGGATAAAACGCGTGAAGGTTTTACGCGGAAAAGACACGGAATTTCCCCGTGTCAAAGCAGAGACACCGTGTCACGGGGAATCCCACCGTCAGATGGGGCAAACTCCCGTGACATGGTGCTTTTGCACTATGCACGGTGATTCCAGGTTTTTACCCATTTTTAAAATCATCATAACTTTTGATCCGTAACTCAGAATAAGGCATATAATATATCATTGGAAATCTTATCAAGTCTACTTTCCAACCCAATTAAAATCAGGCCAAAATCCTTTGTAGATTTTAAGATATGGCCGTTTTAGTGGAAGGATGTCGGTTTTGGGCCGAGTTTAGTGTTTTGCTCATATCTTTTCCGTTATAGCTCGGAATTAGGCTTATGATATATGGTTGGAAAGCTTATTAAAATTCCTATCCAACCAATTTATAATTGGATCAAAATTATATAGCCATAAAATCAGTTCAGCTCGGTTTTGCGATGTGGATATGCAAAGTGGAAAATAAGTTATGGTTTAGGGAAATGAGCTAGGAAATGAATTGGTTTATGAAATGTATTGGATAGAACATAGATTTAAGTACTCCAAAGATTAAATACTCAACCCGACCAATAACGGCGGTGAAAGGTGTTCATCATCAGGTTTGGTTTTGGGGAGACATTTTTAGGTGTCTACACATGGTATTAGTCACATATCAATCCTCACCCTAACAAATACCTATCTTCTTTCTCTTTTCATCCTTCCGCTGCTATATCCAATGGCCGAATCTTTAAAATTTCATCCTACTCTCGCCATCACCAATGTGAAATCTCTTATTCCCATCACATTAGATGTTGCAGGCATGTATCACTCTTGGGCGGCCTTGTTCAAGGTTTAGTTAGGGTTCATGAATTGCATAATCATATAATTCCTCCGGGAGGAAAAAGAAATCGCCGAGTATGTTGCATCCAAAGCTACCGATCCAGCCCTATGGAAACGTCTTGATGCCGCTGTCCTCAATTGAATATATGTGAGCATATCCACTGATCTTCTCAATGCTATCTTGCTTAAGGACGATATTGCTCAAGGGGCATGGGCACGTCTCGAGTCAATGTTTCAAGACAACAAAGTTTCATGGGAAACTCACCTGGAGGAAGAGCTCGTACGTAGACCTCGACTTTACGAATTTTTCATCAATTGATAGCTACTGTAATCACATCAGGCCCCTAGCCGATGTGGATGCTCCTATCATCAACAGCCGACTTTTCCTCAAGTTAACGGCTGGCTTACTTGAAGCTTATGCCGGGACCATCGACATAATTAAGAACCAGGAGCCTTTGCCTTCCTTTGAGAATTGTCGCTCTCGTCTCAAACTTGTGGAGAGGACGATTAAAAATCGCCTCGCCGAGGAGGGAGGATCCAACAACTACTCTCAAACTATTCTTGTTGCCGGCCACCACGGTTCGGAGAATAATTTAGCCTCCTCTTCTTCTTCTCGCTCCAATTCCAAAGGGAACAAGCAAAAGAAGTCGAGTTCTAAGTCCTCTGGGAAGGGCCGAAATACCAACACTAACAGCCAAATCGCTCCATAGACCCAACCTCCTCTTGGGCCTCACACTGTGCCGTTCAATTGGGAACAACAGCCCTGGGCAGCTTGGGCTCCATGGATGGTTCAGTGGCCAAACCCGCCCCCTTGTCCGTACCCTGCATCTTCATGGGCTGCGAAACCGAGTCAACAAGCTGGAGCAAAGTCACCTCGGCCTGGTATTTTGGGCTCAACCGCAAGCTTATAACGCCATGGGACAGTCTTCCTCTTACACACCAACTGATATTGAAGCAGCTATGCGCGCTCTCTCGTACTCTCAGCCGGGTGGTAATTATTTCATAGACACCGGCGCCACATCTCACATGACAACAGATCAAGATATTATTTCCTCATATGTCAATTCGAGCATTCATAGTAATAACATTGTTGTTGGTAGTGGTCATTTAATTCCAATGTAGGTCATGGTAATACTAATTTGCCTAATCCATACCCACCTTTTGCCCTAAAAAATGTCTTACATGCTCCCAAATTGATTAAAAACCTTATTTTTGTCCATAAATTCACAACTGATAATATGGTTTCGATTTTGATCTTTTTGGATTTTTAAGTGAATGATTTACAAACGGGAACCAAACTTCTAAGATGTAACAGTGTGGGGGATCTCTATCCTTTATTTTCCAACAATCAAGCCAATTCTTTCGTCACACAATCTGCTCTTTCTGCTATTTCCTCTGAATTATGGCACAATCACTTGGGTCATCCTGGTGCTGTTGTTCTTCGATCTCTTAGTAGTCAAAAGTTTATAGATTGTAATAAGGCATGTACTTCTTATTGCTATTCTTGTCCTTTAGGAAAACATTCTCAATTACCTTTTTTCTAATTCTATGTCGTTTACTGTTCTTCCTTTTGATATAATTTATAATGATATATAGACTTCTCCAATATTGAGTTCCAATGGCCATCGTTATTATGTTTTGTTTCTCTTTGACTACAGCAAATTTTTATAGACATTTCCCATTGCAAAGAAATCTCAAGTTAAACACTTGTTCAAATCTTTTCACTCACGTTATTTTTTTGTTAATTCCGAGCTCAATTCGGACTCCTAAGGACTAAAATGGCCCCTAAAACCTTAACTGAAGATTTTTCGACATGTAAACCGATGAAAAAATTGAATCGCGCTACAATTATCAATTTATACGAACTTTTGGGATGCAATTTGCAATTTTGTTTTTAAATGGCTGCAATTTGCAAAATACGAACTTTAAATGGCTGCAATTTGCAAAATACGAACTTTAAATGGCTGCAATTTGCAAATTTTCCTTAATTTCTATTTTCTATCTCACAAAGATTTGATCATCTTATTTTCCTACCTTATTTCATCCTTGATTATTCACCAAGTAAACCTCTTTTTCCATATTATATTTCATGACAACACACTTTCCTTAAATTAATTATTCTTAGTCACCTTAATGTTAAACTTTTCACAATTCTTTAACTAGTATTCTCTTCTCCAAGTAGTTTTCTTAGTTCTTTTTTACCACAATTCTCTCTACATTCTCCTACCAAATTCTTTTATTCATGAGTCTATAAATACCCCCTTCATACCTCTCATATTCTTCGCACCAAAACCCAATTCTCTTCTTCTCTTCTTCTTTTCCCTAAACTTTTTCATACTTTTTTTCTCCTCTTTTTACACAAATCATCCCGTTTATCTTTGAAGCCAGTTTTCGGGAACTTCTGGTCCGTTTTGGGGTATTGACGTTCACAAAAGATTGTTCATCTTGAAAAATACTTGAGGTTAGGCTCAAGAATCACCCAATTCGGAGTTATATTGAAGGGGTTATGGCCTCTGCAAGTTCTGCCTATTCTTTCTAACGAAAAATCAATTCTCTTTAATCCTATTCATTTATCTTCTTCATGGTTAGTTTTCTAAAATACAATACCTATTTCAAAGCTATAATTTTATATTAAAGTATTATTTTAAAAGAGTTTTATAGTCCATGCACATTACATTTGAGTTTATGTTGTGATAACCTTATGGTTATGTTATTTGCAAAGTGTATTCATAATTGAACTTTGACAGTGCGAAGTGTTGATTGGTATTCAGAATCAAGGTTCTTGAGTTACTTTGTGTAAGGATCAAGGTACGTTTAAGTGGCTAGATACCTTTGAAAGTGGTTGGTTTGAATAACAAGTTTTATACGATTTTATTGGTGGATGAATTAAATTGATTTGAATTATTTTTGAAATAAATTATGTTTGAAGGTATTGATTTTAATAAAAGTATTTTGAATGATTGATTTTTAAATCATGTTTTGAATGGTTTGAATTACTTATCATGTTTAAATAAATGATTTGATTTTAAAAGGTTTGTTGAATTAAATAAAAGGTTTTTTTTTTTTTTTTTTTTTTCCAAGGAAGAGTTATTGATTTTGAAAGTTATTAATATGAGATTTTATTCTAAGTATTTATTTAAAAGGTTATTATGATTTTGAAAGTATGTGGAATTATTAGAAAGGAGTTTGAATTATATTGGAATTATTGGATATTAAAAGGATTTTTTGAACCATTGAATTATTATTATTAATGCTTTATAAGCATGTTGGTAATCCCACTATGCGGATTTGGTTTATTGATAAGGCCTTGGACTTTGTATGACCGGTTCTTTCCTCAAGAATAGCCTTGTAATATAAGGAGATCGACTATCTTGGGGGGTGTGCACACTTGGGTGAGGAATTGGATTAAAAGAAATTGGTTCTTAATAAAGAAATTGGTTTTATTAACTATTATTTTGAATATTGAATCATTGGAATCGATTTTGGAATAATGAGTTTTGAATTTATTGGATTAATTATTGGAATTGATTTTAAAAGCATGTTTGCAAAAAAATTAAGTTTACATTATCTTGCACTTATCGTACTTAGCATAATTAGCTAATCCGTATTTCTTATTTGTTTTGGTTTGTCCTGTTTATCGTAATGGTAAGCAGTGTAGACTATTTTCAGGTGGAGTCATGAATGAGCATATGGGAGTCTCGGGACTTGCTTCACCTAGTTTAGGAATGTTGATCTTGTCTTTATTTTGAGTACCCATAAAAATGTTACTTTTTTTATAAGTATTAATAAAAGAAAGTTGAGTTTCCGCTGCAAGTTTTGTTATTGAGTTAAGTATTTTGAGTAGCCTTGCGTAATCACGCGGCGGTAATACACCCAAGCTTATCTCTACGTCATAAGTATACGTATATGTAGACACCCATTTGTGTCTCCCCAAAACCAAACCCAGTGATGAATACCTTTCGCGTCGAACCATAATCGAATGAAGTGAAAGTGTGAAAAGTCTAGTGTTGCGGTTAGTTTTTATTAAATTTTTTTTTTTTTGTTTTCGAAGACCTGCTCTATTTTATGAAAATAGCCATGCCAGTTTAGTTTGGTCCATGATAATGGTCCAATTATTGTGTAGTTGGATAGGGCTTGAAAAGAGCTTTCCAACAATATATTATAAGCCCAATTCCGATGAATAAAGAGGATAATTATATATACCTACACTCTAGTGTAGGTAGCACTACCTACACCCCCACTATCCACTTTCCCCAAAAAACACACTGCTATAGTTAACTTTCTACACCCTAAAAAATATAAGATAGAAGCATTGTTTTCACTCTCCTAAAATTAGTATACATTTTTAATCTTCACTCTCCATTCTCTCTTATCAAAATTTGCAAAAATATTTACTTAAAAACTCGAAATTTTCTATAAAAATCAAGTGCGGTCTTTGATATAAGAGATGGCGTCACACAATTGCAAGGATATAAAATCAAATTGTAAGTTATTTTTGGAAGAATAAAAGTGCAAACCCTAACTTTTTGCCATATTATTCAACTATTTTCTGTAAACATATTAAAATTTTGATAGTAGCTCTTGAATTCTTATACTTTTTTTATCACAAAAGTGATTTATTATAATTATATTAAAATAATGTTTTGTATATATATATACACTCTTCTGTGTTGAATTAATTTATGGTGTGTTGTTTGATTACAACATTGCTGGACATAAAAATTGAAAACAGAGTTTAAGTGTCCTTATTTTATGGATAATTTGATCTATTTTCATAAAATTATATAAATGTAAATTTAGTTCGTAGTGAAAATTATTTTTTTGATGAATTTTCATTTTCATTTACATAAATGTTCATTTATATATTAGTAAGCGGTCATTAATGTTCATTTATATATTAGTAAGCGGTCATTCACATATTAATAGACGATCTACATAATGAATTCTAATAATCTCTTAATGATGTCTATTTTTGGCCGATTTCTACACATATTTTCTATAGGTATAGTTAATTTAGTTCATAATGAAAACTATTTTTGAAGCTCGTTTGACTTTTAACACTTGTTCATGTTCATATTGTAAGATGTTCATTTATAATTTAATAATTGTTCATTTTTGTATTGCACTGTATATGATCATTTTCTAATAATGAGTTCATATTTGTATGTGTAAATGTTTATAAATGATTTAAAGATTAGATCTCTTATTACATAGGATAATTATATTAGAAAGTGTTTGGGGTATTTTTACCCTTGACAAGTGGACCAATGAGGAGGTGCCACGTGTCAGAGGCTGGCAGGTCATCCTTGACCAATCTCCAGCTGACACGTGGCCTCTCCAGATACTCTCTTAGAATTGCGGCCTTCAAGGACCCAATTCCCCAAAAATCCGCTATTTGGCGGCGCATCCCATCAGCCCTAGGTCAGAATGACCTAAGGAGGGGCACTTTTCCCAATGACCCTATAAATAGGGAGATATTCCCCCAAAATGGGGGACATCCAGAAATTTACTATCATTTATTACATCCTACTTTCTCTCTCATCAGAGAACACCCGAGCTTGGAATCCAAGCAGATCCCCACCTAAATTTCCGCACTTTTTATTCTCCTTCAAGTTACTAACTTGAGCGTTGGAGGCGGAGCACCACCCAACCGGTGTCTCCGTTGTTTTTGCAGGTACAGAGTCAGCAGGACCAGTCTTCGAGTTGTAACTCTCCCAAGGGACAAAAACACCCAAAACATTTGGCGCCGTCTGTGGGGAGAGTACCTCAAGATGGTTCAAAATTCTGTACCAATTCTCAATTCTACCTCTCTACGTCCGGGTACTCAGACAGGTAACCAAGAGGACGTGCAACCGGTTATTCAGCTGGAAGGGTTTGAAATCCCTCAGCCTCCGCCTCAGCCTCAGCCAGAGGTATTCACTGAGGAGGAGGAAGAAGAAGAAGACAATGATGTGGAGACCTACATAACCAAAGATGGCTCCCTCATCTCTAAATCCATTCGTTCCAGAGATCAATTGGAGCGAAATCTAGATTAGGCGGGCCCAAGCAGCCGGCCCACTGGGAGGTCAGACGGGGGAACCCGGAAGACCAGAGGAGAAGCTCCAGTCACCCGGAACGAGCTCATGAAATTCATGAACTCCTTCAAGGGTGAAATCAAGGAGATGATCAACAACAAGGCAGGCTCTACCAAGAGTCCGCCGGCTAAAAAGACTCCCAATGATGGGAAGAAGAAGAAGCCAGTCAAGGACAGGCAGCCAACTCCCCACCCAAAGGAGAAGGCAGCCGCAAAACTTGACTGGTCCAAGATTCTGATGCCCTAGAGGCAGCCTCGGCAACCCCAGCCGGAGGCCAAAAAGACGTCTACCTTCGATGCTAGAGAAGTCATCAATCGAAGGAGGCAGCAACAGTCTGAGTCAGCTTCTACCTCAAGCTTTCCAGAAAGCTTCAAGGAAGCTTCTGCAAGGAATTCTATGTCCTTGCATGAGAGTCGGACAGGCGGTAAATCCGTCGACACCGAACCTCAGCTAATGATAAGGTCTATGCCATACGCACCCCAGGCGCAGTATGGGCAATATGGCCTCCAGTTCATGCAGCCACCCCCATTCGGAGGTCAGGCGGCATATACCAATGTCCAGCCACTGGACTGGCAGCTCCGGCTGATGAGGCTAGGCGAACAACCGTCTGCCTTTGCAGCCAATATAACCGAGGCGGCTCAGCCGGCCAAGGTTAAGAACATTTTGGTTGGTGCTTATGATGGCACCACCAACCCAGAAGACCACCTGATGGCATATACCAACCTAATGTGTTTACAAGGTTGGGACGATGCCACCTGGTGCCGCTGTTTTCCGGCTACATTGAAGGGCATTGCCCAACAGTGGTTTGGCAACTTGCCAGCCGGATCTATTGATTGCTTCAAGAAGCTAGCCTTCTTGTTTGCCACCAACTTCTCAATGAACATCCCTGCTAAGAAAACAAGTTTAGACTTGAGCACCATTAAGCAGGGAGAGAGAGAAGGGCTACGCTCATATGTCAGACGGTTCAACCTGGTCAGAATTCAGATCCAGGGGCTGTCTGACGAGGTAGCATTTACAGACTTCTTCAAGGGTCTGAGAGACGGGTCGACTTTTAAGTTTGACCTTGTCAGAAAAGGGGCATTTACGCTACAGGCGGCCCTGAGGGAGGCGGAAAGCTACATACAAGCAATCGACCTCTGTACGTCTGGTAGCCAGTCGGACTCCAAGAAGTCTGACAAACAAAAAGAGAGCCGGTCTGCTCAGCCGGCAAAGAAAAAAGAAGAGAGCAAGAAAAAAAAAGAAGTCAGGCGGTCAGTGATTCTGAGCAGCCGTCCCAGAAGAAGAAAAAAGAGTTTAAACCATACGTTCCCCGGTATGAGTTTAACAAAGATTGCAACTCCATCCTCATGGAGGTGAAGGACCGGCTGTCCATTGAGAAGCCGAATCCAATGAAGAGTTCCGTCCAATCTCGGAACAAAAATAAATATTGCCAGTTCCATGAGGAGGTTGGCCATGACACCAACGACTGCTTCAGTTTACAGCGGACGTTGGACCGTCTGGCTGACAAAGGGCTTCTGAAGTCCTATATTTCTAAGTCCCCAACCGGGGCAAAAAAGAAGAACAAGGGTCAGTCCTCCAAGGCTAACCCCCAGCCTACTAGTAGTTCGGAAACCGATAGGGATCCGGTCTACACCATAGCAGGCGGATTCTCTTGTGGTGGCTCTACCATCCGGGGAACCAAGAGCCATCTTCGAAAGATGGATAAGGATGATGAGGAGCAGGCGTCTGCCAGCTCCACTTTTCCGGATGTCCTCATTACTGAGAAGGACAGGGGCAGCGTCCGCCGCCCGCATGACGACCCGGTTGTTATTGAATGCAAGGTCGCCAACTAGTTAGTTGGGCGCATCCTTATTGACACCGGCAGCTCGTCAGACATCATCAGCCTCCGGTGCTTGCAGAAGCTGAAATACAACTCCAGCAGCATGCATCCGGTCACTCACCCCTTAGTTGGTTTTGGGGGTGGGATGGTCTATCCAGCCGGAAGAATTGATTTACCCATCCGGCTGGGTGAGAAGGGCCAGGGACGACATATTGTCGTTAGACTCTTGGTCGTTGAGGAGTTGATTGCCTACAACATCATTCTTGGGAGGCCAACCCTCAACAAAGCCAAGGCGGTAATCATCCCGTCTCTCATGCTCATCAAGTAACCTTGACAATGTCAAGGATGCTCCTCTCAGCCGTCAAAGATACTGTGGCCGCAGACGGCCAAGGGAAGGAACCAATAGACCTTGACAATGTCAAGGATGCTCCTTCACCCCCACCAGCAGCCGGAAAAAAGAGAAAAGCTGCAGAGCTGGTGGTGGTGAAGAAAGAAAAGAAATAGCAATCACTGACCGGTGAACGGTTAGAGGAGCTCTGTCCCCAACCGGCTGGTGAAAGTATTGATCTTGTTCTGGACGATAGCCGTCCAGAGCGAACTGTTAAGGTTGGGACGGTTGCTAATGCTGTTCTGGGTGCAGAATTGCACCTTCTGCTGAAAGAATTCAAAGATGTGTTTGCCTTTGAAGTGGAAGAGATGCCAGACATCAGCCCGGATCTCGCTGTCCACAAACTCGTCGTGGATCCAAAAATGAAGCCCATCCGGCAAAAGAAGAGGAACCACGGTGAGGAAAGAAGTCAGGCGGCAGCTGCCGAAGTAAAAAAGCTGTTGGATGCCAGGTTCATTCGGCCTTGTAATTTCCCCGACTGGGTGGCAAACGTTGTGCTTGTAAAGAAGCCGAATGGTACCTGGCGGATGTGTGTAGACTACACAGATCTCAACAAGGCATGCCCAAAGGATAGTTATCCACTTCCAAAAATTGACAGCTTGGTCGATTCAACAGCCGGTCATGCCTTGATGAGTTTTATGGATGCGTATTCCGGCTTCCATCAGATACCTCTGTGGAAAAAAGATCAAGAAAAGACGGCCTTCGTCACTGATCAAGGGTTATTCTGTTATACTGTGATGCCGTTTGGCTTGAAGAATGCGCCGGCTACGTTCCAACGGATGATTAATACAGTCTTCATTAATCAAATTGGGAGGAACGTAGAAGCGTACATTGATGACATGATAGTCAAATCCAAGCAGCAGGCGGATCACCTTGCTGATCTTTGAGAAACCTTCACCACACTCAGGCGGTATAAGGTTATGTTAAATCCTAAGAAATGCGTCTTTGGTGTTGAGTCTGGGAAGTTTCTCGGATTCCTGATTGATCAAAGGGGGATAGAGGCTAACCTTGAGAAGATACAGGCGGTAATTGACATGAAGTCACCCCGCACTGTCAAGGAAGTTCAGAGACTCACCGGTTGCCTGGCCGCCTTGGGGAGATTCCTCAGCCGGTCAGGTGACAAATGCCTTTACTTCTTCCAAGCAATCAGGAAGAAGACTAGATTTGAATGGGGGGATGATGTTGAGGCGGCATTCCAAAAATTGAAAGAACACTTACACTCTTTGCCAAGGCTTGTTAGTCCTTTGCCCAGAGAGAAGTTGTACATGTACCTAGCCGTCTCAGACCATGCTCTCAGTGCCGTTCTCCTTGCTGAACGAGACGGTACTCAGCTCCCGGTATACTTCATTAGCCATGTGTTAAAAAATGCTGAACTCCGGTACCCCATGGTGGAAAAATTTGGTCTTGCTCTATATATGGCCTTCAAAAAGTTGAAGCCATACTTTCTGGCACATCCGGTGGTAATCTACACCGATCAGCCCCTCAAGCGGCCAATGTCCACTCTGGAGTCATCCGGCAGAATGTTGAAATGGGCTATTGAAATGCAAAGTCTTGAAATCTCCTACGAACCAAGGAAAGCAGTGAAAGGTCAGGCGTTTGCCGACTTCATTGTTGAAATGACTCGTCCGGTTCTTCCGGATAATGTTGATCAGGTTTGGAAGGTGTATGTAGATGGGAGCTCTACAAAGAACGGCTGTGGTGCAGGCATTGTTTGTGAATCTCCAGAAGGAGATAGATATGAGTATGCACTACGGTTCAAGTTTCAGGCCTCAAATAACGAGGCGGAGTATGAAGCCCTGCTAGCCGGAATCCGCATGTGTAAGGCAGCAGGGGCATCAAAGATTGACGCCCATTCTGATTCTCAGTTGGTTGTTAGCCAGTATGAGGGCACTTATGAAGCGACCCATCCGGCTATGATCAAATATCTTCAGGCTGTCAAAGATGAGGCTGGGACACTTGAGGAATTCAGATTGAATCAAGTGCCCCGGTCAGATAACCACCCGGCGGATGCACTGTCAAAATTGGCATCCGCCTGCCATGATACGCCTCGGTCAGTCTTTTGGGAAGTTCTTGAAAAAAGAAGCATTTATGAAGAGCCCATTGGAATTCTGGATCGAAGTTCTACTTGGATGGATGGCATCCGGGCGTATCTTGCAGACGACACGCTCCCTGATTCACCTCAGGAGGCAGCCGTCATGAAAAAGAGAGCATCAAACTTCGAGTTGAGAAACAGAGAACTCTTCAAGGCTGGTTTCCTCAAGCCCTTGTTGAAATGTGTTACCCCAGAAAAAGGGAAGGAGGTACTCGAAGAGCTGCATGCGGGATTTTGCGCCTCCCATATAGGCGGCAAGTCCCTAGCCGTTAGAGCCAGGCGGCATTACTTTTGGCCTACCCTTGAGGCAGACGCCAAAGAATTTGTGAAGAAATGTGATAAATGCTAGAGGTTTGGCAAGCTAATACATCGCCCGGCTACTGATCTGACGGCAATCCACAGCCCAGTCCCGTTTGCTAAGTGGGGCATGGACATTTTAGGTCCTTATACGCCTGCTCCAGGCGAAAAGCGCTATATCTTGGTGGCTGTGGACTACTTCACCAAGTGGGTGGAAGCGGAGGCAGTTAAGAATATCAAGACAAAGGATGTCATCTTTTTCATCTAGAAAAATATTATCACCCGGTTTGGGGTACCAATGTCTATGGTATTTGACAACGGCCCTCAGTTTGAGACGCCTCAGCTCAAGACTTGGTTAGGAGATCAGGGTATCTCAAGTTACTTTGCCTCAGTCGGCCGTCCTCAAGCAAATGGTCAGGTTGAGGCATTCAACAAACTCATCTCAGACGGCATTAAAAAGAAAATTGAAAGAGCCGGTGGTCTATGGGCTGAAGAGTTAATTCATGTCCTTTGGGCCATCCGGACAACTGCCAAGGGGTCAACCGGAGAAACCCCATTTCTCATGGTATACGGGGCTGAAGCCGTTCTACCCATTGAACACTATGAGCCCACGCTCAGAGTAATGCTCTATGATGAAGAGGCAAATTGGGAGGCCATGCGACTGGCATTGGACTCCCTCCCGGAACGCAGGGGCAATGCTGCCCTGCGACATGAGATATACCGTCTGAGAATAACGAGAGCCTACAACAAAAGAGTGCACAAACGTCCTTTGAAAGTGGACGATTTTGTGTTACGGAAAATGGAGGCAACCGGTAGGGCCAATGAGCTTGGAAAGCTAACTCCTAATTGGGAAGGCCCCTACCGGATCTATGAAGAAGTCAGGGATGGCACATACCGCCTGGAAACCCCAGACGGTAGACGCCTGCCTAGAACTTGGAATGTAGATAACTTAAAAAAGTACTACTTCTGAGTATTGTAAAGTTTTTTGTAACAAGAAGTATTAATGAGAAATGCTTTTGTTTCATTTATTGTCTTTTTTATTTCCGTCTGGGTTTACCCATATAGATGTTGAAAAGTTTAGTAGCAAATTTAATATGAGAATAACTTGAGGCCAATGGCCAGATAAAAAACTAAGTTTGATACTTAGTATATAAAATCAAAAGTCCATAGTGACAAGAGGCCAATGGCCGGATCCTTAAGCTAAGCACAAAACCGTTTAGTGGCTATGCAACCGGTCTCCAACTAGACCAGAAGCCAAAGGCTAGATGGTTGTCTTTTTTTACAAATTCGTCTATCCTGTTATGGATAAAGGCGTCCGGCGACACCCCTCCGGGTGCAATCGTCGCAGAGAACAGCCACCTTGCTCGTTCTATGTACCCATGCAGGCGGCAATGATTGAGTGGCTAGACCAGCCAACTCATAGCTGTCTGACCATGTTATTTCTTCCAAATGACTTTTGGTTGTAAAAACTCCGGCTGCCTGCAAGTATCAGCCGGAGTACCATCATAAGTTTTTACTTAGTAAAATTTTCTTCAAGTTGCGCACTTTTAGGGCAACCCCTTTTTCTGCGTAATAGCTATAAAGAATACCCAGGCGGTTTGATACCGACTGGGGCAGAGGCTGTATGTCTGTCATTTGGCCGGCTATGTACTTGGTTTGGGGCAATCACTATTGTGATTGATTGTTCTAAAAACATCCTATACTCTTTAAAGTATGAGAAGTTTCCAAGACAATCAATCCTTGATCAGATTAAACCAACCACACAGCCGCCCAGGGGCAAGGACAGCCGGATTTGTACCTGCCGTATGCTTTTCATAAGATAGGCAAATTCACAAGTATATATTGAGTATATATGCAAAAGTGAAAAAACTGAAAAAATTGAAAAAATTGTGCAAGTATAAGAAAGTTGACTAAGTCGGTATACTTCAATAAATAAACTGGCTCAAGGCCAGGAATGATTGTTAGCCGGATCCACATCTGGTATACAGAGATAAAAAAGAAATTACACAAATACTCGGCGCACAGGCCGGAAAAGTAAAAGTTGGCACACAGCCGCTGAAAAACAAAAAAAAATGATTGGCATACTGCCGCAGAAAAGGAGGAGAGCTACGCTTGGGGCTGTTCCGGCTGGGCTGGAGTGGTTGAAGGAACATCATCTGGAACCACAGCCTCTTCAAGCTGGCTGTCCTTGTTGTCCATTTCCTTTATTATCTCATCAAGGTCCGGCTCCTCAGTGTCCGAGACCTCAGCACCATTCTCAGCTGCCCAGGGCTTGAATCGAGGCGGAGCAGGATCCCCAAGAACCTTGGCATCATACGCCACAGTGGCGTAGTCATACCTCAGTTTGTAGACATCAAAGTCTACCTCAGGGTAGAGAAGCCCCCAGGCCATCCGGAGGCGGATCTCATTATCCCGCTCATTCTCTTTGATGAGCCGTTCCTGCTCAGCCTTGAGCTCCTCAGCATGCTGACTCTTCAGAGTGGCAAGCTCAGCAATCAGCCGGGACTTGTCCTTCCTCAGATCAACATTCTCTTTGTCAGCTCCTTCCAAGGCTTTGAGGTTGGAGCCGGCAGTTTTCAGCTGGAGCTCCAAGTCATTGATCCGGCTGTTAGCCTCATCGTTGGCAGCCGTCAAAGTCTTGACCAGCTCCTCCTGTTTCAAATCGAGGGCTTTAATCTCAACATCAAAGTTAATATAGGCATATTCAGTAGAGTTGAGATTGGCTTGAGCCCTTCTCTTGGCATCAGTTACCTCTTCTTGCTTCTTCCGGAATGGCACCCGGAGCCCATCCACCCGGACCATAACCTGAGCAAGGTCATCCGGGAAACTAAACACTTAGCAAAATTGAAAAATGAAATGAAATGAAATGAAAAAAGATAAGGGGCAAGTTTCACTTACCTCCGCTAGCTGCCCTAGAATCTGGTCGAAGTCGACCTCATGGCGGTTAGGTATGGAGTTCTTCTCCGTTTGGGTGAGAGTCCTCACCATCCGTTTGCCAAACCCCGCCAGGTCCGGGGCAGAAGTAGCATCTACAACATAAGAAGTACTTGGTGAGAGACTAGCAGCATATTTGGCATTCATTCTTTGCCGGCTACTCACGGAACCCCCGGAAGGGTCAGTCATAGTGTTGACGCGCATAAAATCAAGCGGCCAAGGAATCTCAATCTTACCTTTGGAGTCGACCCTCGCCGGCTCCTCCACCTGCAGCCCTGGATGGCTCGCCATCCTTCGATGCTTCAGTAGCATCCGGCTTTCTCTTTGACTTCTCTGAGTTTTCACTCAGAGTTTCCATGGCTTCGGGGCCCTTTCCCCCGGTTGTTGGGTGGCCTTTGGCATTAGTGCCAGAGACCGTTGAGGTTGCCTTCCTCCCGGTTTTAGCAGCCGGTTTCTGAAGGTTCTCATCCCCAGGTCTTTTTAAGACCTTTGTTACGGAGCGGGGGAGGATACCAGTTGAAGCCTGCAAAAACACAAGGAAAACATAAGTCATCCGGAATCAAAAGAACTTGAAAAGTTTCAAGAAGAGTTGAAGTTATCTTACCCCGCCTTTTTTGGCCTCCTTGGCCTCAATGATGGCCTTCTTGGCCAAGACATTTTCTTTGCGGAGCTGAGCCGCAGACTTAGCCGGAGTCTTGGCCGGATCAACCATTCTCCTTGCTTCCTCTGCAGAAAAACATGAAAGTGTTAGAGCAAGAAAAAGATCAAAGCAATGAAAGTTAAAATTGCAGGCGGAAGACCGCCGGGTGGGTAAGTGTATCTACCCTTTACCCGCAGGCGGGCAAGAATCTCTCATCCGCAAAGAAATCCGGGTGGGGGATCCAGTTCCTTGGAACAACTATGTGAGTCCCATCCCCCAAGGGCTCAGTTGTTGTCTTGAAGATTTCCGGCTCTATTATTTGCTCCCGGGCTTTGGCAGTGAGAGCTGGGCGTATACACTTTTGGCCCACCAAAGCCGGCTCTTTGTTGTAGCGCCGGAGGATCTTGTTTATTCTTATTTGAGGGGAGGAGACCAAGTACCACTTGTCTTTCCAGCCTCCCCACTTGGACACCTTGTCCAAAGTCATCAGATATTCCGGGAGCGTGGAAATAGTGTACCACGCTCCATATCCGCCCGGGGCACTTTTGAGGTAGTGCATGTGGGCGAAGGCGGTGAAGCTAGGCTCAATGTCCTGGAGCTCGCAGGCGGCGATGTAGCTCAAGATATTGACCCAAGAGTTAGGCGTTAATTGCCACACTCCCAAGTCATACCCCTTCAGGATCTTCCGGATGCCTCTGTGAAGGGGAAAGCGGAGGCCGGCTTCTATCACCGCCTCATAGCAGACAAAGTAGTTGTTTGCATTCTCAATTTCATCCCCCAGGCTAGAACAGCATCAGCCGGAGGGACGATAATATCCCATTCATCCCCAAAGGGATGTTGTTGTTTGAAAGCCTCAAAGCCGCTTGCAAGAAGAGCCCTGTCTCCAGGCTTCATCCGGGTCTTGGTTGGATCCGGGTTTACTTCTTTCTTTGCTGTTTGGCGATAAGCCTCAGCAAGGTCCTCTCCCTCAGAGCCGGATCCTTCTTTCTCTCCTGCAGCCTCTTCAGCTGAGTTATTTGGTTGGTCTGGAGAGGAGGCGGTCTCCTCACCGTCTCCCCTCGAGTCGCTGTTGCTGGAGGTAGACGGGGTGTCCTCAGCTGAGTTGCTTTGCTCAGCCGCCTCATAGTCCTCCTCCCTCACTACTTCACTTGCGGGCACTTCCCTAGTGCGCCGCCTGCTGGGCTTTGTAGCCGTTTGCTTAGTTCTGGCTATTGTGTCCTGCACAGACACAGAGAGGGAAGAAGCCGGAGATGAGCAAAGCACTCCAGAAACTCCAGACAAGGCACCCCGGTTCTAGACTCAGCCGTCCCTGGTGACCGGCTGAGCGTCCTAGGCAGTGCCGTGTGTGCAAATGGAGAGTTCATTTTTTTTTTGAAAAATTAATGTGTACAGTCGGAAACGAGTGTATACAGGCTAAAGAGAGAAAAAGAAGAAAACTTAAAGAAGGAAACGGATAGTTACCTTACTTTGAGTTCTGAAAATCTGAAAACGGCAAAGCAACCGGTGACCGGGTGACTTCGAAAGAGCACACGGAAATCTTGAACTTGCTTCAACGCAACCGGGATCAGAGCACCTCTCTCTAGAAAACTCTCTTTCTCTCTCCAAAAAGTCAAGATTATGAAAAGGGAAGAGGAGAGAGGGGGGGTAAATCCCTATTTATAGGGGGTGAAACGGCACGAATCCCCGTTACCACTGTCAAAAAATAGCCGTTTTCACTGTTCACCCTTCATGGGCTGACACGTGTCACAAGCGCCACGTGGCTTGCCACGTGCCACCTGTGAGGGGCAAATGTTTAGGGTATTTTTACCCTTGACAAGTGGACCAATGAGGAGGTGCCACGTGTCAGAGGCTGGCAGGTCATCCTTGACCAATCTCCAGCTGACATGTGGCCTCTCCAGATACTCTCTTAGAATTGCGGCCTTCAAGGGCCCAATTCCCCAAAATCCGCTATTTGGCGGCGCAGCCCATCAGCCCTAGGTCAGAATGACCTCGGGAGGGGCACTTTTCCCAATGACCCTATAAATAGGGAGATATTCCCCCAAAATGGGGGACATCCAGAAATTTACTATCATTTATTACATCCTACTTTCTCTCTCATCAGAGAACACCCGAGCTTGGAATCCAAGCAGATCCCCACCTAAATTTCCGCACTTTTTATTCTCCTTCAAGTTACTAACTTGAGCGTTGGAGGCGGAGCACCACCCAACCGGTGTCTCCGTTGTTTTTTCAGGTACAGAGTCAGCAGGACCAGTCTTCGAGTTGTAACTCTCCCAAGGGACAAAAACACCCAAAACAGAAAGTAGAAGACATCGATGTATATATTGAGAAAGGATATGTATTAAAAACAACACACAAGAAAGATGATTTTATATACCTGTTATTTATACGAAATGTATTAAACGACAATGTATAGAAATGGTAATTGAAGTTCATTTTTATATTGACAAGGACAGCCAAAGCGCGCGTTGCGCGCAAAGTGGCCAGCCCTTTTGATTTAATTTTTTTTGGCTTATGTTTGCACTTGACAAGGAGTTAATGGACGGATAAAGGAATTTCTCTCTATTGCTTAGCCTTAATTTTCTTGGCTTGTGTTTGCACTTCACATGGAGTTTATCGTTCGCTGCCAAAGGCTCTCGTCTTTGATGTCGTAAAATATTCTCGAAAATGTGATACAACATGCTACACCCTTATTTAATTACTAAAAAAACACAATGTGCTAACACTTTTTACAGGAATTTATTATATTAATATATCTTTTGTGTTCATTGACCTAATTGGAAACAAAAAGGTACAAAATATAGCAATACATGGTACATCACAATACATATATAGTAGTGGCATTAATACATAATAGTATTAAGATACACATGATTTCACAGTGCACAAAAGTTAACAGATAATCAGAAAATAAACTCGGACAAAATGCTTCTAACAATTTGGTTTTGCAATAAATTAACCCTATGCTACCCATAATTCCCTTGAATCCCTTTTTTCTTTCTTTTCTTTTCACCGTAGTTAGTTTGGTTTCCTTTCTTTCTTGTACATCTACTTCGGCATAATCACAGATTAATTTCATCAGTTTCAATTTTTTTAAACACAATTATGTATAAGTCGTTAATTTTGACCTTCACAATATATAGAAAAAAAAAACTCCCACAAAGGCAACAACCTTTCGATGTCTAGTGACTAATATAGAATAAATATAGAATAGTTTAAAATTTATTATTCCATTCTTCATTTAATTTCTAATTAATTGATGGGTGTTAAGAAAAATTACAAAATTACATTTAGGAGTAAGAAGGTAAAAAAAACATTTTGAGGGGTATAATAGTCCGTGCACTATTCATAAGAACAATCTCCCACTTTTTATAAGGTAGGGATATTATGTTTATATTTACAATAACATATGTTCATTTACATTTGGGTAAATGTTCATTCACATATATATATGTAGATAATTATTTTAATATATGTTTAATTGAATTTTATTAAATGTACAATTGCACATTTAAAGATATTCATTCAAGTTTAATACTTGTTCATTTTTTATGTTGTAAAATGTTCTTTGAATATTAATACCACACATTAAATATAAGAGACGATGTTCATTTTAATAGACAGATTTTGACATTTTGGAAGCTACATAAATGCATATTTCTATTTTATGAATTTCATTCTAATATTGGTAGCTAGATTATGATACAAAACATCTAGTATGTATATGATATTTCTAATATTGATTGCTCTTCCTTATGAAAAGTAAACAATTCATTAATGATCAATGATACAAAATTCAATGCTCGTATTACAAAAGGAATATGTTCATAAACAAAAATAACCTAAATGTTCAAACCGACTTCATGATAGTCTTTCGACTGCCTAAACAATAATGTTCACTTTCGTGTTTATGAAACAATTACATGTAATAGTATACACTACTAGAACACAGGCGATTTCCGACGGACATGAAATTCCGTCGGAATTTCCGACGGATTTTCATTCCGTCGGATATTTCCAACGAATTTAACAATTTCGTCGGAAATCTGTCGGAAATTTCCGACGGAAATATATTCCGTCGGAAAATATGTGCTTTCCGACGGATTTTTCCGTTGGAATATATTTAAAAAAAAACCTTTTTTTATTTTTTACAAAACCATAAAATGACGCTGCCCCTTCCCCCTTGTGTATTTCCGCCTCTTTTTCTTCTCTCATATTCTCCTTCTCTCTCTCTCCTTTTCTGGGTTCCTGGTTTTTCGTTCGTTTCCCCTATTCTTCGATCTCCTTCTCTCTCTGCATTTCTGGGTTCGTTCTTTTCTTTCCCCTGGTCGCTTCTCTTTCCTCTTCTCTTTCTTTCATCTTCTTTGACTCTTTTGATAATCACCAACAACACCACATTTACCGACATCAACTACAATTTTTATCAAGGGTTAACAAATTAAAGGTTTTTAGGTCAAATTCGACTTTGAAAATTCTAAATCTAGAGTTTTCATAGTCGAATTTGGCCATTTAAAACCAAATTCGAGTTCAAAATCAAGGTCATTTTCGATTTTTATAAGGTATATATATTTTCTTGTTTATAATTTTCTTTCTTTTTTCTTGATTTTTTGCTAAGTTAATTGTGATTTTTGAGTGGTTGTGGGTCTGGTTTTTGGGTGGTTTTAGGTGCGGTGGTTGTGGTTGGTGGATCAGGGTTAGTTTTCGGTGGTGGTAGTTGGTGAATTTGGGTTAGGGTTCGGTGATGGTGGTTGATTTGGGTGGTTTTGGGTTAGGGTTCAGTGGTGGTGGCTGATTTGGCTGCATCTGAGTTAGGGTTCAGGCCGTTCGGCAATGGTGGCTGATTTGGGTTGTTCTGGGTTAGGGTTCGGTGGTGGTGGTGGCTGGATCTTGGTTAATTTGAGGAGTGGCGGTTTGCGCTCAGGGTTAGTTAAGGGCTGGTGGTGTTTTGAGGTGGTGCTACGCCACGCCGGTGGTGACGCTAAGTTTTTTTTTAATTTCAATAAATCAGTTTCCGACGGAAATTCTGTCGGAATTTTCCGGCGGATTTGTGTCCGTCGGAAATTTCCGACGGAATTTTCTGGTGCAGAAAAATCTCTTCCGACAAAAGGATTCCGTCGGAAAAGGTCGATTTTCCTACTAAGGGTTTTCTAACGACAGTTTTCGACGGAATTCCGTCGGAAACAGGTTTTCTGGCGGAAAACAAGGTGTTTTCGAGGGATTTTTTCCGTCGAAAAACAGCAGTTTTCTAGTAGTGATAGTTGTATGGAAATGCATTATTATTGTAATTAAATTGAATTTATTTTATATTGGAAATTATTTTTAACAACTCTTTATTTATATAAATACAATACTAAGACGTATGTATTTGCATTCCATCTTACTATAAAATTTACACATAGCTCTTGAAATGAACATTTAATGATACACTAATGAGTGACCCCGGGCGTTGCCCCGAGTTGCTACTGTTGTAGACGTAAAATCAATAAATTTTTTAGAAGGCTTTTCAAAACTGCAAATGTCATTGTCAAACCAAAATTGAGTTATTCTTTAAATATAGTTTTTTTTATTTTTTAATTGAACCTTGTGGTTTGCACTTATGTGAATTTTTTTCTATACAAATAACATAGTTGATATTGGCTTAGATGGTTAAATAGTAATATGTGTAATAAGAGGTTTTGGAACGCTTTTTAATATGCGGAGTACGAAGTAGGGAATAAAGAGTGAAATAGGAAATAAATATGTGTTTTTTTGTAATAATTAAACCATATGGTTTACCGTTATATATATTTCTTTTTCATAATTATAATGTGTTCAATAATTAGCTTAGATGGCTAAAGAGTCAATTTTGTTGTAAGTGGTTTGGGGTTCAAATCCTCTTATCATCATTTTTTTTTATTTAGTGATGGTGTGGTATGTGGAGATGTTGGGTAGGTGACATGGCACCGTCAAATATTTGTGAAGTGACGTGGTGTCATGAATTGTTGGTGAAGTGACATGGCGTAATTTGGAAGAGGCTACGTGGCGCATAGACGTTTTTATAAACGCCTTTAAATATATTAGTATAGATATGTTGAAACACGAATAAACAAAAATGTACATTGGATGATGCAATACTTCTAATAATAAAAATGATTTGAACGCAACAATCCATATAAATAAATTTGCTCTCATTTTTAGTGATAAAAAATTTCTTAAAATTCAATTCATAAAATATATTTCTTTGAACAAAAACTCTTTATTATAAAAATGAACATCTAAAGATTTATAAATGAACATTTACCAATACAGAAATGAATATATTATAAAAAATTTACAGAAAAATCATAAATGAAAAGGGGCGGGGGCGGGGCACGCCCGGAGGGGGGGTGCAGGCAGTGTTCCCTGTCGTTGAGTGTAGGTAAAAATTTGTATAAAGAGGAAGTTATGGCCAAAATACTAAATTGGGCTCGGTTTGGTCCTTACATACGGCCCAATGATCTAGGGGAGGGCCTATTATTATTCCTAAAGCTAGTAGGATTGATTATAGTCTTCTAGAATCATCTAGAAGGTTCTTTTTTATCTTAGTGGGATTAGGATAGATAATTGTGTATACGAGTTTTACTTGGAATAAAATAATGTTTTATATGAAAATACGATTTTATCCTTCGTACGGACTTTACGACTCAATTTGATTGATAAGGGGACTCCGTACTGAAAGCGCGTTGAAAACTTCTTTCGTCGCTAGACGACAGGTTCGTTGCCTCGCGCTGCAGTCTCTGGCAACGATTTCGTCGCCAGGCGATGAAGCCTGTAGTTGGCGACGAAGTGGAGTTTTATTCCTCTTTAAATTCTGACTATTTTCTATCAGATTCTGGACTATTTTCCTATAAATAGGGTCCCTGGACCTCCTTTTTGAATCATCTACAATCACCTAATTCTCTCTTTTCTCTCGAGCAGTACATGCTTTCTTTCTCTCTCTTTCTAAACCAACCTTTTTGCAAACACAATTCCGCATTCACAAAATCTAGACACACCTAGCCAAGTTCAAAGTTGCCTTCGCCCTAGACGTCAAAGGTTGATAAAATCTGAGGGTTTGATCCCAAATCCAGTCTAAACTTTTTAACTCTTTCTTTCAATTCTTTAATTTAATTCTTTGATTTATTATTTTATTGAAGTTTACTATCGCGTGTATTTTGTTATTAGAAAGAGGTAAGAGGCATCAAATTAGGTAATCTTATTACTCTATTTTTGTAGAAAGCATGTTTATTATTTACTAATTCCTAGTATCATGTTAGGATGTCATTTAATGTTTTCTAGTATCATGTTTAGGGTGCTTCCTACGCTTTCTAATATCATATCAATATCATGTTAGGGCTAAAAGCTTTGGTCTTTATTGCTTAGTGACATGCTAGGATTTGCTATTAATCTTGTTAATATCATGCCTAGGATCTTGCTATTTATATTATGCTTTATTGTTAACATGGTTATTATGATTGATACTATTATGTTGCTTGATATATATTATTGTTATTGCTTGATCACGCCCTTTATGCATGTTTAAAGGGAATTCGTACTTGAAATCACGCCTAATAAGATAATTAATAAATTGTTTTAGGCTAATATGATTTTAATTCAAGTGATCGCCAATAATAGTTTTTCTTGTGCATTAATCTTCAACCAACATAGATTAAACAGGTTTAGGGTTAATCTAATGATTGCATGTTAGTCAGAAAGCGCACATGAATACGAGTAGAATAAAGTAAGAGGCCTATTTTATAGGGCGTGTTGTAGGGAATATTTCAAGCATTATGATCCCAAACTTGAACCCCACTGTGATCATACACTAAAGTATGGTGGCGTTCCAAAGGGAAAGAAAAGAGAGCAAAAGAGTCGCCAACAAGTTTTAGGAACTTGTAAACCCAAAAGACAATCCAAAAGGACCATCAACTCCATAAGGTCTTGAACCAAACAGGGTCCGGGGATGAGGGTACGAATCCAATCTACAAAAGAAAGGACCCGCCCTATAAAATAGGCCTCTACTTCGTTCTGCTCGTATTCATGCGCGCTTTTCGAATAACATACAAACATCATATTAAACCTAACCTGTTTATCTATATTGGTTGAAATTTAATGCACAAATAATACTATTATTGGCGATCACTTGAGTTAAAATCACATTAGCCTAAACCAAATAATTAATAATCTTATTAAGCGTGATTTCAAGTACAAATTCCCTTTAACATCATAAAAGGTGTGATCAAGCAATAACAATAAAATATATCAAGCAACATAATTATAAACAATAACAATAATGATGATAATAGCATGATAAGGCATAATAAAGCTTAATATAATAGCAAGATCCTAGGCATGATACTAACAAGATTAATAATAAATCCTAGCATGTCACTAAACAATAAAGATCAAAGCTTTAAACCTAACATGGTACTAACATGATATTAGAAAAGATTAAAGGCACCCTAAACATGATACTAGAAAGCATAAAATAACACCCTAACATGATACTAGGAATCATAAAACAATAATAAGCATGCAATCTACATTGTGAAAGAAATAGGGAGTAAGCTAATCTACTTACTTTGAAGCCTCGTACCTCTTTCTAATAACAAAATACACAAGTTAGTAAACTTCAATGAAAATAAATAAAGAATAATTAAAGAATTAAATTGAAATCAACTTAAACAAAGTTTTGACTAGTTTTGGACCAAACCCTCAGAAATTATCAAACCTTGCACGTCTAGGGCGAAGGCAACTTCGAACTTGGCTAAGTGTTTCAAGATCTTGTGAATGCGGAATATTGTGTTTAGGAAGGTTGGTTTAGAAAAGAGAGGGAGAAAGAATTAAGCTATATTGCTTAGAGGGAGAATAGAGAGAATTAAGGATGAGAGTTGATGATTCTGAAAAACAGAGATTCGGACCCTATTTATAATGAAAATAGTCCGAAAAACTATAGAATTTGATAAGGAATAAAACTACGCGCTGTCGCCAGGAATCGACTCTGTCGCGACGCGACAGGGTCTGTCGCGAGGCGACAGGGTCTGTCGCGTGGCGACAGACTTGTCGTTTGGCGACAACCTGTATTAGCGCGTTTTCTTCACGCGGAATCCGATCTTTAATCAACTTGATCTACGGAATCCGTACAGAAGATAAAATACGTATTTTTTAAGATAATAATAATAATAAAACAATGTTTTACTCCAAATAAAAGTCTATTTAAAAATAAATAATCATTAAATCTAATAATATTAGAATTAAAAAGAACCTTCTAGAAACTTCTAGAAAATTATAATTAATCCTAATAATTTTAGGAATAATAATTAACATTGGGCCCTCCTCTAGATCATTGGGCCGTATGTAAATAACTAACCGGGCCTAATTTAGTATTTTGGCCATAACTTCCTCAATATTCATCGGAATTGGGCTTATAATATATCGTTGGAAAGGTATTTTCGAGCCCCATCCAACTACACTATTATTGGACCTTAATTATGGAACAAACTAAACTGTTTTGGCTATTTCCAAATAAATAGAGTTATTTTCAAAAACAGAGAGAAGAGAATTTTAATAAAACTAAACCGCAACACTTGACTTTCAACCACTTTCACCTCATTCGAATAATGGTTCGACGTGAAAGGCATTCATCACTGGGTTTGGTTTTGGGGAGACACAAATGGGTGTCTACAGAAGCCCCCACTTTGACCGAGTTTGAAGAAACTTATGTTTCGAAAAACGAGAGTCAAAGTAGCGATAGGGACGGAGAATGATTCAAAACGTTCTGCAATTCCAAATCATTCTTATAACGTCGATACCTGTAAAACAATCATTAGTTAAACAGATAAAAGAGTTAAGAAACGCGTATCTTGCACCGTCGAGCACACGTCTCTGAAAGTAACCATTTTGCTGCTGCTTTATTTGTTGTTTGTGACAACCTCCACAGTATCTCGTGAACGCCATCATTGAAAATAACCGTATGTCGTCATCTTCAATACTCTGGTGACAATCCTCCATAGTATTTCGGGAACATCGTCGAAAATAACTGTATGTCGTCATTTTCAGGGTTGTGGCAATATGTCGCCACGGCAGTGCATCGCCGCTATAGACATTCTTCTCTTTACTTTGAGAGACTGTCGAAGGTGACCTTACTTTGCCATCTTCAAATTTTGTGACATTACCTCGCCACGGCTGTATTTCGCCACTAGACAACTCCTCTCTATGTTGGGATATCGTCAAAGAATCATTCTACTTATTGACCCTTAATATATTACTGTTATTTTTTATGTTTATGCCAATACTTTGGTGCTTTTTGCCTTTGTAAACCATTACTTCGGTGCTTCTATTGAACCATTATTTCGGTGCCTTATTGTGAGCCAATACTTAGGCGCTTTAAGCTAAGTGAGACGATCTTTCATCAAGTCGATCACTTAATGCATCTGCAATCAAGCTGACTAAATCATGTCAATTTTCTTAAAGGGGCTAACTGGCGTACCAAGGAACCAAAACTACTAAAATAGGCCCACAAAGTCATAATGAGGACCCAGCATTCTGTCGCTGCTCCAGCGTTGGCCGGAGACACCTGTCGCGAGCATTTGCATCTGTCGCCGCGCGATAGAGTCTGTCGCCTCGCGACAATTCTGTCGTTTGGCGACAGAATCGGGGCTTTAAAAACCCGTCTTCTTCTTCTTTCTCATTTCGCTGCTCTGCTTCACATTTTCGCAAAAAACTTCAAATTTCTCGTTCTTGCTCATTTCTCAGCCGAATTCGCTCAAACTTGTTGCAAATCAAAGCTTTTCTCATCTATTTTCCCGATCTATGTAAGTTTTGCTCAAACTCTACTCGGTTTTTGATGAATTATCCGTTCTTGTTCACGAATTTTTGAAAAATTCGAAACTTACTTCGTTTAATTTGCTTTATTCGTTGAATTTTATGCCTTGAATTTGTTTAATTATGCTTGAATATCACCTTGGGAGTATTTTGAGACTTGTTTGACTCAATTTGGTGAAGAAACGAACAATTCACCATTGTTGGACCTCGTAAGGTCGTGAAGAACAATGTGGGTCGTTCTTTGTGTTTTTACTGCTTTTGCTTGTACAATTTGTCACAATATTCATCATATGTTTGCAAGAAATTGTTTATTCGGTTGAAAAATGTTTTCATGCTTGATTGAATTTTTGCTCTGTTTTAGTACTACGTACTCTGTTTTGCGAACATAGTATCATGCGGCCTAAGCGAACCTTAGATACTGTAGAGCCTTAAATTTGATTATTTTTATATACTTTAGCATGGCTAGACGACGTGGTTCTGGTTCTCGGTCGAGAGACACACGTCGAGAGGACGAGCCCACCAGTGAGGGTGAGGACGTGCCCTCTACTTCCAGGTTGGGTCTCATGCCGGATTGGGACGAGCGCACCCTGTTCCATGCGTCGGTTCATCATTTGTCAGAGCGAGTCCGACGAGGTCTTGCGAGTGGGAGGACCCGTAGCCACGGCTCGGGTAACTCCACCATCATTTCTCTGTACGAAAACTTCATCAGTCGTGATGAGGGTCTTCGTCGTCTTTGGGAGTCATGTGGGTTGACTCCTCTCCTGCAGGCCACCCGGGCCATGTTTTCATACGATGGGGGTAACCTCGTCGTTCGAGCTTTGGTGGAGTTCTTTTGGGACACCACCAACACCTTTCACTTTCCCTAGGGTGAGATGACAGTCACTCCAGCTGACTTCAGCCTCATCACGAGGCTAGAGTTCCAGTCTACTCCTCTGTCGTTCGACGCCGGTGTTAATGTCTATTCGCCGGAGGTTTAGGAGTTGTTGGGGCCGATCGTTGTTCGGGCCCAGGCTGAGGCTCAGTCGGGACAGCTGAGTTCCCGATGCATTCGTCGCTGCACACTGGCTGCAGCTTTTGAGGATGATGCTACCACCCGAGAGCAGCGGGTGCGCATCTTTGTGCTGATTTTGCTGTCAGGGACGTTTTCCCCTGATCGAGGTAGTAGAGTACTTCTTTACTACCTGTCCGCTGTTCGCGACCTTCACTTGGTCGGGACATATGATTGGGCCAGCATGGCCTACGCGGACTTTCTACTAAGCTTGCGGTGTTCCTGTCGTCACAAGGCCTTGTCTGGAGAGGTAGCCCTTTCCAGCTTTTGGAGGGTCGTAGAGGTACATCTCTTTTCCTTTTTGAGGTTTAACTCTAGATTTAGAAGCATAATCTTTACTGACTTTTGTCTTTTCATATAGATTTGGTTCTACGAGTACTTCCCTTCTCTTGCGCCTGCGAGGCCTTCTCCTCGCGTGCTCCCCATTGCTGCCAGTTGGGGAGGCCGTAGGGGTCCACCGGAGGTGTTACGCCTTCGAGAGATGATCCTTTCGGTAGGTTTCTATAACTCATACTTTCTTTTTATCATCTTTTGTTATTAATGCTTTATACAGTGATTTTTGCAGGAGCCTAGCCCGGTCTATCGACCTTGGGCTACTTTTCCCATCCTTGCGCTGGCGGCGCAGTACACAGCTGAGCGTCGTTACTTTCTGGGGACGTACGACGCGGTGGTCTACCTAGGGGAGAGGGTAGCCATCCAGCACTCCTCAGATGCCTTTGTTGTTCCTGCTCCTCCACCCCGGCACATGTTTCATGATGCCCTGCAGTGGGATCGTGCCAGTGGACCTACTCGGGGTACTCCTTGGAGGTCTTACGTTCTCCTTGAGCAGAGCTATGAGGAGGACCTGCTACCGTTGCTAGCGCCAGCTCCTGTCCTTTCAGAGGAGGCAGCGGTATGCTTTCATTCATTTGGTTTATCTTTCTTTAGGTAGCCCCCAAGTGTTTTTCTAACCTTTTATTCTTACCAGGCCGGTCCTAGGGAGTTCATTCCTCCGAGGATGTCCATACGCTACCAGGGCATGTATGGGCCGATCGAGGAGCTCATTCCACCAGCTCCAGAGGGGGAGCAGTTTGTGGAGCGGTCTATTCCTCGTCACCAGACTCGAGTAAGTAACTTTTCATACATAATCTTTATATTTGCTTCATAATTGTTACTGACTTGGTTACTTTGGCAGTTTTCTCGCGAGGTGGTGACAGCTATGGCTAGGTGCATAGACGCCTTTCGCAGCCAGCTTGTGAGGTTGCGGAACCGTGCTACCTGTCGTAGCAACGATGCTGAGGAGGTATTACTTTTTTGCATTTAGCATCTTTGACTTGTTTTTTCATTTGCACTTGCTAACTTTGATTTACTTTTGCAAGGGCAGCCTATTCCTTCTCCACGCACTCGGTCGAGACCCGAGCCTAGGAGAGAGACTACTAGGTCCGACTCGAGGCGTCGCCGGACTACTTCCGGTGGTCGGGGTGGTCGTTCTGAGGCCGCCGCTGTAGAGGACTCGGCGTCATCGCCTGAGGATGCTCCGACTGGGCCGAGCATTCGAGGTGGGATGGGTGCTGGGACGTACGAGTTTGGCTCGTCGTCGCAGCAGCCTTTGCAGCCCCAGCCTCTTTCTGTCGGGTATCAGGGTGAGGTTAGGTGGCCTGGCCCTGAGTTGCAGTTTGCGCCGCCTGGTGGCTCAGGGGACGGTGATGGACATACTCCACGGAGTAGGACTTTCTTTGATGCATTTGGTGTCCCTCACGACTTGCGACCTCCGGCACCGTAGTTGTACCTGTGTTTTATTTATTTTGACTTTTGTAGGACTTTGTCCATTTTATTTACATGACTTATGTATTAGACACTCTGTATATATATGTACTTATTATTTATTAACATTTTATCTCTTGTTTTTATTTATTAATTTTATTGTGCATGTGAATGTGTGAGAAAGTGTAATTTTTGCGCAAAATTTCCGTCATTTTTAATATTAGTGGAGGTTTCCGTCATTTTTAATATTAGTGGAGGGTACCGACTTTCTCCCCCAAAAAAGAAATGAAAAAAATGGAAGGAAAAAAGTATAATTATCAAAAATAAGCCTAAAATTAATTAAGCTTAATAAAATATAATAATAATAATAATAATAATAATAATAATAATAATAATAATAATGGTAAGAATGTGTATGGATAGGAAAGGAGAAAATAATAAGTCAAGTCAAAGTCGAATTCAAGCAAGTAAAAACACGGTTTCCAACGAGTAATAGGTGTCGCTGCTAAGAAGAATACTGGCGCCACGTAATTAAACCTGTCGCCACGCGACAGGGTCTATCGCCACCAGCCTTTGTCGCCACGCGACAGATTTGTCGCTTGGCGACAGGCTTACTTTTCCTATTTCTTACGGGAATTGAATTTTGCCGTGAAAAAAGCTTATAAATAGCCCCCGAATCCTTCGTTTTCTGCATAATTTAACCAGTTTATTAATTAATTAATTAACTAGTAAGCATGCCTTTAGCTAAAAGAACTTTTTGTGGATACATGAATGAGTGGTGTCGTCTTTTAACTTCTAAAGAGAAAAAAGCATTAGATGCTTCCGCATGGGGGGTATGTTTGGAATAAAGGGGGTGAGTCTCGACATGGATTTTATTTACTCTGCCATAGACTATCGGGACATTAATACTCACTGTTTTAGATTTTTCCATGATGAAATATGCCATTTACCGGAAGAATTTGGAGCCATTATGGGCTATTATTCCACAGATCTTGTGATAATGCCTAGAGTAAGTGAATATTATTATAAAGATTTCGAATGCTTCTTTGATCTAAGGGGTATGGCCTTAAAAAATATAGTGCATGGCAATGTAGTTGATTTGACAGAATTTGCACATTATTTTTATGACAATCCTAATCCTGAATTTCGTGTCCATAAGAGAAGAGCTTTCCTCTTTTGTATGTTTAGCCAATTCCTTTTAGTTAGTGGTAAAGATAATGAAGGCCAAGCAATAATTATATCTGTTATAGAACAAGTTGAATCCGGGAGAAATCCAATGCCGCTAATTGTTGGAGAGACCATGATGTGGTTAGATGCATTAAGAAAGAATCCAAGAGCACCTTTTCGAGGTTCTCTAATTTTATTACAGGTATAAATTAATACTATTCTTAATTACAAAGAACTAAAAATATTTTTACACTGTAATACTAATCAAGTGTATATTTTACAGATATGGCTCATGGAGAGATTAAAATTTATTAATCCTCCTGACGATATACACACATACATTCCAAATTGCATAGTCCGGCGAAAGAAACGATTTTTGAAGATAGGTCGCCGTGAATGGAGCAAGGTGTTTGCTGCCGGTGATTTTGCCATAAACTGGGTCATCCCTTGGTGGAGGATTGAGGCGATGGTTGGTTGTAATAGCCAAGCATACTGTCGTCTCCCGAGCTTATCAAAATTGACCTTCTATTTTCCTTGTAGAGTTAGGAGACAATATGGTCTTGCACAAACCATCCCTACAGGAGATCTCCGCCGTCCTTATGGATTTCTTGTGTCACAAAAGGTTGAGCGCTTTGACAAATATTGGAGTGGTAGGCCCTTATGGGAGGTGGTTACCCACAAGGATCCACCTTGTTTGTCAAACAAAGTGAAACAATGGCTTGATGGAAAATTCCAGAAATCCCAAGTCAAGGTTGAGAAGACCGATGTGAAGAATCGTCTAGGTGACAAAAAGGTCCCTGCTAAGGAACGCCTAGGGGAAAGGAGCAAATTCAAAACTCCTATTATGCCAAGGAAGAAAAGCTCTAAGAAAGACAAAGGAAAAAAGAAGGTTGACTCTACGGAAAAGAAAGTTTGGGTAGAGAAGAAACATGGGGTTTTAGCGGAAGGGGAAACTATCTATACTAAAATAGAGTGTAGATCTTCTAATGGATGTCTCCTAGCAAAGGTTATGGATCAAGAGGAAGATAATGAGGACAAAAATTGGAAGAGAATCAAGAAAGAGAAAAAAGATTAGAGCATTGATTTTCCTTTGATTTATTAGACAATATTAGTTTGTTTTAGTTAATTTTAAGCTTTTTATTTCATCAATAATGTAATTTTTTATTAATTAATAAAATTTCAGCTTTTATTTCAATTAACTTTTCAATTAAAGCAATGAAAACAATTACAATATTTATTTTTCGGAGAATTAATTCGAGTATGAAAGTCGAATAAATTTCCAGAATATACGAAATTTGCCCAGACACTCGCAGAAACTTGGCGCTGCTATCCGAGCCATTGTCGCTGTCGAATTGGCTCTGTCGCCTGGCGACAGAGGCTATCTTCTGGCGCCAGTCTTGAAATTTTTCAGACATGTATTTTTTATCTCGGGGATACAGAATTTTGAAAAATTAAAGTGGCCGCACCCTGTCTGGGTTGCCTACGTATCCTTTGTTTAAGGAATCAGGCCAAACGTAGCTCTCTTGAGTGTTTTACTCAAGTACTTATGGGTAGTATTTCTTAAGTTGGTCAAGATTTGTCATGTTTGAAAATTCGTTACCATCCATGTCAGTTAACTTAGCCGCGCCTCCTGACAGGATTGTTTTGACAATATATGGCCCGGACCAATTAGGCCTAAATTTGCCTCTTGGGTCCAAAACATTTTTCCTTAATGCTTTCAATACCAAGTCCCCAACCTTGATATTTCTAGTCTTGACCTTCTTATTGAAATGTCTAGCCATGCGGGTTTGATAGCATTGGGTGTGATGTAGAGCCTCTAGTCGTTTTTCATCGAGTAGAATTAACTCTTCATACCGTGCTCTAGTCCATTCAACTTCATCAAGTTTACTCTCTAACGCAATACGCAGAGAAGGTATTTCTAACTCTACGGGTTGTACGGCATCCATTCCATATACTAGGTTGAATGGCGTATTTCCTGTTGATGTTCAGATTGACGTGCGATAACCCCATAGTGCGAAGTGAAGTTTGTCAGGCCAATCCTTATAATTTTTGGTCATTTTTTCAGTGATTGTCTTTAAATTTTTATTAGCGGCCTCAACTGCTCCATTTTCTTGAGGTCTATAAGGAGAAGAATGATGATTTTGAATACCATACTTTTATAGCAAATCTTCACATTCGGCTTGAAAGTGAGTTCCATTGTCACTTATCATTTCATGTGGGACTCCATATCGACAAATTATGTTTCTTTCGATAAAGAGTGCTACATGTTTGGCAGTGAGTTTAGCATATGATTGTGCTTCTACCCACTTTGTGAAGTAATCTATTGCGACTAAGATGTATTCATGACCTCCTGTTCCGGGAGGTGTGATCTTTCCAATTATGTCTATTCCCCATGTAGAGAAAGGCCATGGTGAAGTGTAGGTGTAGAGGAGAGATGGTGGGATATGTTGCAAATTTGCATAAATTTGGCATTTGGGACATCTCTTTACATATTGATGACAATCCTTATTCATGGTAGTCCAATAATACCCTTCTCGCATTATCTTTTGGACTAGCATTTTGCCATTAACATGTGTTCCACATATTCCTTCGTGGACTACTCTCATAGCTCTTTGAGCATCCTTTTTGCCTACACATAATAAAGCTCGACCTTTAGGTACCCTTTTGTGTAGATCATTTCCTATGAGTACAAACTGGGAAGCTAAAAGTCTTAGTGCTCTTTTCGCTCTTTTGTCAGCATGAGGAGGATATTCTCCTTTGGTGACATAATTTAGTATATCTATGACCATGGTTCTTCTTCATGTCCTTCTTCTTGAATCACTTCATCGTCTTCTATAGCTTGGATGTATGCTGGTTTATGCCTTTTTTCTATGGTTAAAGGCATTTGCTCAATTTCCTTAGGAATCCTAACCATTGAGGCTAGTCTTGCCAAGGCATCGGCAAATTGGTTTTCCTCTCTAGGTAGATAAGTGTATTCTACCTTTTCCAGCTGATCGGTGAGAGTTTCCAAATATGTTTGGTAGGGAGCTAAGCTTTCACTCCTAACCTTCCATCTCTTTGAGATTTGATTAATGATTAATGAAGAATCTCCAAATATCCGGAGTTTCTTTACTCCTAAGGCTAGAGCAGTTTCGAGGCCTACCACGCATGCTTCATATTCGGCAACGTTGTTGGTGACGTCGAAATCTAACTTAATGGATATAGGAACATGTTCTTCTTTAGGTGATACTAGTAAGACTCCTACGCCACATCCCTTTTGGTTTGAGGCTCCGTCAAAATATAAAGTCCATGTATCGTCCTCTATCATCATTAAACTTTCATCTGGGAATTCATTTTCTTCCAAGGGTGTCGAATCTTCTATTGGGAAATCTGCTAGAAAATCCGAGACCACTGACCCTTTGATTGCCTTTTGAGGCATGAACCTTATATCAAATTGGGCCAAATTCACTATCCACCTTGAGATACGCCCGTTAAGTGTAGATCTTTCGAACAGGTATTTAAGGGGATCCATTCGTGAGACTACGTAGACGGTATGTACAAGCATGTAATGTCTTAACTTAGTTGTGGCCCACACCAATGCGAGGCACAACTTTTCCAATGGCGTATAGCGTGTCTTATACTCGAGCATTTTATTACTTAGGTAGTAAATAGCATTTTCTTTACTTTCTACCTCTTGTGCAAGCATGGCTCCCATTGTTTCCTTGGTGACGGTTAAGTATAACCTTAGGGGTATTCCAGGGAGTGCTGGAGTTAATATGGGAGGATTCGAGAGATAGGCTTTGATCTTTTCAAAGGCTTTTTGGCACTCATCGTCCCATATAATTGGTACATTCTTCTTAAGCTTCTTG
This sequence comes from Chenopodium album, assembly GCF_948465745.1. Lineage (NCBI taxonomy): Eukaryota > Viridiplantae > Streptophyta > Magnoliopsida > Caryophyllales > Amaranthaceae > Chenopodium > Chenopodium album. The sequence goes on along the minus strand of NC_137858.1, from coordinate 31,912,675 downwards.
AATATTGGTTCAAATATTGTGGTTAGCTTGGATATGAACCTACTTATGTATTGCAACCGGCCAATGAATCCTCGAATTTGCTTTTCGGTTTTGGGCGGGCATGGACATGATTGCTTTGATTTTGGTGGGGTCTATCTCTATTCCTCTAGATCTTATGACATATCCCAAGAGTTTTCCTGAGGTAACTCCGAAAGCACATTTGGAGGGGTTTAACCTCATGTTATATTTCCTTAGCCTCTCAAAGAACTTTTTTAAGGCTATTGGGTGTCCTGGGCGGTCTTTTGACTTTACGATCATGTCATCCACATAAACCTCCACTTCTTTATGCATCATGTCATGGAGTAGGGCAGTCGCTACTCGTTGGTAAGTAGCACCCGCGTTTTTCAACCCGAATGGCATTACCGTGTAGCAGTAAGTACCCCAAGGTGTTATGAACGTCGTCTTTTCCATGTCTTCTTCAGCCATGAGGATTTGATTGTATCCTGCGTACCCATCCATAAACGAGAGAAGCGCATGATTTGCTGTATTATCTACCAAAATATTGATGTGTGGTAAAGGGAAGTCGTCCTTTGGACTTGCCTTATTTAGATCTCGATAGTCGACACACATTCGAACTCTACCATCTTTTTTCGGAACCGGGACGACATTGGCGACCCATTCGGGGTATTTAGATACCCTGATAAAACCTGCAGTTATTTGTTTTTGCACTTCTTCTTTTATTTTAAGAGCTACGTCGGGTTTCATTCGACGTAACTTTTGTTTTACAGGTTTCATTCCTGGAATTAATGGTATTGTGTGTTCAGCTATCTCTCTATTAATGCCTGGCATATCTTCGTATGACCAAGCGAATACATCAATAAATTCTTTAAGTAGATTAATTAAATCAGTTCTTTCATCTTTACTTAGTGTTAGTCCGATTTTAACTTCTCTTTTAATGGTTGGATCTTTTGAGATATCAACCGTTTCTGTATCCTCAATTATTGGTGTCTTGTTTTCAAGTGTTTCCATTGCTTTAATTATTTCTTTGTCATTTTCATCATTAGTTAAGCAATGCTCATCATCTTTAGATAAGGAAAAACAAGAGGAATACGGGGAAGAAGACATATTATTCAATTCAGAAATCATTACATCAAATAAAGAAATTTCCGTTGGGACTTGATTGCTAACTATCCTAGGAGTAGAAATAGAAGGTGAGGGTGCTACAACTAAGGGTTTGGAAGACTCGATAGAGGAAGACTCTAATTCAGACTCTGACTCAGACGATTCTTCGAACATTGGCCCTTGTCCTGTAGTTACTGAAATCTTCCTTCCATTTGTAGTGGTTATCTTCACCGTTTTGCGCCATCCACGCTCTTGATCTTCTATTGGAGTGATAAATTTCGAGGGATCAAAGCTTTCACTTTGGAGGACCGTTTGAATGAGCGAAGAATCATCTTCCGCGTATCTTGGCTCATTCTTTTCTCTTCCAAAGAGGAGTCCCATGACATTAAAGTCAAAGCAAGGGGGTGCTTTCTCCTTATAAATTGGAGTTGGGATCTCGTCTAGGAAGTAACAATCCAAAAAGATCTCGAACCCAGGTTGTCTTATGCCATTTACCACGAAAGGTTCCGGAAATTCATGACAAGGATAATCCTCTCCTTCTCTTATAAATTGTCCATTTAAGGTGAGAGGATATTGATCCATGGGTATTTCCCTCTTTTGTGCACGAGCATTCCTCTGCGCTCTTGATTTTTCCTGGGCCCGCTTAAGGTCTTCGCGAGTTGGTTCAAAACCAAGTCCGAAAGTATCCAATTTAGGGAGGCCAGGTAATCCCATATGTTTAGCTATTCCTTTCTTCTTTCCTAGAGTCATTCCAGGAAAGTGTCCTTGTTTTCTTAGAATAGCATTAGTTGTCATATTTGAGTGGAGGTCGTAATGAAGAGGGGTCCTTTCATCTTCCTCTATTAAGGAGACCTCTTCGCTAAAGCCCCACAAATCTTCATCATTTTCATCATGCTCCACATTAATTAGTGGATTTTCCACTGTTTTGATCCTCATGGATGAAGCATCAATGGTGATTGGAATTCCTCCAACTATGGCTTTTACTTGTTGATGAAGAGATGAAGGGACGGCCTTTAGATCATGAAGCCAAGGGCGTCCCAATAGTAGGTTAAAAGATGCCTTGATATCCACTACTTGGAATGTGGTGGCATGTTCAATTGCACCCGCCGTTATATTCATGGTGATTGTTCCTAGTGCTTGACGACGTGAGTTATCATAAGCTCTTATCCCTTGAGTTGATGGGGATAAATCCTCATCTCTTATTCCTAACATTCTTGCGGTTCTAAGTGGGCAAACATTAATTGCTGAACCATTATCCACAAGAGTCATAGGAACGTTCATCCTTTTACATATCACTGTGAGGTTTAGAGCTTTATTGTGTTTGTCACCCTCCGGTGGTAGATCTTTATCCGAAAAGGTGACCAAGTTGATTGGACTTGGAAGATCACTCGTGAGGAAGTTAGCAAGTCCCTCAGGAGTAGTGTCCGAATATATGCCTACTTTAGCCAAGGCATCCATGACTGCAACTCTATGCTCTCGGGATGTGGCTAAGAGCTTCCATACGTTCATTTCAACCTTAGTCTTTTTAGTTGTTTGACAACATCGTTGTCTTCTATGATAGGCACAGGAATTTGCTGGATAGTAGGTATAGGTTGTGTTGAAATGGGAGGTTGTATTCTCCCGGACCTGGTGAGGACATCTATGGGCGAATCTTCCTCGTCCCAAATGTCACTTACTGGGTATATTGTTGATAGAGGAGTCTCTTCAATGTCTTTAAGGTAAACATCCTCATCATCACTGTCCCACACTCCATTGATTGTAGCATCTTGTGGGAGTTGAACCAGTTTCTTTTCATCAATCAAACGTTGAACCAAGTCTTTGAACTTGAAGCAGTGCTCTATTGTATGTCCCCCTGATTGATGGTATGAACAATAGTATTTATCCATCCTTTTTAGTGACTCAAATGGTCTCGGTTCGAGAGGTTGAGCTTTACCATTCTCGGAGAGCATTTTGAACATATTGGCGTACGACGTCCCAATTGGAGTATAACCTTTATTATTTTTCCTGGGAGTGTCAATCTCTTGGAGAGAAAAAGGTTTATTTTCCTTGGGTGGAGGTCTACTCTTGAGTAACTCGTTTTTCTCTCTTATGGCCTCATAAGTTTGGGATAACAACTTGTACATGTCTGACAATATTGATGTCAACGCATAAACCTCCTGCTTAGTTGCAGGTTCTTGGCCATGAGATTCGATAGTATCTTCGAAGATTTCTTCTTCAATGGTCTCGATAGGCTCTTGAGGCTAGATGGGTCCACTTGATTTTCTTCGTCAGAAATAGCCAAGGAATCCGACAGCGGTGCGGTGTTGATGCTTGGCTTCTTGCTTGCAGGGGGCAATGGGAGCTTTTTACTATCGATCAAGTCTTGAATGGCTTCCTTTAACCTCCAACAATTTTCCGTAGGATGGCCCCTGCCTTGGTGATATTTACAATGTGCATTTGGGTTCCAGCTAGCCGTTCTCCTTTCGACAGGTGGGTCCCCAAATGGTCCAATGGGAGTTATAAGACCTTTTGCATGTAAGCGGTCAAATGCGGTGTCATAACTCATACCAATAGGAGTATAGTTCTTCCTAAATGGTTTCTTTTGTCCTTGATTGTTATTCATTGCTAGGACTTCATTTAGATTAAAGGTGCTAACATTGTTTGAGTGGGTGGATTTGGATGAAGAAGGATTGTCGTTCTTCTTATTTTTCCAGCCACTATTTGAGTTATTATTAGCAGCTTTTTGTTTAGCGAGGTCATCTTCAATATTAATACCAATATCATAGACGACCTTAAAGGTATTTAGATTGCTTTGTTACCTAAGGTGTTTAAAATATTTTTCTTGGAGGTTCTTAATGAACATCCTGACAGATTCTTTTTCACTAGGTACTTCAACCATTTTTGCAGTAGTTTCCCTCCATTTATTAAAGAAGGAGGTGAAACCTTCATTTTCTTTTTTCTTTAGCATTTCTAGCTCTCTATGATCAGTTTCAATTTGTATATTGCATTTATACCTTTCAATGAAAGCACTTACAATAGACTCCCAACTAGAGGTCTTTTCTTTATCAAGTGAAAAGTACCACTGTTGACATACAGCTTCTAAAGATAATGAAAATACAGAGTAAAATGCTTTCCTATCTATCCCCTTAATGTTCATTATAGTTTCAAAAGCTCTTAAATGAAAATAAGGGTTATCCATAGCCTTAAATTTATGGATGTATTGGGATTGAACTTCTGTGGGAGAAGGTCCTTATCCACCGAGACCCCTTGTGAGCTAATCTCTTGGAATCTAAGGTCGTTGGACAGCTTGCCCAAGCTTTCCTGGATTAGGTCCATTTGTTTCTGTTTTGCAGGATCACTTATTTGCAGCGATAAGTTTTGTAACATCTTCTTGGCTAGCCATTGCCTTCTTAGCTTTCCTTTTCCTACCGATTGGTTTGTCAAAAAGTAAGACTTGAACAAAAGTGTTGTCCTTGATTAAACACCCTTCCTTTCTTGTCCACGCGCAGTAAGTTAAACCATATTTGTTTTAATACTCGACTCTAATTGACTTGACTTTATGGTTTAAAAATTAAAAAAAGAATAGGAAAAAATGGGGTATATATTTTAAGGGAAAATTTAATGAAGTTTTAAAAATTAGAGGGTTAATATCCGACTTACCCCCCTAAAAAAAATGACGGAAAACACGCATACAAGACTCTCTAGACATGGTCATAATGTGACAAGCATGTTATGTGTGTGCTTTATGTGTGTGTGAGTGACATGCTTTGACTCTTAGTGTATGACCATTGGACTTTAAGTGCCTAAACTCAATTAAAGACTTAAACGTGGTTTGAACCATCAATAAATTGATAAACTGATTAGTAGACTGTTAATTAGACTCGTCGTGATGACTCGAGCAAGAAAACTGGACTGTCGCTAAAACAACAGGACTGTCGCCACTGTTTAAAGCCTGTCGCCAGGCGACAGACACTAAACTGCAGCGCCACAGTCCAAATTTCTGTGCCATTGCTGGAACATTAATCTGGACTGTTTCCAGTAATTTTACTCTAAATGGACATGCCTAAAGTCGTACTAAGTCGAATTGATTAATTTATTAGCCTTTAATTAATTCAAAATTAATTAATTTAGACAAAGTCCTTTTAGTCATTAGTCAATTTATTTAGTCTTTAACACAAGTCAAACAAACGATTAACACATATATAATATGTACAAGCAAGGATACACAAGTAGTTCACATAGTCACAATACGATGAGTTTGCAACCTAACCATGGCTCTAGTTCTCTAAAGTTCAAGGATATGGGTTAAGTCAAAAAGGTCCATGGTTATGAATCCATATGCATTGCACACAAGCCTACCGTGAGGGTTGGAGAGAATGGACAGGATTCCGCGAGTTCGTGATGAAATCGAACTCGACTCCATGGTTTGGTGGATTCACAAACTTTGCACGTACCCAAATTTGAACTTTGCACATGATAGTGGGATATTCCATTGGGCAGGTGAAGCAGGAACCCCCAGAGGGTTATATCTATATGTAGAACACATATGGGTTCAGAAAAGTGAGAAAAGGACTCAATCAATAAGTAAAATCAAGCCAATAATGCTAGAAATGGTCAAAGCAAGAAGGCAGACCCCTGGCTCGGTATTGAAAGAACTTGGCGCCAGACTACAGGGACTGTCGCCGCAAAAAAGCCTCTGTCGCCAAGCGACAGAACTATCGCCAGGCGACAGAAACTTTTTACGGGCGACAAGCCCTATTTTCTAGACGCTAGTTCCTACATGCCTTGGCAAGTTTCTGTGTTCTTCGAATTTTCCAGATTTCGCATCATCTTTTCGATTCTAGTCATGAATGATATTTCTCAAATTTCCTACGTGTAAAATTCCTAGGTATTGACTCATGGGGCTCTCCCATGAGAACCTTTTAATGCATATGACAATAATGTTAATCAAATCACGCACATGAAATACTTAGAATTTTTCGAGTCTCATCCGCTCATTCTAAATAATTGCCAAAATAATTTTAGGAATATAAATAGAAATCCTCCCCAGTGGAGTCGCCAAAAACTGTAGGGAATATTTCAAGCATTATGATCCCAAACTTGAACCCCACTGTGATCATACACTAAAGTATGGTGGCGTTCCAAAGGGAAAGAAAAGAGAGCAAAAGAGTCGCCAACAAGTTTTAGGAACTTGTAAACCCAAAAGACAATCCAAAAGGACCATCAACTCCATAAGGTCTTGAACCAAACAGGGTCCGGGGATGAGGGTACGAATCCAATCTACAAAAGAAAGGACCCGCCCTATAAAATAGGCCTCTACTTCGTTCTGCTCGTATTCATGATACTAGAAAGCATAAAATAACACCCTAACATGATACTAGGAATCATAAAACAATAATAAGCATGCAATCTACATTGTGAAAGAAATAGGGAGTAAGCTAATCTACTTACTTGAAGCCTCGTACCTCTTTCTAATAACAAAATACACAAGTTAGTAAACATCAATGAAAATAAATAAAGAATAATTAAAGAATTAAATTGAAATCAACTTAAACAAAGTTTTGACTAGTTTTGGACCAAACCCTCCGAAATTATCAAACCTTGCACGTCTAGGGCGAAGGCAACTTCGAAATTGGCTAAGTGTTTCAAGATATTGTGAATGCGGAATATTGTGTTTAGGAAGGTTGGTTTAGAAAAGAGAGAGAGAAAGAATTAAGCTATATTGCTTAGAGGGAGAATAGAGAGAATTAAGGATGAGAGTTGATGATTCTGAAAAACAGAGATTCGGACCCTATTTATAATGAAAATAGTCCGGAAAACTATAGAATTTGATAAGGAATAAAACTACACGCTGTCGCAAGGAATCGACTCTGTCGCGAGGCGACAGGGTCTGTCGCGAGGCGACAGACTTGTCGTTTGGCGACAACCTGTATTAGCGCGTTTTCTTCACGCGGAATCCGATCTTTAATCAACTTGATCTACGGAATCCGTACAGAAGATAAAATACGTATTTTTTAAGATAAGAATAATAATAAAATAATGTTTTACTCCAAATAAAAGTCTATTTAAAAATAAATAATTATTAAATCTAATAATATTAGAATTAAAAAGAACCTTCTAGAAACTTCTAGAAAATTATAATTAATCCTAATAATTTTAGGAATAATAATTAACATTGGGCCCTCCTCTAGATCATTGGGCCGTATGTAAATAATTAACCGGGCCTAATTTAGTATTTTGGCCATAACTTCCTCAATATTCATCGGAATTGGGCTTATAATATATCGTTGGAAAGGTCTTTTCGAGCCCCATCCAACTACACTATTATTGGACCTTAATTATGGACCAAACTAAACTGGTTTGGCTATTTCCAAATAAATAGAGTTATTTTCAAAAACAGAGAGAAGGGAATTTTAATAAAACTAAACCGCAACACTTGACTTTCAACCACTTTCACCTCATTCGAATAATGGTTCGACGTGAAAGGCATTCATCACTGGGTTTGGTTTTGGGGAGTACACAAATGGGTGTCTACACGTGTTCTTTCTCTTTTAGATTGGATTCGTACCCTCATCCTCGAACACCAGTCTTGGTTCCAGAGCTATTGGAGTTGACGATCTCATGGATCGTTAAGGGGTGTAACCTTTACCTCGTAAACGGTTTACAAGTTCCTAAAACTTGTTGGCGACTCTTTTGCTCTTGTTTCCTTCCCTTTGGACGACCTTAATTATGACCACAGTGGGGTTCAAGTTTGGGGTAATGCTTGAAATATTCCCTACAGTTTTTTGGCGACTCCACTAGGGAGGATTTCTATTTTAATTCCTAAAATTTATTTTGGCAATGATTTAGAATGAGCGGATGAGACTTGAAAAGTTCTATGTATTTCATGTGCGTAATTTTGATTAACATTATTGTCATATGCATAAAAAAGCTCCTCATTGGATAGACCATCCGAAATAAGTAAAAAACATAGGATTTTTACATGTAGGAAATTTGAGAAATATCTTTTACAACTAGAATCGAAATAATACTGCGAAAACTGGAAAATTCTAAGAACATAGATACCTGTTGAGGCATGTAGGAACTAGCGTCTAGAAAGAAGAGCATGTTGACTGTAAAATGGTTCTGTCGCCTGGCGACGACTTCGTAGTCTGGCGACAGGGTTATTTTTTGGCGACAGTCTCTGTAGTCTGGCGCCGACTTCTTCCAATACCGAGCCAAAACTCTGCCTTCTTGTTTTGACTGGTTCTAGCACTGTTGCTCGATTCTACTTCCTGATAGAGTTTTTCTCTCTTTTCTGAAACCCATATGTGTTCTACATATGGCCATAACCCTTTGGGGGTTCATGCTCCATCTACCCAATTGAACGCTCCTGGCGACGATGGGTACATCCGAGTTTATGAACCCACCAAACCGTGGAAGCAAGTTTAACTTGCGGGGTCTCATCCATACGCGCCAACCCTTCCAAAGGTAAGGCTTCCGCACGATGCATCCGGACTCATAACCATGGTCCCTATTTTACTAACCCATATCCTTGAACTTTAGAGAACTAGAGCCAAGGTTAGGTTGTAAACTTATTGCATCATATTGTGACTACTTGACTACTCGTGCATTATTTGCTTGTGCATAGCTTATATGTGACTAAATTAAGCTAACCGTTTGGTTTGACTTGTGGTTATAAATAAGTCTTAATAAACTAACCAATGACTAAAGGACTTTGCTTAATTGATTAATTAATTAATTTGAACTTATAAATATGCCTTAAATCGAGTCATAATTCCTTTGAGTCAATCCGGATTTTTATTTCCGTATACTGCACAAGCATCAACTTGTTTTGGTAATAGCCAGAGTTCTAGGAAGAACTAAGAGTTTTACAACCTATGGATCTGTAGCCCTGAGTTTTATCTTTCATTACGCGTTGGTTTCGTCTCAATCAGAGTCGCAAATCGAAAGTTATGACTAAAATACCACAGCCTATCCAGTTTAGTGTATATACGTGAGGTCTTAACTTAGTCTTTGCTTGAGTCACATAGTCTAGCCACATGGTCATGACACAAGTCTTAACATGTCACCTAGACACCTACACTTACTACTCTTAGCACACACTTTGTGCATATGTCACCATGACCATGTCTTTGGTTCATGCATGAGTCGTTTTTCCGTCATTTGAGTTGAGGGCCCACTTCATTTCTATTCCCTTCCATGTTCTCTTCCCATCTATTGCATGTTGAATAGAGCTTGAGTCAAAATAATAATAAACTTACCCCTAACTTCCCTTTCCACAGTACTTGGTCAAGGAGAGAAGGGCGATTAATCAAGGAAACCACCTTTATTCAAGTACAACTTTTTGATAAACCGATTCGTCAAAAGAGAAAAGCTAAGAAGATAATAGCAAGTCAAGAGGAAGTCAACGAACTTAAGAAGGAAATGGCTAACATGACTGAGGTGTAGAAGGGTTTGACCCTTCAAATCAATGACCCTGTGAAACAACAAATGGAGCTCATGCAAGAAAGCTTGAACAAATTCTCTAATGATTATAGTTTCCAGGGCATTAGCTCACAAGGGGTCTCAGTGGACAATGAGCTTCTTCCGCAGAAGTTCAATGCCAATGACGACATCCCTAAGTTCAAGGAAACGGACAATCCTTATTTCCACTTAAGGGCCATTGAAACTGTAATGGACACTAAAGGGATTGATAGGAATATTTTTCACTCTTTGTTTTCACTATCTTTAGAAACCGTTTGTCAACATTGGTTCTTCTCCCTTGATAAGGAGAAGACCTCTACTTGGGATGGAATAAAAAATGCTTTCATTGATAGATATAAGTATAATATTAAAATTGAAACCGACTATAGATAACTTGAGATGCTAAAGCAAAAAGAAAACGAAGGGTTCACTTATTTCTTCAACAAGTGGAAGGAAACTTCCGCCAATAAGATAGAAGTCCCTACTGAAAAAGAATCTGTGAGGATGTTCATTAAGAATGTACAAGAAAAGTATTCGAAGCACTTAAAATATCAACACAGCTTGAATACTTTCAAGGCTGTCTATGACATAGGTATTAAGATTGAAGATGACCTAGCAAAGCAAAAAGCTACTAACAATAGTAACCATAGTGGCTGGAAAGGAAAGAAGACGCCCACTCTAGTAACAATGTTAGTACCTTTGATCTCAATGAAGTCTTAGCCGTGGATTACCAAGGATCTAAGAAGCAATTAAGGAAAGATTTCACTCCTATTGGGATGAGCTATGATGATGCCTTCGATTGACTCCATACTAAGGGACTCATTACTCCAATTGGATCTATTCAAGATCCCGTACCTGAAAAGAGATTGCCTAGTTGGAATCCAGATGCACATTGCAAGTACCATCAAGGTAGGGGTCATAATACTGAGAGCTGTTGGAAGCTAAAGGAAGATATCCAATATTTGATCGAAAAAAACAAGCTTCCTATACCTCCAGTTAGCAAGAAGACCGAGTGATGATAAGGCACAAGACAAGAGGCGAGCTTCAACGACAAGATTTCGTGACCTTTTTTTTCTATTTTTTGTATTCCTTCCCCAATAAGTCTAGCATAGGCACCCTTTTTCTTCCTTAGATTTATTCAATAGGTTTTTTTCTTTTTTCCTTTTAATAAAATGAGCATTTCTTTTCTTGCATATATGATCATTACATTGAAAATTGGAAAAAAAAAATATATCATTGTCAGACTAAGCACAAGGTGTACCCATGATTAGAGGCACATCTTGTAGCCATATCATATTATCTTCACCCTTTCAAATATGCAATCCTTTCTTCATACACCACTTTGAGCCTCGTCTAACAATAGACCTCTCTTTCACCCTTTCAAATATGCAATCCTTTCTTCATACACCACTTTGAGCCTCGTCTAATGATAAACCTTTCTTTCTTCAACCCACATCTACCTAACCTTGGGATGGGATGATGTGTAACTTATGCAAATTTCAAAGAACAAAAGCTTGAGTGAATCAAAAGATTAAAATAGCAAAAACAATAAAAGTGTACAAAAGGGCAAGTGTTCTAATGTCTTTGATATGAAAATGGCTTCGATATGAACACGTCTTATTTTGCGTCTCTTATCGAGTGCTCGGTACTGTAGGGAATATTTCAAGCATTACGATAACCCCAAACTTGAACCCCACTGTGATCATACACTAAAGTACGGTGGCGTTCCAAAGGGAAAGAAAAAGAGCAAAAAGAGTCGCCAACAAGTTTTAGGAACTTGTAAACCCAAAAGACAATCCAAAAGGACCATCAACTCCATAAGGTCTTGAACCAAACAGGGTCCGGGAATGAGGGTACGAATCCAATCTACAAAAGAAAGGACCCGCCCTATAAAATAGGTCTCTACTTTGTTCTGCTCATATTCATGTGCGCTTTTCGAATAACATACAAACATTATATTGAACCTAACCTGTTTATCTATGTTGGTTGAATATTAATGCACAAATAAAACTATTATTGGCGATCACTTGACTTAAAATCATATTAGCCTAAACCAAATTAATAAATATCTTATTAAGCGTGATTTCAAGTACAAATTCCCTTTAACAATCATAAAAGGTGTAATCAAGCAATAACAATAAAATAAAACAAGCAACATAATAATAAGCAATAAATAATAATAACGATGATAATAGCATGATAAGGCATAATAAAGCTAAAATATAATAGCAAGATCCTAGGCATGATACTAATAAGATTAATAACAAATCCTAGCATGTCACTAAACAATAAAGATCAAAGCTTTAAACCTAACATGGTACTAACATGATATTATGATATTAGAAAAGAGCAAAGGCATCCTAAACATGATACTAGAAAGCATAAAATAACATCCTAACATGATACTAGGAATTAAATATTAATAAACATGCTTTCTACATTGAAAGAAATAGGGAGTAAGCTAATCTACTTACTTTGAAGCCTCGTACCTCTTTCTTGCACGTCTAGGGCGAAGGCAACTTCGAACTTGGCTAAGAGACTCTAAGCCTTGTGAATGTGGAATATTGTATTAAAAAAAAGCTAGTTTAGAAAGAGAGGGAGAAAGAAAGCATATATTGCTTAGAGAGAGAATAGAGAGAATTAAGGAAGAATTGATGAAAGTTGATGAGAGATGATGAGAATTGATGATTCTGAAAACAGAGATTCGGACCCTATTTATAATGAAAATAGTCCAGAAAAACATAGAATTTGATAAGGAATAAAACTACACACTGTCGCCAGGAATCGACTCTGTCGCGACGCGACAAGGTCTGTCGCGAGGCGACAGGGTCTGTCGCGTGGCGACAGACTTGTCGTTTGGCGAAAACCTGTATTAGCGCGTTTTCTTCACGCGGAATCCGATCTTTAATCAACTTGATCTACGGAAGCCGTACAGAAGATAAAATACGTATTTTTAAGATAATAAAATATTTTACTCCAAATAAAAGTCTATTTTAAAATAATTAATTATTAAGTCTAATAATATTAGAATTAAAAAGAATCTTCTAGAAACTTCTAGGAAATTATAATTAATCCTAATAGTTTTAGGAATAACAATTAACATTGGGCCCTCCTCTAGATCATTGGGCCGTATTTAAATAATTAACCGGGCCCAGTTTAGTATATTGGCCATAACTTCCTCAATATTCATCGGAATTGGGCTTATAATATATCGTTGGAAAGGTCTTTTCGAGCCCCATCCAACTACACTATTATTGGACCTTAATTATGGACCAAACTAAACTGGTTTGGCTATTTTCAAATAAATAGAGTTATTTTCAAAAACAGAGAGAAGAGAATTTTAATAAAACTAAACCGCAACACTTGACTTTCAACCACTTTCACCTCATTCGATAATGGTTCGACGCTAAAGGTATTCATCACTGGGTTTGGTTTTGGGGAAACACAAATGGGTGTCTACAGGTATCGTGCCTGAGAAACTTGAATGCCAAGTGAGTGATAGACCGCATGATCGGGATTGCCCACACTTATCAAATTTATTTCAAAATAAAAAATGCAAAAGCAAAATAAAGAGAGCAAAATATAAAACAAAAAGAAAGAGAGTTCAAGAGCAAGAAAACCTCAATCATACAAATATATAGATTCAAAAGCAAGGTTGCACACCTTGGGGGCTTATCTAGGGTCTTGAGCCTTTATCCCTTTCTTCTCTAACCTTTAGCCTAACCACGTTACAACCCTTAAAAAGACCTTTTTGAGGTATACACACACTTCTGCGAGGTTCGACTAGAGCTACGTTCGGCCTGCTGATTCCTAACAGATATGTAGGCAACATCACATTGAGGTGCGGCCGTAATAAAAATGCATTCATATTCACATTCACACACTCACACCATGATCATATCAAGCTAGGGATCTCCAATGCTCATCCATATTCACTTAGAGCTAGACTTGGGGGCTTGATCCCTACATCATTAGCCTACCTAGCTTAAGAGTCACCATTATTTGACTCTTTTCAAAATATTTCTCCACACACTAAGCCTTTGCAGCTTAGCCTTAGTGACACTTTCACACACAGCACAGATACATGAACAAATAGTACTTCCCTTAGGAACCTTTTGTCATGAAATCTTAACATAACTTTGAAGCATCCCTTGATATAACAAAATCACTCAACACTCGTCATTATAATTATCATTGCATCACAAAGTATGAAGTGCTTAGCCTCCGTGCCTAAGTTATCTAAATACTTTCATCATCGAGTCAACTAGGATAGTCTCGGATGTTATAATCCTTGCGCCTTGAGAGGTAGTATCAAACGCATATACTTGATTGAGCTCATTCAACACTCACTTCGATCCTTTTTCACGTCTTTCTTTTTTCGGGAGAAAGTCGGTACCCTCCACAAAATAATGACGGAAATTTTTGGTTTTTTTGCATTTTTCGAGTCGCACGAGTCATGTACGTTGAGTCATGTCGTGTCATATCACCTTGAATTGAGTCTAACACATGTGTCAAGCACTTTGAGTCGAGTCATGACAAGTCATATGTGAGTAACACTAAACCTTAGGTCAACCCTAAGATAATTAAAAAGATAAGCAAAGTCCTATAGTTCAAAATATAAATGCAGGTATACTAGGATGAGTAAGCTTTACAAAAGATTTGAAGCAAAAGGACACAGCTTAGCAAATCAACTACAGTCAGCCCAATTGCAGTTGGATTGACGATCGGCCAGACGATAATCAAGCAATAATCAGTCATAATCAACTTAAACTCAGTAAAATCTTAAAGGATAAGATTTACCACAAGGCATAGGAAGTTATCACTTCTAAAGAGAAAACGAGCAAGAACATTCCCGGATTTTGAGCAAAAATTACATAGATCAGTAAATTAGAGATGAAGAACTTTAATTTACAAAAGATTTGAACGGATTTTGGTTGAAAAGAGTCGACCAAGTTAAAGGTTCCGAGCGAAACCGAGCAATGAACAACAGAAGCAGCAGAAATGGAAGAAAAATCTAGCGCCAAACGAAGGGTTGTCGCCTGGCGATAGAGTAATATTGCGGCGACAGATGGTTCTGGTGCATGACGATGCAGCGACAAGATACATGGCCCCATATTAAATTATGCGGATCTCATAAAGTAATTTCGGGTTCCTTGGTACGCCTGTTAGCCCATATAAGAAAATTGACATGATTAAGTAGTCGGCTTGATTACAATCGCAATACGTGATCGACCTGACAAAAAATCGTCTCACTTAGCTTAAAGTGCTTAAGCATTGGCTGATCGCAAGCACCAAAATAACGGTTCACAAAGAATTCCTAGGATAAAAGACTTCCTCAAATCAATTTGAAGGCTTTAAGAATCTTAGATATGATTCTTCAGAAGAATTTTCCAAAGATGGAAAGGTCGATTAATCCTAAGGAGTAAGGACAAGAATATTTGAAGATTCAAGATGACGAAGCTTTCAACAGGGGGCTTTAAGATTAAAAAGAGTCTCTCGCTTGGATTTGAGAAGGACAGTTTGAGATGAAGCGACCTTCAATAAGCTTTCACTATGATTGGGGAGGTTATTATTTGATTTGAGAAAAGAACGATTCAAGATGAAGCGGTCTTTGATAGCTTTCGCTATGATTGAGGAAGTTATCACTTGATTTGAGAAGATGACACGAGATGGGCGGTCTTCGACGACGTTCGCTAAGATTGTGGAGGTTGTCACCAAGATTTGAGAAGATGGCACGAGATGGGCGATCTTCGACGACGTTCGCTAAGATTGTGGAGGTTGTCACCAAGATTTGAGAAGATAGCACAAGATGGGCGGTCTTCGACGGCATTCACAAAGATTGTGGAGTTTGTCATCCAGATTTGAGAAGATAGCACGACATGGGCGGTCTTCGACGACATTCGCTATGATTGGGAAGGTTGTCACCATGATTTAAGAAAAAGCTCGAGATGTAGCAGCGATGATAGACGGCGTTCCCTAGCTTGTGGAGAGTTGTCAAAAACAACTTAGGATGGCTTCAAGCTAAGAGAAGTTATCTTCGATCATGCTCTCTAGCTTGCGGAAGATGTTACTAGGTATTTTTAGGGAATATGATGGACTTCGGTCTAGTTTAATTAATCCTATTAATGGTACAAATTAAATGGGTCTTGTTTGTGTTTGGTAAAATATGTGCTAACTTGTGATGTGAAGATCGTTCTGAACTGGTCTTAAATATTCTCTATAATGCCTCTAATGGTGAAATATAAAAATTAAAAAGAGACGCGAAAATTCATGCGTGTGAATCCATCAAGTAAAATTCTTTGGTTTTTTAAAATGGAAGTTTTTTTTTTTTCACATGTTAGTTTTTTAGATGGTAGTTTTTATAAAATGATGGTATTATGTTAGTGTTTTATTTTTTATTTTTTTGAAACAATGTTAGTGCTTTTTAAGATGGGAGTAGTTTTTTTTAAAAGGATGGTATTTTTTAAAAAAATAAGAGGGGTATTTTGGGAAAATGAAAATTTATCACCCAAAACCCCCTTTCATTTTTTCTTTTTTTTTTTTTTTTTTTTTGAAAGAAATCGATAGAGCATATTATTAAGAAAAGTCTAATCCCACTAAAGTCATAACACTTTGGGGGAAAGAGTCAAGTCGTACATACTCCGAGTGATCACCCGTATCCCACCTAGCAACTAGATGGGCGACGGTGTTACAAGAACGATTAACATGAGTAATTATACAACTATCAAACCAAGCTCTATCAATTCTAATATTATCATAAATAACAAATAAAGGAGTAAGACCCCTGCTATTTGTATTCACCTGCTTGACCACATTTACCGCATCACATTCGATCCAAATGGACCTATACCCCAACCTTCTTGCCAATCGTAGCGCATACAACATAGCCATCGCTTCAACATACTCAGGTTGCGAGCCATACACCCTCTTCGTAGCAGCACATACAAGGTTCCCATTAGCGTCTCTACCCACCACTCCAAGCCCAGCAGACCCCGACGATGGAACATGCGCATCCGTGTTAAGCTTAACACATCCAGGAGATGGAGGGAGCCACCTGTCACGACTAGTAATACTAGTTTCTCCTATAGCCCTTGCAATAACCTTATGAGCATAAGAGTTATAATCCTGCACAAATTTGCAAAAACCCGCAGCAAGCAGCACGAAGTTGGGTATTTCACTATAAAAAAATTAGCGAATTTCGACATCTCCATGCAGCCCACATTAGCACAGCCATATAACAAAGAACTTCAGGTGTGTACTTATGCATCAACCACTCCCATCGAGCCATAAAAGAATCAGTTGGAGCACCCAACAGATTAGCCTTTAAATCACTATGCTCCCAGATTTCTTTCGCAGCCTCACACTCAAAGAGGGTGTGTATGATAGACTCCTCCATTGCCCCACAAATTTGACACGAGCTATCTTCCACAATATGGCGATAACGGAGCCTAGCTTTGACGGCCAGGCCAGATTGCCCTTCACCGCACTCCATATAAAGTGCTGAAGTTTTGGAGGACCACGAAGCTTCCAAACTGAGTTCCACACGTCCTCATTCACATTTTCAGTAAGCCCTTCAACGCTGCCCATTTTTGCCAACCAATAACCTGATCGAACTGCATAAATTCCAGTTTTCGTCCCACCCCAATATCTCCTATCAGCGCATAGATTCATTGGTAGAGGTGTAGCAAGTATGGCAGCGCACCACTCCATCCCAACCACGCTGACTACCTTCTCAGCATCCCAACAACACCTATCATCATCCATCAACTCACATACCTTCATACCTCCAATCCCATCAGCACGAAGAGGAATTTTGCACGGCTTACCATCTACAAGCAACCACGAGTCAGCTCAAATGTCAATCGATGATCCATTTCCCACTCTCCAAATCAAGCCATCACGCAACAAACCCTTAGCACCCCACATGCTACGCCATGAGAAACTAGGATCAAACCCCCTATTTGCTTCAATAATCGAAGAATTTTTAAAATACTTTGCCTTCAAAATTTTATGGAGCAATGTTGACTCAGTCGTATACAATCGCCATAGTTGCTTTGCTAGAAGGGCTTGGTTAAAACACTTCAAATCTCTAAAATTCATGCCCCCCTTCGCCTTTGGTAAACATAGCTTATCCCAATTCTGCCAATGAAATTTCTTTACATTTTCTCTCGATCCCCACCAGAATTTGCATAAAAGGGCGTGAATTTCTTCAATTAACCCATCCGACACCTTAAAAATAGTCATCATGTATGTTGGAATAGCTTGAGCCAAAGCCTTAATGAGAAATTCCTTTCTCGGTCTCGACATCAACCTCTCTTTCCATCCATTCACTTTCTTCCAAATCCTCTCTTTCAAGCAGGCAAATATAGCTTTCTTGGATTTCCCAATTATTGTTGGTAAACCCAAATATTTCTCATGTCTCTCTACCTCTCTAACACCAAACGTCTTAATGATCAAGTTCCTCCTTACTACCGAAACATATTTGCTAAAAGCCACTTCTGTCTTATCTAGATTGACTTTCTGACCAGACGCTCTTTCATAAATACTGATAATATCAGCAACCTTCGAGCATTCTTGCAGAGTAGCTTTAGAAAATAAAATACTATCATCGGCAAAAAATAAATGAGAGACCTTTTACCCCATGAATTGTTTTCTCCCTAGCCTCCTTAGAAATCAAACCTGAAACAGCATCGGCACATAGCAAAAAAAGATAAGGAGAAATGGGGTCACCCTGTCCGAGTCCTCTTAAAGGATTAACCTTCCCGGATATGTCACCATTCACCTTGAAGGAAAAAGAGACACTAGAAATACATTTCATGAATCATGACCCGATCAATCCAAGTTGCACCAAACTCCATTTTTGCCATAACTTTTTCCAGAATAAACCCATTCGACCCTATCATATGCTTTACTCATGTCCAATTCCAGAGCCACCGAACCATGTCTTCCCTCCCCTCTTCTTTTCATAAAATGGAAGATCTCAAAAGCTATTAGTGCATTATCAGTTATCAAACGTCCCGAAACAAAAGCACTCTGATTAACCGTAATAATATCATTCAACCAAGGTTTCAGTTTATTAGCCAAGGTCTTAGAAATTATTTATAAATCACTTTGCAACAGCTAATCGGTCTATACTCTATCAAAAATTTTGGATCGTTGCATTTAGGAATGAGAACAATGCAAGTCCGATTAATTTCAGAAATATCAACAGAACCACGCCACCAATTTTTTACCAGAGTAATAATATCAGAGCCAACAATACGCCATAATTTTTGAAAAAATAAAGCATGCATACCATCAGTGCCCAGTGCTTTATTCGGGTGCATTTGAAATAGCGCATCCTTGATCTCATTTGCACTCGGCTCCATCTCAAGAGCGGCATTCATCTTCTCAGTCACCACATTATCCACGCCCTCAAGGGCCTCCTCAAAAGTCGACAACTAACTTGATGAAAACAGCTGCGCAAAGTACTCCGCCACCATCTCCTTCACACGCTTCTCATCAGTAATCCAATTGCCCTCATGATCAGTTAGCCCCTCGATCCTATTCTTCTTGCGCCTTTCAGTAGCTTTACGATGGAAATAGGCTGTGTTCTTATCTCCATCGCGCAGCTCATTGGCTCGAGCACGCGCATACCAATAACTTTCTTCAAGCCTTCGCAGCTCACCAATTTCACCCGAAATTCTTTCGCAATTTGCCAACATTGTAGCGTCCACATGGCTTGCTTGTTCAGCTCTTAAATCCTCTTCCAATCTTTTCAGTTTTTTCTTGGTGTCACCAAAAGCCTTCGATGCCCATTTTTTCAAGTCACTAGCACAATGAGCAATTCTCATGTGGGGGGCAAATCCCTCGCTGTTCTTCCAAGAATTCGACACCACCTCATTGCAATCCTCTCTTGCAAGCCACATACTTTTAAACCGAAACAATTTACCCTTCCTCCCCCTTTCATAATAATTAATATTATCAAGCAGAATATGAGAGTGATCCGACTCCTCCCTCACCAAATGTTGAACAGCATAATTCAGAAATAAATCACACCAAGCCCCATCTCCAAGAATCTATCGAGTCTTTCTCTAACAACAGTATCCACCGTCCTTCCCCTTTGCCACGTAAAAATACTACCCTTGTACCCCAAATCCTTCAAACCACAATCATCGATAGCCCTCCGGAAAGCATCCATTAACGACTCACGTCTAGCCACACCTCCCTCCTTTTCTCTCTTACTAACAATTTCATTGAAATCGCCAAACATGATGCAAGGTAGAGTACAACTATTCTTGAGGTTCCTCATCATATCCCATGTTTTATATTTATTTTCAATTTCCGTCCATCCATAAACACCAATCGTTCTCCACCATGGAACCCCATCCGAGTTACAAATGTCTACAGCAAAATGATGAGGTGAGTAAGACACCACATTTATTGATATATTTCTCCACCAAAAACCCATACCCCCCGACCTTCCATTGCTACTAATACAGATGCCACTATTAAAACCACACCTTCTCTTTATTTTTTCCAATCTACTATCATCAATCATAGTTTCCATTAAAAACACTACATCCGGCCTCTCTCTCCAACACAAGTCTCGGAGAGTCCTCTCCGCCCAAGGGTTGCCAATTCCTTGGGCGTTCCAACTTAGAATTTTCATTTCCCTTCGAGGGAGTGGTCAACACCACCTCCCTCTACTTGGATGTGTCTGTCCCCATAAATAGAACCATCTACTAATTTCTTCTTCTTGTCAGTATGCCCCTCCACCATCTCACCCATATAGCCTCTTTTATTATTTTTTGATCCCTCCCCACTCCAACTGCTAGCACCCATACTACCAACAACACCACTATAACCCCCTCCATTCTTTCCACTCTTTTCTAAGTCCTCGAATTTTTCTTTTTATCCCCCTCCCCCCTAACTTGCTTTTCCCCAACAATACCACCCTCTACCCTAGAAACAAAGTCAATAGAGTTCCCTTCCTTAATCCACCTCCCTATAACAGCATTCGGTTCTTCCAGATCCAGCCCCAACCTCATATTATCACCAAGCTCCTCGTTCGCAGGAGTACCCACAGTCTGCAGCCCCCCCTCATTCAATATAGGATCAGCAGGAACACTATCATTTCCCCCAATATCATTCACACCAGCCATAGCCTTAGCAACACTCTGAGGTCTGAGCACATTTCTCTTACTACGTTCATCAAACACAAGAGCAAGCGCCACTTCTCTAGCTTTCGGCTGCACCACCTCCTCATCCAACCTTTCCTTCATAAATTGTAGCTTCCTAGCTGCACCAACTGGTCCCAACTTTATTGTTTTTGGCCTAACATTATTAGAACACTAGCCAGTTCGCGCACCCTCAAAATTTTCACACCAGGCCCTTTCTTTCTCACGAACAGCATAGGACTTCTGTTGTGGTTTCATTGGTGAAGCTCGCATCCACGCACCATATTGATAGACAATCTCACCACGACCCCCTCTTCCCGCTTCCCTCACCTCACAATCTTTGTCAATATGATCAAGTTTACCACAAGAAAAGCAAAAATCCCCCAATCACTCATATTTAATATCAATCCACTTCGGCTTCGAACTACCTACCGAAATAAACAATCCCCTTCTTAATGGCTTCTTCATATTAAGAAGCACTTTAATTCTCATAAATTCCCCCCCAGCCTAAGGGATTAGAGTCATCAAACTCAATAAAGCCACCAAGTGATTCACCAATGTCATACATAACAGACATGTTTCTTTTATTAAAAGGCACATCAAATAGTCGAATCCACATTGGAGAATAATCAAAACACACCTCAGAAGGTTGCTCACCTCCTTGGATTTCCTTCAATAATACTCCCTCCGTTTTTTTTATATGCATCACTTGGTGATGCACGGAGTTTTATGAGGATAATATAATATTGTGAGTGGATAAATAATTTATTATAGTATAAGTAAGATGGGGACCATGAAAGAGAAAGAATGTGAGGGAGAGTAGATATTTTTATTATATATAAGTGGGGACCATAGAGGAGAGAAAAATGATAAAATAATTTAAGTGGGGTTTAAAGTAAGAGAGAGAATTGATAAAATATAGTATACAGTTTTCAAATAAGGAAGTGATGCATTTAAAAAAA
The DNA here is from genome assembly GCF_948465745.1 of Chenopodium album. Lineage (NCBI taxonomy): Eukaryota > Viridiplantae > Streptophyta > Magnoliopsida > Caryophyllales > Amaranthaceae > Chenopodium > Chenopodium album. The sequence continues at coordinate 31,891,008 of NC_137858.1, read as the reverse complement.
ACACCCATAAAAGGGAAGTGATGCATATAAAAAAAACGGAGAGAGTAGCAGTTTACCATCAAAAAACCATGGACTTCCTTCAATTATTCGCTTCCTATCCTCCTCTTTGAAAAACTGGAACACAAAGATGTTTGTACCCACTAAATTGATAACAATGTTATCTTGGAGACGCCATACAAAATTTAACGTGCGTTTCATGGCCTCAGCACTAAAAGTCTTCCCAGTCAAGAGTTTCCCCACTAGCGCAGGGTTCAGTTGTTCATTCAATCCAACACCATCATCAGAATCATTCGATCCTCTAATTATTGCACTCTCTTCCTTAATGAGAGAAAATTTCTCCCACTCTTTGACTAAATCATCATCCATCACACATACACAAACAGATAAAAGGCAAACTCACAAGGAAATTAACTCAGAAACAAGGAAAAACGAGCAAAAATTGGCACAGATACAAAGGAAAACGGAGGAAAAAACGACAAACCCTAGCACGAGGGACTTAAAACCATGATAAACTTCACATATTCACTAATACCTTACTAAATGATTATATTAACTTATTTCCTCCTTTCACTTTATAAATATGATATAGGATATATTAGATTTTATTTATTTAATTACTATGTGCTTATTTTATATTATTAATTTTGGGCCCGGGCGATGCCCCAGATTATTACATGGAACTGATCATATATATATATATATATATATATATATATATATATATATATATATATATATATATATATATGTTGTAGTTTATGATTCAATTTTCTTGTAATTAAATTTGTTGTTCATATTGTCATTTCCTACATATTAATATTTTGTATTCAAAAGATTACATCAAAAATCACATACCTTGGTGGTAAGACACTTAGTTCTTGAATTAGAGGTTGTGAATTCAATCTTGTGGTGAACATTTTTTTTATTATTATTATTATAAGTACATGACATGTAATGAAAACAAATGGAAGGGAGAGCCACATGGCATTATGAGTAGTTACATGGGTGACGTGGCGTAGTGAGGGGAGTTTATGTGACACGTGGATGTTATTAGAAACGCCTTTTAATATATTAGTATAGATAATCAAAGGAGGAAATAGACAATTTCATCTTTTCATGTGGACAATTGGACACCATTACCTAACATTGCTCTTATATAATCGAGATAAACTATTAATAGATGATTATAAAAAATAAGACGTATTATAAGATTACAAACCCTAAGTTATCAAAACTTGAGAACATCAATAACGATCTTCATTTTCTTTTCACTTTTTTAATGACAATGCACAAGTTTGAAAACTAGAATCGATATTTTTTGATATTGAATTTGAAGAAGATGATAAATATATAATTTTTTTTTAATATTTGATAAATTGTAACAAATTTATATAAGTAGTCATAAATTGTCAAGTAATCTCTATTTAAGAATTGGGTCTTTTTCTCTCCATCTAAAACCCGAAAGGGCATCATTCGTCCTTTTTCCTTCCTCCGACTTGAGGATTTTCGTGTTTATTTATAAAACTGTATTTTTTTTTCCAGAAAATCGAATTCCAGAACTCACTGTTTTTAGGTAAATCAATTCAATGGTTGTCTTTTATTCTTTCAAATTCCAGATTTAGTTCCTCGTTTTTACTCAAATTTATATTTTTCAGATTTAGGTTTCAGTTAATTTTAGTATGCAAGGATCGCAAAAATCAAAAAGGGTTTCTTGGGCTTCTGATGGGAATCTTTGTCAGGTATTTAACATTAATCGAAATTTATTCTATGCCCAGATGAAAATTTCAAAATTTTCCCATCAAATCTGTGAAATTGATTATTTTGGACACCCAAAAAACTAATTCAATTGAACAGAAATAAAATAGCTCTTTTAATTCATTTGAAGTAAAGTGAAATTTCTGGGTAATTGGGAATCTTTTGAGTTAAAGGAGTATGTGTAAATGGGGATTAACTCAAAGTCTCAAAGAAACAAAGAAATATATGAAATACATTTCTGGGTTTAATTTATCCTTAACTATTCTGAAAGTAATACTCAATCTTTGAATTATCTTGCGAATTAATTAATGATTTGAAAATAAGAAAGATACAATCTTTGATTTATCTGTTGTATAGATGGATTATGCTGTGTTAGTGAACCTTTTCACTGAATTAAAACTGAATTAAAGACTATCTTGGACTCCAATGGTTTATGAGAAGTTACATTTACTTTGCTAAGTTTGCTAAAATGGCTTACGCAAAGTTTGAGTTTGTTAATAGAAGTTGAATTTGGTTACAAATGTTGATACATATGCATGTAAATTTCGTATAAGTGGTTTTATATGTTGCATGGGATTGCTAGATAATGTGGCATTGCATGTTTTCCAGACCTGAATAGTTCTTTTTGTTGAGTCCTGTTGATTGTAATTTTGATTTTCCTGTAGCTTGTGTTTATGCTGATGTTTGACTGTTGATAGACTACCTATATAATGTGTATTAGAGAAGATTTCAGAGTATGCAAGATTGCCTTTTGCAGAATATATGAGGCTTTTCAGTTTATGACAAAATTTGCATTGGCTAAATATTGTCATAAACTGATTCATGATGGATTTTCGAAATTCATTGGTGCTGATGTAGGTAAAAAAAAAAGGAAGGAAAAAAAAGCTTGTACCCGAAGTTAGTGACTTGTGTAATTATTTCGACGTTTGATTTTTGTCATCATGTACTAGTTGATTTCTCTTTTGGGCAGGGTGTAACGCTTTGCTATCCGAATTCATACCCTGATTGTTGGCAATGCCTAATAATGAGAATAAATTGTTTTGTTGTGTTTTATTGGGTTTGCTTTTTGTATTTTGTTTCAGTTTTTTAGTTGTCACTTCCAATTTTATCTGTAAATTTTTAGTGTTAAGGTGATTATTTTTACGTTCCTAGCTATAGTATGATAGATGATTGCTTGAATCTAGTCGTATCTCTAATGGGCTTTGTTGTGTAGGCTCAAGATATAGGGTGATGAAAATTATGTTTCAATTAGCCTTTCTTATACTGAGCATCCTCTGTGTGATTGCTTAGTGTAACCGTGCAAGGAGAAGAGCTAAAGTCATATTCTCTGAATATTGCAGGCCATGCTTTTAGGCCTTTATTATGCCATAGTTATGCTAATTTTTAGGTTCTATAAGTGATGGTGCTGGTCACAGTAAATCAGTATTTCTAAAATACTTGCCTGCATATCATAGTGCATATATTTCATACTCAGATGTAACCTTGTAACGCACGGCTTATGTTCCTGAGTTTACATGAATATTTGTTGAAACTTCACCAAAAAGTAATGCTGCCTGTAGATATCTTACATATCTAATTTCTGCTTTATATGCTCTTTTCTTGTCACCTATCAAAGATATGGTTGCTATAGGATTTTATGATGGTTTGAGAAAAATTGAGATGTACTTATATTGGAGAATATTTTCATTTTAACTATTTCCTTACGTTTGTTAGATACATCTTCAGAGTATGATTCTATTCCTTTACAACAGAGGATGAACAAGCTTGATGCCTCTTGATCTTCTTATATTTTAATTTTTTGGTGATTAGTTTTGATGGGCATTTAATATTTAAAGCCAATAAAGGTAATAGGAGCATAAGTAATGAAAGTGAAAGTTATGGTTGTTTTAAGAGTTATTTTGGTTTCACAAATGTGTTGATAGCAGTATGTAACTACACCTTTGGGAATAAAATAATTTATCTGTTTACTTGTAGCACTTTTTATTTCATGTTTGCCAATGCATTATTTCATTTACTAATATCTTTAAATATCAATTGAGTAATAATTATAAGATTTGAAATTATGAAATTATAAGTAGAGGCAAATCTTACAAGATCCCACATAACTACCTTTTTCATTAAATATAAACCATCAAAGCTAAGTAGTTGCAAGTAAAAAGAAATGAAGGAAGTGTATATAAAGGGTTGTTTTAAACTAAAATATGAACATCAGCTACACTTCCTCGAGATATTCCTTCATCTGCCTTCTTAGGGCCTGCTCACTTCAGCTTAATTTCAATTCTGTTTAGTTCAGCTTCAATCAGTTCAATTCAGCTCAGCTTAGTTCAGTAAATGTGAACAACCCTTAATTTTTTCCTATTTACACATGTATTGATTGCATTTTTTCCCTTTCTATTGATGTAATTATGTTATAATTATAACATTTTCCCATCAATTATGTTATGCAAATGTTATGCAAATCAATTTATCCTGCAAAACTTATTGAATTGAATCAATCCATAATTATAAATAAATTGGATGGATACAAATGTGTATGTAAATTTCAGTGCCACCTCCTTTGTTGTAGTTCTTCTTTTAATCTCGAGATATGGCCCCTTCCCTATTCTATTTCTTCCTCTAATTTGCATCTGCTATTTTTTTTTTTCTTTCTTGCAATTGCTTCACTTTCATTCTTGTTAGGTTTTTATATGTTCTTACCCTTGGGCTTAACTTTTTTTTTGAATTCCTAGACTGAAAAAGATTAGTAATAGTCTTAACCTTTTATTTTTTTGAACAGTAGTATTGTGAAAGCCTTAAAACCTTTAGTCAATATTTTCATTTGTTTTACTAGTCCTATTCAAGTATTAATAAGGCAGCCACATATATCTCAAAGAGAAGCTGCAAAAGGATGACCTATCCTATTCATATATCTTAACACGCTTCCTGCCATTGACAAAACAAGCATGTAATTGTTGTCTTGGTGACTTGGTCGTTCATTGTCCTTTATATTCATTCAAACTGATTGATTTTGGGCATTTTGATACTGCTTAATGATGTCGGTTATGAATATGATCATAATAAGTTCCTTTGTTTTCTTAATTTTGACATCTTTTTAGTAAATATTAACCCTAGTCTACAAATTCTGAAATATCTACCCTTTGACCACCTTTTGTCATTTATACTTCAGGAAAAAAAAAAAAATATAGTCATGTAAGATCTTATTTGATTTGTCTCGATGTATAGTTTCCGGATGTTAACTTTTTATGATTTTAACTTTTAAAGTAGATGTTACCAATAAAAAAAAAAAGAAAAAAGAAATTAAGTTAACTTGAATATTATCATGTGTGATTGGAAAAATATGGAAGAAACCAATATAAATTAAGGATATTGTAATTATTGCACCTTGCACCCTTTTTTGCACCGCCTCAAAGTGAATTGCCAATCCTTACACCTAAGATGGAGATTCTCCATTTACCACTGATGTGGTGTGACAAAATCTTATCTTTGTTGCTAGATTTTGGTATTTATAATTTGTAGATTCATATTATCCCAGCTTATTACAAAAGCGCATTTTAGTCGTTTGCTGTTGAAGAAGTGAGAACTCTGAGAAGACGTTGCCTACATGCAGTATACACATTAGCATTATGTTTGGACAGGGCAATTTGGAGGGACGGGAAAGTGAGATGAATTTTTCTTTGTTGGGTTAGCAAATGAGGAGGTGGATGACATGGATGGGAGGGATTAGGACTTAAGCAGAGACTTATGACTCTTCATTCTTTAACAAATCAGTTTTTCAAATTGGAGGGATTTGGAAGGAAAATAGTACTTCCTCCGTTTCCTTATAGTTGCAACACACACTTTATCACGTTTTAAGAAAAGTGGACCTCACATGATATAATACACTTAAAATGGGATTAATAGGTTGTTAAGAGCATAATCAAGTGGACCATGTGCTTTAAATAAAGGTCAATCAATCAATCAATCAAAGCCTTAATCCCAAAAGTGGGGTCGGCTAACATGAACCAAATATGATTATTCCGTGTAGTCATCAACATAAATCTTTCTCCTCCATCCCTTACGATCCAAAACTTCATCCTCACGTAAATCCATGCACTTCATATCCTTCCTCACTCCTTCCAACCAAGTCATTTTTGGTCTCCCTCTTCCTCGTTTAATCCCTCCATGATCCCACTCTTCCACTCTTCGCACCGGTGCACCCACGGGTCTCCGTCTTACATGTCCAAACCAACGCAGACGATTTTCCCTTAATTTATCTGCAATGTCTGCCACACCTACTTTCTTGCGAATAACCTCATTTCTGATTCTATCTCTTAAAGTGTTTCCACACATCCACCTTAACATGCGCATTTCCGTAACCTCCATCTTTTTAATATGCTCTTTCTTAGAAGCCCAACATTCTGTACCATAGAGCAACACTGGTCTTATGGCAGTCCTGTAGAATTTTCCCTTCAACTGTAGGGGAATGCTGCGGTCGCATAACACTCCCGTGGCCGCTCTCCATTTAAGCCACCCTGACTTAATTCTGTGGGTTACGTCTTGATCAATGTCACCATTCTTCTGGATGATCGACCCAAGATACTTAAAACATTCACTCATGGTCAAATCCTTTCCATCCAAACTCACCACTTCATTGCTTGTCCCCCTCTGAGTGCCAAAACGACATACCAAATATTCAGTCTTACTCCGACTTAGCTTAAACCCTCTAGATTCCAACCTTTGCCTCCATTGCTCCAACTTAACATTAACCCCGTCCTTAGTCTCATCCACCAAAACGATATCATCCGCGAACAACATACACCATGGAACCTCATCTTGAAATGGTCTAGTTAATTCATCTAGAACCGTTGCAAAAAGAAAAGGGCTTAATGCAGACCCTTGATGCAATCCGATTGTAATAGGGAAATCTTTTGTCAACCCTCCGCATGTTCTCACATTTGTTGACACATCCCGATACATATCCTTAACTAGGTCTACATACCTTCGTGGGATACCTTTCTTCAACATTGCCCACCAAAGTATCTCTCTTGGCACCTTGTCATATGCCTTCTCTAAATCAATAAAGACCATATGAAGATCTTTCTTCTTTACCCTATAAAACTCCATCATTTGTCTTATCAAATGGATTGCCTCCATAGTAGATCTCCCAGACATAAAACCAAATTGGTTATCTGAAATGCTTGTGTATGCCCTCAACCTTTGTTCAATCACCCTTTCCCACAGCTTCATAGTGTGGCTCATAAGCTTAATTCCTCGGTAGTTAGAACAATCTTGAGCGTCTCCTTTGTTTTTATAAACCGGGACCAAGGTGCTCTTCCTCCAATCTTGTGGGATCCTTGTAGCCGTCCATATCTTGTTGAAAAGGTTTGTTAACCAATCAATACCAATCTTACCCAAACACCTCCACACCTCTATCGGTACCCCATCAGGGCCAACCGCCTTCTTAGGTTTCAACTTCCTCAGTGCAATCTCCACCTCTACTCTCCTAATCCTTCGCACATACTCCATGTTGATTTCTTCATCACTCACAGAGGTATCTCCTATCACAACTCCATTACTTCCATTAAATAATTCATCGAAGTACCCCTTCCACCTGTCCTTGATGTCCTCCTCTTGCACTAGGACCATTTGGTTCTTATCTTTGACACACTTCACCATGCCAATATCCTTCCTTGCCTCTTGTCTTCTCTTTGCCATCTTATAAATGATCCTTTCTCCCTCCTTGGAATCAAGTTTTTCATAAACCTCCTGATATGCCTTTTCTTTCGCTTGACGAACAGCTGCCTTTGCCTTACTCTTAGCCTCCTTATACGCTGCAAAGGTTTCATCACTCCTACATTTTCCTAAGGCTTGATAGCATTCCCTTTTTTGCTTAATTACTGCTTTCACCTCTTCATTCCACCACGAAGTATCTCTCTGTATCGAAGTTCTTCCCCTTACTTCCCCTAAGACCTCTTTGGCCACTCTTAGGAAACAGTTCTTCATTCGTAACCAAGTCATGTCCGGATCCACCTCTCCATCCCAATCCGCTTCTTCAATTACCTTTTCTGTAAAAACCTTAGCCTTTGCATCCCTTAGGGTCCACCATCTTATCCTCGGTTCTTCTTGTCTAACTTTTTTCTTCGCCTTCTCTTTCAGACGAATAGTCATTACCAATAGCCGGTGTTGGGTGACCACACTTTCCCCTGGGATAACCTTACAGTTTAGGCAACTTTGTCTATCTATGCTTCTTGTGAGCAGGAAGTCTATTTGAGTTGCATTTGCTCCACTCCGAAAAGTTATCAAGTGTGAATCCCTCTTCTTAAACCAAGTATTAGCCAAAATTAAATCATATGATTGGGCAAAATCCATAATAGCTTCACCACCGGCGTCCCTCTGCCCATACCCAAAGCCTCCATGGACACTCCCATAGCCCTCTCGGCTCGCCCCAACGTGCCCATTTAGATCCCCTCCAATATATAACTTCTCTGAGTGGTGGACACCCTGTACCACCTCGTCTAGATCCTCCCAAAATTGTCGTTTCTCTTCCGCATCTAAACCCACTTGGGGAGCATAAGCACTGATAACATTCACAATCTCCTTGCCACATAGCAACTTCAGCCTTATCAACCTATCGTTCTTCCGATAGACCTCGATCACCTCTTTTGCCAACCTCTCATCGAGAACCACACCAACTCCGTTCCTAGCTCCACCATTCCTTGTCCTGTGGCTCGTTTCTTGCCCAACATACCATACCTTATACCCCAAAACCAAGCCTCGAACTCCTTCTCCTGTCCATCTTGTCTCTTGGAGGCACATGATGTTCACGCGTCGTCTCTTCATTACTTCTACCACTTCTGCTGATTTTCCCGTAAGAGACCCCACATTCCAAGAACCAATCCGCAAACTAAATTCCTTTCTCCCACGCTCCCTCCTGGTCCCAACTCCAGGCCCTTGCTCATTTGACACCACACTCGGGCAATGTGGCGCGTCGCTTCTGGGCGACGACCTAGCAACCCTTGCATACTTATCACTGCACCCGGGTCTGGGAAGTGCAGCGCGTCGCTCAGTAGGGAACGCCCCAATGGCACGCCCTTGCTCATTTGACACCACACTCGGGCAATGTGGCGCGTCGCTTCTGGGCGACGACCTAGCAACCCTTGCATACTTATCACTACACCCGGGTCTAGGAAGTGCAGCGCGTCGCTGAGTAGGGAACGCCCCCACGAAAATATCTGTTTGGCTCATGTCATTGGATGTGACGAAGTTTTATACTGGCTGTCACTGGCCTACCGTAACCCTCCTCCTTTATCCAGGCTTGGGACTGGCAGCGGGGAACCCACTGGCGGAGTTGGAACTACTATGACATTCCAATTTTAGGGAACTGTTGCAACTATAAAGAAACGGAGGAAGTATATACCAAGTAATCCTCAATAGAAGTAAAAAGACCAAAGTATCCTTACTAGTCACACCCAGCCAGCTATGACCTAATGCTCTCTCCTCTTCCCCTCCCCTTTCTCTTGTAGACGGAAAAACCCCCTAATAACTCAAAATGGTTACTTCTTTCTTCACCTTAATGACTCACTCGCTTGCTTCTCTCTTTTTTTTTTTTTTTTTTTTGGTCGGGCTGTTTTTTTTTATCTGATAAAAAGTTTATGATCTGCTACAACTGCGTGCATTTCTATCAGTATGTTTGATCGGAACCTATCATCTTGTATCAATTCAACTAAGTTATGATTTCAGTTTTGTCGACAGATGAGACACCAGAATATTATTAGTTGCAATCTGCCTTTTATGGTAGATTTTCTGTTTTAATATTTTTGGCTTCTGTTTTGATGATATGGATTAAGAGATGTTGATACTATACCTTTCTCTCCTTTTTTGGTTTTCTTTTAATAGTTCCCCTACCTTCTCTCATCTTCTTTTTTGCTATCAAATGATAGCATTTATCTTCTTCTTCCCTCCCCTCCCCTTCTACTTCTTCACCTCCCTTCTTTTTCCTTTTAAAAAGTTATCCAAGCAAGCTGTAATTGGCTGTGAGACATCTAGTACTCATCTTCAGCGTTAGTGATGTGGTATTTGGTCAATGCATACTGAGAAGGGAATGGGAGTTGGGAGAGCTGCTGAATGGACCCAAATAACTATGTCATGCACATTTATATAGCTTGAATTATTGCAGTGTAGACTATTGAATGTTATGGTGCTTTCTTTATTTTGCATTATGAGTCATTGAGCTCTCTTAGACGTGATTTGAGGTTACGACTAATTAAGGGGAGCATGAATCATGATTTGTGAGCCACTCATTTTGTAACTTAGCATCTGCTAAAGCAAGATACAATGTTTTATTGTAATGATAGTTCCTACTTTATCTTCTGTTACATTAGTTTATGAATATGACGAGGATTTGGTGAGGAATGACAAGAATGATTAACATAGGTATGATGTTTTGATTTGAACAGGTTAGACTGTTTCTCTCGGAAGAATCTCCCTCACAAGTTGGGGCAGGTGCACAAGATCACCTTCAAGTAAAGAAAATCGTATCAGGCTTGCCTGTAAATGGATTAGTGGCAGACGACAACCTTCCACCTGGATTTGAAGGTTTCAATCCTGCTCATCAATTGAAGAACAGATTAGCCCAGATTCCTGTTGTCAAATGGCGGTCCCCTCCAAAAGTAAGTGGCTATTTGTCTTGGAATACTTTTCTATGATTTGCTTGCAGCTTCATCTTTAATGTAGCCAGTGACCGTATCTCCTTATGCATTTGTTTTGATAATTAATTATCTGTCTGTCCTCCTTTCTTTTAGCTTTCATTTTATTTGGTCGGGGATTTGCATGCTGTGCCATCCACCATGTCCATGATGCCTTCTATGCTTCCCAATTTGGCAATGTAACACAGAAGCTAATTTTATTTTGTATTGGAGTTTTGCAGTTTACTTTGGGGGTTGAGTGGCAAGTAGTAAGTGGGGAGGAAAGTAAAGAGGTGGAGATCCAAAGTCAAAGAGAATTAAGAGTGCTTGAAGCGTATTATCCACGCCAATCTGCAATTCCTCCAAAGTTTGATTCTATACCTAAAAACATTGTTCAGCTCTTTGCCTTAGGTCTTATGTATTGCCTACTAATCCATGTCATTTGTTATTTTTTGCAGCCCTGCTTCTGCGCCAGATATAGAGTGTGCTGGACAGGATGACCAAACATTGCCTTCAGTTCCCATTACTCCTATTGAAGAAGAAGATCTGTCAGATCCCTCTTCTGATTCTGTTGCTTCTGCTTGTGCTACTACTAGCTCATACCTGTTGGCGGCCCAAGGAACGTCTTCATCTCAAGGTGTTTCCCATAATATCAACAGTGGGACATTGGCTGCTGGAGTAGCAACTTCTGGTCAAGACGATGCATTAAAAGCTGCTCTTACTGCTGTTGCGAATAGCAATGAGCAGATTGACCACAACCTGCTTGTAAAAATTCTCAGTAATCCGACTATTTTAGAACAGTTAGTTAGGCATCAAGGTCCAGGCACGGGACTTCAATCTGTTTTGCCAAAGCCAATGGAAGGCCCACATACTATTTCTAGGCCCTTATCTCCTGGAGCTCCCATCTACAGGATGGATACACCACCACCTCCAGCTCCTCAATATAACAATATGGAAACAGGACCATCCTCGTCTGCAATGATGTCAAATGGGTTGATGTACCCGTATACAAATGGCACAGGACCTATGGCCCATCAGCATTCAGTCCCACCGCTGCCTGGAGTCGCCCTCCAAGCTTCCCCTGTACAATCTGGTTCTTCCTCTCAAGTGAAGGACCTCAACTACTATAAGAACTTGATTCAGCAACATGGAGGGGAAAGACAAACTGACCCTCAACCACAATATTCAACGCATCCCATCCATCATCCAGGTGTAGATCAAGATGTAGATAATTCCAAACCAAGAGATGCCAAACATAAAAGCATGAAGCCTTGTGTGTATGTCAATACTCCAAAGGGTTGTAGAAATGGAGCAAATTGTATGTATCAGCATGACATGTCGGTCCAGCAACGGGTTAGTAGTATTTCAGAAATGCAGAGTGCAAAGAGAATGAAGATGGATAGAGAGATTAGAGGATCACAATCGTATAGTTAATTTGAAGACAAATTCTTGATGTTCCAAGAGAAATTACGCGGTCTGGGATCGTATTTATGAATCTTCAAAAGTTTTGGGCCAAATTCTTGCTTATGTGCCTCTTCTCCGAATTGCACCTCTTGGGCACAGTTGGATGTAAGCTCGGGTTTCCAAAGATCAGGGGTATATTGTCTCAAACCCTGCAGATGGCTTTGCCCTTGTGTGTATACAAAATTTAATCCAAGAGGAGAGAGTTTTCAGCCTCATTTGGCCTGCTGTATACTGTTTCGGCTTATTTTCTGTTCCCAGAGGATTTATTTTGTTACTAATTGATTTCTTTTATCCCTTTTAACATACCAAACTTAAAAGTTGAAATAACAGTACATGAAGGCTGGATAGGTTCACAGGATGCAGATGATTACTTACCATGGAATGATTTTCTCTGATATCTTTGAATCATCAAGACATGATTTTGTTCGTTTATTTGACTTTTCCACTTACTAAATCATGCAAATACGGCGAGTCAATTTGTGTGATGAGACTCACCCTAAAAAAAGAAATTTTTAGGCTTTTGAACGCATATACATCCTAAGAATAACACTTGAAAATATATATTGTATACATTATTTACATTTTAGTTATAAGCTTTTTGTGTTGCAATATGGCTTTTGTTGTGAGTTATAATATACATCCCCTGTCACTTTTAGTTGCAACACTTGAAAATATATACACACTATTCACATTTTTATAATTGATCTTTCTTTTTGTTGACTTTTTTTTTTTTTGGGCAAAATAGTCATGTGAGATCTTATTACATTCATCTTAATTTATATATATTCTTTAAATATTTTATCTTTAGATTTTTTTACATGTCTATTATCAGAGATATGAGAGATTAAAATTATGCATAGACTAGCGTGAAAGTTAAAATGTTGCACTAAAAGTAAACGAAGAAAGAAAGGAAAATGTCTAATTAGGTGATGAGGTAAGTAAAACACAGAGGAAGTGATTTCGGAGGGTTTGTGTGTGTGTGTGTGTGTTTTTTTTTAAGAAAATAGTAACAAAGTGAATTATATTCAACCTATTCCCCTATCCCTCGAGGAGGATTATTATCAACCTATCAGGTTAAATAGTTTTGCTTTCTAACTTGACATCAAATTCAACAATCTCCTCCTCTTTCTCTTCTTCATATGGCTTAGCTCGTTTAATGGAGGACTCCTTTGCTTCAATGGAGGAGAGAAAGAGAGTAGGGAAGTAAAGGAGGAAGGAGAGAGAAAGGGGGGTTTAAAAGAGAGGAAAAGGTTGGAAGTTGGAAGGGAAGGAAGACTAAAGAAGAGAAACAAATACAGGAAGCATAAGAGTTAATGGGACATAAATGGGTATATGGGTAAATAAACATTTTGAGCGGCAAAAAAGTTATTATGATATAAACGGGTATATGGGTAAGTAAACATTTTGAGGGGTAACAAAGTCATCACACTATTCATTAGAGTTCTTTAATAGGACATAAATGGGTATATGGGTAAATAAACATTGTGAGCGGTAAAAAAGTTATTACGGCACGCATAAATGGGTAAATAAATATTTTGAGGGGTAAAAAAGTCATCACACTATTCATAAGAGTTCTTTTGAATTTTTTAAAAGGTAGGGAAGTATTTAATTTATAGAAATTTATTATACCCCACTTCTAAATAAAAAAGCTACTTGAATGCAATCCACTTTTTAATTATTTTTTCAAAAAAGGAACACTTAAAAAAAAAAAAAAAAAAAAAAAAAAACAGAACACGAGCCCCAGTCTTCACCTACCTCATAAAGACTTATTATAATTTGACTTAAGTAATCTCAATTCCACATGATTTTTTTTTTAAAAAAAAAAAAAAAATGTTTATAACCTCCACTACTTATTTTTGTAATGTCTCTTCTATGTGATTCTACTCATATTCCCTCTTTTAGGATAACAATGTTGGTCTTCTTCTGTCTTTCTTTAATCGAAGAATTTGTTTGATTTTCTAGAATTTTAGGGCTTTTCTCATGCAAATTAGGGTTATTTCAATCAAATCAACTGAAAACTTGCTTTTTTATTGGAAATTTTGTCAGATAACACCTTTTAAGTGTGTTTTGTTGTGAGAAAACACCTCATAATTTTTTTTTTTTTTATTTTTGTGAAAACACACCTAATATCAGAAATTATTTGTCAAATAACACCATAAGGCGAGTTCCGACGTGTTGACTTGGTTTTACAGTGTTGACTACCACGTGGGAGTCACGTGCACCGACTTACCCCCCTCTCTTCTAATTTTTTACCCTTTCTTTCCATCTAACTTCATTTTCTCTCTCCTCTCAATTTCTTCCTCAATTATACCCCTGCTCTTCCACCCAAACTCCATTGTTGCCCCTTTGAAGAAGGTGAACTCCAAATTTGAGCTCTAATTTCTGCAAATATACTTAATGGCATAATTACGAGGCAAGTAAGTAGCATTAATTAAAGACTTATTCCATTAATTTTGTTGATTTTGCGAATTATCATAAGTTAGGGTTTTAAATTGGAATTAGGGTTTTTTATTTGGGGATCAATTAATCTTAGCAATGTTCAATAAGATGGAGGTAGCACTAATGTCGAGACTTCCCTTTTTACCCATGGCAGACACAAAGAAAGGACAGAGAAATTTAGGCAAGTACTCAAAAAGAAATTGAGTAATAAATGAGAGGAGAGAGAAATTTTGACACTTACCCAATTCCTTGGCTGAATTTAAACTTCAATTTGCACTACTATGGCCGAGCAACATCCAAAAGCTTTTAATGGTGATGTGAGCAGCAACACAGAGAGAAGTAATTGAGAGGAGGGAGAAAGAAATTGAGGGTAAAAAATAAGAAAGGAGGGGGGTAAATCGGCGCACGTGACTCACACGTGGTGGTCAACGTCGTGAAACCAAGTCAACACGCCTGAAACCACCCTTAGGTGTTAATTTACAAATAATTTTTGGTATTAGGTGTGTTTTCACAAAAAAAAAATTATAAGGTGTTTTCTCACAACAAATCACACTTTAAAGGTGTTATCTGACAAAATTTCCTTTTTTTTTTATTCTGTTACAATGTGTTAAATTATGTTTGAATGGCTTCGAAATCCATTATATCAGCCAAATTGCGACAACACAGTTACACAACTACATTCTTATTCCGTAGTTTGGATTTAAGTCGAATCCAACCCAATTCAAAATATATTTTGGTTTTTAAATGTTGAATCCAATCTAATCAAAATTTAATTCTTATTTGATCTAATTCGAATTAATATTTGGTAATTTGAATTCTATTTGAAATTTTGAATTGAAATGTTTTGCAAATGAAATCATGGTTTTAGTCTTTTTCTTTTTCTTTTTTTTTTTGTTTTTTATTTTTTGTTTTTTTTTTTTTTTTTTTTGTTTTTCTAAGCTATACCCCTGAGTTAGTTGAGTTTTTAAGGTATGCCCATGTTTTTTCAAGTTTCTAAGCCGTGCCCTTTAACTTCTTATCAATACTAAAATATACCCTTATTAGTTATTTAAAAGTTAATTTAGAGTGCGATTTCGTGGCTTCAGTTTTCGTTATTAGGGTTGTTGTGGTTAAGATTTATTTCTCGTATCATTTCCTTACCTTTTATTATCTTTTTATTAAATTTATAGTTAACTTTGGGTGGCGTGAAAGTCCCAAGGATGGTACCATTCATTAATGGTAGTGAGCTGAGGGGCACAACTTAGAAACTTGAAAAAGCATGGGTACACCTTAGAAACTCGACTACCTTAGGGGCGTAGTGTATAAAAACCCTTTTTTTTTACCGTAAGAAGAATATTAAGATTAATAAATAGTCATACGGCATCTACAATAATAATAAAGATTTGTAAACCACATATCT
Source organism: Chenopodium album (assembly GCF_948465745.1). Classification (NCBI taxonomy): domain Eukaryota; kingdom Viridiplantae; phylum Streptophyta; class Magnoliopsida; order Caryophyllales; family Amaranthaceae; genus Chenopodium; species Chenopodium album. The sequence continues at coordinate 31,875,288 of NC_137858.1, read as the reverse complement.
AGGGAAAATAACATAACTTTAACAATTAAAAAATCATAACTATTTCGCACATCGGGCATAGCTCACACTCCACCACTTCAAACTTGACGCGAGCAGTGATCTTTGATGTCTTTGAATCTTTCCAAGTAGAGACCTTCGCAATCTGCACTGATGTTTTGATTGTAGAGTTGATGACGAACCCTAAACCCATATGAATCCAAATCACCTTCTCAATTATTATTAAAACCCTAAAAATAAAATTCTTATCTATACATGAGAATCAAAATCGTAGAAATGTGGGACAGACGCTCACAAACGGAGATATAACAAAGCACGCAAAACCAAACAAAAAACAAATAAGCGAATTAAATCAAAGAAGAAGGGTCTGAAATAGTCTAATTTCCGAAGAAATTAGACTATTTTCGGCCTAAACGACCAATAAAATTAAACCCTAAAAAGAGAGGAGAGAGAAGAGAGTCATGGTTTTAGTCTTTTAGATGATTAAAATAGATAGTTCTACATCAGTTGCAAATAATTAGCTTTCAACACATACATGCAAATTAAATGGTTTTATTTATATTTGGTCTAATTTCTAAAATAGTCCAAGTCTTAAAAATAAGGGATTTTCTATTTTTTACCACCAAACTTTTGGCTTTTCCATATGGTACCCAAATATATTTTTTTCTTCCACGCGGTACCACCCAAAATTATAGTTAATTCATACCATGATACTCCGCTAGTTAAAATGTTTATTACATTTGATTTGTTTCCGCTGAACTACTTTATTCATTCAATCTTCCATTTGTAAGCACATCTACAACAAAGGCGTACCTGTGGTCAATGGATACCACTCTTTTTCTCTCTCCTCCTTGTCTCTCTTCATACCAGAATAGGCAATTAGTATCAATGTATATGGAGACCATTCATTCAATCTTCCTCTTTCTCAAAATGGCGTATCAATTGTAGGCGAAATACAAAGTGATGAGTTTTTAATTCTCATAAGATAGTACTTCGCAATTGTGTATCAATCAATAACTATATACTAAAAGACACACCAGCAATGACACGTATCATCTCATGGTGTGTCCTTTTTTGTGTTTTTTTTTTTAATTTTATTGCTAAGTAAATTTGTATTAATGTAACAAATTTTATACTAAATTAATTCCTTCTCTTATACCATACAATTACTTTTAAAAAGAAAAAATTGGCTATAAAAAAAAATTGGCTATAAAAAAAATATTTTAAGCATAATTTTGATAATTTTCTACATCAGTTTATATCTTTTTTTTTTTTTTTTGGAAACCCTCATCAGTTTATATCTAATTATATATAAAAAAAATATCACTATATTTTTAGATGTTTTTGTTTATAAAAAACTAATTATAATGTTAGTTTAATACTGGTTATTGAAATTTATCCGTGCATGGCACGAGAACTAACCTAGTACAGTACTCCCTCCGTCCCTAAATTACATTCCTACTTCTCTCTATTATGTGATCAATAAATGCTAGAAGTTGGAATGTAATTTAGGGACGGAGGGAGTAAAATTGTCAGATTCTTACTTTTTTTTTTTTTTTGAAACAAAGATTCTTACTTTCTTAGGAAGCTAAACATTTTTTTTAGAGAAAGTAATTTTTAAAATATCTGATATGTGTTTGCAGTTTTGTACTTCTCATGCGTGCATTTTAATATGATATGTTATTTTTAATTAATAAATAATACTCCCTCCGTTTCATAATGTTAGTCCCATATCAATCACATAAAATAAGAAAAGGTAAATATTTGGAATCTAACATTAAAGTACAAAATAATTCATAATTAGTTTACCTTATTTAAGTTTTTTGATTTTTTTTTTTTTTTTTTTGGGAAAACATAAAGTATAATTGCATAATTCAAGGTAAAGATTTCAATTCCTTATTTAGAGTTATGTCATCAATCCACAACCAATTAATTCCAAAAAAGTTAAGTTAAAAATGAAACATATTCAATATGTGTATATCTTTTTAAAACGCCCAAAATGGTAAATGGGACTAACATTATGAAACGGAGGGAGTACGGATTATGAGTTTAAATTTGGCCAACTTTCCTTTTTGTAACTTTATTTTTAGAAAAAAAAATTGAAGTTATTGTAATTTATATGAAGTAAATAATAATATTAGCATCCTATCAACTGTCTCCTAATATGTCAAAAAATAAAAACAAGAAACTAGGGATTCGTTTGGCATCGCTGTGGTTTTCTGTTTTTTGGTTTTTTGTTTTTTAAAAGTACATTATATTTGTCACATAATGAATCAAAAATTATTTAGACTTATTAAAATCATGATAATTTTGAAAACTGACAACAGAAAAGTGGAAACACCTTTTTCTTGTTTCCTGTTTTTGGTTTTTAGTTTTCAAAAAAACAGGAAACTGAAAACGAAAAATGATGCCAAACAAACCCTAGATAAGTTGTATATTTATTTATTTATATTGATTGGATATTAATTTTTTTTCAAAATATTATTTTTGATTGTGTCAATTTGAGACAAGCTATAACGGCTATCGGTGATAATTTACCAGTTGATGATGAACCATTTGCTCCTGATCATCATGATTTTATAACACAATATTGTAATACATCTAAGCTTCCCAATAGGAAAACATTAGGAATCCCACACTTCTTTTAGTAGAAAAAAGTTTTTGTAAATGTTTTGTCAAATGCAACAAATATTGAAAATGAATCAGATTCTGATCAAGAAGAAAGAACCTCAATTCTTAAAGGTGTGAGAAATAAAGCGAGAGGAAAGAAAAAAGTAAGAGGACGAGAAATACATTGAACTTGAAAGAGGCGGGGTGCAGAAGCATCCATACCAAAGAGACAATTACAATTTTTTTTTTCTCGTATCAATGTTACGCAACGGAGACACGATAATAATTTTGTATAAACGCATAGACGTGTATTTGCTTGCGGTTAGAGATATTAACAAAATATGGTGAGAATTTAGCAAAGTTGATGTAAAGTTATTTTCCGAAACTCTAGCCATTGGTTTTACAGAGTCATACACAGAAATGAACATTAATACTCCTGCAGCAGTATGTTTCCATCAATTTGAGTTTGCTTTCCGCATGTTTTGACCCGAAACCATACTCAACTGATGAGTAAAAGAAGACAGTTCAAGTAATGATCGTTCTTCCATGATAATTGTCATTTGTTTAGTATAATGTTATTTTTATCACTCCTTTCAGACAAATCAATACGATGCTTGAGTTCTATATTGATACCAACATCAATAATTGACGAGGAAATACTAGGTCGTTATCTAATCTTCCCTAGAGTCAAACAAATTTATAATCACTTAACAAACCAAAATACAAGTATAGAGGTAAGTCAAGGGTCGAACCACTAGGAGCGGTTATGTTTAAGTGCTGTCAATCAATGCCTAAGCTAGGTCGAAGTCTAAGGATAAAAGGTAAGCACTAACCAACTACCAAAACGAAGAACCGAACAAATAAAGCACTAGGGAATGGGGATCAATGAGTAATCATGAAAATTGCAACAACTTGGGACAAATATGATAATCTAAGGTTGTGAAGACAAATGATAAGAGCTATCAATTGAAATCAAAGAGCTATCTCCTAATAATCAATCACCCTATCCCTAGCCCTACAACTACTCTAACATCATCATCTAATCAACAAACAACTATAGAAATCAAGAATCAACAAAATATCAAGAACAACTACACTAATCAAGCATCAAACATCAAAATCAATCCAAACAATATGAAATTAAACAAAGCAAATAAAGAGGAGAGAGAGAGAGAGAGAGAGAGAGAGAGAGAGAGAGAGAGAGAGAGAGAGAGAGAGAGAGAGAGAAATTCTCATTGATTGATTAAGAAGATCTTCAATACAATTGTCACCATTGAATCTTTGATATCTCAAACCACCATTGAAATCCCTCACTTTCTCTCTCTAAAACTACTCCTAAACTAACCCTAGATCTATAAATTAACAAATTACGTAAAACTTACGATACATTGACAAATTACGCTACTTTATTCATTAATTTATTATATAATATGTGATTAATAATATCTACATCCAACTTTGTTTGATTGTGGGAATGAAAATAAGAGGGTCAATAAGGATGATGATCATTTCCTTTCTACAGCTCCGACATACTCCTACAGTGTTTTTTTTCAAAATCTCCGTGACATGACTAAGCATCCTACGAAAATGAAGTGACATATTCTTGTATTGCCTTCAGAAGAAGATATTACAAAATTGAGATTGTCACTTTCTAATTATGAAAACTACAAGTAAATAAATGGGAAGGAGGGCCTAATTTCCGGCTTATATGAAAATGGACGACCAACACATATTTTTACTATTTAAAAGATTGAATGTGTATTTGTTAGCTGTAAGAGACGCTAAAAAGTGTTGGTGGGAGTTTAGTTTAACCACTAAAAAGTTGTTTGCAGAAACTAAAGGCATTGGGGTGAAAGAAAATTATGTAGATTTAGATATTTATAACAAGACGGTAGTGGTTGGCCGTAATCAAATTAGGAGTGATTTTCAAATTATAATGTGAATGAGATCAAAATGATAGCTCAAATAATGATTTTAATCACTTTTGAATGAACTCGTATTGTAAATTTAGGTGAAGAATTTGGTGATGCTCTAACTAATACGACTGGAAATACACAGTTTGAACTTGAAGGGATTCGTAGAGTTCTTGTGAAAGCACGGGGAAAAGTTAGCTGAAACATTTTTTGAAAAATAAAAATGATAAGGAGTTAATTGAAGAATCAAAAATAAGAGAAATAGATATTCTAAGTAACGCCTCTCGAGTTTATGGATCACTACTTAGTAGTGAAGAGGAAGAGTAATTTTGATCTCCCATTTATTTCTTCTATTTGTAAATCAATTTATGTTGAATCAATCAATCAATAATCAATTATCAATAATCAATCAATAATCAATAACATAATACTAAAACAGACACCGGAAATGACACATGTCACTTCCCGGTGTCATTCTTTTCCTCCAAAAACCATTTTTCGAAAATAAATATATTCTAAATTTATTTTTCCTTTTATATTTTATTGATTGACAAAGATTCTTATTACTTTTTTTTTTTGAATGGAAGATTCTTATTACTAAGATTAATATTATTTGCGGTTTTTTTTCTTCTTCTGATATATTACAATCTTATTGATTTAATTTATAGTATGAAATTAAAAAAAAAAGTTACAGTATTTTGCATCATATTGACTGTAACACATATATATTATAATGTAGGTGAAACAAGAAATGACATATGTCATCTCCTTTTTAAATAATTTCACACCATTTTTTTTTTGCGAAGCTTTTTAGAGAATATTTAGTAATATTCTCTTACTAGTTGGTTAATATATTCCACTATAAACATCCAACAAAATATTATTAGTTTATTTAATACTATGCAATAATATTTCCTACATATAACTTTGTGACGTAATCTATAATTATTTTATTAGTCGTGCATGTAATACTTCCATTATTTTCTTTAGTATAATATAATATAATTTTTATTTTTGATTTTGTAATTACGAGTTTTATCTTATTTTGCAATTTGATAATTATTATAAATAAATATAGTGTTAAACTAATAATAAATAGTGAAAATTACCGTGCATGGCTTGAGACCTAATCTAGTATATAATACGCTATAACAGACAACAGGAATGATAGGGGAATTTGAAAATAAAAAAAGGAGAAGGAAGGCTAGGAAACAAGGGAATTCGAGGGAGGAGAGAGGGAAAACGCGAAATTGGGCCCTATGATGACGTCATTCGTCAAACATGTGGGAGTTTAAAAAGTTTTGGAAAAAACTAGGTGGTAATTTAAAAAAAAAATTGAGGTGGTAATTCCAATTTTGCCTACTATAGATGGTGGTAATTATCAAATTTTCCAATAAATAATAGTAATGTAACAACCACTAATGTCATCACTGTCTAAGGGCCTGTTCTCTTTAGCTTTATTTCAGTTCAGTTCAGTTCCTAATTTCCCTCTCTCATAAACAATTCATTTCAGCTCTATTTAGTTTAGCTCGATCAGTTCATTTCAGTTCAGTTCAGTTCAGTTTAGTCTAGTTCACCTCGGGGCCTGTTCACATTTACTGAATTGAGCTGAACTGAACTGAACTGATTGGAATTGAACTGAACTGAACTGATTGAACTGAACTGCACTGAATTAAGCTGAAATGAATATTTTATGAGAGAGGGAAATTAGGATCTGAACTGAACTGAACTGAACTGATTGGAGCTGAACTGAACTGAACTGAACTAAAATTAAGTAAATGTGAACAGACCCTTAGTTTAGTAAATCAAAACAAGCCCTAAGTGTCACTTTCTTATTAATTTTTTTCCTGCCTAAACGCAAGGATGATGTAATTTTCTTTTTCTTTTTTGAACTATCCTGTTTATTTATTTAACGTTGCTTTGAAAATTATATTTCAAGCTTCTATAGTACGAATACAACTTATCATCGTATCCTAGGAAATTGAAACAATTTTGACTGTCACAATATAAATGACCTCCTACAATATTTTTCATTGTTGTTTCATCTTCCCTCGGACAACAAAGATTTTCATTCTCCCATCTCTTTAAATTTTACTATGTATTTCAAATCTACTCCTTTTACTCAATTCTTAGCCATAATTTTATTTTTTTTAGTTTCCCTTTACGGACTGTATTTTGATTTTGATTTTATAATTTAGGTTTTAATAAATTGTTTAATATTTCACTTGCGCTGATATATCTTCTTCTTTCATTATCTTCTTTATTTATTTATAGTTATTCTTGGATTGTTTATTGTGTTGTCGTTTCAAAATACTAAAATGTAATAATGGTTTTCGATTATTGTGAAATTTGATGTTTTCCTTCCATTTAATCAAGTGTGTTAAAATTTGATTTGATTTTATTTCTCCTTTTTTTCATTTATATTTGTTTCGTCTTCTTCTTTTTTTTTTCTTTCTTTTTTTAATTTGAAAGATAGTTTCTTCTTTTTCTAGATTTTTTTTTTAATTCTTATATTATCTTAAAATTGTTACACAACTTTTTTTATTTCATGGTACGATCATCGATTGAGTATGGTATATATAGTAATATATTGTGTTTTTAAGTATTTTTTTTATATAGAAATTTCATAGTACAATCGTCGATTTTTTTTTTAGGAATTTTACTTTCTATTCAATTAGGAAGTAATTAGAAAAATGGAGGAAGTAGTTGTCTTCTTTCATTATATGCTAAAGAGCTATACTTCATTTTTTTATGTTAACTTGTGCATCGCATGGGGCTAACCTATTATTTTATTATTTTCCTCCCCACTAATGGTCCACTCACATTGAATTTTAATACATTTCACATTCTTTCTTCTCTTCACTTATACTCAGTTTTTTTTTTTTTTTTTTTTTTTAGAATTTTATAATTTAATAAACCCCACTTCCATCATATGGAGTATTTTATTACTTTCAAATGTTTCTCCTTAAACTCCACGTATAGGAAAATGGTGCAACTAGTAAAATACGGAGGGAATATCAATTATTTTGGATCTAAGCCATCTCAATTTGATCCATCTGACAAAAAAAAAAAAAAAAAAAAAAAAAAAAAAAAAAAAAAAAAAAAAATTAAAAAATTTCAATCTGATTTGATCTTATTAATGAAAATATATTAATTTGATCCGAGTTCATAATTCGATTTGGATTTGATTGAATTTCGGATTTTATTCAATTCGAATCATAGGAACCCACTAGTGGGTACATATGGTTTAAGACTTTCATCAATAATTAGTTTCTGGCCAGATGATGTCGTTGTACTTTGACTCCTTGAGAGCTACTGCCCCCGTTTTAAAGTACTTGCTCCATTTTTCCATGCGCGGAGTTTTAGCTAGAATTTGTATAAAAAGGTTCATGTTCAAGATATCAAGTTGTTTTGGGTGTTTTTGTCCCTCGGGAGAGTTACAGCTTGAAGATTGGTCCGAATGGATCTGTACCTGCAAAAAGTAACGGAGACTTCGGTTGGGTGGAGTTCCGCCTCCAACGATCAAGTTAGTAACTTGAAGAAGGATAAATAAGTGCGGAAATTTGGGTGGGGATCTGCTTGGATTCCAAGCTTTTGTATTCTCTGATGTAAGAGAAATGGGGAGTAATAAATGATTGCAAATTTCTGAACGTCCCCAAAATGGGGGAATATCTTCCTATTTATAGGGTCATGGGGAAAAGTGCCCTCCCTTAGGTCAATCTAACCTAGGACAGATGGGCTGCGCCGCAAAAGAGCGGATTTTTGGGAATTGGGCTCTTGAAGGCCGCAATTCTGAGAAAATATCTGGGATTGCCACTTGTCAGCTGGAGATTGGTCAGAGATGACTTGCCAACCTCTGACACGTAGCATGCCCTTATTGGTCCAAGTGTCAGGGGTAAAAATACCCTAAACATTTGCCCCTCACAGGGGTCACGTGGCAGGCCATGTGGCGCCTATGACACGTGTCCGCCCATGAGAGGTGAATAGTAAAAACGGCTAGGTTTTTACGGAGGAGTGACGGGGATTCCCCCGTTTCACTCTTCTATAAATAGGGATTTACCCCCCCTCTCTCCCCTCACTATTTTCAGCCATTTTGACTTTCTCTAGAGAGAAAGAGATTTTTAGAAAGAGGTGCTCTGATCCCGGTTGCGTACTTGCGTTTTCCAGATTTTCGTGTGCGCTTTTCAACGGTTGTTGCTGTTTTCAGATTTTTCAGAACTCAAAGTAAGGTAACTGCCCGTTCCCTTATTTCAGTTTTTTCCTCATTTAGCTTGTATACGTTCATTTCCGGCTGTATACATTAGTTTTCAAAAACTAAAATGGACTCTCCATCTTCACACACGGCACTTCTTAGGACGTTCAGCCGGTCTCTTGGTACATCTGAGTCTGGAACCGGGGGTGCCTTGTCTGGAGAATCAGAACTGCTTTGCTCATCTCCGGCTTCATCCCTCTCTGTGTCTGTGCATGACACAATGGCTAGACGGCCACTCGACCCAGGCGGCGCGCTAGGGAAGTGCCCACTGACGAGGTAATAAGAGATGAGGACTACGAGGGTCCGGATGAGCAAAGCAACTCTCAAGAGGATGCCCCCTCCACATCAAACAGTAATGAGAGGGAAGAGGGAGACGGTGAGGAAGCCGCCTCCTCTCTCGAGCAGGATAATAACTCAGGCGGGGAAGCCGCTGAGAGGTCAGAAGCCGAGGCATCCGGCTCTGACCACGAGGATCTTGCCGAGGCGTACCGTCGTCCGGCTAAAGCTACTGATCACCCCGATCCTAAAAGAACAAGGATGCGGCCAGGTGATATCTGATCTCACTGCTGAAGAGTGGCTTTAAAGCCTTCAAACAACAGCATCCCTTTGGAGAGGGATGGGAAATTATCGTCCCGCCTGCTAATGCAATGATGGCCTGGGATGATACAATTGACAACGCAAACAACTACTTTGTTTGCTTCGAGGCGGTAATAGAAGCCGGCCTCCGGTTCCCCCTTCACAGAGGAATAAGGATAATATTGAAGGGGTATGACCTGGGGGTTTGGCAACTAACCCCAAACTCTTGGGTCAATATTCTGAGCTATATCGCCGCCTGCGAGCTCCAGGATATTGAGCCCAGTTTCACCACCTTCGCCTACATGCACTATTTGAAGAGTGCCCCAGACGGATACGGGGTGTGGTATACTTAATCCACGCTCCCGGAATATTTAATGAGCTTGGACAAAGTGTCCAAGTGGGGAGGATGGAAGGAGAAGTGGTACTTAGTCTCCTCCCCTTCCTTAAGGAAAAACAAGATACTCCGGCGGTACAACCAGGAGCCGACACTGGTGGGCCAGAAATGTGTGCGCCCTGCGCTGTCTACTAGGGCTAGGGAGCAGATCATGGAGCCGGAGTTCTTTAAAACCACAACTGAGCCCTTGGGGGATGGGTCTCATATAGTTGTGCCCAAAAACTAGATCCCCCATCCGGATTTTTTCAAGGACGAGAGATTCTTGTCCGCCTGTGGGTTAAGCACCATGTTTCCCAAGGGTATACTTACTCATCCATCCGGCAATTGCCATCTGCATTCTATACTTCAATGTTTTCAACTATTTTGTTCTAATCTTTCTTTTTGCTTTTTGTAGACGAAGCAAGGAACATGGTGGATCCTGCAAAGACCCCAGCTAAGTTTGCCGTCCAGCTTCGCAAGGAGCATGTCTTGGCCAAGAAGGCAGCCGCTAAGGCTAAAGATGCCAAGAAAGGCGGGGTAAGACCGTCTGTTTTTTCTTTTCCAATTTTCTTTAAGTTCTCTCAATTCCGGATAACTTACTTTTCATTTTCTTTGCAGACTTCCGCCAACATCCTTCCCCACTCTATTACAAAGGTCTTGAAGAGTCTCGGAGATGAGCAACTTAAAACTCCGGCAGCCAAAGCCGCGAAGAAGAGCTCTTCTGTCTCCGGCTCTACTGCTAAGGACCGCCCCACAACCGGAGGAAAGACCCCCTCCACTCTGAAGTCTCTAAGTGAAAGCTCAGAACTTGGTGGGAAGAAAAAGTCGGATGCCTCAGAGGCATCGAATAGTGGCAAGCCACTCAAAGCTGCAGGTGGTGCTGCAGCAAGCGGGGAGAAGACGGCGAAACCAGACGCCAAAGGTAAGATTGAGATTCCTTGGCCGCTTGACTTCATGAGAGTCAAGACAATGGTCGACCCTTCCGGGGGGTCAGTCAGCAGCCGGCAAAGAATGAATGCCAAATACGTTGCTAGTCTCTCACCAAGTACTTCTTTTGGTGCAGATGCTACTTCTGGGCACCCTGACATGGCTGGTTTTGCCAAACGGATGGTGAAAACTCTCATCCATACGGAGAAGAACTCCGTCCTCGGCCGCCATGAGGTGGATTTTGACCAAATCTTGGGTCAGCTGGCGGAGGTAAGTTGGACTTAACTTGTCACTTAGTTTCTTTTCTTCTCTTCTTTTTTTTTTTGCTAAGTGTTTGACTTTTCCGACTGACCCTATACAGGTTATGGTGCGGGTGGATGGGCTCCGGGTGCCCTTTAGAAAGAAACAGGATGAGGTAAATGATGCCAAGAAGAGGGTCCAACAAAACCTCAACTCTGCTAAATATGTATATTATATGTCTGATCTTGCAATTAAAGCAGTGGAGTTGAAACAGGATGAGCTGATAAAGAACATGACGACTGCCAACGACGCGGCTAACAACCGGATCAACGTCCTTGAGCTGCAGCTAAAAAATGTCGAGTCGGATCTCAAGGCCTTAGAGGGAGCCGATAAAGAGAACACGGATCTCCGGAAGGTGAATTCCCGGCTGGTAGCTGAACTGGCCACTCTAAAGGCTCAACACAAAGAGGAGATCGATGCTGAGCAGAGCCGGCTGATCAATGAGAATGAGCGGGACAACGAAGCCCGCCTGAGAATAGCCTGGAGGCTCCTCTACTCGGAAGTGGACTTCGAGGTCTACAAGCTTAGGTATGATTACGCCATTGCGGTGTATGATGCCGAAGTCCTTGGGGACCCAGCTCTGCCTCGTTTTAAGGCTTGGGCCGCTGAGCAAGGGTGCGAGGTTTCTGATGATGAGGAGCCAGAAGAGCAGGAGGAAGAACAGGGAAACAAGGATAGCCAGCCTTTAGTGGCTATTGATCCGGAGGGAGTTCCCCCTACAGGCCAAGACCAGCCGGAGCAGCCCACTCAATAGCAGCTTTCAGCTTCTCCTTTCTTTCTGCAGCAGTATGCCAAGTTATCTTTCTTTCCGGCCTGTGTGCCGAGTAATCTTTGTATTTATACCGACTATGGAGTCGGGTAACTTTAGTTCTTGTTATTTCAACGGATTTGATTCCGGTTAACAATTATTTTGGCCTTTGTGCCAATTTTAATATATATGAAGTATGCCGACTCAGTCTGTTTTTTATACTTTGCACGATTTTTGAATTTTTTCAATTTTGCATATATACTTGATAAATACTTGTTATTTTGCCTATCTTATGAAAAGCATGCGGCAGATACAAATCCGGCTGTCCTTGCCCCTAGACGGCTGTGTGGTTGGTTTCATCTGAAACTGATTGATTGGCTTGAAAACTTCTTATACTGTAAAGAGTATGAGATGTTTGTAAGACAATCAATCACAATAGGGATTGCCCCAAACCAAATGCACAGCCGGTCATAAAACGGGCGTACCAACCTCTGCCCCAGGCGGTAAATGACTGTCTAGGTATAGTCATTACGCGAAATGTTTTGCCCTAATAGGGGAGTACGTAATTTAAGAGTGAAAAAAGCCTAACTGTGATTGTACTCCGGTTGATGTCTTGGGACATCCGGAGTTTTGCAATCTGATCGTTCTTAAGGGCTGTTCAAGGCAGACGACTATGAGTTGGCCAATTTTGCCATTCAATCTTTGCCGTCTGCATGGGTACGTAGAGTAAGCAGGTAGGCTGCCCTCTGCGACGATTGCACCCGAAGGGGTGTCGCCGGACGCCTTTATCCATGTTGGGATAGGCGAATTTGTGGGAAAGACAACCATCCGCCCATTGGCCTCTAGTCTAGTTGGAGACCAGCTACATAGCCACTAGGCGGTTTTGTGCCTAGCTTTAAAATCTGGCCATAAGCCGCGTGTCGCTATGGACATTTGAATTTGATACTAAGTTTCAAACTTAGTTTGTTATCCGTCCATTGGCCTCACGTCATTCAGACGTTAAGTGAGCTACTAAAACTTAGACTTTGTGTCTTTTAGCAAATGACCCGTATGGGGAGAACCCAGACGGAATTAAGAAAAAACATAATTGAAAACAAAAAGCATTTCTCATTAATACTCTTTGTTATAAAAAATTTACAATATTCAAAAGTAGTACTTTTTCAAATTGTCTACATTCAAAGTAGGCAGGCGTCTACCGTCTAGGGTTTCTAGGCGGTATGTGCCATCCCTAACTTCTTCATAGATCCGGTAGGGGCCTTTCCAATTTGGACTTAGCTTCCCAAGCTCATTGGCCCTACCGGTTGCCTCCATTTTTCATAACACAAAATCGTCCACTTTCAAAGGGCACTTGGGTACTTTCTTGTTGTAGGTTCTAATCATTCTCAGACGGTATATCTCATGACGCAAGGCAGCATTGCCCCTGCGTTCCGGGAGGGAGTCCAATTCCAGCCGCATGGCCTCCCAATTTGCCTCTTCATCATAGAGCATCACTCTGAGCGTTGGCTCATAGTGTTCAATGGGCAAGACGGCTTCAGCGCCATATACCATGAGAAATGGAGTTTCTCCGGTTGACCCTTGCGCAGTTGTTCAGATGGCCCACAAGACATGAATCACTTCTTCTGCCCATAAGCCACCGGCTCTTTCAATTTTCTTTTTAATGTCGTCTGAGATGAGTTTGTTGAAAGCTTCTACTTGGCCGTTTGCTTGGGGTCGGCCGACTGATGCAAAATAATTTGAGATCCCTTGATCTCCCAACCAAGTTTTAAGTTGAGGCTTCTCAAACTAAGGGTCATTATCGAACACCATAGACATAGGTACCCCAAACTGGGTGATGATATTCTTCTAGATGAAGAAGATGACATCCTTTGTCTTGATGTTTTTAACAGCTTTCGCCTCCACCCACTTGGTGAAGTAATCCACAGCCACCAAGATATAACGTTTTCCGCCTGGAGCAGGCGTATAAGGGCCCAAAATGTCCATGCCCCATTTAGCAAATGGGACTGGGTTGTGGATGGCCGTCAGACCAGTAGCCGGGCAGTGGATAAGTCTGCCAAATTTCTGGCATTTATCACACTTCTTCACCAACTCCTTGGCGTCTGCCTCAAGAGTGGGCCAAAAACAATGTCGCCTGGTTCTGACGGCTAGGGACTTGCCGCCTATGTGGGAGGCGCAGAATCCCGCATGCAATTCTTCGAGAACTTCTTTCCCCTTCTCTGGGGTGACACACTTCAACAAGGGCTTAAGGAAACCAGCCTTGAAGAGTTCTCCGTTTCTCATCTCGAAGTTTGCTGCTCTTTTCTTCATGAAGGCTGATTCCTGTGGTGAATCAGGGAGCGTGTCGTCTGTTAAATACGCCCGGATGCCATCCATCTAGGTAGAGCTTCGGTCTAGAATTCCAATGGGCTCCTCATATATACTTCTTTTTTCCAGAACTTCCTCAAAGACTGATCGAGGCATATCACAGCAGGCGGAGGATGCCAGTTTTGACAATGCATCCGCCTGATTGTTATCTGACCTGGGCACTTGACTCAGACGGAATTCTTCAAGTGACCCAGCTTCTTCTTTGACAGCCTGAAGATATTTGATCATAGCCGGATGAGTTGCTTCATATTTACCCTCATTCTGACTAACGACCAACTGTGAATCAGAGAAGGCGTCAATTTTAGTTGCCCCTGCTGCCTTACACATGCGGATTCCGGCTAGCAGGGCTTCATACTCTGCCTCATTGTTTGAGGCTTGAAACTTGAACCGTAGTGCATACTCAAATTTGTCTCCTTCAGGAGATTCATAGATAATGTCTGCACCACAACCGTTCTTTGTAGAGCTCCCGTCTACATACACCTTCTAAACCTGATCAACATTATCCGTAGCAACTGGACGAGTCATTTCAACAATGAAGTCGGGAAACGCCTGACCTTTCACTACCTTTCTTGGTTCATAGGTGATTTCAAGACTTTGCATTTCAATAGCCCACTTCAACATCCTGCCAGATGACTCCAAGGTAGACATTGGCCGCTTGAGGGGCTGATTGGTGTAGATTACAACCGGATGTGCCAAAAAGTATGGCTTCAGCTTCTTAAATGCCATATACAGAGCGAGGCCAAATTTTTCAACCATGGGGTAGCGGAGTTCAGCATTTTTTAACACATGGCTAATGAAATATATCGGGAACTAGATGCCGTCTCGTTCAGCAAGGAAAACAGCACTGAGAGCATGGTCTGAGACGGCTAGGTATGTACAACTTTTCTCTAGGCAAAGGGCTAACAAGCCTTGGAAAAGAGTGCAAGTGTTCTGTCAATTTCTGGAAGGCCGCCTCAGTATAATCCCCCATTCAAATCTAGTCTTCTTCCTGATTGCTTGGAATAAGTAAAGGCATTTGTCACCTAACCAGCTGAGGAATCTCCCAAATGCGGCCAGGCAACCGGTGAGTCTCTGAACTTCCTTGACAGTGCGGGGTGACTTCATGTCAATCACCGCCTGTATCTTCTTCGGGTTAGCCTCTATCCCCCTTGGATCAATCAGGAATCCGAGAAACATCCCAGACTCAACACCAAAGACGCATTTCTTAGGGTTTAACATGACCTTATGTCGCCTGAGTGTGGTGAATGTTTCTTGGAGGTCATCAAGGTGATCCGCCTGCTGCTTGAATTTGACTATCATGTCATCAATGTACGCCTCCACGTTCCTTCCTATCTGATTAATGAAGATTGTATTAATCATCCGTTGGAACGTAGCCGGCGCGTTCTTCAAGCCAAATGGCATCACTGTATAGCAGAATAACCCCTGATCAGTGACGAAGGCCTTCTTCTCTTGATCTTTTTTCCACAGGGGTATTTGATGGAAGCCGGAATAGGCATCCATGAAACTCATCAAGGCATGTCCAGCTGTAGAATCGACTAGGCTGTCAATCTTTGGAAGTGGATAACTATCCTTTGGGCATGCCTTGTTGAGGTTTGTGTAATCAACACACATACGCCAGGTACCATTCGACTTCTTTACAAGCACAACATTAGCCACTTAGTCGGGGAAATTACATGGCCGAATGAACCTAGCATCCAACAGCTTTTTTTACTTCGGCAGCTGCCGCTTGACTTCTTTCCTCATCATAATTTCTCTTCTTTTGCCGGATGGGCTTCACTTTTGGATCCACGACGAGTTTGTGGACAGCGAGATTCGGGCTGATGCCTGACATCTCTTCCACTTAAAAGGCAAATATGTCTTTGAATTCTTTCAGCAAAAGGTGCAAGTCTGCACCCAAAGTAGCATAAGCAACCGTCCCAACCTTTACAGTTCGCTCTGGACGGCTATCATCCAGAGCTAAATTAATGCTTTCGCCAGCCGGTAGGAAACAGAGCTCCTCTGACCGTTCACCGGTCAGTGATTGCTATTTCTTTTCTTTCTTCACCTCCACCAGCTGTGCAACTTTTCTTTTCTTTCCGGCTGCTGGTAGGGCTGAACTGGCATCCTTGACATCGTCAAGGTCTATTGGTTCCGTCCCTTGGTCGTCTGCGGCCACAGTATCCTTGACGGCTGAGAGATAGCACTCCCGGACCGTCTTTTGATCCCTGTTCAGAGAACCAACAGAGCCATCATCCCGCTCATACTTAATGAGCATGAGAGACGAGATGATTACCGCCTTGGCTTCATTGAGGGTGGGCCGGCCAAGAATAATGTTGTAGGCGGTCAGCTCCTCAACGACCAAGAACCTGACGACTATATGTCGTCCCTGTCCTTTTTCTTCTAACCGGATGGGTAAGTCAATTCATCCGGCTAGGTAGACCATCCCACCCCCAAAGCCAACCAAAGGGTGGGTGACCGGATGCATGCTGGTGGTGTTGTATTTCAGCTTCTGCAAGCACCGGAGGCTGATGATTCCGACGAGCTGCCAGTGTCAATAAGGATCCGGCCAACCAGTTTGTTGGCGACCTTACATTCAATGACGACCGGGTCGTCATGTGGACGGCGGACGCTGCCCCCCCTTCTCAGTTATGAGGACATCTGGGAAGATGGAACTGGCAGATGCCTGCTCATCATCATCCTTATCCATCTTTTGAAGATGGCTCTTGGTGCACCGGATAGTAGGGCCACCGCATGAGAATTCGCCTGCTATGGTGTAGACCGGGTCCTTATCGGTATCCGAGCTACTAATAGGCTGATGGGTAGTCTTGGAGGACTGACCCTTGGTCTTCTTCTTTGCCCCGGCTGGGGACTTAGAAATGTAGGACTTTAACGTCCCTTTGTCAGCCAGGCGGTCCAACGCCCGCTGAAGACTGAAGCAGTCATTGGTGTCATGGCCAACCTCCTCATGGAATTGAAAGAATTTGTTTTTCTTCCGTGACTGGACAGAACTCTTCATTGGATTCGGCTTCTCAATAGACAGCTGGTCCTTTACCTCCATGAGGATGGAGTTGCAATCTTTGTTAAACTCGTACCGGGGAACGTACGGTTTAAACTCTTTTTTCTTTTTCTGGGACGGCTGCTTAGAATCACTGACCACCCAGACTTCTTTTCTCTTCTTGCTGAGGTTCGGTGTTGACGGTCTTGCCGCCTGTCATCAGCTGAGGTTCGGTGTTGACGGTCTTGCCGCCTGTCCGACTCTCATGCAAGGATAGCGAGTGCCTTGCAGAAGTTTCTTTGAAGCTGTCTGGAAAGCTCGAAGTAGAGGCTGACTCAGACAGCTGCTGGTGTCTCTTTCGCTCAATGATGTGTCGAGCGTCAGAGACAGATTTTTTGCTGGCCTCCGGCTGTTCTTGCCGGGGCTGCCTCTTGGGCAACAGAATCTTGGTCCAGTTAAGTTTTGCAGCTGCCTTCTCCTTCTCCTTGGGATGGGGAGTTGGCTGTCTGTCCTTGACTAGCTTTTTCCTCTCGGTAGGGGAGTCATTTTAGCCGGCTGACCCTTGCTAAAGCCAGCCTTGTTTTTGTTGATCATCTCCTTGATTTCACCCTTGAAGGAGTTCATGAATTTCATGAGCTCATCCCGGGTAACTGGAGCTTCTCCTCTGGCCTTCCGGGTTTCCCCTTCTGGCCGCCCAGGGGGCCGCCTGCTCGAACCCGCCTGGTCTTCATTGCGTTCCAATAGGTCCTTGGAACGTTTATACTTGGAGATGAAGGAGCCATCCTTGGCTACATAGGTCTCCACATCGTCATCATCATCATCCTCCTCCTTAGTAAAGACCTCCGGCTGAGGCTGAGAAGACAACTAAGGAATTCCACAATTACCCGGTTGATTAACCGATTGAATATTATCTTGGTTACCCAGTTGGATAACCGGTTGCAAAGTAGTAGACTCAGGAATCGGTACAGATTCTTGAACCATCTTTGAGGTACTCTTCCCAGAGACGGCGCCAAATGTTTTGGGTGTTTTTGTCCCTCGGGAGAGTTACAGCTCGAAGATTGGTCCGACTGGATCTGTACCTACAAAAGTAACGGAGACTCCGGTTGGGTGGAGCTCCGCCTCCAACGATCAAGTTAGTAACTTGAAGAAAGATAAAAAGTGCGGAAATTTAGGTGGGAATCTGCTTGGATTCAAAGCTTTTGTATTCTCTAATTTAAGAGAAATGGGGAGTAATAAATGATTGCGAATTTCTGAATGTCCCCAAAATGGGGGAATATCTCCCTATTTATAGGGTCATGGGGAAAAGTGTCATCCCCTAGGTCATACAGATGGGCTGCGCCGCAAAAGAGCGGATTTTGGGGAATTGGGCCTTTAAAGGCCGCAATTCTGAGAAAATATTTGGGATTGCCACGTGTCAGCTGGAGATTGGTCAGAGATGACTTTCCAGCCTCTGACACGTGGCATGCCCTTATTGGTCCAAGTGTCAGGGGTAAAAATACCCCAAACACAAGTATTCTAAAATTATTTGTAATCAATTACTTTTATAAAATGTGGAGGAGAGGAAAATGTTATCCATCTTTTTAATTTTAACTTTTTATGTTTAGGAAAATATGTGAGGAAGGTCCTCTTATTTAGACCTTTAAAAGGAGGTATAAAAGTTCCTTATACCATGTTTGGGTTCTGGGGAGGGTCCTATGACCACTTTTTAGCGTTGGCTTTTTATTTTCGGCCAAAAAAAGTCAGGTGGTAAGCATGTGACTATTCCCTTTTTTTCCCCCTCTTTTTCGGTCGTTTTCCTCTTTCCCCCCTATTAAACCGTAATTTCAGAAATTAGGGTATAATAGGGGAAAGGGGAAAACGACGGAAAAAGGGAAAAAAAGAAGGGAACTTAAGTGGTCACGTGACTTTTTTTGTTGGAAAAAAATTGTTAACGCTGATAAATGGTTGAAAGATCCTCCCCTCAACCCAAACACGATATAAGAATCTTTTGTGCAACCCTAATCTTTCTTTTTTTTTTCAAAAAAAAAAAAATGTTTTAACTTATCCCCTATTCCCCCAAATCCCAATTATACAACTATTGACATTCAAACTCAACACTCAACCTTAACTTCTCTCTCCCCACTCTCATCTAACAACGGTTGCTCTCTTCCTCTCTCAGACCGTTGGCGGCTGGTGCTCTGCGGCTCAG
The DNA here is from genome assembly GCF_948465745.1 of Chenopodium album. Classification (NCBI taxonomy): domain Eukaryota; kingdom Viridiplantae; phylum Streptophyta; class Magnoliopsida; order Caryophyllales; family Amaranthaceae; genus Chenopodium; species Chenopodium album. The sequence continues at coordinate 31,856,069 of NC_137858.1, read as the reverse complement.
ATCAACGACGACAGTCTTCAATTCATCTTGTCCTCTCACCTCTTAGACAAGGGCGGATCTAGAAATTTTTATAAACCGGGCCGAAGTTATAAAAAATTTCAAATAATAAAGCCATACGAGAAAAAAAAAAAAAGTGCAAGCAAGGGGAATTAAACCTTTGACCTCCAAATTTATGTAACTAGTAACTAACCAACTAAGCCTACTATAAAACTTGAATATTTGTACAAGTTTTTTAATTTATATAATATCAAAATCTGGGCATTGGGGGGGGGGGGGGGTAGGGGCAAGGCCTTGGTAGGGCCCCCTGGATCCGCCTATGCTCTTAGAGTCTTGCTTCTGCTCTTTAATTCAGGTATAACAAAAGTTTTAAATTGTTAATTGAATTCATAAATTGTTAATTGCTATATACTTATATTGTTAATTGAAGATTTGAAGCTGTGAATGCTTGATTGGGATTGTAATATTGTTGATTAGTAATTGAATTCATAAATTGTTAATTGTTATATACTTATATTGTTGATTGTAATATTGTAATTGGGTAATTGATGTGAATTGTGAAACTGTGAAATCATAAATTGTTAAGGAAAAATTGTTATTATAATCCCAATTTTGGGCCATTTACTTTCATTAATCCCAACTGTCGATTATTCTTGAATAATCCCAACTTTGGGGGCATTTTCTTTCATCAGGCCAAAACCGGTCAATGAAAGTCAATGACTTGTTATAATAGGTAAGTTGACACGTGTCAAGTTGTAATTGGTCCAAACTTTAAAAAAAAATTAAAAAGAAAAAAATATATAAAAATAATAATAATAATAAAAAATCGAATGAAATCCACAGCCCCTCCCCTTCTTCCCATCGGAACCTCCACTGCCTAACCCAAACTCGCCAGACCGCCGCTCCTCAACCACCCCAGCCGTCAAATTTGCAATCAAATCTCTGACCTTAGGTTCTAAGTTCTAACCCTAGCTAATTCCTTCATCAAAATCAGTTTAATTTGTAACTAGGTATTTTCTGGGCGTTGATAAATTGGTTGAGAATTGGATGAATTTGAGGAGAGAGAAAGGATTAGGAAGGTAGAATTAAATAGATAGAAAGGGTGAGTGAAGGAGAGCAGATTGAGGAAGGGGGGAAATGGTGGAACAGTGGAGGTTAGGGCTTTTAATGATAGGGGAAAACCGGGAAAGGAGGGGATGTGGGGGGTTGGGTTGTAGTACCAACACGGGGGAGGGGGGTACCGATGTAGCACCGGGAAGGGTGGGGACGACTGGCCGGCGTAAAGGTGGCCGTATTGTTGAAGGGGGTAGGGTTTGGTTGGTGTGAACCATAAAGGGGTGGCATGGGCAGACCCATGAAGGAACAAGGGGGGACGACTGTCCCCCCCACTTTCAGGAAAAAAAAAAACAAAGGAAAAGAAAAAAAAACTGGAAAATAGTTATACTTCGTATACAATTGAGTATAAGAAATAAATAAGAAGTTTGTCTTAGCTAAGTTGGTAGTGGGCTAGAAATAATATGACAAGGGGCCCAATTTGAGATTCACCTACATTAGCGGTTCGAATCCCCTTTGTAACATTACTCCTTTTTTTTGGGTGTTTTATTTCAACCAAACCACTCGACTACTCACTTATTCTCGCCAAGTAGGTTTTCCCTCTTCTTTTTTTTTTTTTTTCATATTTTAAAAACCCTATTTACAAAGTTTAAGTAATGGTTTTGTGAATTTATCAATTATCATTGTTCAATGGTTGTGAAATAGAGAGTTATTCGGTTAATTAGTTTGTGAAATGAATTTTCAGTGAATTGAATTATTGGGGCGAATTAGTATTGGTGATCAATTAATGAATGATTGTTTGGTGACTTTCATTGAGAAAGAAGTGTTTTTACAAGTTCCTGATGATGTCATTGATCGATTTCAAAGAATGAAGACTCGAAGGATATTTTGTAATATGTATTTGAAGTCCCGAATTGTATTTATAATATGGTCTTTTGGATTGAATATGTACTCAACTTTTTAAAATTGTGTACCTGAACTTTTTTTTTTTTAATGAATTTAAATAGCTAAATTGTGCCCCCATCGTCAAATTCCTAGGTCCGCCACTGAGGGGTGAGAATTGTTGTCGGGGTTGGGGAGGGAGATGTGGTTACCAGTGGGTACTAGGGAGGGAGGCGGTGGGGCTATGGTGGGATGAAGGTGGCTGGGTTAGGTTTTAAATTTATTTATTATTATTATTATTATTATTATTATTATTAGTATTATTTTTTTTTAATGGAATAGGGATGGGTGATTTCATTAAATAATAATAGTCATTCGGCACTTACAATCATCCCTTAAGAGAGCTAATTTCTCAATATAAGAATTAAATACCCCTAAACTAATGGCATCGCTTCTAAACTGCTCCTGGATAATTTTAGATGTCTTTGCACCGTTCTTGATGGAGCTCCATTGATGTATAGTCCCAAAAGAGATATAACTTGATTGATCATCAAGATCCGCAAATTTGCCAGACGAATCTTCTAAATTTGCACCCTTATACCAACAGACGCGCAATTCCACAAATTTACAAGACAAATCTTCTAAATTTGTATCCCTGCACATACTAAAACCAAACAAACAAACAATACTAAACCCTACGTGAAGGGACTGACAAAACCCTACATTGAGGGACTGACAAAATCCTACATGGAGGGACTGACTATAATCACCATACTGATGGTGATCTTTATTAGCAAAAAACATTAAATTAAAGAAGAATTTGGGGCTTACCATCGATAAAAATCGATGGCAGCCCTAATATGGTGGCTAGGTTTGAAGAGAGAGAACATCGAAAATTTTAGGGCTTTTTTGCTTCTTTTTTAAATTTATTTTTTGTTTTGTTTTTATTTATTTATTTTTTTACTAATGAACTTGCTTCATGTGGCATTTAAGGAAAAAAAAATTACCTTTTAAACACGTCACCGGTCATTTGACCTGATAAAAGAAAACACTCATTAAAGTTGAGATTATTAAAAATAATCGATAGTTGGGATTAATGAAAGTAAATGACACAAAGTTGGGATTAATAGTACTATTCAAAAAAAAAAAAAGTTGGGATTAATAGTAACAATTTTTCCAATTGTTAATGTACCCTTACTAAAATTCTACAGGACGATTTTACCCTCATTGTTAATTGCTAATACTCCGTATTAAGCTCATACTAAATCGAATTCCTTTTTCATTTGGGCATATTTCTCCGTATAAGAAGTTGCAGAGTATCAGAGTAAACGGAGGAAGAAAAGAGAAGAGAAGAGAGGAGAGAGAAAATTGAGAATGTTGAAGTTTCTGTCAAAGGTGAAGCTAGAGTTCAACGCACTGGACTCCCGTGCAGGTGTGTGCATGGAGTTCTTAGCCCAGTGTAGCGCCGGAAAAGCCAGAGACTCAAACCCCAGTTGCCAAGTCGAAGTTAAGCGTCGCACCGATGATCACCCTCCTCAAATCAAGGTCACCTTCGTCAATGGCGTCGAGGAAGTTTTCGACGCTTCTAAAACCTCTGCTCAATCCATTCGTACTCTCATTCTTGATAAAGGTCAGTACCTTGAAACTGAGCAGATGTTTCGAGATGGTGGTCAAGGTTGGCCTGTCATTATTCCTGAGGAAGAACTTCGTGAACCTACTCCTAGTATTAAGGTATGATTTGGGTTCTTGCTGTTTTGATCTGGGTTTGTTGTTTTTCTTTTAAGCATTTTGTCGAACACCTTATGGGCATGTTTTTGATTGATGCAATTATGTTTATTTGGTATTAATTGTGTTTACTGTTGAAATTTGGATTGATTTTTGTGTGTTTCAGTACCATATGGGTGAAACTAAGTATTTTTGCCTCTATAAAAAAATGTTATTTTTGTTCTTTTGATGAATTAGGTAATGTTGTGATAAAGCATTTGAAATTTGGGAGTATAAATAAATTTGAAATTTGGGAGCTTGAAAATTTTGTTCACTTGGAAAGCAGCCTTGAATTGATGTAGTGAAGTAGTGCCTTATGCTGGTAGTTCAACTTGATGTCATCGGTGGTGCTCGTGTGAGTATTACCCATTCGTCTTTTCCACATTCAGTATAGCTCAACTTGAATTTTAATCGATTCCCGTCCTGCTTAGATTATGATCAATGCAAGAGCTTTCTTTATCTTATAATGATTGATAGTAAATTCTCTGTACGGGAGAACATATTGTGTCTTGGCAAACACTCAAATACCATCAAGATGAACGGTGGGAGGAAGAATAGGATAGCTATTTTTTTTCACCACGTCCATGGTTTAGGAAAGTGTTTTCCAATCACAAATTGCTGATCTTATGTATTACATGGCTGTATGTTTAATACCCCATGTGGCTAAGAGTTTTAACTTACCCGAGATACTTGACGAGTTCAGTAAGTCATGGCTTATATTATTGCTGCTGATGCTGTTGTACATTAGTAGCTAATCCAGTTGTGTACTTTGATCCATAAGTGACCCATTAGAAACTCGAATGGCAAGAACTAATAAAAAATAAATAAAAAAAAAAGTAAAATTGATAGAATGTCTTGGTGCATGTGGCGATATATCTTCCTCCTTATTTATTCTTTTCTGGATTGCTTTGGGTTTGGACCCTAAACTATATATAAATACAAATGAAAAGGAATGATAAACGACATGGGCTCATTGCACTTGCATTGACTTAGTAACGAGTTGGTGGCCTGGTTCTCCTATGTGCTTGCTTTAACAATTATTGTTAACTTGGTAGTTGGTATGAGATATCTCCTTTTATTTTAACATTTAGCATAGTTGATCTTTGCCCTACTGCTTTTATTTCACCTCGAATCATATTAGCATCTATTCTGCATCATGTTTGTATGAAAGCAACTTAAATTTTGATATTACTGGATTATGGTACTTCAGAGCATTATTGAAAACTAAATAATGATTCCATGCTAATTATTGTTTCATTGAAGTCTAAGATGTTAAGGTGCATTAATGAAAACTGTTTTTTAGAGAACAATGGTGATGCAGCTTGAGAAGTGACGTTTTTGCTGTTTTTGGTTATTATTTGTTCTATGATCTTGTACACTCCCTTTTCCTCTTCATCATTTAGGATATAATGCTTGCTTTTCGTTTTTGTTCTTGCAGCCTAGAAAAGCAGAAGACAAAAAGCAATAATTGCCCCTTCTCGAAAAGCTAGCTATATCAGTGAGTTTTAAATATCTCCTTCCTCATTATACGTTGTTTTAATGGAAAGTCATTCTCTGCCAAAGTGCCATTCCTAATTGTGCAACTACATATTTTTACCAAAAACTTTGTTTCTTTCTTTTAGTCTATTCTTTGTTTCTTCCATCTTTTTAAATATACTAGGGGTCCGACGGCTAGCCTCAATTGTGTGGGTGTTATGGTTAGTTGTAACACTTAAGGCTCTTGGTAATTTGCTTTTTGATGCTGAACATCCTTTTTATTTGGAGTTTTATTGAACTAATTCTAAGTGTACTTATATGAATGTGCGCACTAAACAATGACAAATTATAGTGTGCAGTAGTAGAAATCTCACATAAGAACACTAATTAGAATGTAAGTAGTAGAATATACTTGGTTTCAACTTGTGTCGAACTCATATGTGAGATCTTGATATATATATGAGCTCGAAAATCTACATACATATATACTTATTACACCTTCAAAATTGAGCAAAATGCAAAATGATTCAGAATCAAAAGAGAAAATTGTTGAAATGTCTTCGGTACAACATAAGTATTAACTTTCTACCCAATTTATAAGAATTATAGCATAAAATTCCTTCAATATTTTATTATTTCCAAATCTCTATACACTCTATTTCTTCAACAAGCTCCTCATATGGATATATCACCAGGTTTTCGTCAATGATCTTTGCCGCCTCCGACCATCAAAATACTTTCCGATCACCCTTTTGTATCTAGGTATCTTTTGCACCATCTTCTTGTACTCCACAACGTTTGGCCTAGTATTAATGTTGTCATTTTCTAATATCGAGATGAGCATATCATTTTCTATGGTAAATTCTTATCTTGCCAAGTAAGAAGTATTATTCAACTGTGTTTCTATTTCATCAAGAAGCCTAATTTAATATTTTTACTCTCCTCATTACCTCTAGATCTTTCAACTTTTCTTTTTTTTTTTTTTTTTTATCATATTCATTTCTCAGCCTAAGGGGATAGGCACTTGCGAGATAAGACATCCTAGCAAAAATTTTTTGAATTATGAAAAATATATTGTTGGTGTTTCCCATGTACATGAACAACAACAACAAAGCCTTAGTCCCAAAATGATTTGAGGTCGGCTAACATGAATCGTCATAAAGAATCGTATGATATAAAGAAAATGGAGGGATGGATTATCTTTCATGAATTCTGAATGGTATTTTTCCGACTCCTACACTTTGTTTGGATTAAAGGAAAGGGAGGGATAGGAAGGGAAAGGAAATGGAGAGAAAGGAAAAGAAGGGAAATGGAGGGATGAATTATCTTTTATTTGGATAGCAAATGAGGTAAGAAGAGAATTGGAGGGGAGAGATGCAGACTGTTGAGGGATTATCAATAATGGAGATATTTGAAAGGAAAACTTACATTATTTCCTTCCTTTCCCTTCTCACCCCTCCCCTCCCCCCTCCCCCCTCCCTCCTCCTCTTTTCCATCCCCTTTCTCTTTCCAATCACACTGTTAGTTTGAGCAACTATTGATTGTAGTGTACTTAATAGCACTCTGTAACGGGTTAAAATTCTTTTTACAATTTGGCTGGATAAAGAAAATGGAAGTAAAAGAAGGGGAGGAAGGGGAAGAGGAGAGATGGAAAAGGAGGGGAGGGAAGAATAATGAGTTTTCCTTCTAAATCCCCCCATTGTTGCAGAGATCAATTTCTTACAAATTAATCCCTCCATTTCTCTATCCTCTAATTCCCTTCATTTCTCATTTGTCATCCAAATGAAAGATTGTTCATCCCTCCATTTCCCTTCCCTTCCTTTCTCTCCATTTCCTTCCATCCAAACACACTTTGTGTTATGGATTTATTCAGAATGCAGCATAACGGACAATGAGGTAGTAATATGATGCTTGATTTTATAAGGACTAATGCACCTTAACCTTGTTTTAAAGATGGATCTGTGTTAAAATTTGGTAGTACATGGTAGATGTAAGTAAGTATTGCAATTTTACTAGGGTAAGTATAAGTATTTCAATTTTACAAGGGTGGGTTGTAGAGATGAGATTTAGCATGAATTCACAACTCAATTTGATGTAACATGTTTACCTCCAAGAGATTCATGGGGTGCTATTTTTTTTAGTATGGTCTTCCATACATCATAACCCCCCTATTCACCCCTATATACCCTGGATTTACCCCTATATCACATAATAAACAGTTAGGATCACAGTTTTTATGTTATTATTATTTTTTTTTTAGTTTTTGTGATTTGGAGTAAAATGGTTGCAGAGTGAGGTATTTGAGATATTTTAGTAATTTAAGATACATTAAATGAAGATAATTAGAGATGTGGGCTCCACGGATGAAAGTTGTGGCTGAAATGAGAAATCTTTAATAAGTAGTGCCACACAAAGTTTTTGATAAAAATTTATTCAGTACTATTTTTTCCCCTAATTAGGGTAAGATGAAGCCCATGTAGGTATTGGCGTTTGGTTCTTCAACTTCATTGTCAAGTGGTATACTGTTTGTTAGTGATATTAATGTGTCTAGAATGAGGCCTTAGACTGTGCTTACATAGCTACCTCCTTAGGTATGTGAAGTTTTCTTTTGTTTTTCTTCTTTCCTTGTACCCTCTCCTACCTCCACCCCCCCACCCAAGTGTCCTTCCTTCTACCCCTTTAGGGTTTGTTTGGATAGAAATGTGGTAGAAGAAGAAAAAAGGGGGAGGGAAGAAGAAGGAAGGGGGAGGAAAGGAAGAGGAGGGAGAAGGTAAGGTTACATAGGAAGGATTTGGTTTATTAAAGAGGAAGGGAAAATACATTCTTTCATTTCCCTTCCCTTCCCTTCCGTCCTAAAAAATGGTAGCCAAACAAGGGAAGATGGATACCTTCTTCTCTCTTCTCTTACTTTCCCTCTAATTTCTCTATCCAAACAATGTGTTTAAGAAGAACAGTTAGAACATTAAGAAACTAACAAGTAGAGTAGCAAAATTAAATTTCTTTTTTTTTTTTGAAAAAAAAAACCAATTTAAGAGGAAATAAACTTAACAATGGCCTGTAAACTCACCAGCAAAAAAAAAAATAAAAAAAAAAATAAATAAATAAAGAGCCGAATATTTCTATTTAGTGTCAAGTCCTTCAAGGTAAACGACATCAGGATTTCTGTCCAAGGTTTAGCTTTTTATGAAAGACATCTCTTGCATTAAGCGCATTTTCTACCAATGCACCAGCCAACATATTACCCTCCCTGCGCTTATAGGAGAAGGTGACAACCCTGAACGCTCTCATCTGCCAAAATGATAGGAACTAATTAAGTCAACGGTTATGAATTAGCTCAGGTCTCTCCAGAGTGCGAATTTCTCTTATCCAGGTTCAAAGACTTCAAACTCTTATTATATACTACCTCCGTCTTTTATTAGCTGACACGTTTTGACTTTAACACTATTTACACATTCCCCTTTGACCATGTTTTATGATTTATACGTAATGAAAAATATAGTCATGTGGGGTCTTGTTAGATTCGTCACGGTATATATTTTCAAAATATCAACTTTTTATAATTTTTACTTATCGGTAACTAAAGATATTAACGTTTTGATTTGTGCATTTGATTTGTGCATTGGCAAACGTGACTAAAGAAACGTGTCAACTAAAAAGAAACGGAGGAAGTAGTAATTAGTTATGTGACAATAAGAGAGGCAACCTTTAGTTTCATATATAAACCAACGATCGACAAGTCCACAGTTCTTTTTTTAATTCTGATACAACCTCCCCTACAGCCTTCAGCTGTAAGCCCTCCGTATGTCATCTGTATTCAGTTTATAGAACCTAGGTGCAGAGGCTTCCAAGTCCAAGCTGTTATCAGAATCTGCAGTTGCACTACACTGATTGTACTTGAAAGATTTCATCTTACTTAGATTATTAGCTAATGGAGAATACAATATTTGAGTATAAATGATTGAAGAATGAAAAGAAGCAAAACCAATTGAATCCTGGTGCACCAAATGATACAGATAGCTGAACCATTATTAACAGACCAGAGAAGTAAATGATGAAGATTTTATATATATATAAAATTTCCCTGTTATGGTTATAAACAGAGTTGAAATATAAATCATTTGGCCTAAAATTAGTATAGGAGAGCGATTTCATCGTTCCACCGCAGTCAGACAGTTACTGAAAACATAAAGATGGGACTCAAATTTTAGAGTTGCATTGTAAACATCTAGGTAAAGTTACTCATAGTCGTCATAGATAGAATGTTTGTATTTTTATTTTTTTATTTTATTTATATTTTTATTTTTTTTATTTATTTATTTTTAGAAAGAGGTTTAGGAGGAAGGTGGTGGAAAGGGGGAAGAACAAATTTATAGGCAGACATAATAGAAAAATCACTATCCTTGCAAAATTCTGAATCGATGAGTTATCCTGACAGAAGTTGGATATTGGGAAAAATAAGATGACTGACCCAAGAAAATTTTCATTTACCATGCATGAGCCATCCTCCGACCCGCCACTACATCTTGAATAGGACAATCCATAAATTAGACCATTTTTTACAGTGATGATACTACAGAGAAATTTCTTCTTATTTTTAGAACATCTGAATCTTATAAAAGATCTCTACCATGAAGAATGTCCCTCCAAATATGATAGTGGGATGAACTTGGAATATTTTATTAAAAAATTGGATTTCCAGAGGTATCCAGCCTCTATAGCTCTAATTTTAAGCTTACCTTGATCCCCTTTTAGCAACCTCTTCATCCTTGCCATGAATTAAAAAAATTTAATTATCTAAATTATATTCTCTAACACCAGTAAATGTATGGATTTGCAAAGTTCATCCTAGCTATCTTGACTTTTTAGCTTAGTCTCACAAAAAATTCTACAAATCTTAACTGGATCCTTTATAACACCCAAAAGTAAAAGGAATAGCATAGAGGAAATGAATCTGAAAATTACATGATAAGAGTATAGCTATTGGGAAAAGGAATTTCACTTGCTACTTCCTCTGTCCCTAATAAATTGCCTCATTGCAATATTTTGGGTCAAACTTCTAAAACTTTTACCATGAAAACCCATTAATTAATGATTAATAATAGTCATGTGTGATCTAATTTCGTCTCAATGTATAGTTTTATAATAGCAATTTATCAAAGAATATAGCACCCTGAAAATGAGAGGTAGACTCTATGAGATGTCTAAGGGATCTTTGATTTTGAACAATTGGAGGTAAATCTTGTCAAAAGATTAATGGGTACCCTAAATGGTTGCCAAATTATCTGTGGGACCCTCACCAAACTGAGCATATTGGCATAGAAAATGTGAGAGAGATGAACATTTCTACTGATTTCATAGGGATCTTTAGATTGTTAATACTTTTTTCACTAAGAATTGAGTGCCTTCCCATTGATATCACCAGTGTAATAAGGGAGAGGATTCCCTTGTTGAATACCTCATAAAGGAGAAACAATAAATAATAGAACCATTCCAAATAAATGAAATTCCTGAAGCTTTGGTTCAAGTTCTAATGGAATTGGTTAATTTTGAAGAAACCCGACAAGAATTTTTTTTTTCCAGTGAAAGCACTCTCAAAATCGTATGATAAGCCTTAGCCAATTTGATTTTCAAAGCCATGATAAATTTTGAAGCAGGAGGAGCTTAATTGAAGAAATGAGCCGTCTAACAACATCTTCCGGAACAAAAACTGAGTGGGACTAAACATGTAATCTTAGAAAGGCTTTAGCCTATTCTCTATGATTTTTGTGATAAGGTTGTAAATAGTATTTACATAAACCAATTGGCCTAAAATCTTTGTTAGACTAGAATACAGGAATTAGAGAAAGTGTTATTGATCTGCTATTGGATAGCTGCATTCTCTATACAATCATACATGTAATTACAGAACATCACAGAAATGTTGTGAAAAATCAGTTGAATGCCATAAGGACAAAGGACCTGCTGATCAGGAGATTTCTTAGGAGCTATTTGAATAGAAAAAGTTAAAAAAACTTCTTCCATGTGAATGGGATATCTAATGATGTGAGGCTGGCAAATTTGATTGGAAGTGAATATCTGATGGGAATAAGTTCTGGCCATTAATTGAAAAGAAGACTTCCATCTTTGTCTTGTAACATCACACTTTCGTTCCATTATAATCTTAGCTATCGATATGAGAATGTTTTTGTATTCTTGTCTCAGAAATCTAGCATTGACTTCCCAAATTTCTGAGCCTACAGTTTTATTCTTGAAGCATAATATTTTCATACTAATGGCATGCTTGGATTGGGGGTAAAACATTAAGGGGGTAATAAAAGTCAAACTTGAAAAAACAAAAGTAATTAGAGTTGTTGTTGTAGGAGACATGGTGCTTCCAAATGAATTAAACTAGTTGTGCCATGAGGAAAAGAGAGAGATGGAGGAATTATTACTCTCATAATGAGGGTAATAGTTACCCACCCTCCCCCTAGTGTAACTATTACCTCCAAAATGAGGGTATTGATTCCTCTTTCTTCACCTCACACCATACCATCACTACATAATTTTCTTACAATCACACCATCACTATCTCTTTCTTCCCCATTTTCACATTCATTTTGCTTAGTTTGACTTTTATTACCCCCTTAATGTATTACCTCCAATCCAAGCATGCCCTAAATGATAAGTTCTTTTTTAAGACTAATATAAAGATGGAGGATGTAGAACTGAACACGCTGGATACTTTCAAGCCTAGCAAGAATCCATCTTTCGCAAGCATGAGTTTTTCTAAATACATTTTGCTCCAGTGCTTAAAAGAAATAATATGCTATAGTATGATCTAACATTCTAAAGCATCATAAATGGTGGAAAATAGGAAGAGATGGATTTCATTTATCGTCTACTCTAACTCCCGTGGATTCGTCCTCAAGACACTACTAAGTATTGAGTTATTAACTGAATCATATTCCACGACTTAATATGTTTCTTCCCCTTACATTAATTCATTGCATAGTATCTCGTCCTTTTAGGAAATAAATGTTAGCCTCCCCCCTCTTCTAGGGCATCATCCAACTAAATCTCATCAGTGTGCGATCCGGAGGACTATTTTGTAGAGCCTTTATCTATATTCCAGTATTTATTTGAGGTTAGCCTATCTTGGACATTGAAGAACCCAGGGCCTTTATCTAAATATCTAATGCCAGGCATTAAGGCTTTATACTGATTCTGTCTAGAGACTCTCACCCTCCTTTTTTGATTGCTTACTAATCTCGTTGAAGTCTCCAACAACATCCAAGGTATATTAGGAAGAGAATTATTTTTAAACTTGCCTTGCCTTGCCTTGCCTTAGAAAAACTAAGAACATACATGCATGCCCTTCATAGTCGTCAACAAAATTTCTTTGTGCTGAAAAGTAGGATGAAATAAATGATGAACATAATCCAGATTAACGTTGTTCTTCCTGAAAAACCAAATATTATTTCTCTTTCTAAGCACCGATAAAACCTTGAACTCATCACAGCCCAGCCCTGACAAAGCCTTCCTGTGCTTGAATCTCAACGATTTTATTTCTAGTATGACAAAATAACAGACATTTGAGTATTAACAAAGTTCTTTTCATGAAGCACCCCTAGTATTCCGCACTAGGACTCTCATCATTACATTTTTGTTTGAAGGGTTGTAACTTGTAAGGCCTCATCATAACCTGACAGTTGCTTCTCATTAGATAGAAACTTGGATCCAAATCCATTTACTCCACCAAATCAGTGGCTTGAAGATCAAAGGGATCCACATTATCTGAAGATTCTTCATCTTCATTCCTTGAAATTTGAAGTTGGACTTGACAAGGATTCCCACCACCCTTCCTCTATCATGAAAGTTATGAAGGTTTGAAACTTGTCCTTATTCGCTTTAACTGTATTGATATTGGAATAGATAGATTGGTGGATTTTGGGAAATTGGCTAGGACGATGATTAATGAATGTATATTAGGATCCAATTTAATCTAATATGGACCTTCATCAATCAACTCAGAAGGTTGTGAGCCAACTCTATTACGCTGCCCTCCCGAGTCCCAAGGGCTCTATGGAGTATGTTATGGACCAAAAGGGAGGAGCAGGAAAGAAATTCTAGTGCTTCAAGTAGGTTCAAAAGCCTTTACTGGTTTACGAGAAAATTCTGATGAACTTCCTTCTAATGTTTTTGCATTTTGTATTAGAGACAAACATCTATGTCTGCCAGATATTCTCAATCAAGAATTGTCTGAAATGTTAATACTCTGGCATTGTTTGCTAATATGAGTGTAACAATAGTTGGGTTCATGGCTTTTTTGGAAATTCCAACAATGTCCTGCTAACTTTACCCTGCTGGTGGGGTTTTACAAGAGGTATATTGTTTATTATTTATGGATATCTTGTTGATGCAAACTTCTATCATTCTTTTATACTTACCATCTCTACTCTGTACTGCCTCTTACATCATTGTTATTTTATTTATCTATTTATTTATTTCCAGCAGAGAAAAAGCCCGATGAGAGCAGGCAATCACATTATGTAGCCCCTTAGCACAGAGGAAATCTGCTTTTCAAGATTGGTCAAGTTTTTGAGAAGTATTTGTATGTTTGAAATGTACCCTCTTGTGCCTGACTGATAGTGTGATGGCGAAACAATTTCATGTCAATCACTTTACCTCAATATTACTGTGTCAATGGTTGTATGATCTTATTTCACCTTTTCTCCTTTTACTACTCACAATTTTGATCTCAAATTGCACTTGAGCAGAATATACTACACCTGGTGAAGCCTTGATAATTAATAATGTGAAACTTAGTCTTTCAAAAAAAAAAAAAAAAAAATGTGAAACTTAGTAGCCGTTAGTTTTGGGATTTGCTTGTAGTTGTTAGTTGTGAATATAGATTATTAATGAATAGTCAGGTAATTTAGCAATGCCATGCGAAGATTGTACTATTTTTGGATCAAGGTCAAGGAATCGTCAGACTGAAATAAAAAATGACCCAACCTAAACATTTAAATCACTCAACACAACAAACTCAACCAATTATTTCGTATGTGTTCCACTGCATTGTCATATCTTATGCGTTTGATGATTTAAGAACTTATTCTATTCACCATTTGCTAAGGATATAGCTTTTGTTAAACATAACAGACTCGATTTCCATTTCCTTCCATTCCTTAGTACCTTCCTCTCCCAAAAAAAAAAAAAAAAGACGGTGCAAGGAGTAGGGAACTGAGGAAGTGATGCTGCGCAAATCTAAAATAATTGATGTCATTAAACCTTCTCTGGTTATATAGAAATTTACCCGTTTTCAACATTTACGGTGTGTTTGGATAGAAGGAAATAGAAGGAAAAGAAGGGGAGGGAAATGAAGAGATGTGATATCTTTCATTTGGATAACAAATGAGAATGGAAAGGAATTGGAGGGGAGAGAAATGGAGGGATTAAATTGTAGGAAAATGATCCCTCCAACAATGGAGAGATTTGGAAGGAAAACTCACCATTCTTTCTCTCCCCTCCCTTTCCCTCCCCTTCTCTTCTCCTCCCTCCCCTTCTTTTCCTTCCTCTAATGTTATCCAACCTCTAATGTATTTATGATAAAAATTTATTTAAATTTATTTAAACCTCCAATGGTGTCGGGTTTCGGGTGGGTTTAGGTGGGTTTTCGGGTGCATTCAGGTGGGTTCGGGTGGTTTCGGGTTGGTTCAGGGGTGGTTTAGAGTGATTCAGGTGGTTTTGCAGTGGTTCTAGGTGAGTAGTGGTGGTTTCGGGTTAGTTTTGCGGTGGTTCAGGGGTGCGGCGGAGGCTGCTGTTTGGCTATGGTGGTAGCCTAGTGGGGAGATTGTTGTTGTTGTTGGTGGTTAATTATCCCTATTCTCTCTACTGTCCTTAATTTTTTTATTTTTTTATTTTTTTTATGGGAAGGCAATCGATGCATTAATTTAGTAATGGACAAACGTCCGAGAGTACTTACAGAGAAATCTCCGGGGGACAACAATTCTCCCAAACTTGCTCTACACCGAAAGGCCTTACTCTAACTAAATGACTGTCCAAAGGCCAAACTTACCATCTTTCTTAACATGAACCTAAAAAACAGAATTAAAGCAATTACAAAGAAATAAAATGTCTTCAAGTACCCCATCAAGGTCTGAAAAATACACAGCTCCTTTGGACAGTCTATTCACCACAACTGAGCAGTCTGATTCAAAAATAACATCCCCGTAGCCATACCTTTTTGCGAGCCTTACTCCAAAGCATAATGCTTTCGCCTCAGCAACTTCTGGTGGCCACCAAGCTCTCACCTTGCAGACTGCAGCAAACAGAACCACACCTTCATCATCTCGCGCCACAACCCCTAAACCAACCCACCCTTCATCAGCAAGGGAGGCATCCACGTTCAGCTTAATCACTCTAGAAGGAGGAGCTAACCAGCGCTTACTGCTGCGCTGATTCTTTGGAGTTGGAAGAGAATAAATCTTCTTGCTATATTGCTCATACTCCTCCACATTCCTATTAACCCGAGCCAAGAGGATAGCGTTTAGAGTGAATTTATCTTCAAACACCTTCAGATTCCTCTAGCCCCATATACATCACGCAAGAAAGCAGGCCCTTTGTTTAAGCTTCAGTTTAGCATTATCCCAACTCACAATCAGCTCGCAAATGTCAGCCACCCCATTGCTCAGTAAAGCCATACAACCGCTGTCTTCCCAAAGTTCTCTCACCCTCCAGCATTCAGATAGGGCGTGAGAGCCAGTCTCCACCTCATTCCCACACCACGGACGCGCATTCTCATCTATCAGATGGCGCGACACAAGCAGGGCTTTGGTGGGCAGTGTTCCAATGCATAGGCGCCACAAGAAGTGCCTGACCTTTGGTGAGACCTCTAATCCCCAAATTATCCTCCAAATGCGATGGAAATCATCAAAATTGCAACCTTTACCCAACATACATGCAGTTTTGGTGGAATATAAACCATGATTTGAAAAAGCCCAAGTTAACATATCCCTTGGCTCTCTCAAACACAAAGGAATTGAAAGAATACATTTCTGATCTCTCTCGTTAAAGTGAGCAGTAATTAAATCCACATCCCATTCCACCTTGTCAAAATCAATGAGGTCACTAACCTGATTTAAACCATCACAAGGCTCAGTTATAATAAAATTTCCATGCTCATCCGCCACCCAAGGGTCGTTCCAGATGTTCACTACCTTCCTATTCCCAATGCGCCGTATCGTCCCCTCTTTAACAAGTGATTTCGCACTCCAAACACTCTGCCAAGAGTAACTTCCCGCATATCCCAAAGAGGCATCAAGGAAATTAAATTGAGGGAAGTACTTAGCTTTCATCACTCTACCAACAAGAGAATCC
This sequence comes from Chenopodium album, assembly GCF_948465745.1. Classification (NCBI taxonomy): domain Eukaryota; kingdom Viridiplantae; phylum Streptophyta; class Magnoliopsida; order Caryophyllales; family Amaranthaceae; genus Chenopodium; species Chenopodium album. Next base: position 31,839,539 of record NC_137858.1, on the reverse strand, counting down.
TCATTAGTCATAAGGTGTCAAGCTTGCCTTCCGAGAAGAGCATCATTAAAAACACTTACATCTCGAAAGCCCATACCACCTAAACACTTTGGAGTACACATATCCGCCCAACTCCTCCAATGAACTTTCCTCCTCGACCCGGATTGTTCCCAAAAAAATCTAGCCATTGCACTCCCCATCTTCTCTATAACCGAGCACGAAAACTTATACACTCCCATTAAATATTTCGGGATGGCTTGGATCATAGACTTCAAAAGAACTTCTTTCCCGGCACGAGAGAGAAGCTTTTCTTTCTACCCTTTGAACTTTTTCCAAATCTTATCCAACAGAGCTGCAAAAATTACCTTCTTCGATTGACCAACCAATGTGGGAATACCAAGGTACTTCTCATGTCTATCTACTTGTCGCATATGTAGAACTCCCATTAACTCTTCTCTTTGCTCTTGTCTCACACCTTTGCTAAAAGAAACTTCCGACTTTTCATAATTAATTTTCTGCCCGGATGCTACTTCGTACTTGTTGAAAATATCAACTATTGCTTCGCATTCCCGTCGATTCGCTCTAGCAAAAAGGAGACTATCATCCGCAAAAAGGAGATGAGAGATAATAGGGCCATTCCGGCTTGCCTTTGCCCCATGGAGCAATTCAGTTTGAACTCTACTCTGCAACATATGAGACAGAGCATCCTCCACAAGAATTAAAAGGTAAGGGAGAGAGGATCCCCTTGCCTTAACACCCAGGACGGGACCATATCTCCCCATACTCTTCCATTAATAATGAAAGAGTAACGCACAGTCGACACACACATCATGACAAGGTTCACCCATGTTCCATTGAATCCCATAGTCAACAATAGTTTCCTAAGGAAACCCCACTCCACCCTATTATAAGCTTTGCTCATATCTAGTTTCGGAGCTATAGTGCCTTTCCTGTCATTACTCCTCTTCTTCATCTTATAGAACAATTCCAATGCAATAAGGGCGTTATCAGTAATTAACCTCCCCAGAACAAATGCACTTTGATTTTCATAAACAATTCTAGGCAAAATCAATTTCATTCTCATTACAAGCACCTTAGGCACAAGCTTATATAAAACATTACACAGGCTAACAAGTTCAGCAGTCACTTTCGCCTCATTCACTTTTGGGATTAAAACAATATTAGTCCTATTAACATGATCAAGAGACAAGGAACCACATAGAACACTACTCATGAAATTAGTCACCTCATTACCCACAATATGACAAAATTTCTAATAAAAGATAACGTGCATATCATTAGGGCTCGGGGCCTTACACGGGTGCATTTGTTGAAGAGCGATAAAAATCTCATCTTTCGAATAGGGCCTAAGCAAGCTTGCATTTTGCTCCGGTGAAATATAGCTTTGCACGTGTTGAAGGACTTCATTTAGCTCTGGCTCAGATGGCGAACCTGTCTCAAAAATTCCTTTATAATACTCCGTTATCACCCCTTCGACCCTCTTATCATCATTCTGCCACTCACCATTTAAATCATAAATTCCAGAAATTGTGTTCTTCTTCTTTCTTTGCGATGCCTTATGATGAAAATAACTCGTATTTCTATTCCCATTGCGAATCTTCGCAACTCTAGAGCGTATATACCAATGAGCCTCTTGCTTTTCATGTAATGCATTAAGTTCTTTTTCCAACCGAGAGCATTCCGCACAACTAGCAGGAGATACTCTACTCTGCTAGGCAGCACGCAAGTCAGCCTCTTTGTTCTCAATCTGGCGCCCTAGGTCGTCAAATTTGTCTCTACTCCATGCCAACAATTTCTTCCCAACTTCCATCAATTTTCCAACAACACACTCTCCCGCAGCATCACTCCAGGCACCACGCACAACCCCTTCACATTCATTGTCTAGATGCCATGCCGTCTCAAACATATATCTCCTCTTGTTCTTCTTTTTGCGACCATTTTTATCTTCAAACCGAGTGAGTATGGGCAAGTGATCAGACAGGTACTTCAATAGATGCTCAACATAGACTCCCAGATGTAGTCTAAGCCACGATGAAGAGGAAACAAAAACGGTCGAGCCTCTCTCGGACTTTAGTAGCAACCGAATCACCCCTCTCCCAAGTTTACCACTGCCCCTTATACCCAAGGTCCCTAAGCTCACAACTGTCCAACACTTCTCGAAAGCCAGCCATCTCTCTTCTATCCCTTTCCGACCCCCCCTTCATACTCACCATACTGCAATATTTCATTAAAGTCGCCTCCGAAAATAATCAGTAACTCCACTCCCTCACATAAACGATGGATGAGTTGCCATGTACGGTGCTTATTAGAAGAGTCCGGCCACCATAGATACCTACAAATCTCCATTTTACATCGCCCTTCTTAACATCCCCACAAATATGGTTTTGAGAAAAAGAAACAAGTGTAAAATTCACCTTATCTGCACTCCAAAACAAACAAATGCCACCCGATTTACCTATACTCGACACACGTACCAAAAGCATTCGAAAAACCAATTCTCTCCTTTATACCTTCCACATTTATTTTACTGATCATAGTCTCCGAAATGAACACCATGTCAGGGGCATAAAGATTACTCCACTTCCGGAGTCTGCGAACTAACCAGGGGTTGCCTATCCCCCGGAAGTTCCAACATAGGAGACTCAGGTCACGAAGGGGTTGGTCCAAACCAAACTCCGCCATAATGTCATCATGATAAACCGGTTCATCCATCTTCAATCTCTTTCCATCAATCGAGACACTATCTGCTGGCCTAGAGAGAGTCTCACTAGCCACTCTTTTCAGACCCATAAGGGGGCCCTCATTTGCACAGGATGTCCCCACACCAACTTTGGCAATTCTTTTAAAAGTTCTGCTCCCACTTTGTTTACTAGGAACTTCCTTTGTGGAAGTGAAAGAGGACAAATGTCCTGGGTCCCCCTCTTTATTACTCCTAAAATCCGCTATAATTCCCTTACTCACCTCCCCCTTGTCCCCTTTCCCCTCATCAACTACCACGCCTCCCTGCTTTTGAGTATCCAAAGATATGATACTTCCAGTCTCCTCCCTTACAGCAACATGGGCAGCTCCAGTTTTACAAGACTCGATCTGCTTATCTTCCCCTTTCGTCACAAATAACTAGCGCTTCCCCTTGGTGATTTCCTCGAGTTCCTCCACCTCTTTTGCTCTACCCTTTCTAGGCGAAGCTCGAAGAAAAAGTCCCCATCCCAATCTTTTCTCCTTCTCCTCCTCTAAAACAGCCAAGCAATCCTTCTCTGAGTGCCTAATCACCCCACAGGCAAAGCAAAAATATGGTAATCGTTCGTATTTGAACTCCAACTTGATTTTATTCCCTCCCCTGTCTCGAACCCTCTGATAGCTACGCAAGGGCTTATCAATGTCAATCAAAATTCAAACCCTCCTATATCGATTCAGACCAAGAGCATCCTCCTCCATCTCCAATAATTCCCCTAAACCGGCGACCAAAGCCTTCACGTATTCATCTGAGCAGCAATTGAAGGGAAATTTACTCACCCTCACCTAGAACGGAGTAAATTGCAGATTGACTTGATCGGGTTGTTCATCCCCTTTCACTTCATTTAGAACTAGCAAGTGGTTATCCCAGCACCATGGTCTCCCATTGAAGACCTCCTTGTCTCGCCAGTGGAAAAACTGATAAGCGTACAAATTAGGGCTTAAAGTTCTGATAATCAGACCATCAGATGGAGCCCATACCTTCTTCATCGTTCGCTTAAAAGCTTCAACATTGTATGGGCAAGCAGTACACAATCGACCAACCAATAATAGCGCTAGGTTTTCTTCGGGTTTCGAACTGTCAATTTCTCCTAAATCTACTACACTGCCATCATCATCATTCAATTTCAAAGAAGAGTACTTATCAATTAGGTCCTCCGCCATGAGAATGGAGAACGATCGTTACGCGAGGGAGCAAACCCTATCTTTCGACGGAGTTATGGGAAAGTCTCCTACCCTTAATTACATACTCTTGTATTCATTAATTAACTTTTATGAAATTTTTTCTTGGGTTCCGTGAGAGCTCCAAAGTTGCATATAATGTGTACCGGAGGTAGTATATAAACTCGCGTAGTTACAGATTTGAATAAAAATAAAAATAAAAATAAAAATACTACATTCGTTTCATATTATTTGCAATTTTCTAATCGTTGCAAATAAAATGCAACGGAGGTAGTAAAAAACTGACAAGAGGCAAAAGCTTGTTGATATTTCTTAGATACACCCCAACCATAAATACAAACATATATGTCATCTGCTATTTCAAAATGCGAAGTTACCGATCCTCACGTCGAACTGTATTCGGATTAGACATCATGTCCATCATCATCTTCTCAGGGGAATCTTCCCAGTTAGTAAACGTTTTCAAATCAATCTGAAACCAACTCAAACCAAAGATAAGTACTTTTTTTCTTGCATCTGAGATCATGGTTAGCAAAATCATCAATTTACTGTGACCTAAAAGGAAATTTACCGTGCGCCTTTGCTCTGTGAAAAGCTCCTCTCTCTTCTGGTAAGACATTTGTATATCCCTTGCAGTTTTACCGCCTAATCCCCACACTTCCACATCGAGGACTGACGCTTCAACAGGAAGGTAACCCTAAAAAAGATAATTAAAGACCTCAACAATCACATATAACCAGAAAGGGGTGTTCATGGTAATTGCACTAGCACATTATAGGCAAGATGGATAATCTAAGCTGCAAATCCAACATAGTTACGACATAGAGAATATTTTGTGACCAAGATAACCTATCCTAAAATTCCAGAAGATGGTTTGTCTGAAATCTAATCATGTACCCAAATTGGACACTTTTTTTTTTTGGGTAGAATAAACAAAAACCAAGTTGGAAACTTGTAGCCTTACACATGCAAATGAACTCAACCAACATTGTGATAATAGGATGTATATTGGTACCACAGATTTATGGAGGCTTACTACCAGGATTCAACTCATCACCTGATTAGGAAATAGAGAGCCATGCTGGTATGTTTTGTCGACAGCATGATGACGTACAGTAACCTTTGCAAAGTCATCATCAAGGAATATTCTTTCATGCCCGCTAGTTCCTCCAAATGCAATCCCAACAGGCTTTGGGTGTGGATCATATGCTCTAACAGTTGAATGCAAATGACTATAAAGGTAGTTCTTCTCCGTTCCTGCCGATAGAAAGGGCTCTCAAATTTAAGTACAATAGTAAATATCATACAGTCACTTGAAAAATTCTTATACTATCACGTTCACATACCAGATGCAGAAAATACATGAAAGACTGGGAATATAGAATATAGACAACCCCCATTCCCATAGAATCCATCTCTGTTTTCAAACCCTTGTGGTGCGAGAGCCCCTAAGATCCATTTCTGGCTGATCTCACTGGATTCACCTGAAAAGGCAGAGATCAACAATAGCAATGGTCCATGATAACCATCAACATTTGACCATAATCTGTTCAGCCCTTTCCCATGATGATAAGACCTGTAAAGCAATGACAGTAATCAGTCTCCAGCTCATAAGTAGTGTGTCCAGCCAACATGAGACTGAAGGCTATCCAGTCCATATATATATGTTATAAGTAGATTTGAACTTCAAGCTTTATTTTGCAGCAGGTGTTCAATTAAATTGACATAAAATATTATAACTCAGGGTTTGCTCCTATATCAGGTGAAGCCTAACTACTTAAACAACCCCCAAATGCAGTTACTCTTGGCATCAACAAGTCGCTGCTACATGTTTATTTATTAAATACATATTTTTTTTTTCCCAGATGCATAAAACTAGATATTAGTGACCAGTCACTCTATACAATGATAAAGTAATACAAAAATCATTTATCAAGGAAAATATTTCATAATTAAATGGTGCATATTTAACACAGGAGACATAAATGAAAAATACAGTATTTTGACAAATTACCATCGGATGACCTCATTCAGTCTTCACATTAAGAAGTTGCCAGAAATTTACTCCTCAGTTTCTGAATAATTTACACGTGCATTTGGGCACAAAGCTTAAGAAAACGTTCAATGGATTTAAGGGTGTGTTCTATTCACCCGATTTGTACTTATATGAACTTATTAGACTTTATTAAAACTTAGGAAATTTTGACATTTGCTACCACTAAAAACACCACGCTTCACATTTGCTACCTGTTTAAATTTTTTTTTACTTTATGACCACCTAAAATAGAGTTTGTTAAAAATCACTACCACATGCCTTATTTTGTTACTATTTCCGTTAGTGGGCCCACTCTACTGTTTAGCCACCCCTCCAACCACCTTGCAGCCACCCCTCCTCCTCACTGCCACCCCTCCCCTCAACTGCCCTCCCCCATCCCCCTGCCGGCGCCGGCGCGCGAACCCACCCCCTCCCTTTCCCCCACCCTATGCACAGCCCATCCCCCCTTTCCCCGTTCTTGAGCCCCAACCCCCACCCCGAACCAAAACCACCCCCTTCCCCCTTCCCTCCACCGGCAATCGGCACCCCTCCCCTGATTCCCCCACCGAAATCGACCCCCCTCCCTTCCCCTACCCTTTTCGGCCATCCTTAACCCTAAACCACCACCCCAAAACCACCCTAAAAGAATTTTAGGGTTTCGGTTATGGTGGTTTTGGGGTGGTGGTTTAGGGTTAGGGATGGCCGAAAAGGGTAGGGGAAAGGGAGGGGGGTCGATTTCGGTGGGGGAATCAGGGGAGGGGGGGCGATTTCTGGTGGAGGGAAGGGGGAAATGGGGTTACGGTGGTGTTGGTATGGGTTTAGGGGTTACGGTGGTGGTGGTCTGGGTCTGGGGGTTACGGCAGTGTCGGTGGTGTTGGTATGGGGCGTCGCCGGATTTGGGGGTTACGGTGGTGTCGGTGGTGGTGGTCTGGGGGTTCGCCGGCGTCAGGGGAAGGTGGCTGTTTGGTGTTTCGGTGGCTGGGGATTTTGTTTTTAATAAATTAAATTATTATTTAATGAAATATTGGGCCCCACTTAACGAAACTGTTAGGTTTCTGTTAAGTGATAGTGACTTTTAACAAACTCTATTTTAGGTGGTAGTAAAGTATTAAAAAAATTTAAATTGGTAGCAAATGTGAAGCGTGGTGTTTTTACTGGTAGCAAATGTCAAAATTTCCTAAAACTTATTTTAATTGTAAATTGAACTTGGGTAAACTGAACTTATCGAACTATTAGAGCTGAAATAAATGAAAATAAAGTGAACATAACAGGCCTTACATTTGGAAAACAAAAAGGGGGGGGGGGGGGGGAAGCATGTGAGAGTGTAAAAGTAAGTGAGCCATGATAGATGAGATAACAACATTTCAATGGTGGTGAATCAAGTCTAAAGTAAGGAACTTAACAATTATTTTGAAGCATCCAAAGAGGGAAGTGCGTCAAAGGGAGCACTGGATTAATACACTAAATCTATGCTAAAGTACACTACATAGAACACCACAATCTACGCCAAAGAACGCTTCATAGATGTACTAAAACAGAGACATATTCATCAAAAATTTACAACAAATAGCAAAACAATATACAAGAAATAGAATTTTATGTATTCTCAGCTGGGATTTAGAGTCAACCTTTTCAAAGCCAATTATGCTTAACTTGGTAGAATGAGTTAACATTGAGACAACCAAATCAAGTACAAGATTGCTCAATTCATGGAAAAAGCATAGCAAATGGCAAATGTGAGCCCACCTATGTTACTCGGACTTGGGTACCTATGTCCAACACGAGTACGTGTCGGTGTCCGACACGGGTACTTGAGATAAAATGAAGAGTCCAAGTAACATAGGTGCCCGCCTAGAGAGTAGTATTTTTAATGATTCGGGGTATGGGGAGACATATAGGTTGATGTTAAAGACTGCATGTAGTTCAACTGGAAACTTATAGGAATTCCTTCAAACATCAAACAAATTAAAGATAAATAGAAATGCCCAATACAGAATCATAGATATTGATGACGAACCGATAAAGAAGGCTATCCGGAATCACATCATTCTTGCTAGGGAAGCATATCCTTAAAAGCTCCTCACTTATGTTACTTCTTTGGGAAAGAGCCATTGCCCATGCCCTACCACAAGTTAGAATATGAACTTCGCTTGACTCTACAGAAGTGGATTCAGCCGCCATTGTCCCTGAAGCTTCTGTTCCAGTAGGCTGCTGGTAACAAGACAAAAATAGGATCAATCACTGTTGTTCTTTTATAATTTTATAAATAATAAACTTTCACAGTCCAATTAGATTAAAATCAGGAGGAAAATGGGAAGAGACGACTCATGGGACACCAAATACTGGAGTCAACACAACACTGGCATTCTAGACAAGCTGTCTACACACCTCATCACAGCATCAATTGTTTAAGATAATACTACCTCCATTTCTCAATATATGTGGTTAGAAGAGAAAGTTTGTACAACTAAGCTACAATTGTGGATTTGCCCTCACTTATGCAGTGGGTACTCTGGGAAGTGAGGTAACTCCAAATAAAAAAAAGAAAAAGTTTTCCATTGGTAAAATGATGCAAGAGTGGTGAAATTTCCCAAAAGAAAATACATTGCATGTATTGAGAAACCTTATATGATTGAGGATACTCTTGAGCATTTTTGTTTTCACTATTATGATGAAATTCATCAACAGAATCTTTTGATGCTAATCCTGATAATTAAGCTACTTGGTAAAATGCTGGAATCTTGGTATATTAAAAACAATTTGTCATTCGCTCTCCACACAACAGAGAATCACGATCTGAAACATAGGAACTGCTACATGGTCTGCAGGTGGGCTAGCTTAACAACACTAGGTACCAGCTTATGTTCCCACTTTATGTTGCAGGTAAGATAAAGAAGAGAGCATAAATAATATGAGACATGAGATGGTCCTTCTGTGGATAATTATTAAGGGGAACAAAAGTTTTTCAGGCATTATCACCAATATATAATACTATAACATGTCATTATCCCAACATCTCTAGCAAAGCTCCTGTCTAGGATATGATGAGGACCAAAAGATAGCAAGGAATTCTCTATGGGTTCCTCAATCTGTTTCAGCCTTTCAGAAAGTAATGTCCCTTATTAACAGTAAATAGAGCATCAATGGTCTTCAGGGAAGAACCAAGGAAATCTAATATAACAAACTGAGAAATTGAGTATTGGAAAGGTCGTCGCAGCTGGGATCAACTATCTGAAATTCAACTTAGCAAAAGATCAAGTGTTGATCCCCAGAAATAATATCCTTGTTGGCAGAGCATAATCAGTGATGTGAGGTATACTAGGACATATCCAAAACTTAGTCTCTATGTTTGCTTTTTGATAAATGATTGTTTTAAATTAAATTGAAAGTTCTTTAAACATAGGTTATTGACTGCTCAAGGCAGATCATTGAGCTATGATATTGTGTGTGCACAATGCTGTATGCTGCAAGGGAAACATGAGCCTAACGGTTTGGGCATGCTGTGTCCAAAGGTTCAGGCGTCTTCCACAATCCAAATGCCAAGGAATGCACTAGTAATTTTCATTTCAAGGCCATGAAAGCTGTGATTTCCTTTCAATGACTTCATAGTCTATACTTTGAGAGCTGGCTTGGCATAGATATAAAATAGCACAAATAAAAAGATTATAATTGAGGAAATCATGGAAATTAGTGTATCTTACATCAGTTGCATGGAAAGTCCTCCAAGGTAACATATCTTCTCTAGCGCATAGTTTTTATATTCTCAAGGGAAATTGCAGACTCAATATTATTACAATTTTGCACGGGATGTGATAAATGATCTTACAGAAACTAAGCTGCCACCAATGTTATCAGAATGATCCGATTCTGACAGGTAGAAGACCTAATTTAGGGGCCAGTAAGAGAGATTATCATACTTAATGCAGAAATTTCAGCCAATAAAAGAACAGTTAATTACTCAGTAGAATCAGTACTACTGAATTACATTCTTTCACACTAACATTTATTTACTTAGTGATAAAATGGCCAATTTGCATCGCAAAACCGAATCATTCGACTAACCCAACCTCCTTTGTTCCATGAGACCAGCAAGAGGCAGAACAAGGAATATTTTCCTCTTGTCCATTGACTATGCTTTTCAGCCTTTCCATTGGAAATTTATTTCTAACTCAAAATCAAACCTGAAATCTACCAGAAAAAGTTGGGTTTTAAGCATAAAAATCTACTTGAAAGTTGGAACCCGTCAAACATTTTCATTATATTCCACCCCTCCTAAACGTTTTTTTGTCTTTACATGCTTTATTCTATGGGATGATCATTGTCCTATGCAAAAAGAGTCACAGGATGCTCATAATCGCTACAATAAGTAACAATAGCTTATACTACCTCTGGTTCAATTTAGATGCAACAATTTCCATTTTGGGGTGGTTCAATTGCTTGCAACAAATTTTTTTTCCTTATTTGGTAACTTTTGGCCTATAAAATGACATATATGCCCTTACTTTTTTTCTTAAACACCCTTATTAAATTATAAATCTGATTTCATTAAATTAAACCCCAACCTTAATTAATTAAACTCTCATCCCATTTAATATTCTCTCTCCTCCTCCAACCCCATTTTCATGGTGGCTTCATGGTGTTACGAGCGGTGGGGGGTTGCAAATCGGCAGGTTTCGTGGGTAAGTTTCGTGGGTTTGGTTTCGTGGGTTTGCTGGGTTGGTGAATCGGCAGTGCTGGGTTCGTGGTTGCAGATTGGCGGCGGGGGGTTGCAGAACGACGACGTAGTGGGTTTGATTCATGGGTCGGGTTTCGTGGTTTCAGATCGGCGAGTTTCGTGGGTATGGTTTCATTGGTTTGGTGGGTTGGTGGATCGGCAGTGCTGGGTGCGTGGGGTGGTGGTGGTGGGTTGGTTTGGGTTTGGTTTCGTGGGTATGTGCAAGGACTCAGCCTAAACCGGATGTTCGCTTCACTTATGCTAGGAGGATCAAGAAATAACCAGAAGTTAGAGGTTGCTGAGTTGTCAGGTGGTTAAATTTAGTTTTGGGATGAAGGGTAGATTGGTAATCTCAGGGAAAGTTTGTTAGGAGTTTGTTATTGTAGGCTGGCATGCTTAGGGAGTGCTTAAGTTTGTTTATGGCTTAATTGGGTATTAATAAGGGATGAGAGAAAGGGGAATGTATCGAAGAAATTAATTAAGAAAGTTGTTTGGGAGAGCTCCTTCCTCTCAAAAGAAGGTTGTATTGCTGGATACTCTGTTCATCAATACTACTATCATTCCTTTGGTTGCCTCTGTTTCTGTCATTTATAGCTTGTTTCTTCACTGATCTTTTACTATTCTCTAGCAAATTTGGTGTCAGAGCAGCCAAGATCTTCGCCGGAGTTCAGGATGGCTCGCCTTACCCATGGACAACGTTTGGATCTCCTAGAACAGGAGATTGCGGGTGTCCTAGGTCGAGTTGCGGAAGAGATCGCCTCGGCTCTTGCAGCATTCAAGGTCGATCTCACGACTCAGCTCGCTGCTAGATCGGAGAAGAATCGATCGGAGAATTGTGTACCTGGAACGAATGGATCCACTTATCAGTGGGATAACCCGTTCGCCGGTACGCATCCGCAGTAGGTGGTTTCCAATCAAATTGGAAGTTGCGCAAACTCGATTTGCCCCTTTATGATGGTACTAATCCCGATGGATTGATCCTCTATGCTGAGAGGTTCTTCCATTTTTATCGGCTGACGGAGGAGGATCGCTTGGAGGCTGCGGTGGTGGCGCTCGACGGTAACGCGTTACTTTGGTACGAATGGGAACACCGGTGCCACCCTCTGATGATGTCGGAGGCACTGAAAAAGCTGCTTCTCCGTCGTTTCAGATCCACCGCCACCGGAACTCTTCATGAGCAGTGGCAGCAAACCGGGTCGGTGGTGGAATATTAACGTCACTTCATTGAACTCTTGGCTCCGATTGAGGGAGATTGAGGGAATTCTAGAGGAGATTGCTAAGGGTCAGTTTATAAATGGCTTGAGTGAAAAAATCCGGGTCGAGGTCCGACTCTTGGATCCGATCACTTTGGATCGGGCCATGGAGTTAGCGATGCGGGTTGAGGAAAAATTAAAACTCAGCCCACGGCCCAAACCTCCTACTGGCTACCCAGTTGGCGAACTCCCATACCAAACCCACGACCCAACCTAAACACCTTACCTAGATCGACACCAATCCTAAACACAAACCCGAACCACCACTCCACCACCTCTCAGCTTTCCCGACCCAAAACACCTTTATTACCCACAAAAAACCCACCGAATTACGGCGGCTCACCGAGAAAGAGCTTCAGCAGAAGCGCGAGCTTGGTTTATGCTTCCGTTGTGACGAAAAATGAAACATTAATCACCGATGTCAGCGCCGCGGCTTGAGCGTTCTGCGCACGGTGGAGGATGAGGACGAAATGGATGCTGGTGAGTGCGCCATGGTTGAAACGATTCCTGATGACCCCCTACCTCCTCCACCAGAACCAACCCCTGGTGTTTCTTTATGTTCGGTGATAGGGTTAACTAGTCTTAAGACAATACGTATGACAGGTGTGGTAAATGGGTGCTCGGTGGTGGTGATGATTGATCCGGGAGCAACCCATAACTTCATTTCCAATGTTGCTGCATAGAAATGGACTGATTCCAGAAGCTTCGGTGTTACACTCGGAACGGGAGAGGCGGTGCAAGGGGAAGGCGTGTGTAAAGGCGTTTTGTTGGACCTTCAGGGGGTGGTGATAGTGATAGTGGAGGACTTTCTCATTCTGCCGTTGGGGAGTTCGGATATGATACTTGGTATTCAATGGTTGGAGAAGCTTGGCACAATCACGACCAATTGGAAGACCCAGGCTCTAAAGTTTCAATTGGATGGTATTATGAACACTTTCACAGGTGATCCGCACTTGGGGCGTACTGGAATTTCGTTGAAAGCTTTGATTAAAAATTTGCAGAAGGAAGGCCATGGTTACTTGCTTGAATTTAATCATTTAGAGATGGCAGGGGAGGAGGGACCCGTAATTCCTCCTGCCTTCCAACCTCTGCTACAGCAATTTCAGGAGGTATTTCACATGCCAGAGGGGTTACCCCCACATAGGCAGATAGAGCATGCCATTGTGCCGAAGAATGGAGCAAATCCGGTCAGTGTTCGGCCGTACAGATACCCACCCACAGTCACAGAAGGACGAGATTGAAAAGTTAGTCACATATATGCTCAATGCAGGGATAATTCAGACCTCGACAAGTGCTTACTCTAGTCCAGTTTTGTTGGTTAGGAAGAAGGACGGTTCATTGCGTTTTTGTGTCGATTATAGGGCGTTAAACAAAGAAACAATCCCTGATAAGTTCCCAATCCCCGTCATTGACGAATTACTTGATGAATTGGGAGGTGCGGTGATTTTTCACAAAATTGGACCTGAAATCTGGTTACCATCAGATTCGGGTTAAGCCCGAGGACATCCATAAGACGGCGTTTAGAACCCACGAAGGACATTACGAATTTCTCGTAATGCCCTTTGGGCTCACCAACGCCCCGGCAACTTTTCAGTCGCTTATGAACGAAGTCTTCAAGCCATTCTTGCGTAAGTTCGTGTTGGTCTTTTTTGACGACATTTTGGTGTAAGTGGAGACTCACAAAGTGCACTTGCAGCAAGTGTTGCAAACTTTGGCAGACCATCAGCTCTTTGCTAATTTTAAGAAGTGTGAAGTAGGGAAGGAAAAGGTGGCTTACTTAGGCCACGTTATCTCGGCTGCTGGGGTTGAAGTGGACTCTTCTAAGGTTCAAGCAATGTTAGATTGGCCTCCTCCCACGACTCTGAAGCAACTTCGGGGGTTCCTTGGTCTTACGGGGTATTACCGCAAGTTCATAAAAGGTTATGCTCAGATGGCTCTTCCTTTGACACATCAGCTACGGAAGGAGAATTTTGGGTGGACAGAGGCTGCTACTACTGCTTTTCAGGCCCTCAAAGCTGCTATGGTAAACGCTCCCATCTTAGCAGCACCTAATTTCTCTCTGCCTTTTATTGTTGAGTTGGATGCTTCAGGGCATGGATTGGGGCTATACTGTTGCAAGCAGAACACCCGGTGGCATATTTAGGGCATCCGAAACCGAGGGAAACCCATTTATGAGAAGGAATTAATGGCCATCGTCCTTGCGGTGGAGAAATGGAGACACTATTTATAAGGCCGGCACTTTATTGTTCGCACTGATCAGAGGAGCCTAAAGTATCTCTTGGAGCAAAGGGAGGTGGGACAAGCCTACCAAAAGTGGATTAGCAATTGTTGGGCTACACTTTTGATATCCATTATAAGCCGGGTTCTACCAATACAATGGCAGACGCCCTTTCTAGGCAACATAGCCCAGATATTGAATGTGGTTCCTTGGTTACATCTTGCAGTCTTCGTTGGGATTATGTGCAGGCTTTTATAGAGAAAGATGAGGTGTTGCAACGATTGATTTCGCAGCTCCAAAAACAGGAAGCCACACCCAAGTGGTTTACCTTGGAGAATGGGGTCTTAAAATACAAAGGGCGGGTAGTGATCCCTAAGAAAAGTGAACTGACCACCAGGCAACCCAGAGAGTATCATGACTCTCTAATTGGTGGGCACGCGGGTGACCTCAAGACATATCAACGGTTGGCATGGGAATGGTTTTGGTTTGGGATACGGAAAGATGTGGCAAAGTATGTTCAATATTGCCATGTGTGTCAGCAGAATAAGTCTTCTACTTTGTCTCCTTTGGGGTTGCTCCAACCATTACCAATCCCGGAGAGGGTTTGGGAGGACATTTCGATGGACTTTGTCGAAGGTTTACCTAAGTCTCTAGGTTGGGACACCATACTCGTGGTTGTTGATAGACTAACCAAGTATGGACATTTTATACCACTCAAACATCCTTTTACTGCTCAGAGTGTGGCGCATTGTTTCATGTCCGAGGTAGTGAGGCTGCATGGTATCCCTGGCTCCATTGTGTCAGATCGGGAAAAGGTTTTCCTTAGCATCTTTTGGACTGAATTGTTCAAGCTTCAAGGCACACAGCTTATGCGAAGTACGGCCTATCACCCACAAACAGACGGCCAAACTGGTCAACAAGGGAGTGGAATTGTATTTGAGATGCTTTGTGAACGGCAAACCTCATACTTGGGCTCGTTGGTTACCATGGGCAGAATATTGGTATAATACCTCATTTCACACTGCAACCAACTACACCCCGTTCAAGGCAGGCAGAGACCCCCCTCATCTAATCAGGTTCTCTGCTGGCAGTACCGTTGTGTCATCTGTTGAGGAACAATTACAGGAGCGCGATGCCATTCTTGATGACTTGAAGGTGGAACTTAGGTGTATATGCAACAATATGAAGACAAGGGCAGGAGAGAAGGTGATTTTCAGGTGGGAGACATGGTGTATCTCAAGCTTCAGCCTTATAGGCAAAGGTCCTTGGTGAGAAGGTCTAATGACAAGCTCTCTCCCCGTTTCTATGGTCCTTACCAGGTGATTCAGCGGATTGGCAAGGTGGCCTACAAGTTGCAGCTTCCCCCAGGAACTAAAATACACCCGGTATTTCATATATCTCAACTGAAGAAGGCCATTGGATCAGTGCACAAGCCAACTAATCTACCTGCCTGCTGATCTGGTATTGGAAGTTGAGCCTTGCGCTGTGTTGGGTGTCAGGAATTCACAAGCTGCCATGGAAGTGCTCATTCATTGGAAGGGCCTGCAGGACTTTGAAGCCAATTGGGAATATTTTGAGGAAGTTATCTCAGGTTTCCTAGTTTCCACCTTGAGGACAAGGTGAAACTTTGGGTGGGGGGTATTGCAAGGACTCAGCCTAAACCAGATGTTCGCTTCACTTATGCTAGAAGGATCAGGAAATGAAGTTAGAGGTTGCTGAGGTGTCAGGTGGTTAAATTCAGTTTTGGGGTGAAGGGTAGATTGGTAATCTCAGGGAAAGTTTGTTAGGAGTTTGTTATTGTAGGCTGGCATGCTTAGGGAGTGCTTATGTTTGTTTATGGCTTAATTTTGGGGTATTAATAAGGGATGAGAGAAAGGGGAATATATCGAAGAAATTAATTAAGAAAGTTGTTTGGGAGAGCTCCTTCCTCTCAAAAGAAGGTTGTATTGCTGGATACTCTGTTCATCAATACTACTATCATTCCTTTGGTTGCCTCTGTTTCTGTCATTTATAGCTTGTTTCTTCACTGATCTTTTACTATTCTCTAGCAGTATGCTGGGTTGGTGAATCGACTGGGTTCGTGGTTGCAGATCGGTGCACACCAACCCAGATCGGCAGTTTCGTGGGTACGTGGCGTGGAGTGGTGGTTGGTGGATCGGCAGTTTCAGATCGGTGCGTGGGGTAGTGGTGGTGGTTCGGCGGGTCGGCAGGTCGCTGGGTCCATGGGGTGGCTGGGTTCGTGGGGTGCTGGGGTTCGTGGGTTGCTGGGTACTGCCTGGGTTCGTGGGGGTGGTGGTGGTGTGTCGGCGGGTTGCTGGGTGCGTGAGGTGGTGGTGGTGCGTCGGGGTTGCCTGGGTGATGCTTGATTGCTTGGTGCCTTGGTGGTGTTGGTGGTGGTGGCTATTTAATTTAATTAAGTTTGAATTTGTTTTTTTTTTTTTTTTTGGGTTAGATTAATGGTTAATCACATACCCTTATTTTTTCAGAATCATGTTTTCAATCTTTTGCCTTGGTTTCCGAAAACTTGTACTTTGTTGCAACTAAATTGAACCGGAGGTAGTATATAACAACTCATAACTTGAAAACTTGAAACTGGGAAAAAAATTGTAAGGGGCAACATAAACAACTAGTTCCCTACAAATAATGACAATAATTTAACTTGTAAATGACACAAATGGAGATATTGCCTGACCAAAATCCAACCTGATCAACCTATCTCTCATAGACACTCTTTATTGCACTTTACAAGGGCACTTGTAACAGGTTCTGAGATTTACGATCAATGAGGAACACCACGAATGCAATCACTTTAATATTACCATTGAAAGGAAAGCCAAGAATAGTTTTAGCTCAAAAGGCTGCTAAAGAGCTCTAGCACACTTGAGAATCTCTCCTCCAGATCTACACTTTCTGTCACCTCCATCCCCCCTTCTTTTTCACTCTACCCATTCCTAAAAAGATCAAAACTTTTTCTGGAATTTGTGTTACTTCGTCGTAATTCGTTGGTGAATTTGGGGAATGTCTTCAATTTAGCGCTTTTATCGTAATCAGTTTGATTTTGATTGATTAATAAAACCGATTTCTGATTTTATCACTCTCAAATCATACTCTGATCAATCTCAATTTTGCTGATTGATTTTTCTGCTACCAAAGCACACTTTCAATTCATTCATACGATTATACAAACTCAATTGTGTTTCTGTTTAGCGTTGATTTTTTTTTTTTTTTTTTCAGAGTGATTAAAATGAAGAACCGGATTGTATATTTGATTAATGCGGTGAAAATTGGAGAAGGTATAAGCGTTTTGTATCCAACCTCAAGGAGGAGGGAGGAAAGTGATGGACTTTGGTTGGTAGAAGAGAGAATGTAAATGGTAACGCTTATGGCGATGGTGGCTATAGCAACGGAAATATTTAAGGCAATGGTAATAGAAATGGAAATGGTTTAGAGTGTTGTTTGAAGTAATCTCTGAGATCATTATGCCCCTTCCTTCCTTATCACCTTTATCCAACAATGGAGTTGAATTTCTTCCCTCCTTCCTTCCACGGTTCCACCCCCTTCTCTTTCCTCCTCTCCCTACCCCTACCCCTACCATTCCCTACCCTACCCTGCCTTTGTGAAATTGCATCCAAACATGCTGTTAAAGAATACACAATACCCAAAACCTCTCTTAAAATTCTACACACCTGTCAGCCACCCTTCAGCATAGAATCCTCAAACTTAGCTAGCATGCCATATAAATTCATTCATTAAACTCAATGAAAATCGTATGTTTAAGCTCAATGAGATCCATATATTCCATTCAATTGAGCTTTATGAAGCTAATTCCAGCTAAAATAAACAGTTTGTCAAACAAGCTAAGGCAGGATATCAATTGAAAAGACAAGGAGTTTCAACTGTAAATACCTCAGTTGATGCAGCTTTAAGTCGGGAACTAATGAAATTTGAAAAGCATTCTGCGAGGTTGGGCAGCGTCCTTATGGCCCACATATGTATCTTTCCAGCAGTCAGCTCAGCTTCGAGACTTAATACATCAGTACTCCATACATCAACATCATTACCATTGTCCATACAAGAAACAATGGCTGAAAACACCAAATGATTCAGATCAGGTATGCTCACATGCTCACTTTCCGTGGCACTCTTAGAACTCCTTGAATTCCAGGACATAATCCAACATACCCAAATTATCATCCCTAACTCCCGAGGTGAGATTGACCCACTTATCTTTCCATCAAGTTCATCGGAATCAAAATGTATATCCATTGGGCTCCCAGCTCTATCAGCAGATAATGCAAACACCCGTAACATAATGTTCAGCAGTGATGAAGCTGATATCCTCCCACAGCATTTAACATAACCTCTTAAAAATTCCACCCAAGTTATCCCTTCTTTCTGAGGTACAAATAGAGTATCGGTTATAGACGCAGCCATCTGATCCAAAAATCCCAGAAAGCAATCTGGAACATTGGCTTTTTCGCAGGTTATGCTGGTATACTTCAGAGAAAAGCATTGCTGGAAAACCATAGAAGAAAAAAAAACAGGTAAACATCCACTCACTAATAAAACCAAATGGGAAAACTATGACAAAAGTAGAAATTAAGAAACATAAATTAAAATATTGAGAGGCCTTCATAAAACTTCTCCCTCTCTTCTCCAAACATACAACTATTTCTATTTTTGTACATTCTAATACAAATGATATCGACCAACCCCAAATCATTTTGGGACTAAGGCTCTGTTGTTGTTGTTGTAAATTCTAATACACATGATATTGATATAATTTACGATAAATAAAAACCGATATCTCATAAAATCACGGTTGCTGAGTTCACCATCAAAACAAACCAAGCTTATCGCAGTAATTTTGAACTAATTTATAAAAATTCCTTATACTTTCTAGCTATTATATTCATCCATTGCTTGCAACTCTTCATCAGTATCACAAATGATTGGCAGATAACAAATTATAGCACAAAAATGGCAATAACATAGAATTAAAACCAAAAATTAACCACAATTCTAAGCACTAAAACAAACAATAATAAGAAATTCTGAACAAATTAACAATAATTTGCATAACTAATTAGCCATTACGATCATTTGATTGCATAATAACTAGTTTTCAAAAATTGATCAAAAATAAAAACAAATCACAACAAAAAAAATAAAAAATAAAAACTTAAACAACAATAATTCAATCACAATAACCAAAGAAAGTGATGAAATTATGATTCAAACTAGGGCAAGTCAAACCTGAAGAGAAGAGAGAGGAATAGAGTGAG
The DNA here is from genome assembly GCF_948465745.1 of Chenopodium album. Lineage (NCBI taxonomy): Eukaryota > Viridiplantae > Streptophyta > Magnoliopsida > Caryophyllales > Amaranthaceae > Chenopodium > Chenopodium album. The sequence continues at coordinate 31,820,119 of NC_137858.1, read as the reverse complement.
AAGAAGGATCGACGAGTTTATAGAATGAAGTCTGAAGCAAAGGAAGAGAACCAGAAGAAGCAGCTTGAGTCTCCAATTCTCTCTCCTCTTTGGAATTGGGTGTTTCCGTTGACGATGATTGCCCCATTTTTTGTTTATCTTTCTCAAATTCTCTTCTTCTGTGTTAGTTTTTTTGTCCTGATATAATTAAGTTAACTATTCAGGACTCTGTCATGGCGCCACATTTGGTTGTCACTGTCACCTGAATTTTACATGATTATGCTCTTACCCGCTCTACGCATTTTGCCGACATGATTGGTATCGGATTACAAGTGTCAAAAAATGATTGGTATCCGACCTCATCTAATTCAAAACCGACTTAAACAAAACCCAATTCAAATTTCGACTTGGATGATAACTTGAGATGACTTGTATTTGAAATACATAAGACCTCACCCGACCTGACCTCGCCAAACCCGACCTAATTCCCCTAAATTGGAACCGATGAATCGACTCATATGTATAAGGGAGGGATCCGGTGAGAATAGACTCATATGTGAGAATTCATACTTATATGAGAACTGATTTTAAATTTAGAACACGTGAGTAAAAATTTAGAACATTCGAGTAAAAATTTAGAACATGTGTCTCAAATTAAAATTTAGAACATATGAGTAATAGTTTAGAACATCTATGTGAGTAGTAATTTAGAACATCTGATTTAAGAATCAGAACATGTGAGTAAAAATTTAGAACATCATACTTAACTTTCTGTAGCATAGCGTTTAGAACAAAATACCTAGAAATTTAGAACCTAGACTCAATGATTCTTAACATATGTAATAATTCTTAGAAGAGTAAACTTAGCTTTTCAAAATATAGTTTTAATTGGAACATGATACTCAAATTTTAAGACCTTAAACTAAAAAACAAATCTGAACATATATGCAATACTTTTTAGAACATATGCAACATATTCTAGAACATATGTAACAGTTTTTAGAACATTACTTAAACTTTTTAGAACATAATTCGTTAATATAGAACACGAATTGAAATTCGACTTTTACAATGAATTGATTCGAAATCAGTTTATTCTTGATTTCCAAGGTAACAAAAACATATGAATTGTTGTTTAGTTTCTTATATTCAATTAAAATTCCTTGAAATTTCAAACTCTATAATTTGCCCAATTTGATTGATTTGGATGAAAAAAAAAAATTTGATTTCACATATTAAACTGTCAATTAAGCTTGGTTTACCTTTGATTAAGCGTCACAACTTGAATTCTTGACTATAATTGTTCAAAAGTTAATACAAAACACATGAAATTCTTGAGCAGGTGGTGATGGTGGTCGTCGTGGAGAGGAGAGAGAGTGTTGGCCATAATGTCGGAGAGAAGAGAAAGAGTGATGGTGGTGGAGGTGACGGCATAAAGGCTATGGAACAAGCGATGGTGGTGATAGAGGAACTAGAGATTGGATAGTGTTGGTGAGGAGAGAAGAGAGAATGTTGAGGTTGAAGATGATGGGTTTAATTTATTTTTAGAACATCTACCTTAACATATTAGAACATAAATGTGTTCTCACATATAAAGTTTTCTCGCATGAGCCTCTCCCTATATGTATACATATACATATATACATATATACATACCGTGTTTTTTTAAGTAATACAGTTTGATCACCGACACAGAGTTTTAGGAGATTTTATTGACTTTTATAAAATAAAATGTTAGTGGGGTAGGTTGGAGGAGTGAGAAATGATAAAGTAAAAGAATGTGAGAGGAATTGGGGACCATGAAAGGAGTGAGAAATGATAAAATAAGAGATAGTGGGGTGAAGATATATTATTAAAATGTAAGGAATTTCTAAAAGAGGAAGTGTGTCACTTAAATAAACACGGCCGGATATGAAAAGTGTGTCACTTAAAAAAACACGGAGGGAGTATATATATATATATATATATATATATATATATATATATATATATATATATATATATATATACATATATATTTTAAACTGAAATGAGCTGAACTGAACTGAACTGAAATTAAGCTGAAGTGAACAAGCCCTAAATATGTATATTTAAATTTTGCTAACTAGTTACATTCGACATATTTTTGTTTTTAACATATATTTTGTTTAATATATATAGTGTAACTAGACACCTAACAGGTTTCGAATCCAAAAAATTGAGAATTAGATTTCGAACCAGTTGCAACTGGTTCCCTAATTTATTATCCACATCCAATTCTTAATCCGAACCCGCCAATTCCTATTCGGTTGCGATTCCGATTTCGGGTGGGTACCCGAAATTTTTGCTCACTCCTACTCATGACTATTTTAATCAAACACACTTACAAACCAAAACATTTTGACTTGAGAAACCCCGGATAGACTCAATTCTATGGGTATTGAATAAACTTCTTTTTTCTAGTATTTTTCCAACAAATAAACAAGTAGAAATTGTTAGAGTAAGTCTTCTTTAATACTCAAGCCTTGAATATTTTTTTTCAAGTTTGTTCAATTGCTTAATGAACAACCTTTAATCAAGCATATTCACAATTTTGTGGTAATAATTATACTAGAGGCAATGATGTGTAATATTACTCTCATTATGAAGCAAATGATCCATCTATCTCTCCATTTTCCTCAAGTTTGTCTCATATAACACTATATCTAGTCACTTATATCTTTTCTATTATAAAATAAGGGGAAAAGGAGAAGATTAGAGAGAGATATGTAGATGGTAATTGTATTGTCTATATTCATCCATTTCATGACCATCTATATATATACAAGATGTGAACATTGTAACTTATATGGACAATGAAGAGTCCATTCATGAGAGGGTTAATGTGACCTAATGACAAAGGAGGATTACAAGGGTGCTATTACCACCATACTTAAGATAGTCATAAAAGTGATATTTACAAGCTATAATGACCATCCATTATTAACATATTTTATAACACTCCCCCTTGGATGGTTATTATCTAAAATAGATGTAATGCGCATATATGCTGCCTCATTAAAAACCTTTCCAGGAAAAACCCTGTGGGAAAAAACCATGGATAAGGGAAAAAGAGTGCAGCGCGCAATTACTCCCCCTCATTATTATATCACTGAAGATCTCTGAGACGACGCAATCCAATACGATAAACTAACTTTTTAAATGTTGTTGTCGGAAGAGCCTTAGTGAATAAGTCTGCTAAATTCTCACTTGAACGAATCTGCAATACTTTTATATCTCCATTCTTCTGAAGATCATGAGTGAAGAAAAATTTGGGTAAGATGTGCTTTGTTCTGTCACCTTTGATGTATCCTTCCTTAAGTTGAGCAATACAAGCTGCATTATCCTCATATAAAGTTGTCGGTGCCTCCTTCCCTGATGATAAACCACAAATCTCTTTTATATGTTGAATTACCGACCTTAACCATACACATTCACGACTAGCCTCGTGAATTGTTAAAATCTCAGAATGATTGGAAGAAGTAGCTGCAATGGTTTGTTTCATGGAACGCCAAGAAATGGCAGTACCACCATATGTGAACACATATCCAGTTTGTGATCGACCATTATGAGGATCAGATAAATAACCTGCATCTGCAAAACCAATCAAATGTTCTTTGGAAAACTTTGGGAAAAATAAACCCATATCCTTCGTACCTTGAAGATAACGAAGTAAATGTTTGATCCCATTCCAATGCCTCCGAGTTGGACATGAACTAAACCTTGCTAATAAATTAACCGAAAATGATATGTCGGGTCGTGTATGACTTGCAAGGTACATTAGCGCTCCAATTGCACTAAGATATGGTACTTCAGGACCAAGAATCTCTTCATCATTTTCCCGAGGTCGGAATGGATCTTTATCTACTTCAAGTGATCTTACAACCATAGGGCTACTCAATGGATGTGCTGTATCCATAGAGAATCTTTTAAGAACCTTTTCTATGTATGTTGATTGATGCACAAGGATTCCATTCTCTAGGTGCTCTATTTGTAACCCCAAGCAGAATTTTGTCTTTCCAAGATCTTTCATTTCGAACTCTTTCTTTAAATAATTGACAGTCACTGAAATCTCTTCAGGAGTTCCAATGATATTCAAATCATCAACATACACCGCAATTATAACAAATCCTGATCCAAATTTCTTTATAAAAATACATGGGCTGATAGGATCATTCTTATAAGCTTCTTTTAACAAATACTCACTTAGACGGTTATACCACATACGCCCAGATTGTTTCAATCCATAAAGAGATTTGTTCAATTTAATACAGAAATGTTCTCGAGAACTAGATTTTGCTGCTTCTGGCAGTTTGAATCCTTCTGGGAGCTTCATGTAAATGTCATTATCCAGTGGGCCATATAAATAAGCTGTGACTACATCCATCAAACGTAAGTCAAGTCCTTCTCTTATTGTCAGACTAATCAAAAATCTAAAAGTAGTTGCATCCACCACAGGAGAATATGTCTCCTCATAATCAATACCAGGTCTTTGTGAGAATCCTTGTGCAACTAAGCGTGCCTTATATCTTACAACTTCACCCTTTTCATTTCTCTTTCGCACAAAGACCCATTTATATCCCACTGGCTTTACACCTTCAGGTGTACGGACTACAGGTCCGAATACTTCTCTTTTTTCAAGAGATTTTAATTCTGCTTCAATTGCTTCTTTCCATTTTGGCCAATCATTTCTTTGTCTACATTCTTCAATGGATTTTGGTTCATGATCCTCATTGTTATCCATAACATCTAATGCTACATTGCATGCAAAAACATCATCGACGTCGATTTGATTTCGGTTCCATGTAATTCCAGACATGATATAATTTGTTGAAATTTCTTCATTATCAGGTACCTGAATTTCTTCCCGTATCATGTCTAAATTCTCTTCTGGAGATCCTTCGGAAATTGTTTCCTCAATTTGACCATCATCAATCAATGCTCCTTTTCTTTTCCGAGGATTCTTATCTTTGGAACCTATTGGTCTTCCACGTTTCTGACGTGGTTTAGACTCATTAGCAAATTTATTTTGTCCTTTCGGGACTTCTATTTTAAATGGAGCATTTACAGCTGGAATATGTGACTTGGTCACTCTTTTTGGGTCAGCAAACGAGTCTGGCAATTGATTCGCTAAACTTTGTAAATGAATTATCTTTTGAACTTCCAGTTCACATTGTTTAGTTCGAGGATCAAGATGGGATAATGATAATTCATTCCATTTAATTTCCTTTTCCAGCTCTCTTTTTTCTCCCCCTAATGTTGGGAAAAGTGACTCGTTAAAATGACAATCTGCAAAACGAGCCGTAAATAAATCCCCTGTTGTAGGCTCAAGATATTTAATTATTGACGGGGATTCAAACCCAACATATATTCCCAACCTCCTTTGAGGACCCATCTTAGAGCGTTGTGGTGGAGCTATTGGAACATAAACCGCACATCCAAAAATTCTTAGATGGGAAATATTTGGTTCCTGACCATAAACCAATTGTAATGGGGAGAACTTATGATAACTTGTTGGCCTAATCGAATTAGTGCTGCTGCATGTAATATTGCATGTCCCCAAGCAGAAATTGGGAGATTGGATTTCATAAGCAATGGTCTAGCAATTAATTGAAGACGTTTAATTAATGACTCAGCCAGACCATTTTGTGTATGAACATGTGCTGCAGGATGTTCAACATTTATCCCAATGGACATGCAATAATCATTGAAAGCTTGAGATGTAAATTCACCAGCATTATCAAGCCGAATAGTCTTAATAGGAGTATCTGGAAAATGTGCCCGTAACTTAATCAATTGGGCAAGTAATCTCGCAAACGCCAGGTTACGAGTTGATAACAAGGACACATGTGACCATCTAGTTGATGCATCAATTAAAACCATAAAATATCTAAATGGTCCACATGGGGGATGTATGGGCCCACAAATATCTCCTTGTATACGTTCCAGAAAACTAATTGATTCAAAATTAATTTTAGCTGGTGATGGGCGAATTATTAACTTGCCTACTGAGCAAGCAGCACATGAAAAATTATTATGAAGAATCTGATGGCTCTTCAAAGAATGTCCACATGAATTCGTAATTATTTTTTGCATCATTATTGAACCGGGATGGCCTAACCGGTCATGCCAAACAACAAAATTATCAGTAAACTTCTGGTTTACTATAGCATGAGTTTCAATAGTATTGATTTTTGTGTAGTACAAACCACTAGAGAATGTAGGGAGTTTCTCCAAAACATGTTTTGTGCCTTGAGTTATTTTTGTGATTTGAAGGAATTCGCTATTTTCTTCATTGATTGTCTCAATATGATAGCCATTGTTGCGAATATCCTTAAAACTTAATAAATTTCTTTGAGACAATGGGGAGTATAAAGCATCAATTATTTTAATTTCAGTTCCCCAAGGGAATTTTATAGTGGCTCTTCCGGAGCCCTCAATAATATTTGTACTACCCGATATGGTACTCACATTAATCCTTTTCATCATTAATGTAGAGAAGTATTTTTTATTTCTAAGTATTGTATGAGTAGTTGCACTGTCGGCAAGACATAATTCTTCACCATTCATAGCAAACTGAACTTGAGTAATATCCATGTTCTTCATGAAATAAAATATATGTCAAAATGTTAAAGCATAAAAATAAAGATGATAAAATAAATAATTCAATAAAAACACCCAAATATTTCATAAATTCATAAAGCATATAAACGTATTATAAAATAAGGGGAAAAGGAGAAGATTAGAGAGAGATATGTAGATGGTAATTGTATTGTCTATATTCATCCATTTCATGACCATCTATATATATACAAGATGTGAACATTGTAACTTATATGGACAATGAAGAGTCCATTCATGAGAGGGTTAATGTGACCTAATGACAAAGGAGGATTACAAGGGTGTTATTACCACCATACTTAAGATAGTCATAAAAGTGATATTTACAAGCTATAATGACCATCCATTATTAACATATTTTATAACATTTTCTAATTTATTTTTTATTACTCCTTAATTCATTTGACATGGCTTTGTGAGACAAGCCCAAAATAAAGAAAGTCCAGTCTTTAAAAACATGTATGAGTTTGTTGCCCCGCAAATTCTTGGCTGCAGTCTAGTGCAGCCAAGCTAGCTGCACCAGCATTAAATGTGAACATATAGTATGTTAAAAATGAACATACATTTTTTTCTACCTTATACCTTAACTCTCTTTCTTCTTCTTTTTTAGCTTTATTATTTTTCTCTCTCTCTTTCTCTTCAATTTTCTTCTCAATTTTAAATTTTCTCTCTCCTCTTTACCATTTTTTTTTTGACATCTCTCCTCTTTACCTCACTTTCCTTCCATCTTTAAACTTTTTTGTCCTACTTCGGATAATCTCCAATTTTTCACCACTATAGCAATCTCCATCGTCATCATCTTCGTCGTGATTAAATCTTGAGCTAATTTTGATTTTTTTTTTATATATATATATGTGAATGTTGTAAAATTGTTGATTTCTATCAATTTTGCATTTGTGATTCCAAATTTATCATGTTGTAGATTGATAATTTTTGTCTCTATGATGAACCAATATTAGATTTAAGGTGGATATTCTAATTTTTAGAGTTAAAATCATTACAATCGAACTTGTGTATAATTTCTGTAAAAAAAAAAATGAATACGCAGTATTTTAAAATTGATTAATTATGTACAACATGAACATTTGGTATACCAAATATGAAAAATGAACATATTATAACAATTTATTTTAGCTTTATTTTTCTTAAATTTATTATATATAACGAATTTTAAACCTATATGAATATATGAATCAATGTTCATTTTAATATATTTGACGTGTTCAATTTTTGTATGTTTTTTTATACTAAATGTTTATTTATTTAAGAGTTCATATAATTTTATGAAATGTTCATTTTATTTGGTGTGGTCTAGCTATTTTATGGTTGTATGATAAATGTTCATTTCTAATATACTAAATGTTCATTTCTTTTTTTGACGTGTTCACTTTTTATTACTAAATGTTTATTTTTTTATGCATTCATTTTTTATCGCTGAATATTCCTTTTTTTTACGTGTTCATTTTTTTTAAAACAAATGTTCAATTTTAAGGTCGCGGTCTAGCAAATATATGATTATACGATAATCATGTTCATTTTTAATAAATGATCATTTTTAATAACATGTTCACTTTTTAGTATTACATGTTCTTTTTTTTACGTGTTCATTTTTATTATTAGATGTTTATTTTTTTTTATGTTCATATTTTTTAACTAAATGTTCATTTTATAGGGTGGCAAATATATTATCTTGGTTACTTGTTTTGGGCCGCGCGTTTAGGTCTTCCTTTGTTGCAGCTATAATAGATGCATTAGTATGCAGCTAAGACCCATTGTTTGTTGCCCAATGAAAACGGGCTTTGCGAGCTTTAGATATCTGTATTTATGAGCTTCCTCTAACCTAAATTCAATGTCCATCATTTTTTGACAAAAAAGGATAACGACCATATCAATTCTCTCTACTTTCTGGCAAAATTGGAATTTGGAAGCTTATATGGACGTAATTGTTGAATTAAGGATATTAGATGATCGACAAAATAAATCAATTTCTCCCAATCATCTACTATAACTACAACATCAAAAAAATCTAGGTATTTCATATCCTACATTTTCCTCTTTTTCACAAAAAAATGATGATTTATGTTCATTATTTTTTCTAATGCCCAAAAAAAAAAAAAAAAACCTACCTCCGGTTCTTGTTATCCTCGACAAAGGACTATTTTATGTCTCACTTATAATACCCCTTTGTTGTGAGTAATAAAATCCGGAGGTATACAAAGAAAGAAAAACTTGATAAACAAGCATCTGAAAATTATGTTGGTAAGTTTTGATTAATATTGACTGTTTTGGAAATTGTTAATTGAGGAAATGAGAAGTTGTATAATATTCCATAAATGCAATAATGACATCGATCTTTAATAGTGTAAATATCTGCTATTCTATGATAGTATGATATATATCATCATATATAATAGTAGAAGATATCATCATTTCATATGATGTAAAATTAAATATATTATTAATTATATTAATACAGCTCCTAACATCTAAAGTTAAATTAATTTAAAATGATATCATCCATCGTAATTAAAGTAACGGCAGAGATATATATGATATCATCTTGTATAACTTCTAAAATAAAAATTATCATTGAATAGTCTAAGTAAATGGCATAAATAGTTTGAACTAGGTTAGAACCCGTGCGATGCACGTTTTATATAAAACCTATTTTTAATTTGTACATTTTAAAAATAAATTGCTATTATACATGAATATAAATAAGAATTACGTACATATTGTAATTTTAATATTTTTTATTTTCATCAAAATTATGATATAGTGATCATCGTTGTCTAATTCATCCCTTTTAATATTTTTTATTTTCATCAAAATTTCCTACGATAAACTGATAGGTTTTAGTTGTATTGTAGAAGTTTCTAATATTCAAATTTCAAAAAGTATAATATGATAGCCAAAAAAAAAAAGATGACATCATCATTGCATTTAGGCGGGAAAATTTTAATTGAGAGAGCAACACATGGGCAATGATGAAGTCAGCAACTTCTGTTTTAGTAATCGTTAATAGGTGAGGATATGATTAATTTAATTGATTCAACTAGTGTGCGGCCCGGGCGATGCACCGGGTTACTACTTTGATTAAATTGTTTTTTCTTATGAAATATATTATCATCTTTTTTGACAAAAAGAAATATATTATGATTGATTATGTATGTTATGCATAAATGTTAAAAATAATGTTAGTAATTGATAAAGAGTATAGAAAGATAATTTTTAACACTTTATTGTTTGTGAAATGTTGATTTTATTCTTTTTTTTTTTTTTTTTTATTCAAACTGCTTATCTCATATTTTCTTTTTAATTGATGCATGTCATTTATAGTTATATTTATATGTATAGATGACATCAATTGTTATTGGTTAAGATGGTAAGGAAGTAAATCTTGATTCCTTGAGATCTAGTGTTGTTCCAAACTCATTAAAAGCTTTTTAATAATAGTTGGAAATTTGGAATGATTTGTTAAGTGTCATTAAGTGATGATGTGGCACAATGCTATGAGAGGGGAATGACGTGGCACATAAACCATTTTAGGAACGCTTTTTAATACATAAGTATAGATTCTCCAATTAACGCCCGCAAAATAAAAGTTATTTTACAAACATACCCTTATTTTACCACTGTCTCTCTAAACTACTATCACCACCACCACCTCCTCCCTTCTACCTACAAACCACCAGTCCACCACCTCCTCCCGTTTTACATAAAACCATCTTGTCCCTTTTACTGTAAAAGTTTTACATACAGATCAACACCACTCACACTACACAAACCACCTCAATAATTTTGTTTTCTTTCTTCTTGAAAGGCAAACGCGTCTTCTTTTTTTTTTTTTTCAAAATCAAGCGTGAAAACGCCCAAAAATATTCGTAGACCCGTACGGTTATATGAATTCTAGGGGAGTTTTTAAAGAAACGCCCAGAAATTTCATATCACCATACGGGTTTACGAAAATTTTGGGCGTTTCTACCCTGGCAGTTCTAATTTTTTAGGTGTTTGAGTTTTTTTTTAGACTAAAAATGGTCAAATTTTCATAATCGTGTTACCAAGTATCACCGAGCGCGCGTGTTTACCAAGTATAACCGTGCAGAATTACGATTATTTGTGTGTTTTCCCTGGTGAATGACCCGTGATTGGTGGTGGTCGGTGGTGGTTTGTTAGAATGTTCTCGAGTTAGAGGGGGTGAAAACCATACAGTATATGAAAGGGTAGATTCGGCAATTCATTTTAAATGCGGGCGTTACTCGGTAAAAGAAGGGCGTCGTTTATATCTCTTTGCTGCAAATAATATGAAACAGGGGTAGTATTATTCTCTACAACCAACGACATTATTACATTAACTAAATCAGATTATTTAATATTTATACAATGTTAATATCATTTTTCCTATAGTACAAATCATTCATTTTATAGAAGATATCATCATTTCCGTGTCAAAAAAATCATCATTTCATTATATATCATAATTGTATATATAATTATAGAGTCAATCAACTAAGTATTTACATAAAACGACATAATTTGGTTTATTTAAATATGATACTGATGAAAAAAAAAAAGTTATCATTGATGGGACGAGCTGATGATCATGACGATGAATTACCTCATTTTAGAGCTATAGTGTTCGAAAAACTACTATTAGAAGAAGTAAGAGTGGTGAAAAATTAATGAATTTTACTTTTGTTGTTCAAATGAGGGATTCATGGATATAGAGAGGCAGAAAAAGGAGAAAAATGATGATACTCCTTAAGTTCCTACAGAAAACATCATACATTTGAGAAGGAAAATTAGATCTGTTAATGAGACTAGAAATGGTACGGTTAGTGAATTCTTCTAAAATACATCCTTAATTATTTAAAATATGGAAGAAGTACAAAGGAAGAAATGGGAAGGCTCATTAAATGAAAATTTGATCATACACCCGGGAGTACCATGAGCATGGTACACCCGGTCAATATACAAGAGTTATAAAAACGCGGAAAGAACATGGTGTACAAATGCGAAGTACACGAGCAAGAAAAAAAAATTCAAAACGATTCTCTCCTTGATTTAAGGAATTAATTTGTTATTGATATTTTTTTATTTATGGAATTGATTTATAATTTTACCTTCCATATTACTTTTGATAAACTAAGAGAGAGAAATTGAGTTTATAGAGAGAACCCATTGTAAAATTTGAATTTCAAAGAGGTTTAATATAATTACGGAGTTGATTTTATCGTTTCGATTAATCATCTAATTGAATGATTTAATTGACGAATTCGTTGTTGATATTAAAGGTATTTTAATCTATTTTTCTGTTTTGGTGTTATTTTCTAAGGTTGAAGATGATGTTCTTTATATTCCGATGAATGTTCTTTTATCATTTTTTAACTGCAATGAAATATGCTTTAGTTTTTAGTCAGACTAGTATGTCCTTGGAGTTTAAACTATATGTTCTTTACATTACAAATAATGTTCTTTTGACTATACTATGTATATATTAATCATGTTCTTTGGGTATAATTATACAAATTATGTTCTTTTTACTTGAGTAATATGTTCATACATTTTGAATTTTGAAAATTTAAAATTTAAAAAATAAATTTTGAATTATATTTGTGTGAATAATAATTTTAGATGGAGAAATTGTTGATGTCTAAATATTTAGAAATGATTTGATATTAAATTATTGGTAAATATCAATTAATAATTATCTTTTACCTTTTTTAAAAACTATTTCTCGTAAATTACTATGTTCTTTATATTTCAGTTATATGTTCTTCTATTAATCCATGATGTTCTTTATAATTATATATTATGTTCTTTCCGCTTTGATCTGGGTGTACCATGCGCATGGTACACCCGGGTGTACAAACCACCAATTGTCATTAAAAAGATGATTGAGAATGAGATCAAACTAATGGATTGCTACACTTTTCTTACAAATGAAGTAGGATAGTTCTGAGGCAAACGAAGAGAGACTTCCTAAAACACAAAGAGTTGAAGGGTGATGCATACGTTTTTTTTTTCTTTTCTTTTTTTTTTTTTTACATATTGAAGTTTGGTGAACTTGATCAAATTGTGGGTTACTTTGGGCGTAATTTGATAATGTAAGAGGATATCAAAGCATTTGGAGATTCACTATTTTGACACAACATAAGATAAGTAATTATGGATTAATATGTGCTCCATTTGTGGATTAAACGATCATTGGAGAACAACAATGTTTGGTTGTGCTTTCATAAAACAATGAAACAACAAAAACACTTCAATGGATTCTTGAGATTTTTAAAAAGTCTATGAAAGGATTATTATCAAAGCAAGACAATTTTCACCAATCAAGATTAAGCAATGAGTAATGCAATTGCAAGGGTATTCTAAATAACTTAATTATTTATTTATTTTTTATTTTTACCTCTAAGTTACAAGAAAAAGGTCTATTATTTCTAATGGATAGCTTTTGATGGCTAGGTCTTAGCTAGGTTGGGTACCAATCTCTCATTCTTGGTTTTTTTTAATCTTAGAAAACTAGATTAGTTCCCGTGCCATGCACGGTAATTTTCAGATTATTATTGATGTAACACTATAATTATATATATCGTTAGTACTTGTAACATAATAATAATTCGTATTTAATTTCAAAAATTAAATTGTCCGAAAGTATTATAAACCACATGAAAAATTTAGCTACGATATATTTATTTTCTTATTATTTCTAATATTTACTAAAATAAAACACGGAAAATCAAACAAAGTATAAAGAACTTGTTAACAAAATGAATTTTGTAAAAGTAGTCATTTGACTGTGAGCGTTTTAAAATTCACAAGAAAGTGATGCGTGCTCATACTATTTTTCTTTTTGACAAGCAAATAATAATTTTATAAATATGTATATAGCTAGCCTTCCATCTACCATATCTATACATACAACATTTTTTCTTCTTCTTTCATATAAAAATTGAAAGAAGAAGAAAAAATGTTGTATGTATAGATATGGTAGATGGAAGGCTAGCTATATACATATTTATAAAATTATAATTAAAAAAGGTCATATTATCATATAGATAATATCACAATAAGATTTACCATAGTAATAATTTGGGCATGTGGTGTATTATAAAACTCGTGGTGTATTGATACAAAAATATTATATAAAAAGTATAATCTTTAACCCATATAATTCCTATTTTAAATACTTTAAAAGTTATGATAATATGTTTAAAATGACCTACATACTTAGTATTTTTTTTTTTATCTAAAGAAATAAATGTTTATATAAATCTGATAGAGATAAATTTAATCTTTAATTAAAAGAATGTATTGTATGCTTAATAAAATAAAACATCGGTTGCATCATAATGTTACAGTATGTAGTTATTAGATAAAGATAGGAAACTAAAATTTTACATATAATTAAAGATACTTAACATATCAAATAATGAAATAATTAATATTTGAGTATAATATATAAGGAAGAAACATAATAATTATTTTGGAAGGAAAAAATATTTTATTTTTGTAAGAAAGGAATGAAAATATTATACTTTGTATTACGTATATTAAATCTTCTCTAAGAAGATTTTTTTGACAAAAAACCAAAAAGCAAAAAAATAAAATGAAATGAAAATAAAAATAAAAAAAAAAAAACTTTTGGCGGGAAAATTTTTAACCAAAAGTTGACATGTGTCATCTTTGGTTTCGCCTTTAGTATATAGTTATATAGATAGATAGATACTTGGGGACCACCCTTAAAATAAAGAACAAGTACAAAATCAATAATAAAATTATAAATATTCATTAAAAAACATTAAAAAAAATTTATATATTATAAATTTATATTACAAAAAAAAAAAAAAAATTAAATTTGTTTAACTTTCTCAACCATCACAGTAAATCCTTCCTTCTTATCAACCAATTTTTTCAATTGAATCAAATTATCTGTGATAGAATCCAACATCTCAAGAAATTCATCATTCATTTCAAAATCTGATTCTGGCTGAGAGGCTTCTTGTGATAATATTTCAGCATCTTGCTTAAGTTCCTTAATCAAACTTAGATTAACAGAAGAAGTAATCTTCATATTACGATAAAGAGTCATCAAATTCTTTTCAACATCCTGAAAAGGATATCAATAAGTCACATAGAAGAAATTAAAATGTAAAGAAAAAAAAAAGGCATTGTATTAAAAACACAAGAAACCATTTATTAGATCGATTGAGACATAATCTTCACATTGGAGGATCTCATATGATGGAATGAGAATATCATTTAAAAACAACATATATATCAATAACAAGAAGGATACAATTTAATTTAGATTATAACCTGTTTAATTGAGGATATCATTATCATAATAGAGAATGGTACAAGCAGGGTATCATTATTTCATTAGAGGATATGATTAAAATGCATGCATAAGGATATCATAATTAAAACATAGGGTAAGATTAACGAGGTGTTTAGGTTGCATGACGTTATAAGTAAGTAAAATGAGGACATTATTTAAAAAAAAAAAAAAAAAATCAAATAAATTTTTTTTTGAAATATGAGGATATCATTATTAGAACAAAGGACTTGAATAACAAGAGTGAGGATATCATTATCAGAGCAAAGGGCAGAATGAACATGAATAAGGATATCATAATCAGAGCAGAAAAAAGTAATATTAAGGCCATGATTATATAGAATAAGGATATCATTTAAACACATATTAATATACATTAAATAAATGATATAACAAGAGTATAGTGAAACAACACAAAAAAACTTACTGGAACATCCATAGACTGGATTTCTCTATCTGTCGGAAGATCATTAGGGATCTTGTATTGCACATACAATGTCGACTCATCTTCACTTGAAATCCGCAATTCATTTTTATATTCAAGAGCTAAAGGCACATCCTTTTCAATTACTTCAAGCGCCTTTGAGTGTTCATATAATGCATCAGAAGAAAGAACAATATCTTGCTTAACAATACCAAAACCAAACTGAGAACGGTCTTTAGTTTGTGCCTTGATTCGAGCATTTAAAGTATCAGAATTCCAATTGCTGATAAATGGTAACTTAACACCCGCATACTCACCAAAGTGGACTTTTTGAACAAAATTCACCAACATAGCTGGCAAACAACCGCCAATTTTTTTAACACATTTGGTGGGATTTTGGCCCTTAGATACAGTATTAGGCCTCTTCTTTTTATCAAGCAAATACTTATGTAATTCCTTAATTGAATTACACATATTCTTTATAATAAATCCACACCAATTAAAATCCTTAATCTTATTAACATCAGATAACGACTTAACCACACTAAGGTTGAGAGACTTATCACCATAAGGTGATAAAAAATTAGAAATCGCAAACAACACAAAGATCTTTTTGAATTCATCTCCACCATCCTTTAACTCTATAAACTTTTCTTTCCAAACATCCAAAGCCACATATTTCTTTTTAGTCACAGTCTTATCTGTTAAAAAATATTGAGCAAAAAATAATTAAAATGCAATATACATATAAAAAAAAACCATTATTAGATATATGATATTATTTTATTAAGAAAAATGAAAAATATATCAAGACATAAATAATTACCCTTTTTTTCAACATCAGACATATTCTTCTTTGATGTAGAAGATTTTGAAGGAGCTGTAATAAAAAAAAATAATAATAATTAGAGTTATACACAATGATAATTAAAATAAGAGGATAGTTTAATCTAAGATATCATTTATGTATAAGAGGATATCAAGTACATTATTAACAGAAGATATCATTATTTAAATAGAAAGCATGATTACAACAATTAAGAATGTATATCATAATCAAAACAAAAGATATGATTAACAAGATAGGGGTCATAATTGAGCAGATTGAGGATATCATTTAAATAAAAACTATCAAAATGTGCATGAATAGAATACATAATTATTAAATAGCTCATACCATTTAAGTAAATAAGGACATGTTTAGCAAAATGAAGGAAATCATCAAATGAAATTTCAATATTAGAAAATAAGATTTTTAAATAACAATTAATGCATGAATGATATGAAATACATATCAGAGATTAAGTGAATCATGGAGGATAACTAAATAGAAAGAGGATGTGTGATGACGATAAAAAGATAATTACCTTTTTCAACAATTTTTTCAGTCTTCAAAGCAGCTGTTTCAGATGCAAAATTGAACTTCTTTTTAACTTGCTTAATATTTTTAGTTTCATGATTTGTTTCATCCACAACATTATCTAAGCCAAAATAATACCTCCATTCCTGAATTATATGCTTATCTGGGTTAGAATCAGACTTCAATCTACACAACTCAATCACCGGAGTAGAAGTGTGTGGAATCCCAAGCACATTATGCAAATCAACGCTGTTGAATGATATCTTATTATCTCCAACTATCAAAATCTTTGCAGTAGGATTATAATTGAGAACAAGATACTCATACATTGATCTATTAAGATCTTTCGCCAAATTCATCTTCAATAGTCCCCCAAATCCTATTTCTTCAACATTAGCCCTTTGTTGTGGCCTTAAAAGATTAATAAAATATGTCATTGAAGGAGCACTAGACTGACTAGCTATTATAACATCTGACATATCTTCTGGAATAATATCACTGCAAAAAAATTAAATAAAAAAAAATAGTATAGAAACTGAGCAGTATAAGATATCAGTCCCATTTTAATAAGATATAAAACTTTCATTGATATAAACTCGATAGCTGAGGATATGACTGCTAAAAACGATGATACCATCTACATAATTGATTATATCACATTTTTATTTCAGAATAAGTTTTAATAAATAGTTAAAACCAGTCAAATTTAGAATAATTACTAAAAAAAAATGCATTTAATACATAGCATATATAGAATTCAAAACCTAATACCTCGCATCAAAACACTCTTTCTTCAATTTTCTTCTTTTTATAGGAACTTTTGATTCTTTACTAACCTTTGCAGCAGGAACATCAGTTTTCTTACTTGGAGAATTCTTTCCAAATTTACTGAAAAATATGTAGATATACAATAAATATCATAAACACATATCATTTAAATTTAATGTAAATGAAAATATGGTTAACTGAAGGCACTGGACTAAGGACATCACTAAGAAAACACAGGATATCATTTAAACATTAAGTTTCATAAAAAGCCTAAAACATAGGATAAAATGGATTAAACATACCTATATTTTGAATCTAATTTTTATTTTAGAGGAACTAATTTACAGGAAAAACCTTTAGAACATGTAGATATTATGCAAATTATAAAAAGAGATCAAAAGCAATAGTTCATCTTTTACCTCCTAAAGTATAACCTCTATTACAGAAAACATATCTTTGCATAAAAAACAAATATTAATTAAAAATATAAAATGTTCGATAATTAAAATTTTAAAACCCTAAGTTGATAAAAATTTCATCAAACACCTACAATATATCCTTAATTACAGTAGTGAAGATATCTTCAAAACCCTGTGAAGAAAAAAAAATCAAAAATTAAAAAATATTCAAAAATCAAAATTTCATGACCTTAAGTTGGAAAAGAAAAAATTTATCATACACACAAAATATATCCGCTATTACAATAAAGATATACTGAAAACCTTAAATTGGAAGAAAAAATTTCAAAACTAATATAATCGATTTCATCCAATGACCATGACATATCTTCTATTGTAAAGTAAGATTAAAAAATAATGATTCAAATGTATACCTTGATTCAGAATCAAATTTTCGTTTTGACTTCCGTCTTTACTACCGGAAGTTTCAAGATTATTCCTAGGCGGCGATCGATCAGCATTCTTCGACCTCATTTTTTGGTTTTACAATGATAATGCAGAAAAAAAATCTTTCATAAAAGTAATTAGCAAAACCAAAGAAGAAAATGAATTCGAAATGGAAAAGAATAAAGGTGATGAATCAATGAGAAGGGGAAATAAATTTTAATATGAGAGAGTTTGAGAATAAACTGGAAGAAATTTGGCGGTTTTTCAATAAAATGAGAAGGCCAGTGGGCCGCTCAACCGTGGCGGGCTAGGCTCAAAAAATGCATGTCTTACCAATGGTTGGGTGAGACAAACTTTGTGAATTCATTATCCTTTATCTAAGCATAGCCTTATATACAATTAAAAAGAGGCTACAAATGTACATGATAAAGAAAGGGGGAATTTATAATATCCAAAAACAAGGGATATTATATACATAATTAGATTATATGATTTTATTTTCTTTCAAACAAATTAGATCAGGTGATATGATTTACACAATTAAATAATAATATTTTCCTAATAAAGTCAATGTTATGATCTTAATAGAGAATATATTGTCATGATATCAAGTGATATACTTAGTGCTGTCAAATTTCAAACCGAAACTGTTGCCCGAAACGAACCGACCCAAATGAGAACCGAATCGATTAAAAACCGTTTTTTTAAAAATAAAAAGCCGACCCGAATCATATGTGAATGAACCCGAAACCGAACCGATTCGAATAACGTTACACCGTATAAGAACCGAACCCGTTAATGAACCGAACCAGTTTTAAACCGAACTGAAATCAAACCGAACCGAAAAAGAACCGAACTGTTTCTAACCCGAAACCGCTTTCAACCCGAAACCGTTTGAATCGGGATAAAAACCGTTTACACCAAACTGTTAACAACCCGTAACTCGTTTGTACCGAACTGTATATAAATAGAACCGTTTTCTAACCGAATCATTTATGAACCGGATCGCTTATAAACGAATCGGCTACAAACTGCTTACTATAAAGAGAATATTAAAATCAAGTAAAAAGGTGTTTTAAATGAAATTTAACATGTTTACTACCGATCGAGCATTAAAGAACCGAACTAGTTTTAAAGTGAACCGATAAAGACCGAACTAGTTATAAACTAAACCAGAAAAGAACCGAACCAGTTATAAACTGAATCGAAAAAGAACTGAACTAGTTTTAAACCGAACCGAAAAAGAACCGAACTGCTTCTAACCCGAAACCGTTCCCAACCCGAAACTGTTTGAACCGGGATAAAAACTGTTTACACCGAACCGTTAACAAACCACAACCCGTCTGCACCGAACCGTTTACAACCCAAACTGTTTACAACCCGAACCGAATTAAAACCGTTCAAGAATAAACCGAAACTGAATCGAACCGATAATTATTTAAGCCAAACTGAAATCGACCCGTGAAACACTTAAACTGATTTCAAACCGACCCGATTTAATACCGAACCGATTTCAAACCGAACTGAACCCGAACTATCAAATCGTTTTGACAGTGCTAGATATACTTGATATTATATTCCACCAGAAAACAATATTGACCCACCATCCATACCCTACCTAAACTGAATATTAATTGTTAAAGTTATATTGACTAATATGTTAATTAAAATGATACACTTATCCTAAAATAAATGGCATACTTTACAAAAAAAAAAAATACACGATAACTATAGACACATGATTGTGTCTACCCAAAAATAAACCCAGGCAGTGATAAGTACCTTTCACGTTTTGATTAACGAGTTCGGTAAAGAGTTGAAGAGTCTCGCGAAGTTTGACCATATATCTAACCTTACTAAAAATGTATTTGACCAAAATCATTCATTTCGTGTATTTGAACCCAAAATCATTCATTTCGTGTCCTCATAATCATTCATTTCGTGTCCAATCCATAAAAATGTAAAAATCAGATTATTTTGGTCTATAATCTCAGTCCAATAATTGCTTAGTTGAATGGTACTTAAAAATCTAGCTTTCCAATGATATATTATAAACCCAAATTTGACTTAAAACAAATAAGTAATGCACAAATTTTTACCTACACCCCTATGTAGGTAACTCTACCTGCACCCCCTTCTATCATAATGATGTTATCGTATAATTTTCGAAATCTAATTCACATATAAAAATGTTCATTTTTATAAATATAAATGCTCATTTATATTTATAAATGTTCAATTTTATATCATTAAATGTCCAATTTTGTAACATTAAATGTTTAATCTTGTTAATACGACGTGCTATATTCAAATTAGTATATTTTTTTCATTTTTATTTTTAGATAGTTTTTCTTATTAATTGGTCTTATTATTTTGTTAAATTAATAGGCTTTGTTTTAAAAAAAAAAATCTTTCAATGTAGAATAATTAAAATTAATTAATTACAATTATAATATCATTTTGAATCAATATATACTCATTGTTTCTTAAGCGTGAAAAGGAACTCTTTTAACTTCTCAAATCTACACTTGCTTAAGTTTAAAAACAATAAAAAAAAAAAAAAGTGGAAATCTTAAACTTAAAAATTATACCTATCATATTTATGTACCTTACAAAATGATTATTGTGTTTCAATCTATACATTTGGTATAAATAAAAAGTATATAGAACGAATCATCGTCCTTCTCATATGGTTATACCCTTTTTACTCTTATGATGCTTAGCTTGTGCGATTTCCTTTAACTTATACATATCTTTTCCTCATTATATACACAATCGTCCTCAATTTTTTTTTTTAATTTCATTATCTTGTGTAATAAGAGATCAAAATATTATAAAGAAAAATGTTAGTAACAATCAAAATATACTATAAATAAAACAGGATAATTAAAGAAACATTTGCAAAAACAAAGATGAACACATTGCCAGAAAATGAACATAGTTCAATATGATAATGAACAAGTATTACAATCTATATGAACATCTTTCAACTTAATTTAATTTTATTGAACATCTACCAAAAGTCCAATGAACATCTTCAATACGAAAAAAAGAACAATTATATAATAACAAACAAGTATTAAAAATTGAAACAAATATATTTTTTTAATATGAGAATGAACAAGTATAAACTAAATGAATATAGATATAAAAATTACTATTGTATTAAAATTGAAAATTAACATATTTCAATATGAGAATGAACATGTAATGCAACAAAAATGAACATGTATCAAACTTAAATGAACATATAGTAATGGAATATGATCATAAAAGAATATGTATTCCATCTAAAACAAATAAATTTACGATAGATATATTAAAATTTAATAGCCAAAATTCGTCATATAACATTTTTAGTGACAAAACAAGTAATGATAAATGATAATTGATGGTTCAATTTCATAAATCAAAATAATAATTTGTCTTTAATTTTAGTTATTATAATTTGAATATAATTTCGGCAGTTATTATTTGAATATTAATACTTCTACAAATGAACATAAAGTCCATCTAAAATGAACATTTACGATATATAAAATGTACTAGCCAAAATTCACCAAATAACAATTTGAATTAAATTATGGTATAATTATGGAAACTTCTTATTACATAATTTAACAGTTATTATAAGAATCACTTCCATTAAAACTAGAAATCTAAAACTCTAATTGAAATTTCTTAATAGATTTGTGAAAAAGTCTAATGATAATCTATTAATATGGAATGAACATATACTAATATATAAATAAAAAATTACGAAAATAAAAAAGAATATTCATAAAAAAGTTAAAAAAAATTCCACTACGAACTGTATTTTATGATCCATTTTCAAATTGTGAAGAATTCTATGATCCAACAAAATAGCTCAAATAATTGTCCATTATGTTAGAGAAATTGAACTGTATTTTTTTATTATTTTTTTTTATTTAGTCATTTTACAAGCTAATAACACACACCACAAATTTAATCAACTTAAAGTAGATAATACCAAATATCATTCTACTATAATCATAAGAAATCATTATAATGATAAAATTTATAAGAATCATGAACTATCACTATTGAATATTAATATATGTAGAGAAACTTACTGGATAAACAAGGCAAAAAGTTAGGGTTTGCAACTTTTTTTTTTCTTCAAAAAATAAACAAATATAACTTACAATTTGATTTTTGACCTTTTTTTTTGATGAAATTTCTTAAGATTGTGTGATTTCTTCTTTTAAATCAAATATTTTAATTGAAATCTAAGCGAATTTTGATTTTTTTTAAAGAGAAATTTGAGAGATTTTGGTAGTTTAAGAGAGCAAAAGTGGAGTAAAAACTAAAAAGTGAGAAAAGTGGGTAAAATATTTAATAGAGAGAAAATGTAGTAGTAGGTACTGTTTTGGGGTTCTTCTGATCCCTCGGGAGAGTTACGTCACTAAGTCTGGAGTCTGCCGTTTGTACCTGCAAAAAAACGGAGACTCCGGGTGGTTGGAGCTCCGCCTCTGATGATCAAGTTAGAACGTGTTTGAAGAATGTAAAAAGGTGAGGAAAAGGTAAAAGTGAGATCTTCTCGGATTCTTAGATCAGGTGTTTATGCCCTAAGCAAGGGCACGTTTATTTGACCTTATTTATAGGGTCTTCGGGATTTGTGCCCTTGCTTAGGTCACCAAAACCTAAGACTGGTGGGCTGCGTTACATTGCGGCTTTCTCGGGATTTGGGCCTTAAAGGTCGTCTTATCTCGCAGTCATAAGGAGTGCCATGTGTTGAGTGGAGATAGGTCCACTTTGGACCTTTCCTAGGGTGACACATGTCGCCTACTGATTGGGCCACGTGGCATGGGTATATTTACCCAAAAGCATTTGTCCCTCACAGATGCGACGTGGCACACCACATGGCATCTGTGACACTTGTCACTCATACATTGGTGAATCAGTTTTAACTGTTCACCTTCCGGGAAAATTACAAAGATGCCCCTAAATTTACACCTCTAAAAATATTTTTTTACCCCCCCCCCCTTATTTTGGACGTTTCCAAAATAAAGTCTAGAGAGAGAAAGTCAAATTTTCCAGAGAGAGAGAGAGAGTCTGACAACCGCCTGTGTTAATCACAAACAACTACTTGATTTTCTACCCGCCTGTTACAGCTGGTCAGCGCTTGAAACCTTTTATAAACAAATCTTAAGGTATCGCCTTTCCCCTTCTCAGTTCTTTGATACGTTTTCCTTTTGTGTATATAGTTTTCAATAAATAGATTCACTATCATCACACACAGCACAACCTAGGTCAGTAGTCAGCCAGTCTTCTTGTACGGCTAAGTCTAGGACTGGAGGTGCCGCCTCTGGATGTTTGGACCACCCTTGTACTTCCCCAAATTTGACCGTCTCTATGTCTGTGCAGGACACAATGGCCCAGACTATGTGGACGGCCCCAGATCCGGACTATAGAGAAGAAGGCAGAAAAGGTGTGCCACTTGAGGAAGGAACGACTGAGGATGACCCTGACTGGAAAGGGGAGGTGTAGACACCCATTTGTGTCTCCCCAAAACCAAACCCAGTGATGAATACCTTTCACGTCGAACCATAATCGAATAAGGTGAAAGTGTGAAAAGTCAAATGTTGCGGTTAGTTTTTATTAAAATCCTTCTTTCTGTTTTCGAAAACCAATTCTATTTTATAAAAACGTTCATTTCAGTTTATTTTGGTCCATGATAAGGGTCCAATAATGGTGTAGTTGGATGGGGCTTGAAAAGACCTTTTCAACGATATATTATAAGCCCAATTCCGATGAATAATGAGGAAGTTATGGCCAAAATACTAAACTGGGCCCAAACCGGATTTTACCTACGACCCAATGATCATGTGGAGGGTCCAAAAGTTTAATTCTATTCCTAAACTAATTAGGATTGATTAGAATCTTCTATAAGTTTCTAAAATATCTTAATTATCCTTTTTTTGAAAAGATAAGATCATGGAATTTGATTTAAATAAAACTTTCCTTTTTTAAAACTTTCCTAATTCTATTCGGATTTAAAGATGTTCAAAGATAGTCAGATATTATTTTCGTGCCTTATATTTTTTATCCAAATTTTATATGGTTGGATAGATCTTGAAATTATCTTTCCAATGATATATTATAATATTAATTCCGAGCTATAACGAAAAAGATATGAAAAGAATACGAAACTCTATCCAAAACTGACACCCTTTCACTATTTCGGCCATATATTTTATATACAAAAGATTTTAATCTGATTCCAATTGCATTAGAAATTAGACTTCAAGAGCTTTCCAAAGACATATTATATGACTTATTTGGATTTCTAGATCAAAAGATATGATAAAAACAAAATTCGCAAAAACTGCTGTCTACGAGTTTTATTTCGATTTGAATTCGGATTTCTTTTCTTATTCTTCGACCTTCTCTTATTTCTTATAAATAGAGGTCATATCTCCCCTTTTTCAATCATCAACTCTCATCAAGAATTACTTAATTCTTATTTTCTCTCTCTCTCTTTTTCTAAACCAACCTTTTACAAATACACAATTCCGCATTCACAAGACTTAGAGTCTCTTAGCCAAGTTCGAAGTTGCCTTCGCCCTAGACGTGCTAGGTTTGATGATTTCTGAGGGTTTGGTCCAAAACTAGTCAAAACTTTATTTAATTTGATTCTAATTTAATTCTTTAATTGTTCTTTATTATTTTCATTGAAGTTTACTAACTTGTGTATTTTGTTATTAGAAAGAGGTACGAGGCTTCAAAGTAAGTAGATTAGTTTACTCCCTATTTTATTAACAATGTAGAAAGCATGTTTATTATTGTTTTATGATTCCTAGTATCATGTTAGGATGTTTAATATTCCTAGTATCATGTTAGGATATTATTTTTGCTTTCTAGTATCATGTTTAGGGTGCCTTTACTCTTTTTAATATCATGTTTTCATGTTAGTGCCATGTTAGGTTTAAAGCTTCGATCTTTATTGTTTAGTGACATGCTAGGATTTGTTATTAATCTTGTTAGTATCATGCCTAGGATCTTACTATTATTATTAAGCTTTATTATGCCTTCACATGATTTATTTATTATGATTATTATTATGTTGCTTGATATATTTTTATTTTTATTGCTTGATCACACCTTTTATGCATGTTAAAGGGAATTTGTACTTGAAATCACGCTTAATAAGATAATTAATAATTTGGTTTAGGCTAATGTGATTTTAATACAAGTGATCGCCAATAATAGTATTATTTGTGCATTAATATTCAACCAACATAGATAAACAGGGTAGGTTCAATATAATGTTTGTATGTTATTCGAAAAGCGCACATGAATACGAGCAGAACAAAGTAGAGGCCTATTTTATAGGGCGGGTCCTTTCTTTTGTAGATTGGATTCGTACCCTCATCCCCGAACCCTGTTTGGTTCAAGACCTTATGGAGTTGATGGTCCTTTTGGATTGTCTTTTGGGTTTACAAGTTCCTAAAACTTGTTGGCGACTCTTTTGCTCTCTTTTCCTTCCCTTTGGAACGCCACCGTACTTTAGTGTATGATCACAGTGGGGTTCAAGTTTGGGGTCATAATGCTTGAAATATTCCCTACAGTTTTTGGCGACTCCACTGGGGAGGATTTCTATTTATATTCCTGAAATTTATTTTCGCAATTATTTAGAATGAGCGGATGAGACTCGAAAAATTCTAAGTACTTCATGTGCGTGATTTGTTTAACATTATTGTCATATGCATTAAAAGGTTCTCATGGGAGAGACCCATGAGTCAATACATAGGAATTTTACACGTAGGAAATTTGAGAAATATCATTCATGACTAGAATCGAAAAAACGATGCGAAATCTGGAAAATTCTAAGAACACAGAAACTTGCCAAGGCATGTAGGAATTAGCGTCTAGAAAACAGGGCTTGTCGCCCGTAAAAAGTTTCTGTCGCTTGGCGACAGAGGCTTTTTTGCGGCGACAGTCCCTGTAGTCTGGCGCCAAGTTCTTCCAGTACCGAGCCAGGGGTTTGCCTTCTTGCTTGACCATTTCTAGCATTGTTGGCTTGATTTTACTTATTGATTGAGTCCTTTTCTCACTTTTCTGAACCCATATGTGCTCTACATATGGACATAACCCTCTGGGGGTTCCTGCTTCACCTGCCCAATTGAATATCCACTATCATGTGCAAACAACGGGTACGTGCAAAGTTTGTGAATCCACCAAACCATGGAGTCGAGTTCGATTTCATCACGAACTCGCGGGGTCCCGTCCATTCGCACCAACCCTCACGGTAGGCTTGTGTGCAATGCATACGGACTCATAACCATGGACCCTTTTTGACTTAACCCATATCCTTGAACTTTAGAGAACTAGAGCCATGGTTAGGTTGCAAACTCATTGCATCATTTTGTGACTATGTGAACTACTTGTGCATCCTTGTTTGTGCATACTATATATGTGTTAACCGTTTGTTTGACTTGTGGTCAAATCTAAATAAACTAACCAATGACTAAAGGACTTTGTTTAATTAATTAATTAATTAATTTGAGCTAATGAATAAGCCTAAAGTCGAGTCATAGTTCCTTTTAGTCAACCCGGATTTTTATTCCCGTGTACTGCACATGCGTCAACTTGTTTTGGTCATAGCTAGAGTTCTAGGAAGAACCACGAGTCTTACAACCTATGGATCTGTAGCCCCGAGTTTTATATTTAATTTGGCGTTGGTTTAGTCCCAATCAGAGTCACAGATTAAAAGTTATGACTAAAATACCACAGCCTGTCCAATTTAGTGCACATATGTGAAGTCTTAACTTAGTCCTTGCTTGAGTCTAGTCACATAGTCTAGCCACATGGTCATGACACAAGTCTTAAAATGTCACCTACACTCATTAGTCTTAGCACACACATAACATGTTTGTCACACTATGACCATGTCTTAGGTTCATGCATGAGTCGTTC
Organism: Chenopodium album; assembly: GCF_948465745.1. Taxonomy (NCBI): domain Eukaryota; kingdom Viridiplantae; phylum Streptophyta; class Magnoliopsida; order Caryophyllales; family Amaranthaceae; genus Chenopodium; species Chenopodium album. Next base: position 31,792,823 of record NC_137858.1, on the reverse strand, counting down.
TTCCGTCATTTGAGTTGGGGGTCCATTCTATTCTTAATTCTTCCATATTTCTCCATCTCCATCATCTTCCCACTTACTACATTCTTTCCCCATGCATATCATACTTCTCAATCTTCCGTAATCTTTTCCCATCTATTGCATGTTGAATAAAGCTTGAGTCAAAATAAATAATTGGTATAAAACTTATCCCTAATTTCCCTTTCTACAGTACTTGGTCAAGGAGAGAAGGGGGATTAATAAAGGACAACACTTTCATTCAAGTAGCACTTTTTGACAAACCCATCGGTAGGAAAAGGAAAGCTAAGAAGATAATGGCTAGTCAAGAAGAGTTTAATGAAGTCAAGGGACAGGTAGCCAACTTGGCTGAAACATTGCAAAACTTAACTCTGCAAATAAGTGACCCTGCGAGACAAAAACAAATGGACCTAATCCAGGAAAGCTTGGGCAAGCTGTGCAACGACTTTAGATTCCAAGGGATTAGCTCACAAGGGGTCTCGGTGGATAAGGACCTTCTCCCGCAGAAGTTCAATCAACGACATCCCTAAATTTAAGCCTATGGATAACCCTTACTTTCATTTAAGAGCATTTGAAACTATAATGAATATTAAGGGGATAGACAAGAAAGCCTTTCATTCTGTATTTTCTTTGTCTTTAGAAGCTATATGTCAACAATGGTACTTTTCTCTTGACAAAGAGAAGACCTCCAATTGGGAAGAAATAAAAAATGCTTTCATCAATAGATATAAATGTAACATTCAAGTTGAAACTGACCATAGACAGCTTGAGATGCTAAGACAAAAAGAAAATGAAAGTTTCACTTCCTTTTTCAACAAGTGGAGGGAAACTTCCGCTAATATGATTGAAGTCCCTACTGAGAAGGAGTCTGTGAGGTTGTTTATCAAGAATTTACAAGAGAAGTATTCGAAGCATTTGAGATATCAACACAACTTGAACACTTTCAAGGCAGTCTATGACATAGGCATTGAGATTGAAGATGACCTTGCAAAACAAAAAGCTACTAACAATAGTAACCACAGTGGCTGGAAAGGAAAGAAGAATGACAATCCTTCTTCTTCTGAAAACACCCACTCTAGTAACAATGTTAGTACCTTTGACCTCAATGAAGTCTTAGCCATGAATAAGCAAGAATCTAAGAAAGAATTAAGGAAAGAATTCACTCCTATTGGGATGAGCTATGATGTTGCCTTCGATCGACTCCATACTAAGGGGCTCATTACTCCCATTGGACCTATTCAAGATCCCGCACCTGAAAAGAGATTGCCTAGTTGGAATCCAGATGCACATTGTAAGTACCATCAAGGTAGGGGTCATACTACTGAGAGCTGTTGGAAGCTAAAGGAGGCCATCCAATATTTGATCGACAATAACAAGCTTCCTATACCTCCAGTCGGCAAGAAGACCGGGTGATGATAAAGCACAAGACAAGAGGCGAGCTTCAACGACAAGATTTCGTGACCTCTTTTTTTTCTATTTCTTTTTTTTTTAATTCCTTTCCCCAATAAAGTCTAGCATAGGCACCTTTCATTTTCCCCTAGTTCTTACTTTGTAGGACTTTCATTTACTCTTTCCTTTTAATAAAATGAGAATTTAATTTCTTGCATATGATCATTGCATTGCATTATTCAAAAAAACAAAAAAAAAACAAAAAAAAAAAAAAAATCGTCGAATTAAGCACAAGGTATACCAAGGATTTGAGGCACCCCTTGTAGCCATATCATATCTCTCACCCTTTATCCTTTTTTGATAAAATACTTTGAGCCTCGTCTAATGATAGACCTTTCATTTTTCTTCAACCCACATCTACTAACCTTGGGATGGGATGGTGTGTAGCTTATGCAAGTTCCAAATATGAAAGCTTGAGTGATCTCAAAAGAATAAAATAAAAATAATTCAAAAAAAAATGAATAAAAGTGTACAAAAGGGCAAGTGTTCCAATGTCTTGGATATAAAAATATCTTTGATAAGAACATGTCTCAGATTGCGTTTCTTATCGAGTGCTCGGTACCGTGCCTGAGAAACATGAATGCCAAGTGAGTGATAGACCGCATGATCGGGATTGCCTACACTTATAAAAATAAAATGCAAAAGCAAAAAAAGAAGAGCAAAAAAATAAAAAAAAAGGAAAGAGAGCTCAAAAATGAGAAACCTCAAGCATAAAAATGCAAAGATTCAAAAGCATGGTTGCACACCTTGGGGGCTTATTTAGGGTCTTGAGCCTTTATCCCCTTCTTCTCTAACCTTTAGCCTAACCACGTTACAACCCTTAAAAGACCTTTTTGAGGTATACACACAATTGTGCGAGGTTCGGCTAGAGCTACGTTGGCCTGATTCCTAACGGATACGTAGGCAACCTCACAATGAGGTGCGGCCATAATAAAAATGCATTCATTTTCACATTCACACACTCACACCATGATCATATCAAGGGATCTCCAATGCTCATCCCTATTCATTTAGAGCTAGACTTGGGGGCTTGATCCTTACATCATTAGCCTACCTAGCCTAAGAGTCATCATTATTTGACTCTTATCAAATAATATTTTTCCATACACTTAGCCTTTGCAGCCTAAATTTAGTGTCACTTTCACACACATCACAGATACATGACCAAATAGACTTCCAATTAGGAACCCTTTGTCATGAAGTCTTAGCACAACGTTGAAGCGTGCTTTGTCACATCATTCATCACTCATCACTTATAATCATCATTGTATCAAAGTATGAAGTGCTTAGCCTCCGTGCCTAAGTTACCTAAATATTTTCATAATCAAGTCAACTAAGATAGTTTAGGAGGAATTAATCCTTGCACCTTGAGGGATAGTATCAAATGCATATACTTGACTAAGCTCATTCGACATGCACCATTAAACACTTCAATTCTTTTTCGCGTCTTTCTTTTTCGGGAGAAAGTCGGTACCCTCCACAAAAATGACAGAAATTTTTTGTTTTTTGAGTCATGTGAGTCATATACACGAGTCATGTACATTGAGTCATGTCGTGTCATATCACATCGAGTGGAGTCTAACACATGTGTCAAACGCTTTGAGTTGAGTCATGTCAAATCAATGAGTCAAGCAACACTAAGCCTTAGGTCAACCCTAAGATAATAAAAGATGAGCAAAGTCCTATAGTCTGAAATATAGATGCAGGTACATTCCAGCGAGCAAGAATATTCCCGGATTTTTTCGAAAAACCGCGAATATAGATGTATGAAACTTTTCCAAGATGAGAGAAGTTTGAGCAAAATTATATGGAGATGAAGAGCCTTAATTTGCAAAAGATTTGAGCAGATTTGGTTGTAAGGAAACGACCAAATTGAAAGTTCGGAGCGATATCGCGGCGACAGGCAGTTTTGGCTTGCGCTGGTGCAGCGACAGGTCACGTGGCTTCATGATGTGGACATATAGACCTGGCTCAGCAATTTTGGGTTCCTTGGTACGCCAGTTAGCCCCTATAAGCAATTTGATAGGATTAAGTAGTCGGCTCGATTACAACAACAATAAGCGATCGACCTGACAAAAGATCGTCTCACTTAGCTTAAAGCGCCTAAGTATTGGTACATCGCAAGCACCAAAGTAACGGTTCACAACGATTTCCTAGGATGGAAGAAGATTTGAAGATTCGAGATGACGAAGCCTTCAACAGGGGGCTTTAAGATTAAAAAGAATTCATTACTTGGATTTAAGAAGGACGATTTGAGATGAAGCGACCTTCAATAGCTTTCACTATGATTGGGGAGGTTATTATTTGAGAAGAACGATTCAAGATGAAGCGGTCTTTGATAGCTTTCGCTAAGATTGTGAAGGTTATCACTTGATTTGAGAAGATATCACGAGATGAGCAGTCTTCGACAACGCCGCTAAGATTGTGGAAGTTGTCACCAAGATTTGAGAAGATAGCACGAGATGGGCGATCTTCGACGACATTCACTAAGATTGTGGAAGTTGTCACCTATATTTGAGAAGAGTGGTTCGTGATGAGGCGGTCTTCGACAACATTCGCTAAGATTGTGGAGGTTGTCACCTAGATTTGAGAAGAGCGGTTCGTGATGAGGCGGTCTTCGACAATGCCCGCTAAGATCGTGGAAGTTGTCACCTATATTTGAGAAGAGCGGTTCGTGATGAGGCGGTCTTCGACGACATTCGCTAAGATTCGGAAGGTTGTCACCATGATTTAAGGAAAAGCTCGAGATGTAGCAGCAATGATAGACAGTGTTCGCTAGGATGTGGAGAGTTGTCACAAATTCTTAAGATGGCGAGATATGGTCACCTTCGACGGTCCCTCAAGATAAAGAAGAGATTGTCTATAGCGGCGACGCACTACCGTGGCGACGTACTGCCACAACCCTGAGAATGACGACATACAGTTATTTTCGACGATGTTCCCGAAATACTGTGGAGGATTGTCACCAAGAAGTATTGAAGATGACGACGTATGGTTACCTTCAATGATGGCGTTCACGAGATACTGTGGAGGTTGTCACAAACAACAAAAGCAACAACAAAATGGTTACCTCTAGAGACGTGTGCTCGACGGTGCAAGATACGCGTTTCTTAACTCTTTTATCTGTTTAACTAACATTGTTTGCAGGTATCGGCGTTACAAGAATGATTTAGAATCGCAGAACGTTCTAAATTGTTCTCCGTCCCTATCACTACTTTGACTTTTGTTTTCGAAACCTAAGTTTCTCCAAACTCAGTCAAAGTGGGGGCTTCTGTAGACACCCATTTGTGTCTCCCCAAAACCAAACCCAGTGATGAATACCTTTCAAGTCGAACCATAATCGAATAAGATGAAAGTGTGAAAATTCAAATGTTGCGGTTAGTTTTTATTAAAATCCTTCTTTCTGTTTTCGAAAACCAATTCTATTTTATAAAAACGTCCATTTCAGTTTATTTTGGTCCATGATAAGGGTCCAATAATGGTGTAGTTGGATGGGGCTTGAAAAGACCTTTTCAACGATATATTATAAGCCCAATTCCGATGAATAATGAGGAAGTTATGGCCAAAATACTAAACTGGGCCCAAACCGGATTTTACCTACGACCCAATGATCATGTGGAGGGTCCAAAAGTTTAATTCTATTCCTAAACTAATTAGGATTGATTAGAATCTTCTATAAGTTTCTAAAATATCTTAATTATCCTTTTTTGAAAAGATAAGATCATGGAATTTGATTTAAATAAAACTTTCCTTTTTTAAAACTTTCCTAATTCTATTCGGATTTAAAGATGTTCAAAGATAGTCAGATATTATTTTCGTGCCTTATATTTTTTATCCAAATTTTATATGGTTGGATAGATCTTGAAATTATCTTTCCAATGATATATTATAATATTAATTCCGAGCTATAACGAAAAAGATATGAAAAGAATACGAAACTCTATCCAAAACTGACACCCTTTCACTATTTCGGCCATATATTTTATCTACAAAAGATTTTAATCTGATTCCAATTGCATTAGAAATTAGACTTCAAGAGCTTTCCAACGACATATTATATGACTTATTTGGATTTCTAGATCAAAAGATATGATGAAAACAAAATTCGCAAAAACTGCTGTATACGAGTTTTATTTCGATTTGAATTCAGATTTCTTTTCTTATTCTTCGACCTTCTCTTATTTCTTATAAATAGAGGTCATATCTCCCCTTTTTCAATCATCAACTCTCATCAAGAATTACTTAATTCTTATTTTCTCTCTCTCTCTTTTTCTAAACCAACCTTTTACAAATACACAATTCCGCATTCACAAGACTTAGAGTCTCTTAGCCAAGTTCGAAGTTGCCTTCGCCCTAGACGTGCTAGGTTTGATGATTTCTGAGGGTTTGGTCCAAAACTAGTCAAAACTTTATTTAATTTGATTCTAATTTAATTCTTTAATTGTTCTTTATTATTTTCATTGAAGTTTACTAACTTGTGTATTTTGTTATTAGAAAGAGGTACGAGGCTTCAAAGTAAGTAGATTAGCTTACTCCCTATTTTATTAACAATGTAGAAAGCATGTTTATTATTGTTTTATGATTCCTAGTATCATGTTAGGATGTTTAATATTCCTAGTATCATGTTAGGATATTATTTTTTGCTTTCTAGTATCATGTTTAGGGTGCCTTTACTCTTTTTAATATCATGTTGTCATGTTAGTGCCATGTTAGGTTTAAAGCTTCGATCTTTATTGTTTAGTGACATGCTAGGATTTGTTATTAATCTTGTTAGTATCATGCCTAGGATCTTACTATTATTATTAAGCTTTATTATGCCTTCACATGATTTATTTATTATGATTATTATTATGTTGCTTGATATATTTTTATTTTTATTGCTTGATCACACCTTTTATGCATGTTAAAGGGAATTTGTACTTGAAATCACGCTTAATAAGATAATTAATAATTTGGTTTAGGCTAATGTGATTTTAATACAAGTGATCGCCAATAATAGTATTATTTGTGCATTAATATTCAACCAACATAGATAAACAGGGTAGGTTCAATATAATGTTTGTATGTTATTCGAAAAGCGCACATGAATACGAGCAGAACAAAGTAGAGGCCTATTTTATAGGGCGGGTCCTTTCTTTTGTAGATTGGATTCGTACCCTCATCCCCGAACCCTGTTTGGTTCAAGACCTTATGGAGTTGATGGTCCTATTGGATTGTCTTTTGGTTTTACAAGTTCCTAAAACTTGTTGGCGACTCTTTTGCTCTCTTTTCCTTCCCTTTGGAACGCCACCGTACTTTAGTGTATGATCACAGTGGGGTTCAAGTTTGGGGTCATAATGCTTGAAATATTCCCTACAGGAGGGGATCTTCTGTGGGTGCACCCTCAACCTCAAGTGACAGTATTCTTGCGGAGTCAAAACAGGGAGACGGTGAAGAGGCCGTCTCTGTATCTTGCTCCATAAATGAGGAGGAAGCCGCCTCTATCTCTGGCACAAGGGATGAGGAGGTCGCCTCCAACTCTGATAGTAGTGAGGACGATCTACCCCGCTTGAGGACAGCGAGGAGAAAGAGTGTAGAAAATGGAAGGATGAGAATAATCCGGTTGAGATTCACGTATCAGCCAAAGACAGAGATGCTATGGAGAAGTTCTTGGAGGATTTTAAACTCAAGTGTCCTCTTGGTGAGGGATATGAAATCTGGGTGCCGCCTGAGTTTGGCACCATTGCCTAGGAAGATGAACAAAGAAATGCGGCTGTGATGAGGCGCCATTCTTAGCTGGTCTTCGCTTCCCTCTACACAATGCAATAAAGACTATCCTTAGAGGATATAGCCTAGACGTGTGGCAGTTGACCCCAAACTCCTAGGTCAACATATTGGGCTACATCGCCACCTGTAAAATGTAAGGGTTCACCCCGGGTGGGAGGCCTTTGCTTACATGCACTATCTCAGCCGCAACCAAAGCTGTTGGCGCGCATGGTACACTTTTACCAAGTACCCCAAGTACCAGATTACCTTAGAAAAACCGTCTAAGTGGGATACCTGAAGGAACACTTTTACCTGGTTTTTGCCCCCTAAACGGTGAGAAAACCATGAGTACTCTCGGTACAATAGGAAGCCGAATTTGCTGGGTCAGAACTGCACCCCCTCTCAACTGGGGAACTCATAGCCATGCCTAAAAATTGGATATAAAAGCACGAGTGGTTAAGAGACGAGGCGTTCTTGTCCCCTTGTGGTCTGAGTACCATGTTTGACAGATGTATGTTTCATATGCACCCTACAATTATTTTGCCGTTTGTACTGCTTTTGTGTTGATTTCCTTTTTAATGTAATAATAGGCGGTTCTTTTGCAGAAATCGGTAGAAGAATGCTTTCAGACGTTAAGACGCCCAGGCGGTCTGTAGCTCAAATCTGCAAGGATAAGGAGGAGAAATAGAGGGCTGAACTGGCAGCCAAAGGACATGTATATACCGTCTACCCATAACGTCTTGATACTTTAATCTTTGTTTTCAGCTAGAGGTGGGTTTTTCCGGTTGCATGCTTAATGTCTTGTTTTGCGTTTTAGGATTGAGGAAAGGGAGCTCCTCGATCCTTCACAAAATTGATCAAGCGGAAGCCTAATGAGGAGGTCACTAGCTCCGCCAAGTCTCAGAAGGTGTCTTCTGCTTAGACAGCTCCTAAACTTCTGCTTGGGAAGGATCGCCTGAGCATTAGCCTGAAAGTCTTTGGTCTAAGAATAGACCTTGGACAGAAGCTGGGTGCCCAAGTAGTATCGAAGGGTGGCGAGCCACCCAAAGTTGCATGTGGTTCTACAGCGATTGTAGGTCAAGATAGCCTACAGATTCTTGAAGGTATGGCTAGCCCTTTCAAATCCCCGTTTCAGCTTCCCTATCCCATGCGAGTGAAATCACACTCCCAGTAGACGTCTGAAGGTTCGTCAGGCAGCCTTCAGAAGATATGTGCCGCCTATACAGCTTACTCACCCAATCTTGCTTATGGTGCAGATTCCCCCCGATAGCCGGATGTGCAGCAATACTCCAAGACTATGCTTGGGGCCATCCCCAAGAAGGAAAAGGACGCCATCCTGGGCATACAAACGTTCAATGTTGAACGGATCCTCGCCATCCTGTCCGAGGTATGACATCTTCATTTTAGTTTCTTAAGTACATTTCTGTCTGCATTTCTAACACACCATTTGTGTCGGACAGGCTATGATGAGAGTTGATGGGCTGAAGAAGCCATATGCCCGTAAACATGTTGAGGTAAAGCGGGCCAATAAAGCGGCAAAAGATTTTGCAGATGTTTCCTAATATCAAAATACCATAAATGATCTTGAGTCTAAAGCATTCGAAAAGGTGCAGGCAGTAAACATCAGGACCTTAACGGCTGCTTTGGAGACCGCTAACAAGAAGGCTACTGACTTCGAGGCCGCCCTCAAGAATGCTCAGGCGGATCTCAAGGCTCTAGATGGGGTAGACAAGGAGAACACTGATCTCTGAGCAGACGTTAATCGCCTTAAGAACGAGATGGCCCAGGCCTAGGAAAACTTCAAGGTCACTCTGAGAGCCGAGTAGGACCGTCTCATTGAGGAGAATGAGACTGACTCTGCAGATCAAATGAAGATATCCTGGGATGTTTTACATCTAGGGTAGGATTACGGCATCTGGTCCTTGGCTTATCAGTATGATGATGAGGTCCTGACGGCAAGGGAGGAGGGCAAGCCGGAGCCGAAGTCATTTGATGCTTGGGCTAACAGAGAGGTCGAGGAGGAAGAGTCAGCTTAGGTTGCAGACGGGGCAAAGAAAGAGCAAGAAGAGGAAGTGGATGCCCCAGTGAACTCTGCTCTACCACCGCCAGGGAAGAATGGAGAGGATGTCCCTGATGCACCTTAGCAAACTTAGGTTTTATGTTTTCAATTTGGCTCTAAGCCGCCTACACTTCCGGCTTGTGCGCCGTGTAATTTGAATGTATGAATCAAAATTTTTTTATTTTGCCGGATGTGGATCCGCTATAACAATAACTCTCCGACCATTTGGTCGGGTTTATTCTATGAAAAATACCGAGTGAGTCAGTTTTGTTCAATTTGCTTCAATTTTTGCAATTTTTTGATTTGCTTCATATATACACGAGTTTTTCCTAACTTATCAATTGCATGCGGCAACTAACAAAACAGTTGACCTTTTTGCCCTTGGATGGCTGTGTGATTGGTTTCAAACCTTGATTGATTGACATGGGAACTTTTGATACTTTAAAGAGTATGACATGTTCCTAAGTCAATCAATCACAGTATTGATTGCCCCAAACCAGGTATACATCGGTCCAATCTTACATGCGGATAGGCCATCAACCCAAGTGGTTTTAATAGTTATATTGAAATATTTTCCCACCATCTGGGGTGTTTGTAATCCAGGTATATTCTCGATGTCCTTCTGCCCCATTGTGAGGACTTTTCAGAGTCAAAACATAATCCAAGTTAGAACTTCGCTCGGTCACCGGCTGATGTCTTTTGACGCACGGTTCTTATAACCCCGCTTATGTGCCTTTTAGATTAATTATGTTAGGTAGCTATGAGTTGGCCAATTAGGTCAATCAAATTCGACTGTCTTTATATGTTTATAGAGCAATGTACCACCCAAATGGGAGATGCTCTCTTCGAAGAATTCACCCGGATGGGCGTCGTCGGATGTCATACTCATGTTGGAGCAGATGCTTTTTAATTGATATCATCTGGCCATTGGCCTCATTATGTCTTTTTAAGACGTTTATTTAGCCACTAAGTTTTTGAACTTAGCTTATATTTGGTACATGAAACTGGTCCGTCTGCACATTACGCAGGCGATATTTCAGACATAATACGCATGTATTGAAAGCAATAAATAATAAGATTGAAAATAAAAAGCAACTTTTCATTGATAGGCTTTCCATTTCTAAAAAATTTACAAGTCTTAGAAGTAGTACTTTTTTTAGTTGTCTACATTACAGGTTCTGGGTAGGCCTGCCATATGGGGTTTCCAAGCGGTAGGTGCCGCCTCTTACTTCTTCTTAGATCAGGTAGGGAAAGAGTCAACTTTCCTTGCTCATTGGCCCTACCGGTTGCCTCCATTTTATGTAACACACAGTCCCCAACTTTCAAGGGTCGCTAGTGTACTTTTTTGTTGTATGCTCTTGTCATTCTCAGATGGTAAATCTCATGACACAAGGCGACATTGCCCCTGCACTCCGGGAGTGAGTTTAATGCTAGCCGCATGGCCTCCCAGTTTGCCTCTTCATCGTATAGCATTACTCAAAGAGTCGGCTCATAATATTCGATGGGAAAGACGGCGTTCGCATTGTTTACCCTAAGAAATGGGGTTTCACCGTTTTCCCCTTTTTTAGTTATTCTAATGGCCCATAGGACATGAGTTAAATCTTCTACCCATAAGCCGCCAACTTTCTCAATTTTCTTTTTAATGTCGTTTGAAATGAATTTGTTGAAAGCTTCAACTTAGCCGTTTGCTTGGGGTCGACCAACTGATGCAAAGCAGTGAGAGATCCCTTGATATCCCAACCAGTTTTTGAGCTAAGGCGTCTCAAACTATGGGTCATTGTCAAAAACCATAGACATAGGTACCCCAAACCCAGTGATGATGTTCTTCCAGATGAAGGAGATGACATCATTTGTCTTGATGTTTTTTACCGCCTCTGCCTCCACCCATTTAGTGAAATAATCAACAGCCAGAAGGATATAAAGTTTCCCACCTAGCGCAGGCGTATACGGACCCAGTATGTCCATGCCCCATTTTGCAAACAGAATCGGGCTGTGGATAGCCGTTAGGTCAGTGGCCGGTTGATGGATTAACTTTCCAAACCTTTGGCACTTGTCACACTTTTCACCATCTCCATAACGTCCGACTCAAGAGTGGGCCAGAAATATCCCTACCGTCTGGCCCTAATAGCTAGCGATCTGCCTCCTATATGGGAGGCGCAGTATCCCGTGTGCAATTCTTCAAGAACTTCTTGCCCCTTTTCTAGGGTAATGCACTTTAATAGAGGCTTTAAGGAACCCGTTTGAAGAGCTCTCCATTTCGAATCTCAAAGTTTGCAGCACGTTTCTTCATTACGGCTGCTTTTGGGCTGAATCAGGCAGCGTGTCGTGTTACAAGTATACTCAGATGTCATCCATCTAGGTTGAGCTTCGGTCCAGAATTCCAATAGGGTGTTCTTTAATACTTCGTTTTCCATGACTTTCCAAAAGACCGACCAAGGCGTATTTTGACAGAGCATCCACCTGATTGTTCTCTGATCAGGGCACTTGACTTAGATGGAATTTTTCGAGTGTCCTAGCTTCAGCCTAGACCGCTTGTAAATATTTGATCATAGCCGGATGGGTGGCTTCATAGTCACCATAGTATTGGCTAATGACCAACTGAGAGTCAAAGCATGCATCAATTTTCGTAGCCCCTGCCGCCTTACACATGCGGATTGGATGTCGGCTAGAAGGGCTTCGTACTCCGCCTCATTGTTTGAGGCTTGAAACTTGAACCATAGTGCATATTCATATTTGTCCCATTTTGGAGACTTACATTGTAACACCCTCAAATCTCCCTCTACGGAAATACCAATATATATAATACTTATAATTATACCGTAGAGATAGACTTGGACGTATTACCGCCGCGTGATTACGCAAGGCTACTCAAAATACTTAACTCGATAACAGAAACTTGCAGCGGAAACTCAACTTTCTTTTATTAAAACTTATGAAAATAGTAACATTGTTATGAGTACTCTAAATAAAGACAAGACCAACATTCCTAAACTAGGTGAAGCAAATTCCGGGACTCCCATATGCTCATTCATGACTCCACCTAAAAATAGTCAACACTGCTTACTATTACGGTAAACAGGGCGAACCAAAACAAATAGGAAATATGGATTAGCAAAAGGAAAAATTGTCAGGAACTACATGCTTAATAGGGGTATTTGGAAACAACTACCCATTAAAAAATTTTATCAAAAAAACTACCCCCTAAATTTAAAAAGTTAGAGTAGCACTACCCATTTGCATTTTTCGGTGAGAAATTCCGGCGCGTGGGCCAACTTTTTCAATTTTACTCTGAAAACACACGACGCGATGACAAATTAGACCTTAATTCGTGACCCTTGGATAACCAATTTGAATTAAAAGCAACAAATTCAACCAATTTTAAATTATCCCCAATTTCTAAGAACCCTGATTTTTCTAATCGTTACACCTTATCATCAAAATTCATAATTAATGGATTAAAAGAGAAGAATTATCTATGAATTGCATACCCTACTTGTTTTCACTTCTTTAATTAGGGATTTTTAGAAGAAAAATTGAAAAAGGAGGCCCACACGCCGGACAATCTCGCCGGAAAATGCAAATGGGTAGTGCTACTCTAACATTTTAAATATAGGGGGTAGTTTTTTTGATAAAAAAATTTTAATGGGAAGTTGTTTCCAAATACCCCTATTAAGCGTGTAGTTCCTGACAATTTTTCCTTAGCAAAATATGCTAAGTACGATAAGTGCAAGATAATGTAAACTCAATTTATTTGCAAACATGCTTTTAAAACCGATTCCAATAAATAATCCAATAATTCTAAAACTCGTGATTCAAAACCAATTCCAGTGATTCAACATTCAAAATAATTGATAACCCAATTCGTTTAAAAATCCAATTCTTTTTTGAACCAATTTCTATAAATCTAATTCCTCACCCAAGTGTGCACACCCCCCAAGCTAGTCTCCTTATATTACAAGGCTATTCTTGAGGAAAGACCCGGTCATACAAAGTCCAAGGCCTTATCAATAAACCAAATCCACATAGTGGGATTACCAACATGCTTATAAAGCATTAATAATAATAATTCAATGGTTCAATAAATCCTTTTAGTAATTCCAATATAATTCAAACTTCTTTTCAAAAATTCCACATACTTTCAAAATCAAAACCTTTTAAATAAATACTTGAGAATAAAAATCTCATATTAATAGCTTTCCAAAATCAATAACTCTTCCTTTAAAAACCTTATTTAATTCAATAAACCTTTCAAATCAAATCCAAACATGATAAGTAATTCAAACCATTCAAAACATGATTTAAAAATCAATCATTCAAAATACTTTTATCAATACCTCCAAACATAATTTATTTCAAAATCATAATTCAAATCAATTTAATTCAATCACCAATCAAATCATATAAAACATGTTATTCAAACCAATCACTTTCAAAGGTATCTAGCCACCTAACGTACCTTGATCCTTGCTTAGCAAACACACCAAAAGAACCTCATAGCAAAACACACCAAAAGTACCTCAAGAATCTTGATCGAACACACCCTACAAATAAATATAACTCTAATCAATATAAGGTTAACAAATAATTAAAAACCCCCAACTATATGTACATGAACCTTTTAATTAATTTCTCATAAACATCAAAAAAATATGATTTTATATAATTAAAACTACTCATCATAATTTTTATAAATCCCCCATAATAATAATAATAATAATAATAATAATAATAATAATAATAATAATAATAATAATAATAATAATAATAATAATAATAATAATAATAATAATAATAATAATAATAATAATAATAATAATAATAATAATAATAATAATTGAATAAGAGAAGAGAAGAAGAAAAGATAAGAAACCAAGGAAAAGAGAAGAATTGGATTTGCGTAAGAAATAATAGGCAGAACTTGCAGAGGCTATAACTCCTTTGATATAGCTCCGAATTGGGTGATTCTTGAGCCTAACCTCAAGGACTTTTCGAGAGGAACAACTTTATCTGACACGTCAATACCCCAAAAACTGAGCAGAAGTGCCCGAAAATTGGCTTCAAAGATAAACGGGATGATCTGTGTAAAATTGAGGAGAAGAAAAGAAGAGAATTGGTGTGAAGAATGTGAGAGGTATGAAGGGGTATTTATAGGCTAGTATGAGCATGAATTATGGTAGGAAAATGTAGGAAGAATTATGGTAATTAGGGTTTAAGAGATTACTTGGAGAAGTGAGTAAAGAATTAAGGAAAGTTTGGATATTAAGGTGATTGTGTACACTTGAATATGGAATGTATGTATGTCATGAAAAATAATAAGGAAATTAGAATTACTTGGGGAATTATCAAGAGGCAAGAGAATATGATGATTGGATACTAAAAAGATGGAGAATTAGAATTAAGGAAAATAGGAGATTCGCTTACTAGTATTTAGGAAGATTTTGCTCGGTTTAAGGAATAAAAAAAATTGTGTAAATAATATAGAATAATTAAATAAATAATTAATTAATTAAATACCAATTATTCACCAATAATTAACTAAGAAAATCAGATTTTCTATACATAGAAAATCCAAATTTCCTAGCTAAATAAATGGGAATTTTCGGCCATTTAATATAATTAATAAAATATAATTTTGGTTTAGTTAAAATATCCGAAATATGTAAATAATCCGGTTTTTAAGATAAGATAAATGGATAATCAATCTTATCCAAAATAATGATTAGTTTTCAAAATGCTTTTGGCGCCAAAATTCAAATATTATTTTGGCTCCAAATAATGAATTTACTAAAATACCCTTTTTAAAAAATAATTCCTAATTAATTAATTTGGAAAATACGTATAAAAATACGGGGTATTATATACATATAATCCCTGCACCACAGCCGTTCATGGTAGAGCTCCCGTCTACATATACTTTCCAAACCTGGTCAAGATAATCTAGCGCATCCAGCCTTGTCATTTCAACAATGAAGTCGGCAAACGCCTGGCCCTTCACTGCCTTCCTTGGTTCGAAAGTGATTTTAAGGCTTTGCATTTCAATAGCCCATTTGAGCTTCCTACCGGATGACTCCAAAGTTGTCATTGGCCGCTTGAGGGGTTGGTCTGTGTAGGCAACCACCAGATGTGCCAGGAAGTAAGGTTTCAAATTCTTGACAGCCATAAAAAGAGCAAGGCCAAATTTTTTATCCATTATGTACCGTAGTTCAAAATTTCTAAGAGCATAACTAATGAAATAGATCGGGAGCTGAATACAGTCTCACTCAGCAAGGAGAACAGCATTGAGGACATGATCTGAGACGGCTAAGTGCATGTAAAGCGTCTGTTAGGGAAAAGGGCTAACAAGCCTTGGCAAAGAGTGTAGATGTTCCTTTAATTTTTGAAAGGCCGGCTCAACGTCATCCCCTATTCAAATCTAGTCTTCTTCCTGATTGCTTGGAAGAAATAAAGGCATTTGTCACCTGACCGACTGAGGAATCTCCCCAATGCTGCCAGGCAACCGGTGAGCTTTTGAACTTCCTTAATAGTTCGGGGTGACTTTATGTCGATTATTGCCTGTATCTTCTCGGGGTTAGCCTCTATCCCCCTTTGATCAATTTGGAATCCGAGAAACTTCTCAAACTCAACACCAAAGATACACTTCTTGGGATTTAACATGACCTTATTTCACCTGAGTATGGTGAAGGTTTCTCGGAGATCAGCAAGGTGATCCGCCTGTAGTTTGGATTTGACTATCATGTCATCGATGTACACCTCCACATTCCTCCCAATTTGATTGATGAAGACTGTATTAATCATCTGTTGGAAAGTAGCAGGAGCATTCTTCAAGCCAAACGACATTACAGTATAAAAGAACAACCCATGATCAGTGACAAATGCCGTCTTTTCTTGATCTTTTTTCCACAGGGAATCTGATGAAAGCTAGAATAGGCATCCATAAAGCTCATTAAAGCATGTCAATCTTTGGTAACGGGTAATTGTCCTTTGGACATGCTTTGTTCAAGTCTGTGTAATCAACACACATGCGTCAGGTACTATTCGTCTTCTTTACGAGCACCATATTCGCAACCCAATTCGGGAAGTTACATGGCCTAATGAACCTTACGTCTAACAACTTTTTTTACTTCAGCGGCTGCCACCTGACTTCTTTACTCGCTGTGACTTCTCTTCTTTTTTCCTAACCGGCCTCTTTTTGGGATCCACGGCGAGTTTGTGGACAGCGAGATCCGGGTGATGCTTGACATCTCTTCCACTTCAAAGGCAAAGATGTCTTTAAATTCCTTTAGCAGGTTGTGTAAGTTTTCACCCAACTTTGCAAAAGCAACCGTCCCAACCTTAACAGTACGCTCTAGACGACCATCGTCTAGAGCAATATCAATGTGTTCACCAGTCAGTTGGGGATGGAGTTCGTCTGACTGTTCCCCGGTCAGTGGTTGCTATTGCTTTGCCACCAGCTGATCAACCTTTATTTTCTAATTGCTCTCACTATGCTACTGCTTTTGTATCAATGATACTCCCTCCATTTTTAAATACTTGCTCCATTTCTATTTTTTGCACTATTCATTTGTCCTACTTTGACTAATGTTTGTGATTTATACATAATAAAAAATATAGTCTTGTGAGTACTTGCTGGAATCATCTCAATGAATAGATTATTAATTTTCAATTGTTAGAATTATACTTATTGATAATTAAAGGTATTAGTGATCAAAGATTAGCATCGGCATACGTGTCCAAGAGAAATGGAGCAAGTATTTAAAAAGGGAGAGAGTATGTTTTAAAATTTGACATGTAGATAAAAAAAATTTATTTTAAAATTTAATAAACAACCTGAGCATAGCTTGGGTACAAAACTAATTACTACCTCTGTTACATATTAGTTGCAACTTTGGAATATTTTATCCCTCACAAATATTGCCCAAAGTTGCAACTAATATGTAACGGAGGTAGTAGCTATTTAAAGCTAATCCTCTCAATGGAACAATTAAGCGATTCTATCATATAATTTTATTGACGCAATAACAATTGGTACCCAATTGCCCACCAGGCCACCATGGAGAGTCATCTTTCCATTCTCTTCACAAGAATCAGCTAACAACCGACAAATACTTAAGGACCAAATGTATTAAATTATTCACTAGTTGCCTTAATTATTCGTTGATAATTAGCCTTGAAAAAACCTTTTTGGTAATAATCCATTTTAAAATTACTGCTCAGTATTTCCCGTGAGTGATTTTTTTTTTTTTTTTTTTTTTTTTTTTTTTTTTTTTTTTGGTTTGTTGTCAACTTCACTCGGTCATTATAATTACATTTATTTCAACAGAACTTTTTCACTACGGAAGGGTTATTTGTATTTTGGGTTACTTGTAACCTTGTAGGTGTTATTTGTAGGAGGTTACTTGTATTCAGGGTTACTTGTATGGGTTACTTGTATTTTGGAGTTACTTGTATGGATTACTTGTAGGGGTTGAATAACACCTACAAGTTAACCCATACCATAACCTCGTACCAAACCAATAACACCTACTTGTAGGGGTTACTAACACCCTACACGTAATCCCTGACCAAAACCAGTAACACTCATACAAGTAATCTTACAATACAAGTAGCACCTACAAGTAACTCCTGACCAAAACCAGTAATACTCATACAAGTAACCCCATAATTCAAGTTACACCTACAAGTAACCCCTGACAAAACCAGCAACGCATATACAAAACCCCAGAATACAAGTAACACCTACAAGTAACCCTTGACAAAACCAATAACACCATACAAGTAACCCATGTCGCACTATGTGGCCAGTCACATATAAAAATTTGTGTTATTTCAAAGTTTTGCTTCCGACTTTATTATCTTTTCACTATTTATTTATTTTTATGATAGGAAGAAAAAGAATCTAATATTGGAGAATGAGATCTTTATGTTTAAATTAATTAAGTACTATATATTATCTTTTAATATTAGTAATTTTATCTAAATATATAACAAATTTTTGCAAATTAATATAAAAAAAAATTACAAATATCAAACAAAACCGTGCATCGCACCATGTAGGATTATGAGTTTTTGTTGAAGCCAATTAAATAAGAGATTATTAATTTCTTTTAGAATTAAATAATTCAAATGTCACGTAAGCAAAATCGGCGAATGAGATTTTTATGTTTAAATAGATTATTATATGTTATCTTTTAATATTAGGAATTTTATCTAAATGAATAACAAATTTTAGCACATAAATAAAAAAAAAAAGAAAAATTATTCTAAAACAATCAAACAAACCGTGAATTGCACAGGCTTCATCTTGTATATATATAAAGGGAGTTTTTTCTCGAGTTTTTAGAGAGGCACATAAGATTTAATTTTATTAACGCACGATTATAAATTTTAGTTGTATCCAATTAAATAAGAGATTATTAATTTCTTTTAGAATTAATTAATTCAAATGCTACACAAGCAAAATTGGGGAATGATATTTTCAAGTTTATTTTTTGATATTAGGAATTTTATCTAAATATGTAAAAAAAAAAAAATTTAGCACATAAATAAATAAAAAATATATTTTTTAAAAAATTTAAACAAACCGTGCATCGCACGGGTTTCATCTAATAAAAGATAGTCAAAAGAGACTTATAAACAATTTCTAAGAAATTTAAAATTCCAACACAAATATATATATATATATATATATATATATATATATATATATATATATATATGTGTGTGTGTGTGTGTGTGTGTGTGTGTGTGTGTGTGTGTGTATATATATATGTATGTGTATATATATATATGTGTATATATATATATGTGTATATATACACACACACACACACACACACATATATATATATATATATCACCTCAGAATTAATAACATCGTACATTCAATCAACAATCGCCTTTATAAAAACTTCCTCCGAAGCAATATAATCTTTTCATTTTTTTTATATGTTATTAGGTTTTGTTTTTTTTTTTTTAATTTTTTTAATTTTTTACATGTCCACATATAAACTTTTATTCACCATTTAATCATATAATACATGAACATTATTGTATAATATTGTAGATTTCAAAGTATCAACTCGAGGCATCCCTCGTGCCAAATACTACTTTTAAATTTTATAAAAATTAGGGCTAGCAAAACTACCCGAAAAACCGAAAATCCGTTCCGTTACCGTTCCGAAAATTAGGGTACCCGATCCGATAACCATAACGGTTCGGGTACCCGTTCCGATAATATGGTATTGGGTATGGTTTTTGGGTATCATTTTAAAATTAACGGTTACCCCTTCCGTTCCGATAAGCAATTATTTTGTTTTTTTTCCTACTTAAATCTATCTTTTCAATATTTAAACTCTTACATTACTTCATAATCACTATATAATATCAATAATTAGTAATGTTATTAATAATTTGGTCAGGATCATATGGTATTGTTGTTAATTAGTGTTTAAAAATATCATCATAACTAATTTTTAAAGTTTAATTATCACTATTGGATACTTTATTGGGTATCCGATAACCGCTCCGAAAATCCGGGTACCCAAAGTCCGGGTACCCGAACTTATCGGTTCGGGTTATGGATATCACTTCTAGTGATATTGGTTATCGGGTACCCGAACCGTTAGTACTAAGGGTACGGGTACCCGTCCCATGCTCACCCCTAATAAAAATCATTATAGTTGATTTAAATAACTTAGGGGGTATAGAGCCCAGCCGAACAAATTATCACAAAGAAATTTTCTTTCTTTATTTTTATTTGCAACAATTTGACTTTAACACTTGTTGACAATTAAATTACAAAGTTTAACTTTAACCATTAATATTTATTTATAAAATTGGTATTAAAATTGTCAAACTAGACACATTATTTGGCAATCCATTAATTTGACCTTAAAATTATACTTTCATATTAGTAAAAATTATAAAAAAAAAAAGAAAAAAAAAAGAATTGATATTATGAAATTGCTATGGAGTACTCCGTATAAGACAACATTTGTTTTAATATGAAGTACGGAGTAAAAAACAATGGTCGAACAAATATTTTTTTTTAAAAAAATATGTAGTAGTGAAAAAAGTTTAATGGTACTCCGTATCAATTATTTTAGAACAGATTATTATAAAATAAGGGGAAAAGGAGAATAAGAGAGAGAGATGTAGAGAGGTAATAGTGTTATGTCTATATTCATCCATTTCATGACCATCTATATATATACAAGATGGAACATTGTAACCTATATGGACAATGAAGAGTCCATTCATGAGAGGGTTAATGTGACCTAATGACAAAGGAGGATTACAAGGGTGCTATTACAACCATACTTAAGATAGTCATAAAAGTGATATTTACAAGCTATAATGACCATCCATTATTAACATATTTTATAACACTCCCCCTTGGATGGTCATTATCTTAAAATAGAATAATGCATATATGCTGCCTCATTAAAAACCTTTCCAGGAAAAACCCTGTGGGAAAAAAACCATGGATAAGGGAAAAAGAGTACAGCGCGCAATTACTCCCCCTCATTATTATATCACTGAAGATCTCTGAGACGACGCAATCCAATACTATAAACTAACTTTTTAAATGTTGCTGTCGGAAGAGCCTTAGTGAATAAGTCTGCTAAATTCTCACTTGAACGAATCTGCAATACTTTTATATCTTCATTCTTCTGAAGATCATGAGTGAAGAAAAATTTGGGTAAGATGTGCTTTGTTCTGTCGCCTTTGATGTATCCTTCCTTAAGTTGAGCAATACAAGCTGCATTATCCTCATATAAAGTTGTCGGTGCCTCCTTCCCAAATGATAAACCACAAACTTCTTTTATGTGTTGAATTACCGACCTTAACCATACACATTCACGACTAGCCTCGTGAATTGCTAAAATCTCAGAATGATTGGAAGAAGTAGCTGCAATGGTTTGTTTCATAGAACGCCAAGAAATGGCAGTACCACCATATGTGAACACATATCCAGTTTGTGATCGACCATTATGAGGATCAGATAAATAACCTGCATCTGCAAAACCAATCAAATTTTCTTTGGACAACTTTGGGAAAAATAATCCCATATCTTTCGTACCTTGAAGATAACGAAGTAAATGTTTGATCCCATTCCAATGCCTCCGAGTTGGACATGAACTAAACCTTGCTAATAAATTAACTGAAAATGATATGTCGGGTCGTGTATGACTTGCAAGGTACATTAGCGCTCCAATTGCACTAAGATATGGTACTTCAGGACCAAGAATCTCTTCATCATTTTCCCGAGGTCGGAATGGATCTTTATCTACTTCAAGTGATCTTACAACCATAGGGCTACTCAATGGATGTGCTGTATCCATAGAGAATCTTTTAAGAACCTTTTCTATGTATGTTGATTGATGCACAAGGATTCCATTCTCTAGGTGCTCTATTTGTAACCCCAAGCAGAATTTTGTCTTTCCAAGATCTTTCATTTCGAACTCTTTCTTTAAATAATTGACAGTCACTGAAATCTCTTCAGGAGTTCCAATGATATTCAAATCATCAACATACACTGCAATTATAACAAATCCCGATCCAAATTTCTTTATAAAAATACATGGGCTGATAGGATCATTCTTATAACCTTCTTTTAACAAATACTCACTTAGACGGTTATACCACATACGCCCGGATTGTTTCAATCCATAAAGAGATTTGTTCAATTTAATACAGAAATGTTCTCGAGAACTAGATTTTGCTGCTTCTGGCAGTTTGAATCCTTCTGGGAGCTTCATGTAAATGTCATTATCCAGTGGGCCATATAAATAAGCTGTGACTACATCCATCAAACGTAAGTCAAGTCCTTCTCTTATTGCCAGACTAATCAAAAATCTAAAAGTAGTTGCATCCACCACAGGAGAATATGTCTCCTCATAATCAATACCAGGTCTTTGTGAGAATCCTTGTGCAACTAAGCGTGCCTTATATCTTACAACTTCACCCTTTTCATTTCTTTTTCGCACAAAGACCCATTTATATCCCACTGGCTTTACACCTTCAGGTGTACGGACTACAGGTCCGAATACTTCTCTTTTTTCAAGAGATTTTAATTCTGCTTCAATTGCTTCTTTCCATTTTGGCCAATCATTTCTTTGTCTACATTCTTCAATGGATTTTGGTTCATGATCCTCATTATTATCCATGACATCTAATGCTACATTGCATGCAAAAACATCATCGACGTCGATTTGATTTCGGTTCCATGTAATTCCTGACATGATATAATTTGTTGAAATTTCTTCATTATCAGGTACCTTAATTTCTTCCTGTATCATGTCTAAATTCTCTTCTGGAGATCCTTCGGAAATTGTTTCCTCAATTTGACCATCATCAATCAATGCTCCTTTTCTTTTCCGAGGATTCTTATCTTTGGAACCTATTGGTCTTCCACGTTTTTGACGTGGTTTAGACTCATTAGCAAATTTATTTTGTCCTTCCGGGACATCTATTTTAAATGGAGTATTTACAGCTGGAATATGTGACTTGGTCACTCTTTTTGGGTCAGCAAACGAGTCTGGCAATTGATTCGCTAAACTTTGCAAATGAATTATCTTTTGAACTTCCAGTTCACATTGTTTAGTTCGAGGATCAAGATGGGATAATGATAATTCATTCCATTTAATTTCCTTTTCCAGCTCTCTTTTTTCTCCCCCTAATATTGGGAAAAGTGACTCGTTAAAATGACAATCTGCAAAACGAGCCGTAAATAAATCCCCTGTTGTAGGCTCAAGATATTTAATTATTGACGGGGATTCAAACCCAACATATATTCCCAACCTCCTTTGAGGACCCATCTTAGAGCGTTGTGGTGGAGCTATTGGAACATAAACCGCACATCCAAAAATTCTTAGATGGGAAATATTTGGTTCCTGACCATAAACCAATTGTAATGGGGAGAACTTATGATAACTTGTTGGCCTAATGCGAATTAGTGCTGCTGCATGTAATATTGCATGTCCCCAAGCAGAAATTGGGAGATTGGATTTCATAAGCAATGGTCTAGCAATTAACTGAAGACGTTTAATTAATGACTCAGCCAGACCATTTTGTGTATGAACATGTGCTATAGGATGTTCAACATTTATCCCAATAGACATGCAATAATCATTAAAAGCTTGAGATGTAAATTCACCAGCATTATCAAGCCGAATAGTCTTAATAGGAGTATCTGGAAATGGTGCCCGTAACTTATTCAATTGGGCAAGTAATCTCGCAAACACCAGGTTACGAGTTGATAACAAGGACACATGTGACCATCTAGTTGATGCATCAATTAAAACCATAAAATATCTAAATGGTCCGCATGGGGGATGTATGGGCCCACAAATATCTCCTTGTATACGTTCCAGAAAACTAATTGATTCAAAATTAATTTTAGCTGGTGATGGGCGAATTATTAACTTGCCTACTGAGCAAGCAGCACATAAAAAATTATTATGAAGAATCTGCTGGCTCTTCAAAGAATGTCCACATGAATTCGTAATTATTTTTCGCATCATTATTGAACCGGGATGGCCTAACCGGTCATGCCAAACAATAAAATTATCAGTAAACTTCTGGTTTACTATAGCATGAGTTTCAATAGTATTGATTTTTGTGTAGTACAAACCACTAGAGAATGTAGGGAGTTTCTCCAAAACATGTTTTGTGCTTTGAGTTATATTTGTGATTTGAAGGAATTCGCTATTTTCTTCATTGATTGTCTCAATATGATAACCATTGTTGCGAATATCCTTAAAACTTAATAAATTTCTTTGAGACAATGGGGAGTATAAAGCATCAATTATTTTAATTTCAGTTCCCAAAGGCAATTTTATAGTGGCTCTTCCGGAGCCCTCAATGATATTTGTACTACCCGATATGGTACTCACATTAATCCTTTTCATCATCAAATGAGAGAAATATTTTTTATTTCTAAGTATTGTATGAGTAGTTGCACTGTCAGCAAGACATAATTCTTCACCATTCATAGCAAACTGACCTTGAGTAATATCCATGTTCTTCATGAAATAAAATATATGTCAAAATATTAAGCATAAAAATAAAAATGATAAAATAACTAATTCAATAAAAACACCCAAATAGTTCATAAATTCATAAAACATATAAAGTCCTTATTACAACCATAGAAAATAACATAAGTAAATAACTAAATAAAGTCTAATACTTAAAGTTGACATAAAATAATATAAATTTAATTATTCCCTTCCGGGGCATTGAAGAAATCACCAACTTCTAAATGAGTTGTACTGCCAAAATCAAAATTATTCCCTTCCGGGGAAGTAAGGAAATTAGCAACATCGAAATGATTTGCATTGCCAAAATCAAAATCACCTTCACCATCTTCAAGAACAAGGTTTGCCTCAACTTTCTTTCCTTTCTTCAATGATTCTTGATAAAGTTCAATAAGATGCTTTGGAGTTCTACAAACCCGAGACCAATGGCCTTTTCCTCCATAACGGTAACATATATTGGTCTCATTTTTCTCTTTATCATCCCTACGTTCCCACTTCTGGTGGGAATGATAATTTGTGTAATGACCTCCACGACCTCTACCATATCCACTAAAACCGCGCCCACGACCGCGACCACGCCATTGGCCGCGACCGCGACCACGACCTCTACCTCGACCACTACTACTGGAATAATGGTCTCTGTTTTTAGTTTCTTTCCCGTTATGGGTTGTCACATTCGCTTCAGGGAATGGAGTGGAGCCAGTTGGACGTGATTCATGATTTTTCATTAACAGCTCGTTATTTTGCTCAGCCACAAGAAGACAAGATATTAATTCAGAATATTTTTTAAAACCTTTTTCTCTATATTGTGTCTGCAGGACAATATTATTAGCATGGAAAGTGGAGTATGT
The DNA here is from genome assembly GCF_948465745.1 of Chenopodium album. Taxonomy (NCBI): domain Eukaryota; kingdom Viridiplantae; phylum Streptophyta; class Magnoliopsida; order Caryophyllales; family Amaranthaceae; genus Chenopodium; species Chenopodium album. The sequence continues at coordinate 31,767,663 of NC_137858.1, read as the reverse complement.
CTTTTCAAGCATTTTTGCATCAGTAATATTTTCTCCACATAATTTCAATTGAGAAGTTATTTTAAACATAGCTGAGTTATATTCACTAACAGATTTAAAATCTTGTAATCTCAAATTCAACCATTCATAACGAGCTCTAGGGAGTATCACTGTTTTTTGGTGGTCATACCTTTCCTTTAGATTACTCCAAAGGATTTGTGGGTCTTTCACAGTTAAATATTCATTTTTGAGTCCTTCATGGAGGTGATGGCGAAGGAATATCATGGCCTTTGCCTTATCTTGGAGTGTTGCTTCATTACCCTCCTTAATGGTTTCACCAAGGCCTTTAGCATCTAGGTGTATTTCAGCATCTTTTTACACCCATGATAAATAATTCTTTCCAGTAATATCAAGGGCCACAAATTCAAGCTTGGCAAGATTCGACATATTTCACTATATAAAATAATATTCAAAATTAGATCTCATAAAATATCAAACATATACAAATCATAACATAATGGTTGATAATAAAAAAAAAATAATGGCAAGATAAACAAATAAAAATTAAGCAGTATCTAAAAGATACATAATATAAAGAATTGTTAACATTAAGATCCTATATTAATATGTATAATAATCATATATACTTAACCAAACAAGTAAATAGGGGAAACACTAATGAAGAGCATTGTATGGATCGTAATAAAGTGTACGTGGTAATATATTGAATAAATAGCAACCATAATAAAATATAGTAGCGTGTATGTAGCAATGCAGCATAATTCATGAGTATAGCAAAGTCATACATAATAATGCGGCATAGCAATATTGGCAAAATAATATAACAATGCATCACAACAATGATGTATACTTGCGGCAAAATAAAGTGACATAATTCATGATTATAGCTAACATAAACATGTGACATAATTCATCAAAAATTGTAAGAATCTAAAATAGTATACATAAAAAAAAAATTAAAAAAAAAAAAACCTACATAGATGATTTTGTTCCCGTGAGTGTTATGATATTTGATTATGTTTTCCTCCGACTTTTGTTAGGTAAAGCAATGGTGCTGATAACGTATTATAAAATAAGGGGAAAAGGAGAATAAGAGAGAGAGATGTAGAGAGGTAATAGTGTTATGTCTATATTCATCCATTTCATGACCATCTATATATATACAAGATGGAACATTGTAACCTATATGGACAATGAAGAGTCCATTCATGAGAGGGTTAATGTGACCTAATGACAAAGGAGGATTACAAGGGTGCTATTACAACCATACTTAAGATAGTCATAAAAGTGATATTTACAAGCTATAATGACCATTCATTATTAACATATTTTATAACACAGATAAAATATTACTCTAATTTTTCGTAATAAATCAACATTTATTACATTATTTCAAGTAATTGACTAGTTTGTCAACTCTCACTAAGTCACTATCCTTTCCACACTAGATCTCTTCTTCCTCCCTCACACACTCACTCTCACTCACTCACTCACTCATTTCCCCAGAAAATCCTACTTCCAAAATTCTATCTCCTCTGCTACAAATTAACCATCAACAACAACAAGAACAAGATCAAAATCCCAGAAAAAAATGGGGTCAGTATCCCTAAAAATAGGGGATGGAACAGCAAGATTCAAAAGAGCAACAATCTGTACATCAGCAGTAAATGGATTAATGCTATTTTCAGTTCTTACCACAAATCTCTTTGCACTTTATGCTTTCACTTACAATCCCAGCAACAATTCATCACAAAATCATCAAACCCCACTTCACCAAGCTCACAAAAACATCTCTTTAATCACAGAACAAGTCTCCTTGATCATGGATGAGATCCAATCTTCCCAGAAAAAGCTAACCCAGATCGAAAAGGAGCTTCTGGGTTATGAATCGATCGATATTTCAAAACCCGGTGTATCCAATGAACTTAAGATCTTCTTGCAGAGGCATTCATTGCCATTGGGAAAAGATTCAAGAACTGGGATCACTGAAATGGTAGCTTCAGTTGGTCATACTTGCAGCAAATCAATGGATTTATTGTTTCAATATATGAATTACAAGGTTAATGGGCCTTGCCCTGATGATTTGGGGTTGGCCCAGAAGCTGATTTCAAAGGGGTGTGAGCCTTTGCCAAGAAGAAGGTGTTTTGCTAAGACATTGAATAAGGTAGGGTTTCTGTATCCTTTTCCTGCATCTCTTTGGAAAACTGTTAGTGATAAGATTGTTAGTTGGAGTGGTTTGAATTGCAAGAATTTTTCCTGTTTGAGCGGTAAAAAAATTGGGAAAGATTGTGTTAATTGCTTTGATTTGAGTAATGTTAATGAGAATCAGAGGTTTGTTAAGGGTAAAGGAAAGAATGATTTTACAATTGATGATGTTTTGAGTATGGGTAGTGAAGGGGTTAGGATTGGACTTGATATTGCTGGTGGTTCAGGAACTTTTGCTGCTAGAATGGCTGAGAGGGATGTTACTATGATTACTCAGGCATTGAATGTCGAGGCGCCCGCCAATGATTTCATTGCTGCTAGGGGGTTATTCCCTTTGTTTATGAGCTTGGATCATAGGTTTCCATTTTATGATAATGTGTTTGATTTGGTTCATGCTGGAAGTGCATTGGATGTTGGAGGGAAGGCTGAGAAACTCGAGTTCTTGATGTTCGATATTGATCGAGTTTTGAGGGCTGGTGGTTTGTTCTGGTTGGATAACTTCTATTGTGCTACTGATGAGAAGAAGAGGGATATAACAAGACTGATTGAGAAATTTGGGTATAAGAAGCTGAAATGGGTTGTAGGAGAGAAAACAGGATCAGGGAAATCTGAGCTGTATTTGTCAGCTGTTTTAGAGAAGCCTGTTAGAGCTTAATTTGCGAAGAGGTTCATTCTAATGATCATTGATTGGTAAGAACAATATCAGTTTTTTGGCATAGTTCATATCAAATTCATGTGAACTTGTGCTATAGATTCGCAAGATATATTTAATTTAATTGTCTAATAAACTGAGAAGGAAGACTACTAGTTAGTTTTTCTCATTTCTAGCAAATGTCATAGAAGAAGATAGAAGTTATTTACAAATTACAATGCAACTAGGATATATTTTCAAGTTATTTCTATTTTGTAATGGATACATACTCGATTAGAAGTTAATGAAGTTTAAATCCATGTAACTGTTCCTTTTGTTAACTTTTATTGACCTGCATTTAACTAAGCCCTCGTAAAAAAGGAGTTCGGAATGATGATATGCCCCCTTCTATATCCCGCCTTATGTCTTAACTCCTCTCTACTTTAACATCTCACCAGCTTATAATCAATCACTAATGTTTATATGGTACAACCAAATATAATGGGACAGAAGTTATGACATAGAATGGGATATTGCTGAAAATGATAGATTGCCTGCTATTCCTTTCTCTATACAGAAGATTGCCTGTCTTTTAAACAACATGCACTACATTAATGAAATAGCTTAGCAATTTTAATGTGGCGACACAATCCTGCCATTCTTTGCTTGTTGAAGACATGAAGTGAAGCAAAGTGAACTAGCTGTAACAATGGGAGCTGAAAAATAGGGCTTAGTAATCACTATATGTTGTATACTTAGTATAATTTTTTCTGGCAGATTTGCTGAAATGTCCTAACCTGTTAAGTGGATTGCTGTAAAACCAGAATCAGCTGCACGTTGCTATATTCAAATATTCTTTATAGTGAAACTTTGGTCTTTCTGAACGACATCAAGTCGATTTTTATTTTAGATTTTTGCTTTGAGAAAGTTGAGATGCTTCTACTACAGCTCATACTTTCTGAGGCGTCTGAGCGCTTTAGCTTTTGGAAGCTTTATTTTCCAGTTACTCTTGCATCTGTTTCACATTCAAGAAAAGTTTATCTTCTTTCTAAGCTCTTTTGAAAGTGAAATTGGTAACCTGTTAAATCGAAAGAATTATAGAGATCTACAGTAATCAGTCTTGTAACTACTGGCATCTTCTGTCAATGGGATAATAGTAGTAATCTGATCAGTCTGGTTGAATGTTTCACTTGGAAATGATATGAGACGGCATCTTCTGTCAGTGCACACCAAGTAGAATATTTTGCAAAAGCAGATTGATCTTGCTTGGTAGTGTAGTCGATATTTGAGTAGTCTGTGTTATTGAATCACTCTGTATGACATGTATAAGAGTATAAGACTAAAGTAGGAAACCAACAAGAAACCCAATTAGCTAGTCATTGGATGGTTTGTAGCATTATGGTTAAATCCCGAATAGAAAATTGACTCATGCGGACCAGTCAACGGATCAGACGAACCTGTTTCCTCTCTATACCTGCCTTTCCCAGCAGTCCAGCACAGTCCGTCTCCTAAACCGGCTCGGCTTTCTTAAACTTCCCCTGTGCCCCTGTGGGACGACTCAGAACCACTGCAATAGCATATAGTCTGAATTCTGAAGTGCTAGATTACGTGTGAAACGGAAGCAAAAATGCTGCTTAATAGGACCAAACTTGATGAGTTACGCGCACTTTCAGCATGTGGATCCACCTTTGATAAACCCATTTGATTCCAATACAGCTCAATATTCCTTGAAAATCAGAAAGGCAATATAAATCCTGACTTCAGAAAGAATAAAAAAAAAAAGAGCCATATTTTAATATCCATTACATTTATCGTGTTCGTAATTCTTTCTTTGACGATTGCTGGCTTTATGGCTTTGCTGCATTTTGCGTTTTTCTTCTTTTACTTTTTGTTCGGATAGCAAAGAAGGAGGAATGGAATGGAAGAGGAAGGGACGGAAAAGATAGGGAGGGCAAAGGTGAGTTCCATTTTCCTTTCAAATTTTTCCAAATTTGGAGGGAATATGCTTATTAAAAAGAGGGGGAAATGGATTCCTTCATTCCCCCAAATCCTTTACCCAAATAAGAGAAATTGTCGTCTTTTTTCTTTTCTCTTCTTTTCCTTCTATTTCAGTCTATCCGAACAGAGTTTTAATAATATCAGTACTTGCTACAGACTTGCTAATATTATAAAGTAAAACAAGTTATTTACATGCCACAGACTTGCTAATATTATAAAGTACTTGTTTCATTTCAAATCAGTTGATGCTTTTCTTTTGCTCATTACATATAAATTCATCCATAAATAACTTTAATTTATAATATTATAATATATGACTTTTGAGTTGCTACATTATAATTATAGTCATATATTAGATCAAACCTCAATCATTTATTTATTTTGATTATTATAAAACGTTGTATTGATGAACTATTTAATTCTTTTTTCAAAAAAGATGACTCACCCAAAAAATAAATTTTAATAAAAGAATATATTCTTTGATTTAGATTCTTTTTCAGTATTTAAATTTTAAAAGATTATTCCAAATAAAAACACAATACAGAATTAAAGATAAATGAAAATTTTGAAATAAATAAAAAAAAAATTAAAGATCATAAGGAATATGAATATGGTATTGAAGATTTGGAATTACAGTTTTCGTGGTGTATATTAAACTTTAAGCTCCACCCTACGCCCATATAAGTAAAACGAAGAGGGAAAGGATTGAAGGAACATTGTAAGTTTGTAACAATCAAGAGATTGCGATATTGATATGGGTAATCCGAAAAAAGATGAAGATATAAAATAAAAGCACTAGAGAAAAGAAAAAACAAAGTATTGATGAAGGAGAAACAAACATAAGGTTTTTTTGTTTATTTATCTTTTAAAAAATTTACAAGAAAGGTCTTTTTAAGTGGTCGATCTTCCTTGTGAGGAAGGTCCTTTTATGGAAATAGTGGCACAAAGTCCTTTTATCGGGATTGGCTTTTGAGGAGGGTCCTTTGACCAAACTCCAGCGTTGACCAATTTTTTCCAGCAAAAAAAGTCATGTCGCGTATTGTGCACGTGACCACTTAAATGACCTTTTTTTCCTCTTTCTCTCTTTTCCCTCGATTTTCATTTTCTCCCCATTGTTAAACCATAATTTCAGACCAAATTTATTCCCAAATCTTCAATTCTTATCCCTAAAATTACAATTGAAGGCTAACCAAAGCCATTTAACGTGAGTTGAAGAAGGTAAGGTGACAATCCCACTTCAATTTCAAGTGGTTGTTGCTGTTGCTGTTGCAGCTGTTGCTGTTGCTGGTGCTGCTGTTGTTGGTGCTTGTTGTTGTTGTTGTTGTTGTTGTTGTTGTTGTTGGCAAGCCTCTTGATTGGGCCAACACGCGTAAAGAAGGCCCTAGAAACCTGTCAGATCTATCTGGTGGATATTTGAGTAATCCAACAAGCGAAATGTATCATCGTTGTTGCTGCTGTTGATGTTGATGTTGTTGCTGCTGCTGCTGTTGCTGTTGCTGTTGCTGTTGCTGTTGTTGTTTTTGTTGTTGCTGGTGCTGTTGCTGGCGTTGCTGTTGCTGGTGTTGCTGGCGCTTGTTGTTATTGTTGTTGTTGTTGGCAAGCCTCTTGATTGGCCAGCACGCGTAAAGAAGGCCCTAGAAACCTGTCAGATCTATCCGGTGGATATTTGAGTAATCCAACAAGCGAAATGTATAATCGTTGCTACTGCTGCTATTGTTGTTGTTGTTTCTGCTGTTGTTGTTGTTGTTGTTGTTGTTGTTGTTGTTGTTGTTGTTGTTGTTGCTGCTACTGCTGCTGTTGTTGTTGTTGTTGTTGTTGTTGTTATTGTTGCTATTACTGTTATGGTCATTATTATTATTATTGTTATTATTGTTATTGTTATTGTTATTATTATTATAAAATCTCAAAAACATACAAAGTTATACAACCTATAGAAAATTAGTGGGAAGCCGAGATAGAATTAAGGCCCCCACTCCTCTAGCTATAGAAAAGTCGATCCTAGTAAAGATATGAGCTGCAGCGCGTGCCCCAATGTCCTGATGAGTCTTCAAGAACTTCCGAATCCGCTTCAGCAATGCAACTGCCTCCTTTTTCAACTCCTCAAGAGAAGATAAAGAGAAAGGAAGGAAGTCATACCCAATTGCTCGACAACTGGATTCGTATTTGACCCATATAAGGAGGGTGTTCTCATCGTAGGGGATCCTTCTCTTTAAATGTCCATGGCCTTTTAGAAGCCCATGACTTTACACTTGTTAGGGTGTATTAGGATACTATGGGGAATTGATTAATTAACCCTTTTAAGGTGATCAAGCCACACTAATTAATTAATTAAAGTTCTTTTAAACAAGAAAATAAATATGATTTATCTAAGTGCTCGGGAATTTACCACATCTCTTTGCTAGATCTCCGTTTAGAACACTTATGGACTCCTTCTTGTTCGGTAACCTCCACCGTAGTAACAAAATATCAAAGGGGGGAGTGTTTAGGACAAGAGGGTTTAGGTAGCACAAGTTCACAAGTATTCTGCCAGAATTTTAGGTTATTTTCCGTGTGTTTAAGCCTCGAATTAAGCCTCTATTTATAGGGAATGGGTAGGATTAGGGTTTTGAGAATTCTGCCGCAGCAGGTGTCGCGCGCAACTGGATGAATTGCACGCGGCATCCCAGCGCAAGTGATTTGGTTGCGCTGTTATGGGCAGCGCAATTGGATGTCTTGCGCGCGGCATTAAGGTAAGATTCGATTTTATATATTCATAAAATTCTGAATCTTCCGTGAGCGCATCTCCAGAGGTTGCGCTGAGTGCCGCGCGCAACTGAATTAGTTGCGCGCGCTTGCCCAACGCGACTGATTGAGATGCGCGCAGCTTTTTCTGTGGAAACATTAAAATTTAACCTAGGCGCTCCTAAATCCGTCGTTATTGGGTTTTAAGCACGGGCTTAAGCCTAATTATGATCGGATTTAGTTAATTGGACCTTGTTTTTCTTTGTTCTTTAGTTTGGGCTAGTCTTTTGTGTTTTGTGGCTTAACCAGTTATCCATAAGCATTCTTCACTTCAATCCAACATGAAGATGGTTTTATTTTTCGTCATTGCACTTCCTACCGGGACAAGAGGCCAAAATTAGATGTCTACAGTTAGCCCCCACTTTGATTGAGTCTAGAATAGACGATGATCAAAGTAGTCAAGGAAATAAATCCCGAGACTCATTCTGCAAAGTTCTCAAAGAGTAGAGAATCTTTCAGAAATGTTTAAGGATGTAGAAACGATCCTTGTTTCGCTAAGTGTATGAAACAAGTAGCTATATATTAAGGCTAGAAAAAGTTTTTCCTAGTCTTAATGCGCTAAAGAATCTAGATTGATCCTTTGCAATTGTAGAACGCTTTTACAAGTAAAGGTGTTCTGGGTGATGTCAAGTCATGAGAAGAGATCGGTTTTAAAAAGAAATAAAAGGGGATGATTTCCTCTCAATCATGTCATCGTTGGTCTAAAGTCCCTCGATATGTCATTGAAACTTTAGCCTGACTTTAACAAATTAAAAAGATGAAAAAAGTGTTTTCGGCATTCGAGCCAAAATGGTTTGGTATTCGAGCCGGATGTCCACAAGATAGAAATACATGTCTCAGGACTAGAGGCACATATCCAAATCTAGTGAGAGGGAATAAAGTCAACAACTCTCTCAGCAGTTTTGTCCACAAGATGAGTACACGTGTCTCAGGCCTGGGGGCACGTGACTACATAGGCGCGACATCGTCTTGTCGCTTCTTTATACAGGGGGTGGACGGACACCCTAACTGTCCCATAACCTAGTAAGCTCACTAAATACCGTATTTGTTTCCAATCAAGAAGTGTCTGTTCCTAATGGTTCGGCGCGCCTGTCGACTCGTGAACTAACGCCTAAAGTAATCCCCTACCTTTTAGTTTCGAGTGGTTGATCTCGCAAAGCTTCGGCTAAAGTGAAATTTTACGCAAACACCTACGCCGTACAATCGTCGTACGATACTCCTTTTGCATTTGACAACGCCTTCCTTTTTGCTTCGAACGTGAAAAAGAAGAAAAGTCGGACATTTATAACGTCAATACAGTAATATAACAAACCTGTCTATGGGTACTTTTACGTAAAGCACTACCACGGAACGTCTTAAGACACTCTTACGAAAAACGTTCAAAACGTATGCTTAGGGAAGGCACAAAGCACGGTGTGCATGAAAGAATGATGTAAAAATCTAATAAAGAAGAAAACAAACTACAAAATGCAAAGAAATTTAAAAGATTTAGATAATGTGCGCGCCATTACGTCTAATAACGAGCAAAAACCGTTGGAAAATGATCAAACAGATCAAAATTGGATTCCGGTCGTTTTAGTGACCAGTATCCGCGTGCAACTCAGTGGGTCGCGCTGGCCAGGCGCGCGCATCTTTCTGAGTTAAGCTGGTCTGTCACGCGTAAAAGATTCAGTTGCGCGCGACATTTAGTTCAGCAAAAAGAAAATAGCAGAGCGCGATTTTTCATTTCGCTCTTATCTCCTTCCTTCGCCATTTTCGCTCCTCTCTCTCTAAGAAGCTTGTATTTTCTTGTTTTTCGAAGCCAAAGAAAGTAGATGTTGTCCCTTATTCATATTTGCCATAATCCAATGTAAGTCTTTTGTTAAATTTTGTTGGATTTTGGCTTAATTGGGATGATTTTCGCATCGTTACACCCCAAATTTTGAATTTGGGGGTTTTCGATTTGGTCCACCATTTTTGAAATTGTTTGTTCCTGTAGACACCTAAAAATGTCTCCCCAAAACCAAACCCGATGATGAACAACCTTTTACCGCTGTTATTGGTCGGGTTGAGTATATAATCTTTGAAGTGCTTAAATCCATGTTCTATCCAATATATTTCATAAACCAATCCAATTTCTAGTTCATTTCCCTAAACCATAACCTATTTTCCACTTTTCGTATCCACGTCACAAAACCGAGATGAACTGATTTATGGCTATATAATTTTGATCCAATTATTATTTGGTTGGATAGGCCTTTAATAAGATTTCCAACAATATATCATAAGCCCAATTCCGATTTAAAATGAAGAAGATATGAGGCAAACACTAAACTTGGCTCAAAACCGACACCCTTCTACTAAAACGGTCATATATTAAAATATACAAAATATTTTGACATGATTCTAATTGGGTTGGAAATTAGACTTTATAAGCTTTCCAATGACATATTATATGCCTTATTCCAAGTTACGGATCAAAAGTTATGATGATTTTAAAAACGGGTAAAACTGGAACTGTCGCGCAAACATCATAACTGCCGCGTCGCGGGAAAGAGTGACGTGGCACGGGGCTTTGTTCCGTGTCACGGTAGTCTGTTTTTACATACCGTGACACGGTGCTTTTCCGCACCATTTTCGCATGCTTATTCCACCGTGACACGGTGTATTTTACCGTTCCGCGGTGGACTTTGCCGTGTCACGGTCGTCATTTCCGCATTTTCACGTGCTTATTTCACCCTGACACGGTGGTCACATTCGCGTCGCAAGAACCGTGACATTGGATTTTTTTGTGTCTTTTCCGCGTAAACCCTTCATGCGTTTTCACTTCCCGTAGGTCAAATATGTCCCGCGTCTTACTAATTTCCTCCGTGACACGGTAGAATCTGCTATGTCGCGGAAGAATTTACCGTGTCGCGGTAGCCTTTTTTTAGGGGTTTTAACCTTTTTTTAGGGTTCCATATTTCCTGTGTTTTATCCGCGTTATTTTTCACGCGCAAACCCCCCGCGTCACACAGCAATCCCCCGTGTCACGATAGGATCTGTCGTGTTGCGGTAGGATCTGCCATGTCACGGTAGGTTTTTTAGGGTTTTTATTCTTTTTTTAGGGTTCCGTGTGTTCCCCTATTGATTTTCCCTATAAATACCCCCCCTCCTTTCTGCAGTTCAGGGCACCAAATCATTATCTCTTCCTCTTTTTTACACCAAAAATCATTCTCTCTCTCTCTCTCTCTCTCTCTCTCTCTCTCTCTCTCTCTCTCTCTCTCTCTCTCTCTCTCTCATATTCTAAGCCTTAAACCTAATTTCTAGCTTCCATATTCTTCCACAACACATCCCTTAAGCACTCCAAGGAGTCCATACTTGACCCGAGGTTTCGTCCTTAAACCAAGGAGTGAAAGGTACAAATAACTGAGGGTTTAGACCAAATCAACTCTATTTTTTATTTAATTTAATTTTTATTTGATTTAATTTTTATTGAAGTTACTAACAATTTATTCATGATGTAGCAATTTAAAGGAACGCGCAAAATGTGAGTAATTAATTAATTTAATTACTTATTTTATTTTATATTGCTAGTATCATGATTATTATTAGTATTTGATTTAACTAACGTTATTATTGTTATATTGCTTCCAATATTAATGTTTATTCTATTATTATTTATGATCACCATATTGCATGTTTAAAGGGAATATGTAATTGAAAATCACGACTCATAAGATGATTTGGACAACCGATTTAGGTTCCTTTTTAATCTTGTTGTTTAATCAAGTGATCACCAATATTTTAGAATAATTTGTGCATTAATATTCAACCAATTTAGCACAATAATAGTTTGGAGCAAATTGAATATTTTGTTTGTATGCCTATGAGATCGCAGGAATACTTTTCACAATAAGAATCGAGTAGAGGCCAATACAGGCGAATGTGACTCCATGACTCACTTCGTACCATCATCCCCGATCCTCCTTTCGTGGTTCCAAACCATATGGAGTTAGTAATCTCATGGATTATGAATGGGGTGTAACCTTCACGGGTCAATCGTTGTTGCCTTTCGTTGTCCCTTTCCGTGGTTGCCTTTTATGATCCGTGAACGGTTACAAGTTCCTTAAAAACTTGCTGGCGGCTCCCTACTTTCCTTGTCCCTAATCATAATGTCAATTCCCACTTCCTATGAGTGCCAAGCATATTCACACATGCTTAATGTAGGTGCACTTTAAACGACGCCTACAGTTCCATGTTGTTATGCTATGTTTAGGGAGTGTTTTGCAACAAATTTCATGAAAAATGGTTAAGTATTGAACCTTATATGAGCATCTCTTTGTTTTAGTTCGTCTATTCTTTTTTCTTCGTATTTGCTCGAACTTGATGCTTTTCCTTGCTGATGTTGGTTATATTTGCTGATTATGAAGTATGTTGTGGTATTAGAACTAGTATTACTTTCATAATTCACATTTTGCAATTTTTGGAATTGAAAATGGAGCGAAGCATACTCTTAGCTCGTTTTTTTTTTTGCCATGTTTAAACTTCAAAATTGTTTGATAGACGATAATGATATTAGTATTACTGTTATTCGTCTAGGAATAGTTAATTCTTCGAGATTTTGAGATATAATCTCTTGAATGTTTAGTTGAAACTGGTATAGGATGGCTTTTGTGGGTGTTAGAAGCCCCCATTTACTGAGTTTAACTACAAGTATCGTAGCCCCCAAGTATGGGAGGCATTCGATTTTTGTGTTTTGCCCTATCGGCAGCCGTTATGCTGCCGAAATGGGTCTAGAACACATATATTAGCTTAGTTTAGAAAGGAAAACAAACTAATAAAGAAACTATATCCATCATAGTATGGACTCGCCTCCGTTTGTCGATGCTGAGGAGGTTCTAGTATGTCCTGACAAGACGGTCCGCCCTCGAAAGAGGGTGACCCATCCTCGTGAGGAGGTTCGGGGGCGACACGTCGCAGCCGATCGACATCGCCAAGAGGATGTGGTTTGGGAGGCTCCTCCTAACTGGGACCCTATGGTCCTTAAGTGGGACCCAGACCATCATTTCTCGATCAGAGGGTGGCGCGGCATCGTGAGTTCTTTGCACCTTCGATTTTCTTTCTTTTTCCCCTTTTTTTTCTTTTCAAATTATAACCATTTTTATTATTCTCTTTAGAGTGAGCCTAACATTCATCTATACGGCTCTGGTGACCTGCGGACCCGTTTTGAGAGTTTACCCGAGGTGGTAAAGGGGATTGTAAAGCTTTCGGGGATCAGCTCCTAGCTGGCGGCTCTTCGGGATTTATCGAGTCAGCCTGCGTCGTCAGCTTTCCTCCGCGGATTGCTAGAGTTTTGGTGAGATTCCACCAACACTTTTTACTTTCTGTGGGGAGAGATGACGGTTACCCCTTACGAATTCTCTATGATTACGGGTTTTCCGTTTGGAGGCGAGCCCATAGCCATAGATGTCGTTAAGGGGTTAGACGACATACTGAGTGACCTTGTGGGGGACCGTCTTGCGGCGGCCCTTCACGTGTACGTGCAGTCTTGTCCGTACTCTGTTTTTGCCGATGAGTATCAGCTGATGAGCTTGATCGGCAGTGTACACCTGAGCAGCTGGCTTGGATATACATTGCTCACGTTCTCTCCGTCACTATCTTGAGTGATCAAGGAAAGCGTTTCGCTATCGGGTTACCTATTTGCCTCAGTGATTTGGGGAAAGTTGGTAATCTGAGTTGGGCGGAGGTGTCGTATGCCCGTATGCTTACAGCTATGGGCAAGGCGACCCGGGTGATGGATCCCGTGGAAGCTACTGTGGTGCCTCGGATCTCCCTTACATGGCTTGGTCGTACCCTTGAGGTACGTACTTTAAATTTTCCTTCAATTATTATTTTTGCTTCTTTGGTGCTTATCATTTTCCGTTTTTCTTTTAGGCTTAGGCATACTCGGCCATCGACTGGTCGCGATTAGGAAGAAGCGAGCCACTTCAGCTAGCGACTTCCGCCGGAGGATCCTTTCGGCGACTCGTGCGTCGGTGAGCATTTTGACAACACATGTGTATCTTTGTTTTTGATTTAATATATATTTTTTATGATTTTCATGTGTTTTTATTTTATAGATCGATCTCCGTCCTTAAAGTTTGATCTTCGGAGTCCCTGAGGCTGTCCGGTCTAGCGTGGTTCGTTGCCGTTTCCGGGCCCTCTATGTGGGACTCCCGGTGCTTCAGAGGACATACACTTGGTTTTTGGGCGAGCGTTTTTTCTACCAGCTTTCATCCGAGGAGCCTTTGATTCCTGCAGATCCTCTGATCCGGATGTTACGTTCGAATTTGCTGTCTACTGAGGATCGAGCTCTAGCGATCCTTGGTTATCTAGTGGAACAGCTGGTACTGCTGAATGCATCTTATTCGGCATTTATTGCATCCAGGCTGACTCCTTTCCCAACTTTCGTTCCGGTTAGTATTTTAACTTTCTTCTCTTTTTGTTATTTTTATACTTATTATTATTAGTTATTTTTATTATTTTTTTTTTTGGAACTTTGACCCTTTTATTATTTTTTTTAGTTGGTCAAGCTAGGTGGTTGGGTGCCCCCTACAGCGGAGATCAGGTATACCGATGCTGTCGAAGTGGTAATTCGTGAGATCCTTCTAGCAGCGGAGGATGAGGAAGGGATACCGTTCGTTCCTGAGACGGTTAAGTCAGTATATCCTTTTTGTATATGTACTTATATATTTTTCATATATATTTGTTTGCAAACTGTCCTTGTATTTTGGAACAGGTTCCGCGAGAGACCGTGAACGGCATGGTGAGGACTTTGCGTGCTTTACGAGCTGCTTATCGGAGAGCCCTCGTGACTTTGTCATGTCGTGATCATTGGATGGTCGCGATAAGTTTTTTCTCTTTTCTTTTTAACGAAGTTATTACATTTCATGTATTAATCACCGAGCACCCTGATTCCCTTTGTACACACACACACACACACACACATATATTTAGGAAACAGATGTACATTTTGTATTATTGGTATTATATATTTTTTATTGTACATATGACACCTCTTTTATATATGTCATTATTATTTTTTTTGTTTCCATGTGTACATTTTTTTTCGAAAAAAATTTTCCGAGGAGGGAAGGGTTCCCGACTTACCCCCCTCGAAAAAATAACAAAAAAGAAACAAAGAAAGGAGAATAGGAAAAACAAAGCAAAAAGGAAAGAAAAGAAAAAGAAGAAAAATAAAGGAAAATAAGAAAATATTAATAAGAAAATAAGAAAATATAAGGGTTAATAAAAGGTAAGCATATGATTTGTCATAAGATCTCATGAGATCACGTCAATATGTAGTCCAAAATACGGAAATAATCCTAACTCACATGTCGCGACAGAGCAAACGCGCAACTGGATGAGTTGCGAGCGCCTGTCGCGCGCATGTAAATTGGTTGGCGCGGATGACGTGCGCAACTCATGAGTTGCGCGTGCCACATGCTGGTGAACTTTCCTTTGAGCGAAAATTGCCGAAATTTGGCCCCTCTTGGGTCTATTTAAACGTGGTTTCGTGTAGGTTTTTGAGTATCTCGCATTCATTCGCTTATTAATATCATAAGAAACTAAAAAAATTAATCTCTCTAAATCTCTTTTTTTTTTATTTGAACAATGGTGAAAACCTTTGAGCAACGTTTGAAACAATAGGTCACTTCCCTTTCAACCGAGGACAAACTAGCTTTCAAAATTTACCACCTAAACCCTCTACTAAGTTACATGCAACTAGTGATTAATTTGATTTTCTTCATGCCTCCATCAACCATTGGGACTCTAATCACCATCTTTTCTTGTTTAAAGGGGACGGAATTGTCCCACTTCCTGGTGAATTTAAGGCCTTGTTAGGTTTCCCTGCAAATACTCTCCCCGTGACCTATACCCCTACATTGTTGGATCCCAAGCCTATATTTCAAAGATTTTTTGGCTTGTCTGACAATGATATGACAAATATTGGAACTGAAGAAGGCGTGAACTTGATCCAATTTATTGAACATTTTTTCGCCCCTCGTGACAACATGACTAAACAATGCTTTAAAATTCGTGCTTTATGTTATTGTCTTTTTGTTAATTGTTTACTTAGGACAGGAAAAGAGTATGGAGATTATTCTATGGTGTCCATAGTAGAGCAAATAGAGGGATGTCATTCACCCGCTCCTTTGGCTTTGGTGGAAACCGTTCTATGCTTGAATCGCCTTAGAGGAGACCCTAACGAAAACGGTTTCACGGGAAGTCCACTCCTATTACACGTACGGTTTTTTTTTTTTGGTTTTTTGTATATCAGCGCAAGTCTTGAAGTTGCACTGGCATGACCAGCGCAATCTTCTGCGCTACGCGCGGATGGCGCGCGCAACTGATTTTGATGCGCGCGCCACCTGCTTGTGTGAAATCGCACACTAATTTTTCTATTTTTTTCAGATTTGGCTCATGGAGCGTTTGCGAATTGTTGATCAGCCCCAAAAAATTGAGGCTAATGGAGTAAGGACATTTCTTGGACGTCGAATTATCTACAAGCACAAGAATGAAGAAGAATGGACGTCTTTTTCTGTCACGGGGTTCCTAACATACGCTTCGTGATTCCTTGGTGGAACATAAGTAGTATGGTTAGAAATAGTTTTAATTGCCCTTATATTAGGCTTCTAGGCCCATATAATACTACTTAAATCTTTCCTTGTAGGGTAATGAGACAATATGGGATGAAACAGATTATTCCCCCGCAAGATTGTGATGCCCCTAAAGATGTAATCTTTAAACCTGAACAAATTTCTCGTTGAATGGAATATTGGTCAAGTCTTCCTAGATGGTAGTACAAAATCCTACTGCGAGTATTGTATTATCTTCCTTTTACAAAGCTTGGATGACTGCAGCGGACAAGGGCGAATTAAACAAGGCTCGATCTCAACATCAAGCTGCCACGGCTCGCAATCCACCTAAGCTTTTGATGCATTCAGCCACCACTACTCCTAGTGGCCAAAACAAAGGAGTGAGAAGAAAATTAGACTTCTCATCTCCTAAGGCGCGTTTGAAGGAAACGAAAAGGAAAGCTCACTCCAAACCCGCGCAACAAGGTGTGATAATCAAGGAATCATCGCAATAAACTCGCAAAAGGGCCCCAACAAAAGCTAAAGAAAAGGGGAAGAAGGTTGAAAAGACCCTAATTCCCAAATTGAAGAACAATGTGTGGGTTAAAAAGAAGAGTGAAGGGGAAAGCTCTAAAGTTTCTGAAAGTACCGCAATGGAAACTACTCCTCCATCATTCGTAACAATTGAGGACATAGTAAAACCTTAGAGTGTTACACAATTTCGTCATTAGTTTAATTTGAATAAAGTGTAATCACTACTGTGTGTTTTTTTTTATTTACTATCTAGTTCAATAATGTCTCTTATTTTGACCTTTGAATGAAATAAAAATGAGCCTTATTTTTTTATTTTGATATGACCGAAATCATAAAGATTGCATAGGTATCAGGTCATACGTAGTTCTTTTACAATGTTCTTTTTTTATTTATTATTTTTTTTATTTTTCTTTAATCTCTTAAATAGAAATTGAATGAAAAATTAATCAAACTTTGTTTAAGAGAATTAAATCAAAGTTTTGTCGCAAGTAAAAGTCGCAACTTTATTCAAGCGTAAAAAAAAAATCCGGGTTTGCAGTTCGTAATCAGGTGGCCCGCGCTACATCCGAGGTTGTGCGAGCCTTCCGTTGCGCGCGACACCTGTACTACGAGTGTTAATTTTTTTTATTTTCTGCATTATTACCCCCCCCCCCAAGTGTGAAGAGTTTTTCATGATGTTCGAAAAAATGTGAACATTTAGAATGGTCTATTATTTTTAAATTACCCCTCCAAGTGTTATGTGCTTTACCATGTTATTCGATAAAGTGCATAACACTTAGAATCTTTCGATTGAATGCTAAAAAAATGATTTATTTAATGATTAAACGAGTCTATTCGGATTTATATGTAATATTTTTAAGTCGATCAATGTTTATTAATTGGCGAATTTCATTGCCTCCAATATCCATTAATCTAACGGCTCCTCTTGATAGGATTTCAATGACGCAATAGGGACCTATCCAATTAGGCTTGAATTTCCCTCTTGGATCGGTTGGTGGACCCCTAACCTCCTTTAGTACAAAGTCACCTTCTTTGATATTTCTGGGATTTACCCTTTTATTAAAGTGACGCGCAATGCGGCGTTGGTAGACTTGTACATAATGCAAAACTCTTAATCGTTGCTCATTGAGGAATAAAAGCTCTTCATACCTCGCTCTTACCCATTCAGCTTTCGGTAGCTTACTTTCGAGTACGTTGTGTAGGGATGGTATTTCCAGTTCGACTGGTTGAACTGCGTCCATTCCAAAAACTAAGGAGTATGGAGTTACTCCTATTGATGTTTGTATGGACGTTCTATAACCCCATAGTGCGAAGTGTAGTTTATTCGGCCAGTCCTTATAATTTTTTCGCCATTTTCTTAATGATGACTATTAAATTTTTATTTTCCGATTCTACAGCTCTATTCATTTGAGGTCTGTATGGAGATGAGTGATGATGTTTTACTTTATAACGAGTTAAGAGGGTCTTGACTTCAGCTTTGAATTGAGATCCCTGATCATTAATTAGCTCATGTAGAACTCCACATCTACAAAATATGTTTCATTCGAGAAACTTTGCACAATGTTTAGAAGTGATATTCACGTAAGAAGCAGCCTCAATCCACTTAGTAAAGTAGTCGATGGCTACTAATATGTACTCGTGCCCTCCTGCTCCTGTTGGAGAGATTTTACCAATTATGTCAATTCCCCAAGCTGAAAAAGGCCAAGGGGAAGTGAGGTTGTATAGTTCAGATGGTGGAAGGTGTTGTAAATTAGCGAACATTTGGCACTCTGGACACTTTTTAACATATTGTATGCAATAATGTTCCATAGTGGACCAATAGTACCCTTGTCGTGAAATTATTTTTGCAAGCATTTAACCATTCATGTGAGGTCCACAAACACCTTTTCGAGTATCTTCCAAAAGGCGTGTGGATTCGGGTTGGTTCATACACAATAAGTTTTGACCATTAGGTCTCTTTTTGCATAATTGACCATTTACTAGACCGTATTGGGCCGCAAGTGTTCTTCAGGCTCGTTGGTCTTTCGATGAAGTATTTTCAGGATATGTGCCATGGGTTATATATTGGAGGATATGATCATACCAGGGATTATCTCCTTCGATGTCATTTATTTCCTCTATTGCGTTGCAATGTGCTGGTTCTCCTCTTCTATCAACGCATAATGGCATCATATTTAAGTAATCTGGAATGTTGATTATTGAGGCTAATTTTGCTAGCGCATCGGCAAATTGATTATCATCCCATGGGAGATATTTAAAATCAATATGTTCAAAATGCTCGATGAGTTGCTCTAGGTGTGCTTGGTATAATATCATTGTGGAGTTCTTTATTTTCCATTTTTCAGTATATGATTTATAATCAAGCTTGAATATCCATATACCTCTAGTTTTTGCACACCTATGCTAGCTGCTACTTATAATCCCATCATGCACGCTTCATATTCTGCGACATTGTTAGTAACCTCAATGTCTAGTTTGATAGAGATTGGAGTATGTGCTCCCTAAGGACTTATGAGTAACACTCCTACACCACATCCTTTTTATTGGACGCGCCGTCGAAGTACATTACCCATTTGTCATCTTACGTCATGAGAATCTCTTCATCTGGAAGATGAGTAGTTTCTCTATGACTTGTTTGAATTGGATGTTGGGCCAGGAAATCGGAAATTACTTTTCCTTTCATTGATTTTTCAGGAATATATTTTAGCTCAAATTCGGCGAACATCACCAACCACTTGGATATCCTTCCTTGTATAGGTGGTTGTTTAAATAAATACTTTATCAGATTTTGTTGAGAAATCACATGAGCGGTGTGTGGTAGTATATAATGTCGTAATTTTTTAGCTGCCCACACTAATGTTAGACTTGTCTTTTCCAAGGTGCTAACATGGCGCCTGTGGTCGTGTTTGTAACTGTGATGTATAGCCTAAGAGGTAGTTTGGGTACTGATGGTGCTAAAATTGGTGGACTTTTGAGATAATCTTTGATTTTCTCAAAGGCCTTTTGGCACTTACCGTCTCATTCATGTTTTTCTTCTTTCTTCAATTTTTTAAATATTAGCTCACAAGTCATAGTAATTTGTTGATAATCGACTAATGTACTGTAGTTTGACAAGGAACCCCCTAATTTCTTTTTCTGTTTGAGGGGGAGGCATGTCAACAATTGCCTTTATTTTAGAGGGATCGATCTCAATACCACGTGTGCTTACTACGTGTTCGAGTAACTTGCCAGAAGTTATCCCGAAGGTGCATTTTGGTGGATTCAATCGCATTTTGTATTCTTTTATTCGAGCGAAAAATTTGCGTAAAGCTTTATACATCCCATTCTATCTTTAGACTTTACGATCATATCATCCACATACACTTCTATTTCTTTATGCATCATATCATGCAAAAGAGTCGTAGCCATTCTTTGGTACGTAGCCCCTGCATTTTTTAAACCAAATGGCATGACTATGTAGCAATATGTACACCAAGGGGTAATAAAGCATGTCTTTTCTTCGTCTTCTTTTGCCGTTGAAATTTGGTTGTAACCTGCATATCCATCCATAAAGAATAACGTCGCATGTTCAGCCGCGTTATATATCAATATATCAATATGTGGTAGAGGAAAATCGTCTTTAGGGCTAGCTTTATTAAGGTCCCTAAAATCGACACTCATGTGAACTCATCCATCCTTTTTGGGGACTAGGACGATGTTCGCTACCCATTCCGGGTAATTACATACGCGAATGAAACCTGCGTCCAATTGTTTGTGTACTTCTTCTTTTAGTTTTAATGCGACATTAGGTTTCATTCGTCGAAGTTTTTGTTTTACTAGTTTAGAAGTAGGGTTCAAGGGAATGGTATGTTCCGCGCGCGATTTCCCTATCTATTCCTGGCATGTCCTTGTATGACCAAGCGAACACGTCTTCGAATTCTTTGAGCGTCGATATGAGGGTCGATCGCTCTTCCGGATTTAGAGATAAGCCAATTTTGACTTGTCTTTTGTTTTCATTTGTTCCTATATTGACTATTTCAGTTTCTTCAATGATATGGTTCTTTTGTTCTTGTTCATTCATTAGTTCAACCAATTTATTAATATTATCATCTTCATTAGATTTATTGTTATAGCATTCGAAAGATTCAAGAGAAGGCATATACTCGGAAATAGAGCTCATATTATTAAAATCAAAAGAGAGTACATCTAGAGAAGAATCCTTTTGGGATTCTCGTCCTTAGAACTAGAAAATAAAGATTTAGTTTTGGCCACAAGGCCTAGATTTTCAGCCTCTGTAGAGTCTACATTAGATTCATCGTCCGATTCTTCAAACATCTTCCCTTCGCCTGTGACGATTTCCAGTTTATCGCCTTTGTGATTGGTCCATTTGAAAGATTTCCTCCATCCATGCTCAAAGGTCTCATTAGAAGGGGTGATCAACGAGGTTGGGTCAAAAGCTACATCTTGAATGGAATTCTGATTGGTCATTGTAGCGACATGGTTTTTCTCTAGTCCAAATAGCAAGTTAAATGCTTGCCCATCATAGCACCCTAGAATTGGGTGCTTTGATTAACCAATTCTAGGATCGTCATTCAAGAAGTAGCAATTGTGGAAAATTTCAAATCCAGGCTTCTTGATTCCTTCCAGAACTAATGGAAAGTCATAGCATGGGTAATCTTCTCCCTCCCTAATGAATTGTCCATTAAGGGTTTGTTGATAGGATGGGAGTAAAGTGATTATCCCTTTCTTGTTGTTGTCTCTACGTGCTTTGTTTTTCGCATTATGAGACTCTAGTTCTTCTTTGGTTTGTTTATATCCCAAACCAAAGGAGAAACTTTTCTTTGGGATAGGAAGTAAGAGAGATTTCTTCATTTCTATTCCCAAAGGCGTCCCAGGTTAGTAACTACTCTTGAATAAGATGTTGTTTACTATCTAGGTGGAATATGGATTAAGCTTGAATGGCTTTTCAAGGCTCTCTTTCATTTCAATCGTGCAGATTGGCTCCGCGGCAAATCCCCACATGTCCTCTTCATCATTATCATTGTTTATCTTCAAAAGTGATTGGTCATTTATAGCTATTTTGAGTGAAGAAGCATGTATAGTCAAAGGAAGCCCTTGATAGTTCAACCTAATCATTTAGTGAGGATGGTATTGCATCAAGATTATGTATCTAAGGACGTCCAAGTAGAAGGTTGAATGTAGGTTTAATGTCCATAACATGGAATTTGACCATATTTTGAATTGGGCCTGTGGTAATTAGTAGCTTAACAGTTCCACACACCGATCTTCTCGAGTTATCGTAGGCCCTAATGCTTTGTGTTGTTGATTGAAAATCTTTTTCTGGATTAAGGCCTAATTATTTTGTAGTTTTCAATGGGCATACATTTACAGCTGACCTATTGTCTACCAAAGTAAGAGGGATATTGTATCCCATGCACCCCATAGTTAGGTATAACACATTGTTGTGGGTAGTGTCTTTTGAAGGCAAATTATCATTAGTGAAAATGATTGATTTGTCAGATTTCTCGCTAGTAAGCAAGCTAATGAGATCCTAAGGGGTTGTGTCTGTGCTTACAAACAAAGCCGTTAAAGCATTCATGAGAGAATTCCTATGTTCTTTAGAAGTACTTAAGAGTTCCCAAATGCTAACATTCGCCTTTGATTGGCAAAATTGTTTAACCAATGGATCTTCCACCTCAAGTGGAGGTAGTATTGTATCTTGCACTTGACCTTGAGTTTGTGTGGTCGAAGATCCATTTGGTGGTGGTGGTGTTTGGTAAACTCGCCTAGAACGAGTTAGATGATCTATCTCATTTGGATTAGTTGTGGGACTCACAAACCAACTTTCTTCAAGAGGCTTTGGATGTAACTCTATTTCAAGATGTTCTATAAGTTGTGCTTGATGCCATTGTTCATCCAAGCAGAGATTGGATAATTCTTGTGACTTCCCCAAGAAATGATCCGAATCAAGCACTCCATTTGTCTCATTTTGTAAACAAGATGGAGGTGGGACGGCGGCATACTTAGAGACATATAATTCTTGAAAGTCGTCGTCCCACATACTTCATTAGTTGCCCCTATGAGATAAGTGGCTTGATGTTTTCCTATAGGTGTGATGTAGTCCAAAGGATTGAACGTATCACTTCTCATATGGTCCTCATCAATATAAAACACCCTTAATGGGGATGCATTATTGTTAATTTTAGGTATGGGAATTCTCCCATCGTCTACTAAATCTTGTATTTTGTGCTTTAAGACACAGCAACGTTTAGTATCGTGTCCAACGCCTCTATGAGAAGCACAATAAGCATTACTATCCCATTGAGGAAACCTTCTTCCTGGTGGAGTGGGTGGTGTTGGCCCTGTTGGCGCAAGTAAGCCTTTTTCACTTAGTTTTTCTAATAATTCTTTATAGCTTACTGGAAATAGTGTAAATTTTTTTTCTTTTGTCCATCTCCTTTTAGGATCATTATTGTTGTATTGATTTGTATTATTGTATTGTGTGGTGGTCGCAAACACATCAATAGAGTATGATGTATTATCATTCCCCTTTTGTGGTTATTCTTAGGGTGATGATGATAATGGGGTTTATTTGCTTTTTCTTTAGCAACATCATCTTCAATCCTAGTAGCCATAGAATAGATCTTTTGAAAAGTGTCCAAATCAAGGTAGCGTAGATGTTTGTTGTACTTTTCATGACAGTTGTCAATGAATTTTTGTACTAACTCGAGTTCAGGTGGCCTTTGGGCAAGGTGGGCCATCTTTTCTCGCCATCTACCATAGAATGCAAGGAAACCTTCATCGTCGCCTTGCTTAAGCATTTCAAGTTCACGTAGAGTTGACTTGAACTCTACGTTACTCTCATATTGGGTAATGAAAGCCGAAACTACATCTTCCCATGTTGTTTTGAATTTTGGATCTAGCCCATAGTACCACTCTCTTGCAGCTGGGTCTAGAGATAAAGGGAAAGTCAAAGCATAAAGCTTAGGATCTACTCCTTTTAATGCCATGGTGCCAGTAAAACACATTAAATGATTTTTTGGATTATTGGTCACCTTAAAAATTGGCAAGTCCGTAGCTACAAACTTTTCCGGCAAAGCAAGTCTTGTGGGAGGAGCAAACTTTTCTACATTGAAGTACTTGTTCCCCATTGTAGAACAAAGAACTAGCTTCTCCAACGACTTTTCTTTGATGGATAATTCTTCCATCTTTTGTTGCAAGGCTAAGGTTTCAGCATTTTTCTTTTCAGCCTTTTCGATTTTCTTGATTCTTCACTGTAGACACCTAAAAATGTCTCCCCAAAACCAAACCCGATGATGAACAACCTTTCACCGCCATTATTGGTCGGGTTGAGTATTTAATCCCGGGAGTGCTTAAAATTCATGCTCAATTCAGTTCATAAAATAATCCATGGATCAGTCTTGATGTTTAGTCAAAGCATAGTTTCTTTTTTATTTTGGCCCAAACCTTTTTATTTTATTTATTTTATTTATCATTTTGGCCCAATTAATAATAATAAATCAGAAATGACCCGAAATTATCAATCGACACTTAAAAATGCTGAACGAAATTAGGGTTAGAAATGAATTTAGACGGAAAAACGGACTACAGGCTCCCGCGTCACGGTAGTGTCCACCGTGTCACGGGAACCAATACCGCGCCACGGTAGGATGCCCCATGACACGGTGCCTCTGCTGTGACACGGGATCTCTGCGCAAACCCTCACGCGTTTTTATTCCCGTACCCTAAATATTTCCCGCGTCACACATCTTTCCTCCGTGTCACGGGAATCTTCCCGTCTGACGGTGGGATTCCCCGTGACACGGTGCCCTCTACCGTGTCGTGGTGAAGTTTTTAGGGTTTTATCTGCATTTTAGGGTTCCCTTAAGTTATGTCAAGTTGGGGTTCCTATACATGTTAAACTTGAAGTATGTGCGCTTATTGTTTATGTGTCACACTTAGTTCTTGTGTTGTAAAAGACATACTCACTTGCCTAAGAGTATTAGAGGTCTCATAATAGAACTATGGGTGCTGTCAAACACGAAGTTCCTAAGTTGCCAAAGGAACAATGGAAGAAAATTTGATGGAACAAGACAGGTAAGTTCCCAGACCGTTTGTACCTTACTTGTTTAAGTTTCGGAGGGAACTAACCTATCTTTCGGCCAAATTTAAAGCATCCACACCATAAATCTTCTAATGCAACATTATTCTACAACTTTTATTTGTGTGTCCATGTTACGCTATACTTATTTCATATTTCATATATTCGAAGATTCTTATCGACCCTATTTCCTTATATTTTCATATAGCCATACTTCTTATTCTTAATTCCCATGTGCTCTAAGTTTGTTCATCATGTTTTTATGGTTCGATGACACGTGAAGAATGGTGATTACATGTTGAGGAGGAAGTTGAAGAAAAAGCAAGAAGTAAGTACTTGAAAAGGAAGAAAAATGGTAAGGGACTCAGGGGGAATAAGGCAGGAACCAAGAAACTAAAATGGTTCATATTCGGTTGTGGAACTCAAGTGTATGAGTAAGTATTATCTTCATTGATTTAAAATGTGTTATTCTAGGAAAGCATGCGAAATTTGTGTAATGACACCCTTTGTGGAAAGGGAAAAAAAAAAGAAGGAAATTGCATAAAGAAAAATAATATAAAAAAAAGGAAAAAGGGTGATCAAATATTTAATTTCCTAGATCTCTATATATGAAGGATATTAACTGTTTTGATATCGTGTACTCGTATACTTGGTGAGCTAGTGAAGGAACAATAATAAACGTTGAAGGAACTTGACTATGATGAAACTGAAATCTATTTAAGTTCTAGTGTGCAGAATGTTCCTCAAAGAAGTTGGTGGTTGAAGTAAGGGAACTTGGTTATCAAATAGCAAGATGAATATGTGTTGTGTTTAGTAGGAGCTTTAAGAGTTTGAAGTGAAGTAAAATGTGGGGAACCTCATCTCAAAAGGTCTAAACGAAGAGCACAAATTCCACTTCATGTTCCCTCTACTTATTTTGTTCCATATGCTTCTTTCATTTGTCTATTCATGCAATCCATTTCTAAATTTTTAGCTCTGATCTTTACTTGATTTTAACTTCTTATTTGTCAAGTTCAATTAAGGGTTTTGAAGTTAGGCCTTTGAATTGTGAGTTGGAAATTAGTGTGGAAATGGTATCTTGTTTGAAAAGTGAGCACCTTGAGGCTTTTAGGAACAACAAGTGTTTAACCATTATATATTTACTTATTATATGGTGGTAGGAGTGACATATGACTTTACGTGTGTATAATTTACGGAAAACAAACGTGTGGAACGATACCCTTTTTGATAATGACAAAAGCGGGAAGAATATGAACGATGCTTATGGTATATAGTAGTTAAAGTCTAAAGTTCTTACATCATGATCGTTGAAAGTGTGTGTGTGTGTATATATATATATATATATATATATATATATTGATAATGATGTGTATTGCTAAGTTCCTAACTATGTGAAGTTCCTGTGAGTGTTCCTAACTTGTTCAATGTTATTTCCTTGAAGAATTAAGGGCGAATAAATGCACAATAGTTATCCTTTATTATGGGATAAGCATCATTAGTTTGTCATCATCAAAAAGGGAGAAATTGTTGAGTAATTAGGTTTTGATGATTATAAAGTAATGATGATTATCTATCTAACGTGTTTGTTAAGTTGTGCATAGAAAGAACAAGTTATGCTATATATAAGGATCCTGAGCAATATATGATAAGCAATAGAAGGTATAAGAATAATGATGAATTATTGTTGATAAGAATGATGATGGCTAAGGAACCATGAAAGTAACTTTGTAGATAGGTTTTTGCATATGTTAGCTTCATGAGGTAAGTACACTATGCATACACGAGTCGTATATGTGTAGGAGTATTTAAATAAGCTTTAAGTTTAATTAGTTCTCTTACTGAAGTTTGTTTATGACAAACGAACTTCAATCTAATGTTCTCTTAAGTGTTTATGTGAAGACATGTTCTAACTTAGGTGAATTCAATAGGTTGGAACATAGAAGACTTCAAGAGGAACAAGAGAGAATGAATGAACCTAAACCAGGTTCTCTCATAAGAACCAAACCACGAAGGAACCAGAAGATATTCTCTAACGAGATGCAGAAGTAACCTTTGACAGGCTTTCCCACGAGAGCCGGAGCATGTTCCCTAACAGGTACATGAAGTGTTCCCTAACAGGTACACACAAGGAGCTTCTTAACAGAAGCATGACAGCAAGCTAAAGAGTGAAGCTTGGACTGCGAAGATGACAGCAAGTTCTAGAAAGGAACCTGGTCTGCGAGTTCCAATAAGGAATGAAAAAGAGTGACAGCAAGTTCCAGTTAGGAACTTGTCCTACGGTTCCAGAAGTGGAACGTTGCCCCGAGATCTAGAATACATCAATACTACAAGATTACAGAACAAGAGTTTCAAAGAAACAACATGAAGACGGAGAAATCGAAGTATATCGCTCTAGGATTCATGTAAGTATGTTGGACATAAAAATCAGTCTGGAACAAGTCTAAAGAACCAAGGTGAACTCATGATAGTCAATGAAATTAGAGTTACTGACTTGTCAGGAACTTAGAGACTGTTAGAGTTCCAGAACCTAATCGGAACCTAGGTCTGCACGTCGTTAAAGGTAACAGGTCAAATTTAATGATATATATTTACCTAATACGTGCATATCTTTTAGGGATTTGATTTTACAGAATAAAGATATTTATTTTCTAATAAATCCCTTTGGAGAAAGATAAGTTATTTTTGGAAAATATTTTCAGCAAAATAAGTTTTAAATAAAATCTAATTTTATAGCAAGTAATATTTTGTAAGAAGATATGGTAAGTATATATCTTTTGTAAAAAGATATATTAATATATTTGGAAAATATAAGATTTAGATAAAATCTGATTTTATGGTAAATATATATTATTATTATTGATTGAATATATTCTTAACAAAAGATATATTTTGGAAAACTTATTTTTGGAAAATATATTTTATTTCTATCTTTTAATAAAACTTATCTTTTACGAAAAGAATAATTTGGGTGTACTATAAATATGTTCATATATATTCATTCAAAGTCGAGGCTGGCGAAGCTTAGTAGTCGTGCTTAATGGTTTCATCCTTCACCATGAAGCTAAGTCAAACCTCCAGGTCAAAGTTCCAGTCAGGTTTGGTTACAGTTCGTCCAGTCAGTTCCAGACAGATCTTGAGTGTCCAGCATATTATTTTTATCTCTTTATTCATCGGTATGTATTGAGAGTTAATTCTTTGAGATCTTGTAATTGGGAAAAAGGGTTTTGAGTGTTTTATGTATTGGGGTGTGAGAGTTCGTGAGGATTCTCGTTATAATTATATTTTAAGAGTGCAATGTGTGAGCTTCTAGGGTGAAGCCGATTGAGCTTCTAGTGAGAGGCCGAGTGGGTAGTACTTTGGTAGTACGAGTGAATCTAAGTGTGGGACTTAGATTGGGTAGGATTGGGTCCTATCGAGTAGCAAGTTTCCGAGCAAGAACTTGTGAGTAAAGGTCTGAGTATAATAGGTTGTAACTTGGTGTTTGCCCTATTATAGTGGATTGGTTTGGCTTGAAATCCCTTGGAAGGTCGAGGTTTTACTTCTAGTTGGACCCTGGATGGTTTCCTCGTAAAATCCACTTTGCATATTTTCTAATAAATCCCTTTGGAGAAAGATAAGTTATTTTTGGAAAATATTTTCAGCAAAATATTATTTAAATAATATCTAATTTTATGGCAAGTATATCTTTTGTAAAAAGATATGGTAAGTATTATCTTTTGTAAAAAGATATGGTAAGTATATCTTTTGTAAAAAGATATATTAGTATATTTGGAAAATATAAGATTTAGATAAAATCTGATTTTATGATAAATATATCTTATTATTATTGATAGAACATATTCTTAACAAAAGATATATTTTTGGAAAACTTATTTTTGGAAAATATATTTTATTTCTATCTTTTAATAAAACTTATCTTTTACGAAAAGAATAATTTGGGTTGTACTATAAATATGCTCATATATATTCATTCAAAGTCGAGGCTGACAAAGCTTAGTGGTCGTGCTTAATGGTTTCATCCTTCACCACGAAGCTAAGTCAAACCTCCAGGTCAAAGTTCCAGTCAGGTTTGGTTTCAGTTCGTCCAGTCAGTTCCAGACAGATCTTGAGTGTCCAGCATGTTAGTTTTATCTCTTTATTCGTCGGTATGTATTTAGAGTTAATTCTTTGAGATCTTGTAATTGGGAAAAAGGGTTTTGAGTGTTTTATGTATTGGGGTGTGAGAGTTCGTGAGGATTCTCGTTATAATTGTATTGTAAGAGTGCAATGTGTGAGCTTCTAGGGTGAAGCCGATTGAGCTTCTAGTGAGAGGCCGAGTGGGTAGTACTTTGGTAGTACGAGTGAATCTAAGTGTGGGACTTAGATTGGGTAGGATAGGGTCCTATCGAGTAGCAAGTTTCCGAGCTGGAACTTGTAAGTAAAGGTCTGAGTATAATAGGTTGTAACTTGGTGTTTGCCCTACTATAATGGATTGGTTTGGCTTGAAATCACTTGGAGGGTCGAGGTTTTACTTCCAGTTGGGCCCTGGATGGTTTCCTCGTAAAATCCGCTTTGCATTGTCTAAGTTCCTAACAGCAATCAGTTTTATAATCCGCGAAAAGTAGGCACCAAGAACATACTGCAATCCACCCCCCCCCCCCTCTTATATTATATCATCCGAAATAACAGTTCCCAACACTTTACACTCTTTGAATGTCGGACAACATTTTCACCCACATGTGGATTTGCTCATTGGTTCAACACTCCCCCTCACTTGTGAGTTGTCCATAATACTTGCCCAGATCACAACTAAACCCAATTTGGCTTTGATACCATGATAAACGGGTTTGGGCCACACTCGTCACAAGTGTCCACTTTACACGACCAACGAGGTTCCACCTCAAAACCATATGCCCCTTAGCCTTATAAGATGGACACAACTTTCTTGTTTCTTGAAGGATACACTTCCCAACACTTTTACATACTTCATCCTTTTTTTTAACATTGCACCACTTACTTTTTAAGTAAGTTTTAAAAATATTGCACCATATGCATTTTTGTTAAGAAAGTATATCAATACACAATACAAACACTTAATTGATTCTTTGATTTATGTTACATTCACATAGCCAATATTGTATTTCTTACCTTTCTCTCTGTTTCTTCTTCTTAAAACCAAATCTTTGCGTCCAACCCCCATTATGCAATATAAAAGAATGAAGTATATATCATATACAAGTACTTCGTGTATTTTAATTTTATTTTATACTCTCTCCAACGCAGAATAGCCAAGAGAATAGACTTTTTTTCACTATTCAATATCAACTTTGATTATAGTTTTTCATTTACATAATAAAAACATATTTTATCATAAAATATATTGTTAGATAGGTGTATATAAAGTTCATAATAAACTTTTTTTAATGATTTTTGTTAATATTTAATAACATAAAAAATAAGGTCAAACTAATGTATTGGCATGTCGAAAATTTAATTTGGGTTAGTTATTAAGAGATAAAGGGAGTAGATATCAAAGGAAAAATGGATTTTCCAAAATATAGTCATAGTGGATGCAGACTTTTACAAGAAAGCAAAATTGCAAGCATATGGTACAAACAATTATTTCAGGCCTTGTGACCTAATAGACTTAAGCTACTTGACATTGAATCGGAGCAACTCTCTAATTGCCCTTTGTTTTTAGACATTCAAATGTTTCATGATCCATACATTAAAATTTCAAGGTACATTACATTACATAACATTATGTCACAACTCTCCAAAACCTAAATGTCATGACAGGGGTTAACAAAACAAGCTCTAAAGTCTAGCATTGAATCTACCTAAACTCTTAACACATTCCCGCAATGTACACTGTCATAGCCAACAAGCTAATCAGCAAGAATCCTTTAGTTTGGGCTGAATCAACACAGCTCTCCCGTCTGTAGATGACATGCTTTAGGTCCTTTGTGTTAGCAGCCCCGTGGGTGTAGCATTGGCCGTCTGAAGCAACTGACATGTCTAAGCAGCACCGCTGATTCCTGGAATTGCATTGTTGTTGAGAAGCTGCATTCCTTCTTCGCTCATCTGCTGAACTTCTGCAGGCAATAATATACGGATGCATCGTACACAACTGACAAACTCCCTGCATGGATAGTATGAAAATTAACATCAATATCAAATATCAGTGATGCACTGAAATACTAAAAAAATCCCTAAAATCACTCCTTTAGCATCCAAGCACGAACAAGAAGCACATATTGCACTAGGTATTCAAGAGTGGCTCCAAATCTCCAATAACATGAAACTGATATCCTAAAGGTGACAATCAGTATAAAATGTAATTGTGAAAAGTCCAAGTCATATAAAACAAATTTAGTTAATGCGACAAGGAAAATGCAAAACGGAAGCAGTATGTTACCTTCTTGAAGCATGCTATCACTATCATTTTTTTTAGAAGACATACTAGCAACACTTTATTAAAGATATTTAAATGGAGGATGTCTGTGTTAGATTAATATCAAAAGGGAAAACAGATGAGTAAATGGAAAGTTAAGATTGATGATTTTCCCTATTTTTAGCTAGATATTGCCGAGACATTCACAGCAATTTCATAGAGTATAGTTACATGATTATAGGGAATAGGAACCACATGTATTATAAAGAAATTTACGGGAAGATAAAGACTTACTCCCACGGATCATCTCCAACCAGCAGAACGTCACTCTCAAAGTCAACATAAACTAATTTCCATCCAGATCCTCTTGGATCATTGAGCAGACCCTCTAGTCCAAACATGCGTTCAATAGCAGACCGCAGTTCTTCATAATCCTTATAGCTTGTCACATCAATTGACCGCCCAACCGATCCTGCCTTTTGAACCTATTTAGAAAAATCAATGTCAAATACTAATATACTAAAGCAAGAGGACAAAGAAATGCGTTCTTTAAAAAAAGAAAACTGCTAAAAATATATGGGGCCTTCTCCATTTTGCTGTAGGTCTATTTCTAAGTTTCTAACCCCGTCTCTTAAAACTAAACAAATAGGCAGTAAAGAAGAAGTAATTTTTAGGCTCAAAATCCAATATAGTACAAACCTTTGTATATGTACGCATGGGAGGCACCACTTGCTGCCATGAATTGTTTTGCAAAAGACTGCTGTCGTCAAAATCCACATTGCTTGAAGACGTACCCCCTGAATTATTATCAGGAAAGTCTTGTAAAAATGCCTGAGAATCAGCTAGGCTTGCTGACGTAATCTGAGACTGAAGATCCTGGCTCGAATTGAAGTTGCCCACTAAACAATCTGAAGAATACTGTAAACTTGCCTCCTTAGAAGGACACATTTTATTCAAAACAGCATTTGAGATGGATGCATCAACCATTGCATTTCCACCATTACCCATGTCTAAGTCAATGCAGCTATAAATCCCACTCTGATTATTGGTATCATCTGACAACTGCGAATATGAACCAAATTGATCGGACTGAGCTGGATACCTCAGGTTCTGACTTTGCTCCCATATATCTTGACCAATTGAAGGCAATGAAGGATCAATTACTTCTGAAATTGTTGATGAAGAATAAGGTAACCAATCAGAAGCATCCATGTATGGAAATAAACCGTTTAGACTAGAAAGATCAGATGGAGGAACATCAGTCAACGGGGACTGAAATACAGATGACATAGCTGATGGTTGCATAAGTTTCTGATTGTTGTCTTTCGCCTCTATGTTTTGTTGGGATGGAGGGTTAGAAGGATTGCTTGTCTCTCTCTCCTCATTGCAGTGCCCAGCAGAAGCTAGTTGGCTTAGCTGACTAGGTTCACACAAAGGTTCAGGTTTAGTTTTCTCACCATCCATCGAAGGCTGGTTTGTCTTGGTAGCCTGTTCCACCCCTGACACATGTCCCACTTCACGTTGGTTGAGCTGCTGCAAAGGATAATTTTGAACAGAAACGTTCTGTGTAGATACTATCTGCGGTTTATGCATTGTTGCTGCCTCCATGTTTGCCTTTGTTTCTTGTAGTATAGGTGGCGGTGGACATGAGGCTAGCATGGAAGGATAGCCCATGTTCTCTGGCCGCATTAGTGCCTTGACCAATTGCTCTGACCAAACATTTGGAAGTGATGCATATGAAAGATTTGCAGCACCCATGTCGGGTAGCTGAATGAAAGGCCTCTTTATCGAATTTCCCCACTCAAGTTCTCCTCCTAAGACAGTGTCAAAAACTATTATGTTAGCCATAGGTTATAGGCTTTTGTGGCAATGAGGATTGAGCAAATATGTAACCAACTCACCGAAAAATCCGGGATGGTAGGGCCGCTTAAAGCCTGAAGTCAGAGAAGGAAATAGGAAAAGACTTTCAGGAGTCTCAATTTCCCATGAACTCACTCTACTCTGCTTATCACCACATCCTGGTTCATCCCATTCAACCTGTCATTTGCAGGATATAATGAATTAAGCATCGGGCATGAGATAAGTTGCAGCAGCTCAATTAACTAGTAGTCACTTCCATTAAAGATACAACAAAGTTGTACAGATAAAGAAGTTCCATTTACCTGCAGATTGCGCCATTTTGAACCAGGCCATCTCAACGGATCCAAGTCGCTTACACCAACTATTGTTCCCATATATCTGGAAAATTATTAAACATAAATGAAGACATTATTAGGCTTCATAAGACAATTATCAATATGCTTACTTCATGCAGTAAACAAATTCACGTTTTTTCCTTCAAGTTGCTTCCCCAATTTATATTGTTGCATGATTAGCAAGTAGCAATCAACTATAGTAATACCTTCTTTTACCCGATTCCTCTGTTTCAAACATCATACCGAACCTCATCCCAGCAGAAACTTGTGTTCCATATATTGCCTTTCGATATTTGCCAGCAGGAATTACAAATTCAGTAGGACATGCCCTACATACAGGAAGAGATGCACGAAAAAGTGGTCTTAATTATTATTTCTGTCTTGTGAAAAAACTGGATGGACAAGCTCAAGAGAAATAACATCACAGATACCTAGGATTGTAGAAAACTGTAAATGGGGTTCTATTAGCAGCAGCATGAGCTGCTGCAGCAAGAACTCCGATATGCATGCTGTCAGCAGATAGAACAGATGACGGCAGAGTTGTTGTCTGACGATTTGCACGCCTCACACCAATCATCAATTGACCCTTTTCATCCCTAGTATAGACAGTAAAAAATATCAGAAAGTAGGCTAGAAATAAGAAATATGCATTTGATTAAAATCAAGAACATAGACTACTTTTTTCACACAAGGGAACATTTCATAATAAAACATTCATTTTCACTGTCAGTGACACATGTAGCTCAAAGATATAAATTGACACAAAATAATATAGGCATTATAGCAGCAAAATTTGGCAATTAAACCGTTGTATGTAGGGATTATTACTCCACTCTTAAGAAATTTAAGTGTTTCAACCATGTGTAGAGAAAGCAAACCTAATCGTATGAGGTTCTTACCGGATAAACAAAACTGCATCCCCTGCACGAAGTCTCTTAGAGCCAACAAAAACACTCCATCCAGTTGTTAGAAGATGTCTTTTCGGCTGCCCTGCAAGGAGGGGAAAAAAAAAATTGAATAGAGATAGTATTATGAAATAAATGGCACTTAAAATATAACATAAAATTTTCACCAGCTAGAGATCAAAAAAGATAAGGGGATAAGTACACTAACCACGGTAGATATGGCGGAATGTCCATGTATTATCATGCAAGTCTTTCACAACAAGCTCTTGAAATGGAGGTTGCATTGTATAATCCTAAAAATTAGCATTCCAAAAATAACATCTATAATTATGCTATGGAGTTGTTTCAGAACAAAGAAAAAGTCCTAAATGAAAAAGGAGATGTCTTACCAAAGGAGGAAACAACTTTTCTGCTGCTCGGCGAGGCACAGAGAAACCTCCATGAGTACTCGTATCACTTGCAGTCAAAGTTTTGCAAAAGAATTCAGTAGGATGCTTGCTGGCCTTCAGCCCAAAATCAGGTATAGGGAAAACATCCTTTTCCTGAACATGTGGTAGAGATACGTTACATTAGCATTATCAAGAATAAAGTATGAGCTCGTTATAGGATTCTTATGTAGTTAGGTGTTATGTATGAAAATGTCTAAAAGGGAAATATTCAGGATTGTGAACTCTTACAGTTTTGATAGGTTGAAGACTCATTTGGGCAAATATCTCATCTGTATCCTTGTCCGCCTATCAAAAATAAGAGATTAACACTGACTAAACAATGGCTACAATCTAAAATAGAATGGTCAAAAAATTGTTCACAGAACAAAAAGAGTCAAGAACGAGAAAAAACACATACATGAAGTGTAACATTGTGAACTTGACACATCAATTGAGACGGAAGATTTGGATAGTTGGGGATCTGAGAAGTTGCTGGACGTTTTGTAGATATCGCTACCTTCAGCAACAAAGAAAAACATTGAAGCTCTTTGAGTAACTATAAATTGAAGTACTAAACAAAACACAACACAGATATCAAGTCACCCTTTTGGAAAAGATGGGGGAATTCCCTAAACATATGTGCTAAATCTAAATATTTGTGTAGTTAAGATTGTGATGCATAATTTACAAACCAAATGTGCAATACCTGCATGATAACAGCCATGTCTCTAGTGTAAATTAAATAATACAAGCCCATAGCATGCCTTTATGAGTAGGACAATCCATTAGATTCCAATAGTCAGCATGCATGTTTGCAAAAAAAGTAAAATTAAAGAATCATGCGCCTCAAAGGAGAAATAAGCACTTTGATCACAGCTATGTGTTTTCAAACAAGATGATGAGAAATGTGATTTTCTAGTAGAAAACAGACACATTATGCAACTTTGTAGTGACCGTAATGTAATAGCATTGTGCAGCTTTACTAACTGGAGTTTACATTTTGATCAAAGTTGCAACTACCACTTAAGGCATAATCGTCGATATTTCCAGACTAAAATGGAACTGATACTGAAATCCTATCCAATATAGTGTAGGAGTTCATGACATGAATATTACTTGAAATGAATGACCAATTCAACAAGAAAGATTTAAAGTAAAGTTCCAAAAATATAACGTCAGCGAAGTAGCCAGTCAATATTGAATCATGAAATTTTATCCTTAAAACATCAATGTGGCACAAGCATATGGTGAAAATATAAAAAGCAAAGTTAACTTACGATCACGTTCAGCTTATCTTAAATGGTACAAAGACAATACCCATATAAGAAAAAGGTAAAGGAAGGGATGATAGAAACTGGTTTACGCATAATACTCCTAGGTAGTATGATAATTTGTAAGTTACCATCCCTTCATAAATGCTATTTATAATTAGCAATCATCTAGATCAAAGCTATATAAAGTTAGTAATCATCGTCTTTTCTAAATGCTTAAAAGTTGTAAGAAATGTATCTACTTTTCCAAATTCCCATAAAATATATTCCTAATTTCAGGTACATAATGGAGTATTAAATCAAATGTCACTATAAATGGGGTGAGTTGGTAATGCTAATAGCTAAGATTTTCCTAATTAAAATCTTTATAGCTTTGATCTGAAATAAGGATGGGATCAATTACACGGACCAAGTTACAACCCCCAACTCCCCATGAGTCGCTCACGTGAATCCTTCTCCTGTCACACCTATCAAATGTCCAATGTAATATGATCATAATGTCCTTTGAACCCCGTCCATGGAGGTCATTCTCTGATGCACAAAATATCAAAGAACATAGAATAATATTTCGAGTTGGTAATGCTAATGCTTGAACAAACTGACAAAGAAATTGGTAAAGACCATATTATGATGATGATATCCTATCTACACATAAATAGTACAATTAAAACCATAACTCTTGAAACTACTTCATAAGGAAACTATGAGTTATCACACAAAGAAAGCAAATTGGCCAATACCTAAGATTTAAAAATAAAATAAAATTGATAATAATAACAATAAAACAAATTATACTAAAGAAAATAAAACAAAAATTTATTAAAGGATTTTCTGACTGAAACCTGCTCAATATGGCCTTGTGGGAAGTAATAGACAAGACTTCCTACTTGAGGCAAGGATACAAGAGGACCAGCACAAGCATGCCACAGTTCTGAGTGTAAAGGCTTCCGGGCCCCTGTTACCAAATATCCAAACACATTCTTGTTACACTTAGTACAATTCTTAAAATTAAAATTTTAGGGAAAAAAAAAAAATTATCTCAATTTTTTGTAAAAAAAAAATTATATTATTGTACGGTATACAAACAATTTTATAAATCTAATAATTCGCATTTGTGGATACAGTATTATTTACTTTTTATTACGGAGTAGTATGGAGTAACATGTAAGAAATTACCTATTCAGATTCAGTTGTCACATTACTAATTACATAATAAGAGAACTAATTTCAACATGAGAGATTACGACATTTACGTGTCAAACTCGGATGTAACAATGCTTGCAAATTCTGGGGAGGTCAACATGTAAATAGGCTTAATGACAAGGACTAATACATGTATACAACACTTTCATTTGTATGACCATTCCCAAAAAAAAAATGCCTTTTTTAAATAAAACTTTACAAACCCATAATTTGATATTAAACAACTTCTATACTTCTAATATTTTTAAATAATTATAGAGTTTGATTGTAAAATTTATAATTTACGCGCTCAGGTATGGATTAAGTTGTCATGTTACTAGATCAAATTCCACGATATGAAAACTAATTTTGGACACAAAGAGTACAACATTTACGTGTCAAATCTGGATGTTGCAAATGACAAGGACCAATACAAAACCTTCATTTACATGACCTTTCTAAAAAAGACACAAAAATCCTTAACCACACCATTGTAACAAGCATAAATCAAACCTTTATCCCTCATAATTCACATACACCAACAACTAGTAAAAACAAAATGAAAATAAAAGAATGAATTAATTTACATAATAATTAAAATGCAAGCAAAATTTAAGTATAAAAATTAAAAAAACTTAAACTTTAATGATATAAAAACTTAGACTTACCAGAATTGTCCTGCATTTCTTTGAATAACTTCATTTCTTCAAGTAAATTAGATGGTAATGGTGGCCCACAACTTCCTCCTCCTACTGTTTTAACTTTGTCTTCAACAGTAGTAGAAGAAGCCATTAAAATCTAAATTCTCTGTTTTTTTCTCTCTCTACTTTCTCTTTCTTCAAGCTCAAAACAACACCATTCTACAAACCCAGAAAAATAAAATGAGAACCCAAAAAAACCCAGCAAAAATATGAAGTACCCATTTCCCCAAAAAACCTCATATTTCAATTTTTGATCAGAAATAATTATAATTAAAGTTGGTTAAATAATATTCCAAAAGTTCAGAGAAAAAATTCCTTAGAGAATCTAGTAGTAAAATTATCTGAGAGAAGAAACAAAAAGATGAAGGAAAAATACAAGAAAAAAAGAGGAAGAACAAAGAAAAAATTCTAAGGAACAAAACCTGCAAAAAGGGACTACTATTACTACTGTAATCTTAGTGGGCCATAATTAAAAAAAGTAATCCATTTGGTTGAAAAAATAGTGGAAAATTTTTTTAAAAAAAAAAAAAAATAGAAAAAGGGGGAATTTTTTTGAGGGGCCTGCCAATTTTCATCGATTTAAGCACGCCTATCAAAGCGTGAACAAGCACAGTTTTTTTGATTTATTTTTGGGTGTTAATTTATAAGTTTAAAGGTTGCTACTTTTTGAAGTACCCAAAAAGAAATC
The DNA here is from genome assembly GCF_948465745.1 of Chenopodium album. Classification (NCBI taxonomy): domain Eukaryota; kingdom Viridiplantae; phylum Streptophyta; class Magnoliopsida; order Caryophyllales; family Amaranthaceae; genus Chenopodium; species Chenopodium album. Next base: position 31,729,112 of record NC_137858.1, on the reverse strand, counting down.
GACCTTTCAATGATCAAACAAAAATCATTCTGATTTCCTTCCTTATTCCTTTTGAACAATCGACCCGGGTCGCAAAAGAGTATGACCACGTATAAACTACTCTCAAGTAGTAAAAGAGTCTGACCACGTACAAGCTCGGCTAGTCGGGTACTGAGTAAAGGATGCTAGTGTAAAATTAAATATAAATCCACCAAGAAATATTTGAGATTTTGGGAAGGAAAGAAAGGTTTTGGTGGGAATGTTGAATTTAGGTTTGGTTGCAGCCTTAAACAATGAAAAGAAAGAGAAAAAAGAGAGGAAAAACAGAGGAAACCCAAGATCACACGAAATCAATTGAGCTTACTTACTGGGATTAAATAATTTTAAATATTCAAAGATGGTTTTTATTTTTTTCTTCTCAATTTTTTTTAATGTTATTTAATTTGTTAAGATTAGAGATATTCTTGGAGTAATAAATAAATTAAGGGAGTAGGGGTAAGTGAGAATAGAATGTCATAGAAGTGTATTTTAGCACGTGGTTTACGAGGAACTTTTACATTGATCGGATACAAAAGGTTCCTACTCTTCCTAGCAATTTTTTTCAAAAGTTTTACATTTATTTAATTTTCTGACACCCATTTTTAGCTTTGTAAATTTGTAATTACAAAAAAATACCGTGGAAATTACCCAAAAATCAATCCCAGTTGGTAATGACCCTTGGATAATTAGAACTTCCTCTGTTTTTTTAGTTGACATCGTTTGACTTTTACATTATTCGTACATTACACTTTGACTCGCTTTTGTGATTTATAGATACGATAAAATATAATCATGTGGGATCTTGTTTATATTGTCTATATATAAATTTTATTAATATCCACTTTTAATAATTTTACGATGTTGATAATTGAAATTATTAGGCATTAAAAACATGCGCTGGCAAGTGTGATAATAGAAAAGTGTCAATTAAAAAAAACAGAGGAAATAAATTATATGAACAGTAGATGAAACTACTCAAACTAGCGATTAATATTTAATAATCATATTACTTCAATCTAATATTAATTGACAATTGAGCTAATCTGATACTTCAAGATCTAAACATGAACTTGAGCCAAACTACATAATAAACGACAATGTGTTTTACTTGGCCCGAAAATAATCAAAACCAAAATTGGCACACTTCATTTGAAACTCAAATTCAATTACAACTTAACAGGTGGACTGCTAAACACCACCATCATTAATGATCACTACTGCCAGCATTTGGTGTCAATGGACAACCATGCCCTTGCTACTTCACCGCTTCTTATCCTCTCCGACGACCCACCATCCCTTCCGACCGGCGACGACCACCACCACCCTTATTGGCGACCAACCACCACCCTGACTGGCGACTCACCACATACCCCTTAATGACGACCCACCACCTTCCCTCGCCGGCAGGAAGGTGGTGGTTTTTTATTCCGGCAATCGCACCAACCGGAGCCCAAAACCAGTTATCATGTGGTGGGTCGTCATTAAGGGGGATGTAGTGGGTCCCCACCATACAAATCCCTCCCCCGGCAGCCATCGTTTGTCAACCCCCTACCCCATCCCCGACCCTAATCCTAACCCTCCCTACTCACTAGTCTTTGTAAATCACCCTTGACCTTTGATCTCTCCCATTCCCACCCTGACCTTGCTCTCCCCCACCCTAACCCTACTTTCTCCCAACCCTGACCCTTTTTTATCCATTCACTTGACGGTTGGTACGGAAATTTTAAAATGGTGGGGTTTCATGGGGTTTTCGCCGCTATTAGAGGAACAATGGATCGAAAATAAACCATGATCGACCGCTGGGGGTAGGGTTTCCAGGTTCGTGGAGGGGTGAGGTGGGGGTTTCATGCTGATTGGGGACTAGGGTAGGGGCTTCAAGTCTAGTGAAAGGGGGTTCAGACTAGTGGGGGATTGTGTAGGGGGGTGTTTGAGCTGGTCTAGCTGGACAAGTAATGGTCGATGAACGGGTGGGGGCTAATGGGAGGTGTAGTGGTGGTTTTTGTTTAGTTAAATAATTTTGTTTAAAAGAAAAATGAAATCATAAATAATAAAAACCTACCTACTATCACATTGCTACACATGTCACAATTAACCTATTACACTTGTTATCAACCAGTCACGTTATATTTTGAGCAGATGTCCGTCAAAGGTCATTTAATTTTGAAATAATTGAAAAGTCATTTTATTTTTGGAAAACTAATCAATGGTCATATTATTCTTGACAATTTTTCCTTTGTATTATCTTTATACAAGTATGAATTTGTGCTAAATCAGATATGAATAAACTTGTATACTACTTCCATTCCAGAAAAATCTTGACAATATAGATTTTAGGTCTAAAATTAGAAACTTTTTACCAAAAATTCTTAATATGACATACTTCAAAGTATAGCATGTGGGATCTTATTAAATTTGCCTTAGTAATTGATTTTAAATAAAAAAAATGGTTTAGATAATCCCAACGAACTATGGTTCATTCGCTTTAAATATCCAATTTTAGATTATTATTAAGTTATCCTAACTTAGAGGGTATTGGCTTTTATTGTTTTCAAGTAACTGATAAGTTGTTAAACAGGTAATAATTTTTTTGGAGTTTAATAGACATGTAACAACATGTGATTGGTCAAATATATTTTTAAAAATAAAAATCTGAACCTGCCACCTTCGGCAGCCCGACAAATTGGCCCCCCTCTTATTCCTCACCATCGGAATGCCCCAAAAACCGCCCCTTTCCCCTTCCCAGGCCTCAAAACCTACCCTTAGTACCTTATCCTTCCTAGGCCTAAAACCCTACCCGTCCCTAGCCCCAAAACCCCAAAAGAGGTGGTAGGGTTTCAAGGCTTGGGAAGATTTCAAGGACAGGAAAGAGAACGAGGATTGAGGGGGGTTTTTTTCGGGGTGGTGGCTGATGGCGGTTTCTGGGTGGGAGTGGGGCGATTTCAAGGGTGGTGGTGCCTGGATGGGGGTAGTTTCGGAGGTGGGCTTGGGAGGGGGGCAATTGCGAGGGTATGGTAGGGTGGGGAGAAAGCCGATTTTGAAGGGTGGGTTGGGAGGGGTGAGGCTTGGGGAAGGGGGCTTGGTGCCCGTAGTTGCATGGCATGAAGACCTTTCGTTTAAACAAATGCTTCACCATTAAACATAATAACACTTTTGACAAAAACTTTATAACCAAAATTTTCTAACATAAAGGCTCAATTTGGTTCATTTGATTTCGTTTTAAGTTATTATCTGAACTTACATTTTTTTTCATAATTTAGAAATAATCCGAAATTGTGTTTGATAAAGCTTATTGTCTTAGCTTACTTTATGTACAAGTAGATTTAATTTTTGTAGCTTATTTTGTGTGGACTCACTTTTTTAAAGTGCATTTTGTACTATGTATGAACTTACCATTTTTTTAACTTATTTTATAAAAACTTATCTTGTTTAAATAAGGTGAAGTAAACAAACCCAAAAGAAGCTATGTTTGGTTTATCTAATTGATTTATAATTATATTATTTGAACTTATCTAAACCTATAGCCCCAAATTAAAATAAAGTGGGGAGTGGTTCATCTGATTTTTTTTTAAATTTTTTTTTTACTTTTTATTTTTTTTAACGATATCACTAGATTTTCTAAACTTTTTTTATCTAACTTAATCTTACTATTTATTTTCTAAACTTTTTTTATCTAACTTAATCTTACTATTTATATTATTTTATACGAACTGATATTAGTTTTACTAAATTTATTCAATTATCTATACTTATTAATTTGTAGTTATTTGTTAGAATTTAGTTGAAATACTCTGAAATTGTGTGAAAACAACTTACTCTTTTTTTTTTTTTTTTAAATCTAGATTCATTTTTTCTGAATTTTATTTTTCTTAACTTATTCCCTAGTCCTTATGCATAAAATTGGTGAGATAAGGGGTAGATTTTATCCCTAGTAATACCACTTTTCCGCTTTTCTAACCCTCATTCTTTTAAACAAACACCAACCTCCCACTCCAAACAAATTCAAATATCATAGTGGCAAACAAAAATATTGTTTCATTATCAACCAATGAAGTTGTTGAAAACCAGGAATATGTGTTATACTACCTCCGTTAAATGTTATGTGCAACTTTGGGTATTATTTATGAGATATAAAATATTCTAAAGTTGCACATAACATTTAACGGAAGGGGTGGTGATGAGATTTGAACTCACGACCTTTGTGTCACGTTGGCTTTTATACCATGTAAAAGGACCAACTCAATCAAAAGCTTAACCTAATGGTTGAAGCCCATAAATATGTTTTATATTCTATCAGAAATGACTTCATGTACCAAGCAATCAAATTTATTTTAACTTAAGACTAATTAACCTATTTTCGCATGAAAGTTGATTTAGCTTCCTATCATGACAAATGTGTCATTTTTATTATCGCATAAACTACGTAGTTAAAATCGACATGACATAAATTAATCTTTGTGCAATTGTCTTTTTATGAGGGTATTTCTCCTAATCTCCATAATTTAAGTGGAAGATTTGCTTTAAAAACTGTGGTTTTGGGCGGTTCACAATAAAGACAAAAGAATTAAGGGATCCAAATTTGGTTTGTTAGGGAAGAGAAAAGGAAAGGTTGCAGAGGATAGTCATTAAAAAAAAAGTATAGTACTAGTAGCTTTTTAGCCTAAGATATGTGACTCCATGTCATGCTGGTTACTCCGTACATAATCAGCAATTCAGCACAATATTATTTTTTTTGTTATTATTTTGAGAATTATTATTAGGAAAAATTACCCGCAATAATCCCACCTTTGGCCCGTTCGCTGAAAATAATCCCACTTTTGGATTATTTTTTAATAATTCCACCATTATACCCAATCCGCTCTAAATGGTCCTGAGTGACTAGTAACCGGTTGAAGAGGTAATTTTTTTTTTATTAAATTTGATTTACACATGTCACAACTTGATTTGTCCAAAACAAAAAAAAAAGTAAAATCAAATGTTCAGCCACCATCATCCCCGCCACCACCCAAACCCAGAGCCACCACTGCCACGAAACCAGACCCCAACCAACCCAGGAACCACCGCCACGGCACCACCAAACTAGATCCGAAACCAGATCTGGAAACACCGCCACCGAACAAAACCCCAGGCAAGCCAACCACAAAACCCCCTTCAAAATTCAAAAACCCACCAAACCCGAACCCATGAAATTGATTGGAGAGGTCGGCGTGGCCAGAATCGACGTCAAGGGAGGACGACGTGTTCTGATTCAGCGTGGCCTGTTAGGGGATGGGGAGGGGGTTGGGATCGGGATATGAAAGGGGTTTTAGAGGGTAGGGGGATGCCAAAATTCGGCAAAGGGGAAGGTCGACGCGGCCAGTTGGGGCAGGGGATGTCGGAAAAGCTGAAAGTAGGGGATGGGGGTGGTTGCGAGGCCGGAGTAGGGCGATGGGGGTGGTCGGCTTCGTGGGACAACCGTATACTTGAGACAAGGGAGATTGGCGCGTTGGGGTAAGTGGCTGGGATCCTGGGGAGGTTGGCGCGCCGGGATCGGTGGCTGAGGAGGCCGGCGTGTCGAGGTTAGTGGCTGGGAGGTTGGCGCGCCGGGATTGGTGGCTGGGGAGGTCGGCGGGCCGGGATCGGTGCCAAGGGAGGTGGTTTGGCTGGTGGGTGGTTTTATTATTAATTAATTGTTTTTTTTAATTTTTTTATTTGGACTAATCAGGTGTCGACAAGTGTCAAGTGACTTGCTACAGCAAGTTAAGTTACCGGTTGGGACCATTAAAAAAGATCGGGGGGTAAAGGTGGGATTATTAAAAAATAATCCAAATGTGGGATTATTTTCAGCGGACGGGCCAAAGGTGGGATTATTTCGGGCAATTTTTCCTTATTATTATTGTTATTGTTATTGTTATATCTTAAAAACAGATTAAGTCATACAACCTACAAAAAATTAGTGGGAAGCAGAGATACAATCTGGGCCCCCACTCCTCTAGCTATAGAAAAGCCTATCCTAGTAAAATATGAGCGGCAGCACGAGCCCCGATGTCTTGAGTCGTCGAGAACTTCTGAACCCGCTTCAGCAACGCAACAGCCTCCTTGTCTAATTCCCCAAGCGAAGAAAATGAGAAGGGAAGGAATCCATATCCAATCGCTCGACAACTAGATTCATACTTGTTCCGCTTCCGATGAGCTGCATCAATCACAGCCCGTCTAGGGACAAAGTCAGATAGCCTCGACTGTGTCAACGGAGAAGACCCTGTCAAATCAACACATACATCACGACCACGATCCCAGGAATACAGTAACACATCTGCAGGTCTAAGGGCTCTGTCGTTCCCTCCAGACAACCTAATGTTAACCTCCTTTCTAGCCAAAATCCCAGATCGATAACAAACATCAACAAGAGTATTCCGAACAACATTATGCCGATGTTTAATACCAACCATACCAGCACACGATACCGCGTAATCACCGAAAATATCCCCAGTGAAAACCCTTGAACAAGTAGCGCACGGCGTCGAAACATAGAATAAAGAAACACCTAGGCGGTAGCATAAAAAAAGCGATAAGTCCTTATATTCATCGTCCGACCCAACCCTAAAACAAGAACCGCTCGAAGCTAAGCAGAGGAGTGATCTCCCTGCTGCGATTTCCACAATGCTGATTGACGAGGAGATAAAGAGAAGTTGGATTCTGCAGATGCGGTAACCTTTGTGAAATATATATCTGCCAATTTCTTCATGAGTTTAGGGGCAGTGACCTCACTAGGATTACTCAAAATGTCAGACCCAACCGTTCCATTAAACAAAAGCAACGCATCCGCGAAATCACGACCAAGGCCATCAACGCCAGCATGCCGGAGAAGCTTTGTCTGTAACCCAGCAAACTGTAACCGAGAGGCAAGAAAAGCATAATGACGAATATCACCTGCGGAATAAACACCAAGTCCACCAAACGCAAAAAATAAGGTGGCAAGCCGCCACTGTCAATCGCCAAACCCAGGTCCCGAAGCAGTAACGATACGCTCCAAGGAATATCAAAGTGCCTCGTCAAAAGTGCGCTGAGCCACCTCAAAAGTACTAGGAGGACAAGTACGCAAGGCAAAGTAGAGTTTAGAAACTCCGGTACATGCCCTAAGTAACAACAACTCACACTAGGGATCATCGAGCTTAGCAACCCTATCCATTACAGCAATGGTCTTGGACACCCTCTACAGCACAAGGTCACCTCCAAAACCGGGATCGGAACTAGTTGGACCACCTAGCAACTTGACATCATGAGAAGGTCGAGCAATATTAGGCGAAAATACACCCACGTGCCTGCTTCGAGGGTCCTCAGAAGGCCAGAAAACTTCAGTTTTTTCCACATTGAGATGTAACCCAAAACGAGGCCCTTCCTCCATAATCAACTGCAAAACCTTCCCCACCACCAAAGTGTCACCAATAACAGTGCCGTCATCCAAATACCACGCCTGAAGAGATAAGTCAAAAGCATCTCTGATTTTACAAATCATGGGCTGTAAAACCAAAGAAAAAAGTAAAGGACCAAGGGGATCACCCTGCTGCACTCCCTGACACGACTATAAGGATTAGTCCCTATAATACAATCTGGTTGGATTTGAATTGCAGAATTCAACCCATCGCAAAATGCCCGGACAACGACGACGAACTTCACACAACATGACCGTACGATCAACAAGATTGAAGGCATTTTGAAAATCCACCTATAACATAGAAAGACCAACCTCAGAACCACGATCCTCAATCCTCCGATTCACAGCGTGAAGAATTGTCTCACCACCTGAAGAAACCCCAACGCCAAATTGAACACCATCAAAGTAACTACCTAGAGACTGTCCAACCATAACAGCACCCACCTTCGAAACCAGACGCCGCCAAATAACACCCACAACTATAGGACGAATACCACCACCGGGCTTGACAAGTGGTGTACGAGGAGCACTTGCAATATACTCTTCTAGTTCCATAGGACACTTTCCAGCTAAAAAGAGATTAACCACCCTAGAAATAGAGTCAACTAGCTCATCTGATACAGCCACAGCAGCACCACTCAAGCAATCCATAAGGTGCTTAGCATGTAAACCGTCCCTACCACATGATGTTCCACGTGGAAAACTCTTAATCCGATCCAAAACAACAGCAGAAGTAGTAACGAGATGAAGGCCATCAACAGGTATATCAGGCAAGGATGGAGCTGGAGAAGTAGGGTGTTTAGATTGTAAATCTGCGAGAGTGTGTGTCGTCATTATAAGGAGCAACACCTGAAGAAAAAAGAACCCGGACTACAGCAGTGTAATGGCCATCACAAATCTTCCTATGACATTGCTTGATGTTACGCTCCTCCAAATCAAGGTCCTCATCACCAACCACTGATAAAGTAGGAGAATCCTCTGCCAAAGTATCCCTCACAAGCTGCAAATTACAACCTGGTTATTATATCTCGAAAATAAAAGTCATACAACATACCATAAATTAGTGGGAAGCCGAGATACAATCTGGGCCCACTCCACTATTATTATTATTGTTATTATTATTATTATTATTATTATTATTATTATTATTATTATTATTTGGCATAAATGAGAGTTGACTAACACGTGTTGTGATTTGGTGATGGTACAAGCTTATGCTTCATATTGTACATGCATATTTTATTTGATGTGCTATAAAACCTAGAATTTCAGCATGATACACCACTCCGTCACATAATTTCGGGAAAGAGTACTACCAAAAGTGCCAATTACTAGTTACTCGTACTACGTATAAGAACTGTACGCAGTTTAACTTTGATATCATTCATAATTTCATATGCACTGCTTTAATCTGATCAATTTTTATACTGGTACTTACATATAATTAAATATAGTCATATAAATATTTTTTTTTTTTTTTGTTTTTGTTTTTTTTTGACAAGCGTATAAATATTTATTACTTGTTAGAATTGTCTTAATGCATAGTTTTCAAACATAAATTGTTTTAAATTTATACTTATTGATAATTAAACATATCATTGGTTAAAGTTTTGCAATAATAAGTATGTCGGTCAAAGTGGGGTAGTTAAATTAAAAAAAAAAAAAAAAAAAATAGATTAGATAAATTAATTTATATAAATAGGTGTTAAAGTTTGAAGTGATGGCATGATTCATTGATTTGACAAAACTCCCCTTCCCTTTTTTACCTTTTTTTTTTGGTTAATATTTGATTCTATAATTATATCATTTTAAATCCTTTATATTATCTTTATGACAAACATATATTTCTTTTTATTTGGTGTTCATAATTATTTTATATACATTTACCTAAATAAGTATTTTAACTTCTTTCAAAAAAAAAAAAAAATTCAACTCCTTTTTAACTATCTTTTAAATGGAGCATTATTAGATTTTGCCAAAAAAAAAGTTATAATAAATTGATTCATATATTCAATGTTAAGGAGAGTGAGGGATAGCTCAAGTGGTTAGAGCTCCCTCCCGATTTTTAGGAGATCCTGGGATCGATTCTCACCCCCGCCCTTGTGGCTCTCTAAACACCAAAAAAAAAAATGTTAAGGAAATTACTTTAAAACATTACTTAATTTTTTTTTTCAAATCTAGCTAATATTTTATTTCAATTCAATATAACTATATATTCGAGTTAATTACAATTTTGTTTACGAAAGTTATACGTACATACTATCACAAATTGATTTATAGAATATAATTAGCTATAAAATAAATGTTGTATTTAACATATGATTTTTTAGATATAAAGGTGATATATTATTTGAAATTTTGTGTATGTTTGCACTTTTGCTAATAGTTTTAGTGGAGATTTTAGTTTGTTGTTCGATTGATTTTTGATGTTTATTAAAAATGCATTTATAAATAAATATTCACTAATATAGCCACTAAACCTGAGCAAGCCCCGCCTGAAAAATTCTTAAGTTCGTGCAGACTAAAAAAAGAAAATCCAATTGTAAGATAATTTGTTGTTTTGCCTATTATTATAGATAAACATTATAATTTCTATATATTTGATTTGTATGTTTTATCAAATTTTATTAGTTGGATATAATTAATTTTCTTAAAAAGATTAGACTTACTGTGTATGACACGGGCCTTAAGCTAATTAATTTATATTTTAACTTTTAAAGTAAAGTAATTAGTTATATATCAATAAATATTTAATTCTACGCATTGAAAGTTTAACCCATTAACTCTATTAGGGGGCGTTTGGTTCAAGCATCTAAGGTATGAGGTATGGGTTTAGAATGAGTGAAACCCATATCTGTTGTTTGTTTTTATAAAATTCAATTTTGAAACCTATACCTCAAACCCCCAAGGTATGAGGTTTTGAAATCCAAGGGGGGAGGTGGGTATGATCCATACCCATACCTTTAGCTTTAAATAAGAAGAAAAACATATCATTCCCAACTCAATAGCAAACAAATGGAATCAAGTTTCAAACCCAAACTACCCTGGTTTCATTCCTCATTCCAAACCCATACCATTATTTGAACCAAACGCACCCTTAATTCTACGCATTAAAAGTTTAATTCAAAAGACAGCCTTCATTTGAGGCTTGAGTGACCAATAATCTTAGGTTAGATTTTGTGATTAATTAAGCCTTGTTAATTAATTTATTTATATCAAAGAAAAGAAATACAAGTATATAAAGTTACTATAAGGTCCACAATATATACTGAAGAAAGAATTGCGAATCAAGAATTGGATAAGCAATCATGCGGCGTGGTCAATCACCACAACACGCACCAATGTTCTTTAACATGATCAGCTTGCCAAACTGAAAATGACTTTAATTGATTACTCACTAACTCTAATTTTATTTTTTTAAAAATTACAAATATTTCCACCGTTAATTGCAATGTTAAAGTTTTTACTGTCAATGACTATAAGTGCTTAATTATTTTTTACTGCTAATATTTTCAATTATATTTTAGTAGAAATTATAAAAATGTAAACATTAATGTTTTTTCTGATATATTTCATGAAAGTTGATCAAAAGAATGTGTAAAAAGTGCTACAGAGTAATTTCAACGTTTCATTTATAAAAGGACAAAAGAAGTAAAAAAAATGAATAAATAATTATATATAGATAAAAAAAAAAAAAAAACAATATTGTTCCTAATCAAGCTTACAGTCATTTTTAGGATTAAGATATGATTTGATCTTCAATCATGTATTCCGACGCATGCATCATTGTCCATGAAATCAATTTTTGCTTTTTGGTCAATTAGCTTATTACCAAAAGAGAGGATTAAAAATAAAAAAAATAAAAAAAGACGGATACTCCCTTCGTATTTAAATAAGTAAAGCGTTTTAATTTTTTTGCATTAGTCATCTAATTCATTTTAATTAATGTTTGTGATTTATACCTAAGAAAAAAATATATATATATATTTGTTGGAATTGTGTCAATAAGTAGTTTATTAATATCAATTGTTATAACTTTTACTTATTGATAAATAAAGATATTATCAATTAAACTTTTGCATTGTCATGCGTATAGTGGCGGAGCCAAAAATTTTTTGTTAGGGGGCCAAATCTTATGTATGTACTCATATCTCATTTTCATACACACACAAAATATATTAAATGAGTAAACCCAATTATTTTTAATAAAGTAAACTTTGAGTTGAGTACATTTTGGAAATAGTTAAGGGAGACAAGTGCCCAAAGACAAAGACCACAAACTAGACACTACTCTTGTTTAGGGTCTGTTCTCTTACATTGAAATTCAGTTCAATTCAGTTCAGTTCAGTTCAGCCCCTAATTTCCTTCTCTTATAAAATATTCATTTCAGTTCAGCTGAGTTCGGTTCAGCTCAGTTCAGCTGAGTTCAATCAATGAGAACAGACCCTTACTATAGCTACAGCCTACAAGCAGTGAGTGCACTAAAGCAAAAATAAACAAAAAATATGCAAGACATAGGACTCAAACCTAGGATGAGGAAGAAAAAATGAATAATGCAACCTAACTAAACCATCTCCTCTACAACTTAACATATGAAAATTTTTGCTACTTCTAATAATTATTTACAGCCATGGGGGAGGCCACTGCCCACGCTAGCCCCCCTTGGCTTTGCCACTGCATGCGTACACAGGAGATACATTTCATTTATTTAAATACGCAAGGAGTATTTCCTCATGTATGTTCAATCTAGCCAGCGAGGCGAGTGAGCATGCAAGTTGACAAATGTTTTTATGTAAAAAATAAATTTATGTCAAGTTATTATTTTATTGAAATTAAAAGTCATACAACATTTCATACATAACAAATTTTATATATATGATAAGATATCCTTCATAGAAACTACAATCGTCGAGTAAATCTTGCAATATTGATTATTCTGTGTATCGCTGAAAAATAAAACCTTGTTGGAGAGACAATCTAACGATCTTTTTTAGTGATGATGATGTTCTCCATCTGATTATTTTTGACAAATTGATACCTTTTATGACCTCGCATCTTTTTTTATCCAACTATGAAATTTCACAACAATCCATTAGATTTGTGATCCTAAAATTTAAAATAAGAAAAGTCTCCCTTGATAAGATGAGGCAAACTACTTGATAACACCTTGTCTATCGAAGAAGATTAAAAATCGGGTTTTTGGGGGAGAGATTCATGTGAATAAAGGAATTTGAATCGTTATTATAAACCTAAACCAAAAACAAAGCAAAAAAATTCTTAAACAAAGGTTTGGGCTTTCTACCAATAAAAACCAATCAAATCCCTTCCAAAACTTAACAATAATGGATTTAGGAGAGAAGACTAATAGGAGAGGTTTAGATTTTATTTATTTATTTATTTATTTTATTTATTTATTTTTTTTCAGTCTCCCGTCCGCCGCCGTAGTTATCACATTATATTATAAAATTATAATCCTTTATAATCTATAAAATTTTTAATTTTTAATGTTTTCTCATTCTTCTTTTTAAATCTCAATATAGTTTTCTTATATACCACACACTAACTAAAAATAATTTTATTGAATCGAAATTATTTTTGTCGAACTTAACTTAATTTTATTGAATTTATTTTTACTAATTCACAATTATTTTTGTTCTATAAAGTTACTAATTTGCAAATTTATTTTTTACCAAATTGAACTTATATTTGCAAAATATAACTTTTTTACTGAACTGAAATTATATTTACGAACGTAGATTATTATTATTGAAAATTATTTCAATAAGATAAAGGGAAATGGCCTTAATGCATGTATTTGCATATTATTATTTATTATTTTAAATTAATTTTATTAGAATCAAATTATTTATTGAAATTATACTATTTTTGCTTAACAAAATTATTATTTTTCTCCATATAATTATGTTATTGTATCTATCAATATAATGAAAACAATTATATTCTTGTATGTATGAATATAATGAAAACAATTATATTCTTGTATGTATCAATATAATGAAAACTTAAAGACGTCGTGGTTAAAGTTTCTCTCATAGATAGCTCAAATGGTTAGAACTTCCCTTTCGATTTCAGGAGATTTTGAGATCGTTTCTTATCACTTATCCTTGTAACTCTCTAAAACACAAAAAAAAAAAAAAAAAAAAGAGATATTCTGAATATGACAAATAAAAAGAAACTAATAGATTACATTATAAATTTCCTCTCTATCTACAAATACAAATAGTAGCTTAGTTGACAATCAAACCATGAACCATTGGTATTAGTACAAAATAATAATATCATCATTTTTCCTATACCGTAAAGTATTATATGTGATTATTAATTTCTAATGAAAGAATACATGAATTTAGCAAAGGTGAAGGAAAGTAGCTTCAATGTTATGAGATATGTAGATAGTGACTTGTGAAATTGTCATACCTCCCATGCATCATTTTCTCAACCCATTATAAAAGCACCTCTCTTTTCTCCTTTTTATAGGTATAAAGAACTCCACTCTTTCTTTGGTTTAGGTGCTAGTACAAGATTTATAAAGACGAATGATTTATTTTCATAAGAAAGCTTAAAAGAAAATTTTGGATTTCAAATGATTATCTCTGTTGACTACTAAAAAGAGCAAAATGAGAAGAATGCAAATGAGAAGAATGCAAATCATCATTCAATATATCTCATCTAAATCTACATAGAAAATAATAGTATTTCATATTTATTCTATTAACTACAATCCCTTTTGCATGCACCCGGTGTACAGTATTTTTACTGTACATCGAACATTTTGCGAAAAGTGACCCTTTTTTTGTACAAAAGTGACCCTTTTTCTTCTACAAAAGTGCTCCATATTTTCACAAAAGTGACCCCTTTTTTCACAAAAGTAGCCCTTTTTTTTTTCACAAAACTGACCCCTTTTTTTTACATAAAAATAACTCTTTTTTCACAAAAGTGATTTTGTTTTTTCACAAAAGTGACCCTTTTTTCACAAAAGTGACCTTTTTTCTTCATAAAAGTGACCTTTTTTCACAAAAGTAATTAAACTACATATGCAAAACAGAGTATCAAAATTAACGAAACAAACACAAAAATTAACAATAGTCATGAAAAAACTGTACAATCACTCAAACAAATCAAAAGTCACTGTCGGAACCACCGTTAGCGATGCCGATCGCGTTGAAACCATTGCTGATTCCACCATTTCCGACCATCTCACCGAGCAAAGCGACGAAAAATTTACAAGAAAAAGTACAAACATTAACCTAGAGCGGAAACATCAACATCATCAATTACCACCAGAAACTAGAGGAGAGAGGAAAAACAAAAAAAGATGAGAAGATGAGAAGTAGAGGAGAGAGAAAAACAAAAGAAGATGAGAACTAGAGGAGAGAGAAAAAACAGAGAAAAAGAAGATTGAAGAAGAAAGAGAATCTACTGAATAAAGAGGAGAGAGAAAATAAGATTTCATTTTTTCCTTGCCAAAATTGGGCCACCAAACTCATGCTTCTTTTTGATTTTCACTAAAATAGTGAACACCCGGTTTAATGAAAAGTTTGTGATTGACTACTAAAACAAAGCATTGCTGACATCATCAACTCTAAAAATATCCTATGTGTCATTCTCACATAAAAAAATTTTCCTCCAGTTTCATGTATGATGTCATTAATTAATAATACAAATTCTTAAATGGACCTGGTTCACACTAATTTATTGTGGACCACTAACATTAGAGAAACTATGGTTGTTTTATTTAATACAAAAAAAAGTCACTATAATAAAATAAAGGTCACTATATTGAAAATAAAAGTCATTTAGGTAATGTATAGGCTATAAGAGGTTAATTTTTTTAATAAAATATTTTATAAGGTCAATATTAATAATAAAGGTCACTATGTTAAAATAAGGGTCATAACGTCGTACTTCAAGTTCACAATTGTATTAAACATTATGCAACTTTTAATAAATGTTACTATGTTAAAAATAAGGTTACTATGTTAAAAATAAAGGTCACTATATTAATATAATGTCAGTTGCGTGTGTATAAACCTCGGGTCCACTATAATATTATTGTGAACCAGGTCCACGCAAGTATTTCTTAATTAATAATAATGATTTTTTTTATTTTTATTTTTAATCTACACTTTTGACTTCAAATGCATAAGTGTCTATATACATGGTTTCATTACTTTCCTTAAATGTAAATTATTTTATATTATATAAATCTTCATATACGATATAATGCAACTGAATATTAATTACAAGAAAGATTAATTTTAACCGTGCAACCTATTAACTATGTAAGTAAAAATTAAAAGATTGGAAATACTTTCAAATTTTAAATATTGTTTTCGCTTTTAAAAACATAAGAAAATTCACAGACAAATTTTAATTACTTTGTGTTTAATTGATGCTTACTTTGTGATAGATTATGGTAGTAAAGAAATTTATTTTGTACACAAATTTGTAACTTTGCAAGAGTAAACAATGATAATTTTCCTCACCCAAACGTTCCATTATTGTTCACAAATTTTCATCAGTAGATCGAATTCGTTAACTCTTTGGGTGGTGGTATTGGATGGTGACATTATAAAGCAAAACACAAGATTGAGGACGAAATTATATTGCATTATTATGAACGTTAAAAAGTTGATTTTTTACATTGTTTCAAAAAAAAAAAAAAAAAAAACAAAAACAAATAAAAAAAAAAGAAAAAAAAAAAGAAAAAGAAAAAGAAGTTGATTTACTTGCCAAATTACGCTTGAATTATTTCCTCCCATCGATATTTTTAACCAGCTATTAAACAGCTTGTGAGTGTTCTTTAATAATTAGTTAAAGATATGTTAAGATGAAGGTGTTTATTTTTATAAATGTATGCATTAGTAAAGAAGCATTTCCTTAGTTTTCAGTTTTTCACACTTTTCACAAATTTAATTTTGATCATCGTTTGTGCTCATTTTATACAGAAGAATAATATTGTCAATACACAAATTTTTGTATGCGGCTGGACACATGGTGCGGCAGGGGTTATTTGTATGATGTTATTGTAGGTGTTACTTGTATTTTAGGGTTACTTGCATGGTTGTTACTAGTTTTGTTTCGGGCTATTTGTAGGTGTTACCTCTATTCTGGGTTACTTGTAAGGGTGAAACTGGTTTTGGTCAGAGGTTACTTGTAGGTGTTACTTGTATTATGGGGTTACTTGTATGAGTGTTACTAGTTTTGGTTAGTGGTTACTTGTAGGTTGTTATTGGTTTGGTACGAGGTTTTGGTCTAGCTGGTGTTACTTTTAGGTGTCACTCAACCCATTCAGGTAATCCATACAAGTAACCCCAGAATACAAGTAACCCACACAAGTAACCCCAGAATACAAGTAACTCCAGAAACCAGTAACCCCGAATACAAATAACCCTGCCGCACCATGTGGCCTGCCGCACTGAAAAAGCTCGGTAGTCAATGTATGTTTTCTTCTTCTTCTTTTTTCTTATTTACTTTTTTTAATTTTTATATATATTTAATTTAATACTAGTTGTAACCATTTGACCTTTATACCAATCTAAGTTATACTTATTTAAGGATTGATATAGAAATATACGTAGAGGTGGGCAGCGTGCCGTGCCTCGTGGTGGCTCGTACCATGCCATGTCGTGCCTTCATCTTGGCGTGTCGTGCCGTGCCGGGCTACCATTTGGCATACCCCAGCCCACGGCACATTGGGCCGCCCATAATATTTTTATTTTTATACTGTAAAAAAAATCAAATACATTTTTTAACAACTTTTAAAAGGGATATACTATTTAAGTAATTTTATTAATTTATGTTTATGTTTTTTTTAATAATTGTATTATTATTGTTCTTTTTATTATTCTTATTTTTATTATTATTTATGTTATTTATTATTATTTATGTTATTTTTATGGCAATGCCTGGCGGGCCAAACTACCGTGCTGCCCGCGGGTTCGTGTTGTGCTCGTGCCAGATTTTCGAAACCGTGTTCACGGCACGGCCCACTCTTTGGTTTTCGCGTCGTGCCGCTGGCGGGCTCATGCCCTGCCGAGCCCATGCCGTCTGCGGGCCGACACGACCCATGTCCACCTCTAAATATATGTTAGGGTATAGTCTCGAGAGAAGACTATCCTAACTTCTTGTTTAGCTTTTATTAAAAATTAATAATGAAAGTGATAAAATTAAACAAATTTATATATAACCTCTTTTACTTTTATGGCTTTCTCATTTATAGTGATGGAAAACTAACCACATTAAGGTCTTGTTTACATTTACTGAACTGAGCTAAACAAAACTGAACTGATTTGAGCTGAATTGAACTGAAATGAATATTTTATGAGAGAAGAAAATTAAGAACTGAACTGATTGAAGCTGAATTAAACTGAACCGAACTGAAATTAAAATGCAGTGAACATGCCTAATATCTTAGAAGTAGTACAAAAAATTTTTCACAAAAGTTCATAATAATGTTTGCATTTGACTATAAACATTTGCACTCATGCAGTAGAAAAAAAGAGGCAATATAATCCGCAGGGCCGTTTCTGAGTTTTTAGGGGCCTAAGGGCAAACTAATAATTAGGGGCCCTATAATTTGGGTGTTTGCGTAATTTACTAAATATAATTCAATTTCTTAAACACTATACTTAAAAAATAAAAATAGTATTAACTTAAAGTGCGAATACGCTACATTTAAGATAAAAATGTTATTGTATAAAATTCATTAAAAATATTAACACTTGAAAAAGTAGCCAAAAAAAAGTCGGTACTCGGGAGTATCATATATGTACCTTGGATATACTCAAAATAAATAGTGTTATTACACTTTTTATAAGATATTAGAAAATTTATACCCTATTTGTCTTGGTTTATACTTCATGTATTCTATTTTTGGTGTTTTAAAATTTCGTTAACGTTCTAGTTTTATTTTACATACTTTTATAATATCTCCTTTGTTTTTTTTTTTTTAAATTCCTCAAATTGTTTTTGTACAATATTAAGGGACAAGAGAGTAGTAAATAATTAAGAAAATTGGATGCTGACTATATATAAAAATAAAACTCAAAAGGCTCAAACAATAAGAGGGAAAATTGAAACAAATACAAGAAGAAAACAAGTAAACATGAAGAGTTCTTATAAAATTTCCCAAAAAAAAAAAAGAATAAAAAAAAAAAAAGCAAATGGTTAAAATAGAAAGAAGAGTAGATTAAAAATAAAGAAAGAAGCAGAATTGAAAAACGAAACAAAAACATGAATGACAGGTATCGAACCCAAAACACAAAGCTAATTAAAATTCCACTATAACAAGATACAACTTTCTATTGGCCGTTGCACTAGTTTATTTATTTGTCTAACATTTTAGGAGATTAAACTTAATAGCTTAAACATTTTTCATAGAAACAGAGATTTTGATTTGGGGGCCCTGGGCGGCAGCCCCGGCTGCCCTGGTCCAGCGACGGCACTGATAATCCGTAGCTAAGATTGATTGAAAGTGAAAAAAAAAAAGTGAAGAGAATATTATGCATGATAACTAGTCAAGGTGGAATAATCAATCATGATGATACTAGTAATGAATAACAAACATATTTTTCTCAAGAGAATGTTCACACTTTGTACGGCAAACAAATGATTGAGTTTATTATGGTTAAAATTAAGATAATTGACTTTTTAATTAGTAAAAGCAAAGCATGGATCAACTAATTATTAGTTTAAACTTACTTTCCGTAATATTTAGATGCACTTTTTTTTATGATAAAAATTTGTTAAATTAATCCTTTTTTTTTTACATAGTTAAATTAATCATGCTGTATATTGTTATGTTGAATCTTGTTATATTTTTCAAAAGATAAGCTTATTTACAATACACAAAGTATTGGGTGCGTCTTAATACCTTCTCTATCTTAAACAAAATCCTTTCCCTGCCATTTTTTCATCATATCTTCCTTTGTCTCCACAAACATCATCCATCAATGGTAGCTACAACTACAAAAGATTTTTCTATCTCCTCCTCATTTAAAAAATCCTAAATATATTAGCAATATATCATCGTCATCTTCTTGCGATGAAAAACAATAAGTTTCCACCCGATGACAAGATGGTGGTGGTTACGGCGAAGGAGAGAAGCGAGGTCATTCATGGCGGATGAGAGAGAAAGTTTAAGAGAATTGAAGATGATGGAGAGGAGAGAAAAATTAAAGATTGTTGATTATATTTGTCTATGATTTATGCTTGAATTGTTTTGATAATTGCTTGAGATTCTCGGATTTTTCGAAAAATACCAAAAAATCGAATTGGCCTTTCTTATGATGCATTATTATTGAAATTGATTGTCCTATACGATTGTGTGTTAAATTGTGAGCATTTTGATAACAGATACATGTATTTTGTTGAGAAATGAGCAAGTTATGTTATACCCATGACATTTAATACAAGCTCTTCAATAGAGGTTCCGCCATTGTTATACATATCATCAAACAAATTATACATATCATCAAACAAGTTATACATATTCAAAATCAAATAATTTTTATATATTTTCAAATAATTAATGCATATTTTATATTGGCTAGATGATATCCTCGATTGGCTAAATAATATTCTCAATTAAGTATTATATGACATACATTTCTTTTTAAGACATTAATAGTAAAAAACTATAACCATTACATTTTTTTTGAACAAAAGTTTAGTATACACTGTACACAAGGTTAAAAAGTGTGAATTATTTTGAAAGAGACAAAGGTGTTTAAAGAAAAGTACATTTATGAAATATTTTGTTCAAATGAACTGATTGGAGCTAACTAAATTGTCGAGCCTAGGAAAAACCCACATGTGAGCATTCTCTTGTCCCACACTAAAATACTAAAGTAGGAGTGTTGTGGTAATGGAATCCTACATTGAAAGAATTCAAGAGTTACCAACAAAATATAAGGCTAAGGGGCTACTCCCCTCATTGGCATATGGTTTTAAGGTGGAACATCCTTGGTCTTGTAAAGTGGTGGACTTGCACTCTCCGTGATGGGTGCGACCCAGACCCGTATTTAACATAAATTGAACTGAATTGATCTGAACTAAAATTAAGCTGAAGAAAACAAGCCCGTAGTACATTGAGTACTCCCTCTGTTTTTTTATATGCATTAGTTTGACCGGCACATCTGCCTATACCCTATTTTGACCATAAATATCTTTAATTGTGTATTAGTAAAAATTGTAACAAAATTATATTATGAAACTAGACATTATGACGAATCTAATGATATATAATATAATAACATTTATTTATTTTTTAGAGGTGAAAAAATTAAGTCAACCATGATATGTAAATAGTAAATTGTCAAAGTGATGCATATAAAAAAAAAAAAAAACGGAATGAGTATGACGAATAACATGAAAATTAAAGAGAGAAGTGGAGGTAGTACTACGGCAGCATTATAGAAAAGTAGTGGTATTTACTGGTATATTTAGAATATAGCATAGGTAATAACATTTAAAAAAAAAGGTGCAAATCTAGAGGTGGATAAAAGAATGGACCCCTCTTGGGAAACATAAAAGCAATGTACAATGTTGGGATGAAAGGAAACAACTCTGAATCTTAATACTCATGAAAATTTTTGTCTTGGACCTGTAAAACACATCGTTTCATGCGAGGTTTTCCTCATAATACTTTCTTTCTCTTTTTTTTTGTCCTATTTGTTTTGGTGATAGGAATTGTGATTAATTATACTATACCCCTTTAAACTTTCATTAAGAGCCTTTTTGATGAAGAAGAACCACAAACGAAAAAGGAAGATCACTTTGTTGTTTGTTCTTGGTTATTGGTTGAAGCATTCTCATTATTCTTGTTTACAGTGTTTTAATTCATAGGAGGAGGTATGTAATTATTGTGATAATTTTGCATGGGATGCCATTTGTTGGTGATCATGAGTTTAGAAATCCAGAGATTATTTTATTCAACCCATTGTTAAATAAATGCAACAATTTGTCTTAATACTTTTGTTGATGTATACTTCGTATTTTTTTAGAAGTTATTGTGCGCAGACTGTCGTACGCATAATTACGTACAATAGACTTAGGGTCTGTTCACATTTACTGAACTGAGCTGAATTGAATTGAACTGAAATGAATATTTTCTAAGAGAGGGAAATTAGGAGCTGAACTGAGCTGAACTTGTTGAAGAATAGACTCCCACCACATGTAAGTGTCCCACATTCAAAAAGAGAGAGTTAATTACCTTATAAGGCTAAGGGGCTACTCCTCCTATTGCCATATGGTTTTGGGATGGAACCTCTTTTGATCTTGTGAAGTGGACTCTCTCTCTTAATTTGCGGGTGCGGCCTAGGCCCGCGTTTATCATGGTATCTAGAGCTAAGGTTTAAGAATCCACAAAAATTTTTTATCTCGTGTAAATAATTGGTGATGGCGAAGGGAGATGATGATGTTTAGCCACCACCTACTGTTGATCTTGAGTATCATCTGAGATCGAGTGATCATCCCGAAATCATTATCGCACCGATTAAGCTACGAGGGGCAAACTACGATGAGTGGGCTAAGGCTATGCGTAGAGCCTTAATTGCTAAGTGGAAGTTTGGGTTTGTGGATGGCTCGATTAAGGAGCCTGCAGTCGATTCTACAATGAAGAAGCATTGGATAGCTGTAAATTCCATGCAATACATTAGATGATTCTTTGCGTCCAACCATTGGAGATTATGATGATGTGAGTGAGTTATGGGTACACCTTCAGCAACGTTACTGTGTTGTAAGCGATACTAGAGTTTGCCAATTGAAGAATTTGTTGGGTGAGTGTAAACAAACGTCTTCGGAGTCGGTGACAGAATACTTTAAACGTTTGTCAAAGATATGGACAGAATTGCTACAATATAGTCGTGTTCCGAAGTGTTCTTATGGCAATGCAAGTGTAATATTGCACAACAAGTAAGTGATATTCGTGTGTAAGATTACTTGCATTATTTCTTGATTGGACTTGATGATCCATACGAGGCAATTCGTGCTCAATTGTTGGCACAAACGCCCTTGCCTCACGTGGATAACACATACTAAGCAGTGATTAATACTGAGAGACTTCGGTCTCGGGATGGAAAGCCCAAAGAGAATGTTATGGCATTTTAGGTAGACTCACGAGCCAAGTCGACCTCGGGTGATGGTGAAAGACCTTTTTGCACCCACTGCAATCGGGAAGGTCATGATAAAGAGGGTTGTTATCAAATCATCGAATTTCCCGAATGGTGGGATGAGAATCGGCGAGGAGGTAGAGGCTGAGGACGCGGTGGTCGTGGGGGAAAGAATGGTGGTCGTGGTGCTAGTGGGGGGCGAAGTACAGCTTCCACAAACACGACACATCGGGCTAATGCTGTCCAAGGTGGCGTGAATAGCAATGGTACAGCAGGTAGCAGCAATCAAAGCTCCTCCACACAAGGGCTTGCAGGTGTAACGTCTGACCAAGCACAACAAATCATTGAATTGCTTAGTAATAAATCTAAGTCTCGCTTAGAAGGTAAGACAAAAGTCCCGTGGATCGTGGATATCGGAGCCTCTAATAATGTAACAAATGATTTATCGATCATGAGAAATATCAAAACAATTCACAATTGTCAGATGGGTTTACCGGATGGTCAAACAGTGAACGTGAATCAATTGGGTTTGGTTACACTAGATCGTGGTCTTGTCATTGATAATGTTTTATTTGTACCACATTTAAATTGTTACTTAATTTCTATTACTTAGTTAAGTGATGAGTCACAATGTACAATACAATTTACTAACAAAATTTGTGTTATGCAGGACCAGTCGACGAGGATGGTGAATGGCATGGGTGAACGAGAAAACGAACTTTATTTTTTCTGAGGTGTGCCGCAAGTGAAGGTGCTAGCAGTGGATTGTGGGGTAGATCTTTGGCATCAACGCATGGGTCATCCGTCGGAGAAAGTGTTGAAGTTACTTCCGCATGTGAGTAACTCAATTAGAAAGAATAATAAAGTGTGTGATGTATGCCCTCGGGCAAAACAATCTAGAGATAGTTTTCCTGTTAGTGAGAATAAGGCTAGTAATTTGTTTGATCTAGTTCATATTGACTTGTGGGGTCCTTACAAGGTAGCTTCGTCGTGTGGTGCCAAGTATTTTTTTGACAATAGTAGATGATTATTCTAGGGGTGTTTGGATTTATTTGATTAAAATTAAAACTGAAGTTGAATTTCATTTTCTCAATTTTATTGCTTTGATCAAAAGCCAATTTAATAGAGATATAAAAGTGGTTCGTAGTCACAATGGAACCGAATTTAATCATCTAAAGGAATATTTTGTCAAAAATGGGATTATTTTTGAGTCTTCTTGTGTGGGTACCCCTCAATAAAATGGGAGAGTGGAGAGAAAACACCAACATATTTTGAATGTGGCACGAGCATTAAGATTTCAGGGTGGATTGCCGATTAAATTCTGGGGGGAGTGTGCTTTGACGGCTTGTTATTTAATTAATCGTACTCCAAGTCCATTACTTGGAAATAGAACTCCATATGAAATGTTGTTTGGCAAAATTCCGTCCTATGAGTTGATTCGTGTATTTGGGTGTTTGTGTTATGCACATAACCAACGGAGTAAGGGAGATAAATTTGAGTCTCGGAGTAGGAAATGTGTATTTTGGAGTTACCCATTTGGACAAAAGGGATGGCAATTGTTTGATTTAGAGATAAAAGAGTACTCTGTGACTAGAGATGTAAAATTTCATGAGCATGTTTTCCCTTATGTTGAACATGAATCTTCGAGGTTGAGATTAGGAGAGGAGTTTGTTGATGTAGATGATAGAGATGAATTTGAGCAATGGCACATGGGTGACATTGGTGGTGCGGATGAAGCCGAAGGAGATGGTGGAGCACCCATAGGGGGTCCATCGGACGCTGGCCTAGAGCAGCCCCAGCAGCAGCACCACACCGCTCGGGGTGCTAGCCGAGAGCAGTGTCCCTAAGCAAAGCAATGAATAAATAAATCAATACTTCACCCCAAAAATAATTTAAATCAATAAATACAATTCGAGGTAAAGGCAACAAACATGTATCAAAGTTAATCAATCAAATCCATCCAACTACCAATCTTCTCTAATAATTGTCAAATAGAGCAAACCACAAGAGCATATAATAGAATTCAAAACTAGTGCTCACACACTCTTCTCTCATTTATGTGGCGAGTAAAAGATGTACTCGATCGCTCTACAACCACCCCTTTATATGTGAACAATGCCCTCCCAACTCACACTCTCGTGTGTTTAAAAAGACATACACTCAACCTAGTAGTCGACTCGGAATATGTCAAGTCATAACTTGCATTGATAAGCAACACTTTCACATCTACACAACTCTATGCACAAGCTCGGAAGGTCTTTAAAGCTTGTAATGTAAGGTTAGGGTAAAGGGTAGGAAATATTTGGGAATATGTGAGAGAAAAGTTATGCAAAAAGGGAACCAAATCCTAATAAAACCCATGATAAAAAATAAATAATGATCAAACATCTCCAACACAACTCAACTCCAACAAAAATCCACCAAATATAACTCCAAACATATCAAATAATCCCGACACTTAAAAATTCACTCATAAAGATATAATAATGTAACACTTTAGCGAATAACAAACTTTAACTCTCAAACTTGAAATTTTCAGTGAAGCTCAAATTTTTTTTTTCTTTTCTTTTGATCAACCTTAACTTAGAACATTTGAACATATGACATTTTTTTTTCCTTTTTGCTCTTTTTTTTTTTTTTTTTTTTTCTTTTTTCTTTTGAAGTTCACTTTCTTTCTTTTCATTTTTTTCACTTTTTTTTTTCTTAAACTTCTTCTTTTTTTTTTCCCCTCATACCATCATACTTTATTTTCTTCAAGATAATTCAACTTTCAAACTCATCAAAAATAAACTATGATCAAGAACAAATAACCTCTCAAAACCCACCGAAATTGTGCAAATAATAAGCACACTACAAACTCCATCACCTCACTCACTAATAGCTCCCCCAAGCCAAGCTTGAGACTAGTAACCAATGGGGCTAAATAGGCTTGTAATGTGGTTAACAAACAATAAAAGGGCACAAGCAACAACATGGGTAGCAAGAAGGGAACAAATGTATCTAAAATCATCTGAAGGCCATCTAAAAGAATGAACGCCTTCGTCCTCCACATGTGCATAATAATGAGTCATGAAACACTACTCATAGTTGCAAACCAATACTCAAATTCATTGACATACCAGGAACTAAACACACATTCCTAACCAAATCAACTAGTCAAGCACTATATTCACAAGTAGTTGGACAAAATTGACGCAAGTTTAGGCATCCAAGCAATTAAACTTCAAATCATGACCAACAAATCCACAATGTTCATCATCATATACCAAGAATCAAAACAATTTTTCAAGATATTTTTCATCAAGGGGCACAAGGAAGCATGATTTATAGTTCATTGGATCGTATATTTGTATTTTTTGATTTTTGATTTTTTTTTTTGTATTTTTCATAAAGGAAAGCAATAAAAACTACACTAGAAAGCAATAAAAACTATACTAGAAAAAAACACACCAAAAATAAAAGAAAAAGGGAAAAAGAAAGATACCAAATCCAAAATCTCCCCCAAGCTAGAATCAGACAATGTCCTCATTGGCTTGGGAACTAGCCCAGCAAGGCTAATCCTCATCATCCTCATCCATCTGGGCAAATCCTCCTCCTCCGCTGCTACCTGCACCACTTGCACCAGAAGAGCTACCACCAAGATAGTTAGCATGAAAACTCCCCCCTGCCGGTCCCCCAAAAGGAATGTCCTGGCCGTACCCATGAAAGGTTGATTAGTCAGTATAAATACCATGGGTAGTGGGATCCCTATCGTATCCTTGGGGTGGAGGCTGAAACAGTCAGGGTAGATAGCATCGTCGGGAATGTTGCTCCGACGAGCATAATCATCATACATAGGGTAGAGGGCTCTACCCTGGTTCCTCTCGAGATACCCTAACCTATGGTCAATGGAACCTACCATCCTCCTAAGGTCAGTATGGGAATGCTCAATACGTCCTAGAGCCTGACCTATACTCTGAAGGTCCTAATACACCAATGGCTGACCTAATGGCCGTCTACTCTCACCCACCCCAGCTCCTCTAGGTACCTAGCGGTCATGTAGGTATCTGATCCACAGTTAGCATGCGGTGGGGTCTAGTCTCTACAAAACCAGCTTTAATGGTTATCCTAGTGATAAAGTGATGAGTGACATTTATGTCACTCCTAGGATAGTGTTTATGCCTTGTTTTAGCTTGTCTTAGGGTGTTTTGTAGTTGTTTTGTTCAAATAATGCGTGCATACATGTCTCGATGAAATTTTAATGAAATCGCGTATATTGTTGTATGCTTGCCTTCATTGCGTGTTTGCACCATTCCCTATACCTTATTGCTTCCCTTGGTGTTTGTGCTTAGGTATTTGAAGTCTTGGATTGCAAAGAAGAAGCCAATGAATCATGAGAGAAGAATCGAAGAAAGCAAGGTGCAAGGGCGCGAATAATGTGCGGGCGCGCAGCCTTGTGAGAACCCGCGCAAAATTGGCGAAATTGCAGAATCGAGGCAGAAAGTTTTGTGCGGCCTGTGCGCGACATGTGCGCGGGCGCGCAGCCAGCAGCACGGGCGCACACACCAAAGCACAAGCCGCGCAACCCACAAATGTGCGGGCGCGCAGCTACTTTGCGCGGGCGCGCAGGCTGCTGCGAGGGCGCACAGACTGCTGCGAGGGCGCACGCGCGGGCGCACAGCTACCATGCGCGGGCGCACAGATCCTTGCTCGGGCGCACAGCGGGTCCTGTTCAGCGTTTTTCCGCGATTCTTTATATATTGCGGGGCTTGTTTTGTAAAAAGGAGAACTTCATTCTTTTAGATCTTTTTCCCTAGTTTTAGGAGAGCTTCTCTCTCTAGGTTTAGCTTAGGATTAGAGTAGTTTAGAGAGAGAAAGTGAGGGTTTCACCATTGTTGAGCTTGGATTTTGAAGAAGAAGATTGATCATCTTGTTTGTAGACTTTCATCTTCAATCAATGAGAATCTCTAACTATCTCTCCTCTATTTTTATTGTTTTATTTTGATTATTATTTTTGTTGTTGGTATTGCTTGTTGATCATGTTGATTCTTGATTATTTGTTGATTAATCTTGTTATTATCATGATTAGTGAGTAATTTCCCTATTGAGGGGATGGTTGTGGTGTAGTTGTATCTTGAGCATGTTCTAGGTTTAGAGTTGATTTATTTGTGATTAAAGTCTTTATATGCTTGATATTCTTTAATCTTCTTGCAAGTGCACATTGTTGGTTGATTAAAGGTGAATCTTTGCTAACAAGGAACGGAAGTTGACTTAGTTAAGGTTCATTATTATCGATTGTTATTTAATAGTACCTCCTAGTATATGGTTCTAATGTGGAAACATAGAGGCTATGTTAGGAGAAGCCAATTGACCCCGGAAGGCGGCTAGATTGGATCCTTTATTTCGATATTTGAGCATGTTTAGTTCATAATTAATTCAATTTCTATGCCTTTGTTTATGTTCAAGTGAATGCTATTCCTAAACCATTTCCCTTAATGTTTTATTTCTTGTTTTAGCATATTTAGACTTTAGTTTATTTATCTCCTATTCCGGACTAGCTTAATTGTCGATAACATTTGGTGGTGTTTAACCGTTCTCTGTGGTTCGACCCCTATGCTTGCCTTATACTCGTATTAGGTTTGCTTAGGTTGTATAAATTGTATTTGATCTAGGTGTAGTCGTTTGACGACGCGATTATTACCTTGTCATAAAGCCACCTAGACGGATGGGGGTACTGGCGGTGTTACTAGCGGTGACATGCCTAGCTAAGTGATGGATGATAAACCTAGTTATGTTAAGCTTCCAGAACCCGTACACATAGTGGCCAATAACAGTAAGTTCATTGGTCTGACAGTGATGGGGCTCGTTCCTACTTAAAAAGTTAACACCCGCGAATATTTGCCATATTTTGGAGACGGGGTGATGGATTGGTTTACCACTAGCATGTTGGGCGTTAGGCGCCGGCAAACCAGTCAAAACATGATACACATCCTCCATTTTATACTTAGCATGCCAATGGTGAGGCAAATCAGGTTCCAAATCAAATAATTTACAAAATTCAACAAAAGTTAAAGTAATATTTCTATCATTTAACCTAAATATCAATTTTGGCCCAATTTTATGATTATGAACATGCTAAGAAGAAAGAAATTCACAAGTTACTTCACGATAAGTGGCATAATGCATATTAACAAGTTTCCTATTACCAATATCGTTCAAAAATCTCCTAACATAGTCATATAATCCTAAAGCTTCTAGAGTAGGGCGGTGTAACCACCATGAAGGAATTACCTCTCGCCCGTAGAGCTGCTCAAGTTTCTCCTTTTGTTCCGGAGTGGCGATCTTGATCGTCGGCCACTGTGCCAGTTGCAAATATGGGTCATATTGTTGGCTTGAGCTTGAACTTCCCCTAAAATCGTTCTTGCCCTCTTTGCCACCATTTTAGAAAGTGGGTTCAAAAATTATTTTTGTGGAACTTGAAAATTTTTATGTAGGAATGTAGAGGATGAAGAGAGGAGAAGGAATATGTGAAAATATTTGGATTTGGATGAGAGATGGAGAGAAGATCTTAGAGAGAAGGTAGAGGTTTCAAGGTTTTAGAGAGAGAAAGTTATGGAGGAAAATGAAAAATGAAGAAAGAAAGAAGGAGAAAGAAGAAGAAAGAAGGAAGAAAAGAGGAGGGTTTCGGCTGGGTGTGGTGTCGCGCCCGGGCGATCTTGATGCTCAAAAGTACCTCTTCTCGCGCCCGGTCGGGCACCACATCGCCCGGCTGGGCGATGCTTACCTTCCAAAAATTCTTCGTTCTTGCGGCGGTAAAAATGTCCGTACACGTCAACTCTCACGCCCGGTCGGGCGAAAATTAAGCCTTTTGAACCCGTGCTTTCGCGCCCGGTTGGGCAGTCCTTCGCCCGATCGGGCCCGAGGCTAGCTTGGACGATATTTTCTTCCTTCTTTTCTTCAAATTTTGGCTAAATATTTTCCTTCAAACCTGTACAAAAACTCGTAAAACTCATTAAATTTCCTCCTCTCTCCTCTCATAAGAAAAAGAAAGAAAACAAAGACTAAAAAGCAAGAAAAATACGGGTTGCCTCCCGCAAAGCGCTGGTTTATCTAGTTCCCGCACGACCCTCTTACCATAATGTATCTCAGGATGAACTGGAACCGATTAGGTGTAGTAGTTCAACCGCACCAATCGTAGACCCCTCATGGTATAGCTTAAGTCTTTGACCATTAACCTTGAACTCATTACCATGCTCATCAAATAATTCTATAGAACCAAATTAGTTAGCCCTTTTTACAGTGAAAAGACCCGACCACCTTGACTTTAACATTCCGTTTAGAATTGAACAAAAACACCTTTTCACCCTCTTTGAATTCTCTCGGAAGGATCATCTTGTCGTGCCATCTCTTAGTCTTCTCCTTGTAGACACGTGGACTATATATCATAGGTCGTCAACCTAAACTCATCAAGTTGGTTAAGTTGAAGTAACCTCTTTTCTCCTGCTAGCTTAGCATCCAAATTGAGCTCCTTAATAGCCCAATATGCCTTGTATTCTAATTTCACCGGAAGATGACATGCTTTACCGTACACAAGTCTGTATGGGGTAGTACCTATTGAGGTCTTAAATGCAGTTTCGTATGCCCAAAGGGTGTTATCCAACTTATCGCTCCAATCTTTCCTTGATTTTGCCACAACCTTCTCTAGAATGGCCTTGATCTCACGGTTAGATACTTCAACTTGGCCACTAGTTTGGGGATGGTAGGCTAAACCTGTCTTATGATAAACACCATACTTTTTAAGGAGGGTATCTAACTTCCGCTCATGAAAGTGGGATCCTCCATCACTGATTATAGCTCTAGGCACTCCAAATCTTGGAAAGATGGCCATCTTGAAAAGCCTATGGACCACCTTGGCATCATTAGTAGGAGTGGCAATGGCCTCAACCCACTTGGATACATAGTCAACGACGACAAGTATATAACGATTCCCATTTGAAGAAGGGAACGGTTCCATGTAATCAACACCCCAAACATAAAAAAATTCAATTTTAAAATCCCAGTTTGAGGCATCTCATGCCGCCGCGAGATGTTGCCAGTTGTAGGCGTCGTTTGAAGTGTGCCTACGTGAAAGCATAGTGTGAATATGCTTGGCACTCATAGGAAATGGGAATTGACATATACGATTAGGGACAAGGAAAGTAGGGAGCCGCCAACAAGTTTTTAAGGAACTTGTAAACCGTTCATGGATCATTTAAGGCAACCACGATTAAGGGACAACGAAGGCAACAACGATTGACCCGTGAAGGTTACACCCCATTCATAATCCATGAGATTACTAACTCCATATGGTTCGGAACCACAAAAGGAGGATCGGGGATGATGGTACGAAGTGAGTCATGGAGTTACATTCGCCCGTATTGGCCTCTACTCGATTCTTATTGTGAAAAGTATTCCTGCAATCTCAAAGGCATACAAACAAAGATTCAATTTGCTCCAACCTATTATTAAGCTATATTGGTTGAATATTAATGCAACACATAATTCTAAAATATTAGTGATCAGTTCAATTAATAATAAGATTAAAGGAACCTAAACCGGTCGTCCAAATTATCTTATTAAGCGTGATATTCAATTACATATTCCCTTTAAACATGCAATATGGTGATCATAATAACAATAGAAACCAACATTAATATTGGAAGCAATTTAACAATAATAGCGTTAGTCAAATCAAATAATAATAATAATAATCATGATATTAGCAATATAAAATTATAATAAGTAATTAAATTAATTAATTACTCACATTTCGCGCGTTCCTTAAAATTGCTACATCATGAATAAATTGTTAGTAACTTCAATAAAAATAAATCAAATTGAAAATAATTAAATTAAATAAAAGTAGAGTTGATTTGGTCCAAATCCTCAGTTAATTATACCTTTCACGCCTTGGTTTCAGTATAGAACTTCCGGTATTATATGGACTCCTTGGAGTGCTTAGGGGAATTATTATGGAAGAATAAGAAAGCTAGAAATTAGGTTAAAGAGGGAGAAGAGAATGATTTTAGGTGTCAGGTGAGAGAGAATGATATTTGGTGCCCCGAACTGCAGAAAGGAGGGGGGTATTTATAGGGAAAATGAGCAGAGGGAACACACAGAACCCTAAAAAGATAAAAACCCTAAAAAAGGCTACCGCGACACGGCAGATTCTACCGTGTCATAGGGGAAATTAGCGTGACGCGGGGAAAAATAGAGTGACGCGGGAAATATTTGACCTATGGGAGTAAAAACGCGTGAAGGCACCGTGACACGGGAATTCCTACCGTGACACGGCAGTAATCCCCGTGTCGCGGCACAGTTCCCCGTGACGCGGGGAAGTTTTAAGCACCGTGAAACGTCAGCAACCCACCGTGACACGGTAGAAAACGACGTGACGCGCAAAGTCCACCGTGTCACGGCATATGGCGCCGTGTCACGGTACTTATGCCAAGTCACGGGACACTAAAAAACATGAAAATCCCCTCCAAATTACCGTGTCACGGGAATTTTTCCCGTGCCACGTCAGATCTTGCCGCGTCGCGGCATTTTAGCTGCTGCGCGGTAATTCCAGTTTTTTTACGCGTTTTTATAATCATCATAACTTTTGATCCGTAACTCGAAATAAAGCATATAATATATCATTGGAAAGCTTATTAAGTCTAATTTCAAACCCAATTAGAATCAGGTAAAATTATTTTTTATATTTTAAGATATGGCTGTTTTAGTAGAAGGGTGTCGGTTTTGGGCCGAGTTTAGTGTTTTGCTCATATCTTTTTCGTTATAGCTTGGAATTGGGCTTATGATATATGGTTGGAAATCTTATTGAAAGACCTATCCAACCAAATAATAATTGGATCAAAAATTATATAGCCATAAAATCAGTTCAGCTCGGTTTTGTGATGTGGATATGGAAAGTGGAAAGTAAGTTATAGTTTAGGGAAATGAGCTAGGAAATGGATTGGTTTATGAAATGTATTGGATAGAAACATGGATTTAAGCACTCCAAAGATTAAATACTCAACCTGACCAATAACGGCGGTGAAAGGTGTTCATCATCGAGTTTGGTTTTGGGGAGACATTTTTAGGTGTCTACACCAGTCCTCTGGCAAGAGTCACAAGTCTGCACAAAAGTGTTAGCATCTTTAAACATGGTGGGCCAGTAAAATTCTGACTCATTTATCTTGGCCACTGTTTTGGTGGGACCATGATGTCCTCCATAAGGTGAGGTGTGACAACTAGTAAGTATGCCATGGACTTCCCATTCGGGAACACACCTGCAAAATAATCCATCTGCACACTCACGAAAAAAAAGGATCATCCCAAAATTAATGTTTAACATCAGAAAGGAATTTCTTTTTCTGTTGGTAGGACAAGTCAGGAGGTAGAGTACCACCCACTAAATAATTAGCAAAATCAGCACACCAAGGGTGTTGCTCTACAACTGCATACAAGTTGTCATTAGGGAAAGAATCATCTATAGGAAGAGAATCCTTACCCTCATCATACCTGATACGTGACAAGTAGGGATGGCAACGGGTCAGATCTGAACCGGATCCGACCGGATCCAGATCCAGATCCGTTTTTGCACCCTAGATCCAGATCCGTCGGGTATGGAGAAGGAGGATCCATATCCATATCCGTTGGATCCTGCGGATCCGGGTCCAAAACGGGTCCAAAACGGATCCTGCACATTGTACCTTTTTTTTAGCAAAAAGTGTACTGTAGTTTTCAATTAAAACAATGGTTTAACTTTTAATCAACAAAAAAAAAAAACTTTTAATTTTCAAACCTCCCTCAATTGTTTCGTTCAATATTTGAATCCAAGTTCTACAACTACTCCAATAATACAAGACAACTTATAATTCGCTTCACCAAAAAAAATAAAAATAAATAAATAAATCTTAACAATCCATTAATATCCACTCGTTATACTACAACATGAAAATTAATTAAACTTAACATAAAGTAAAATTCTAAAAGCTAAAACATGCAATAGAAAGTAACGAAACATCACTCATTAGATCCACTCATCATACTAACAATTCATTAAGCATTTACATGAAAAAAAATTGCTTTAATAAAACCAAACATAAAGTAACGAATTTGAATATGTATTAAAGTGCTGGTTGGAGTGTACTTGCGGTTGTCGGAGAGGATAAGGTGGACAGCTGGAGTGTACTTGCGGTCGCCGGAAAGATATGGGAGTGAAGGTTGTTGAGTGGCAGAATGAAGGTGTCGTTTGGGGGGTAAGGAGAGAGAGTTAGAGAGTGTGTGAGATTTAGGGTTTGGTATAGTTAAAGGCAGAAAATCATATCTCATATTCTCATGTGGGCTGGGCTTGTATATTCAATATATTAAAAATATTTTTCCTTAAAAAACGGGTAAACGGATACGGATACGGGTATTTGAGTCAAACCCGTATCCAGATCCGTTTTTTAGGACAGGATCCGTATCCGACCCGGATCCGTCGAGTCCAATTTTACAAGATCCATATCCGTGAAAACGGATATGGATCCACGGATCCGGGTCGGATACGAATCTATTGCCATCCCTAGTGACAAGTGGTCTGCCACTATGTTCTCTACACCCTTTTTGTCCGTTATCTCAATATTGAAATCCTAGAGCAAAAGAACCCAACGGAGTAGCCTAGGTTTTGATTCCGCCTTGGCTATCAAGCACTTTAGAGCTGCATGGTCAGTAAAAACAATAACTTTAGAACCAACTAGATATGATCTAAATTTTTCTAAAGCATAAATCACAGCAAGAAACTCCTTCTCCGTGGTGGCATTATTGACTTGGGCTTCATCCAAACTTTTACTTGCATAATAAATAGCATGCAAAACTTTGTTCTTTCTCTGTCCAAGCACGGCTCCTAGTGCAAAGTCACTTGCATCCCACATAATCTCGAAAGGAAGATTCCAATCGAGTGCACATATGATGGGTGTCGATATCAAAGCCTGCTTTATCCTGTTGAAAGCCTCAAGACACTCGTCTGTAAACAAAAGGGGTGTCCTTGAGTAAAAGCTGAGTTAGTGGTTTAGCAATTTTAGAAAAATCTTTGATAAAGCGACGATAAAACCTCGCATGACCTAAGAAACTTCTAACTCTCTTAACATAAACTAAAGAAGGTAATTGCTCAATCACTGAAATCTTAGCTTTGTCTACCTGTATACCCTTATCAGATACAATGTGACCAAGAACTACTCCCTCTGTCACCATAAAGTGACATTTCTCCCAATTTAGAACCAAATTGCATTCTTCACATCGTTTCAAAATTTTAGCGAGATTTACTAAACATGCATCAAATGAAGAACCATACACGCTTAAATCATCCATAAAGACTTCCATAACTCTATGAAATCAGAAAAAATGCTCATCATGCAACGTTGAAAAGTAGCGGGGGCATTACATAAACCAAAGGGCATTCTACGATATGCAAAAGTACCATAAGGGCATGTAAATGTGGTCTTTTCCTGGTCTTCAGGGAGAATCGAAATTTTGAAAAATCTCAAGTACCCATCCAAATAACAAAAGAATTTATGATTTGCTAACCTTTGAAGCATTTGATCAATAAAGGGAAGGGGGAAGTGGTCCTTTATAGTGGGATGGCGACATTTAGTCTACGATAATCAATGCACATACGCCACCATGTAACAGTTCTAGTGGGAATTAATTCATTTTTCTCATTTTTTATCACAGTCATCCCACCCTTTTTAGGAACCACCTATACAGGACTTACCCACTTAGAGTCAGAAATAGGATAGATAATACCTGCATCAAGTAATTTCATAACCTCTTTCTTAACTACTTCCTGCATATTAGGATTCAACCTCCTCTAGGGTTGAATACAGGGCTTGTAATTAACCTCTAGATGTATACTGTGCATACAAAAATCAGGGTTGATACCCTTGAGATCATCAATACTGTACCCTATTGCCCTTTTGTGGGTTCTAAGAACCTCTAGAAGTTGGGAAGTTTGAGGATCATCAAGTGCAGTACTAATGATCACAGGGTACAATTCCTGCTCATTAAGAAAAACATATTTTAAATGAGAAGGGAGAGGTTTTAGTTCAGGTTTCTTCACCTCTGCAGGTTTTGATTCCTGAACCAATTTTACTGCCTTCTTACTCTCTTTGGGATCGAGTTCTTCTATGGCAAGAGCTTTTTCGATGGCATCCACCTCTTTACTCCAAATACTCGCATCACCTGCAGACAAATCTCCACAAAGTATTTCTTCCAAGGGATCCCTTGCATAAGCTTTCTTCACAAATATCATCCATTATATCAATAACATCAATCAAACAACAATTTTCCTCTACATAGGACATTTCAAAACTTTCCCTAAATTAAATGTAATATTATCATCGCCAACAGAAAGGGTTAGTTTACCATTTTTAACATCTATAATGGCTCCTGCAGTATGGAGAAAAGGCCTACCTAATATAATGGGAATTTGTGTATCCTCAGCCATGTCTAAAACAACAAAATCAACAGAAAAATGTAAAATTTACCAACTCTAATAGGGACATCCTCTAAAATATCTAAGGGGTATTTTACAGAACGATCTGCCGTTTGCAAAATAATATTAGTAACTTTAAAATCACCCATATTAAGTTTAGAACATATAGACGATGGCATAACACTAACAGAAGCACCCAAATCACACAATGCTTTAATTTATCGATGAAGACATTACCAATATAACAAGGGATAGAAAAACTACCGGGATCATTTAACTTAGGAGGGGATTTATTCTGCAATAAAGCACTACATTCCTCTGTAAAAGCTATAGTTTCTACCTCATTAAAGGCCCTTTTCCTAGTCAAAATATCTTTCATAAATTTAGCATATGCAGGAACCTGTGTAATAAGCTCTGTGAAAGGAACTGTTACCTGCAAATTTTTCACAACCTTCAAAAACTTACCAAACTGCTTATCCAATTTAGTTTTCAAATGGCGATTTGAGAATGGTAGTTTGATAATAGGATGTTGTGCTTCCCTACTCTTCTCCTGAGTAGTATCCTTCCCTGAAGTTGTACCCTGCAATGTATTATCAGAAATGTTAGTTTTACCCTGGAGCCCTACAGGAACATCAAGTATAATGGAATCAGGATTAGCAATTTTTATTAAATCAGATTCATCCTCCTTGGGCATAGGGGGCCCATCGTAGTGTGAACCACTCCTCAGAGTAATTGCATTTGCATGATCTGTAGGTTGTATTCCCTACGATGGTAAAGCTCCCTGCTGGCGAGTCTGTAGAGTAGAAGATAATTGGGCAATTTGGAAGTCCATGACTTTATTATGGGCTATAATTGAGTCAATCGGTGTATCTCTACTCTCCATATGTTTTTGCATATTAGTTAGCATCGCTCTAATTTCTAATATAGCAGGGTCAGAAGATGGAGTAGGGGTTTGTGCTGGGTCTTTTTGGTTAGAATGAGGGTGGTAATATTTTTGCTGTGGAGGGGGTGCTTGTTGTGGTTGTTGTGGAGGTGGAGGATTTTAAACATTGGTGCTCCGATAGGATAGGTATGGATGGTTCCAGAGGCCAGGATTGTAGGTGTTGGAGTATGGGTTATTCTGCCTATAGGTTTGAAAGGCATTAACTTGCTCCATAAAACTCCTGCAATCTTGCTCCCAATGTCCTACAATTCCACAATTTTCACAAAAAGCTTCATTAGAATTATTAGCAACAGCAGAAACATTAGCAACAGAATTAGGAACAGTAGTACTAAGATTATCTAGTTTCTGGCAAATAGATGTAAGTTGGGTTTGCAAAAAGGATACTGAATCAACGTGATATTTGCCTTTATTCGCAAAGCCTCTAGAGTTCCCATATTGGGAATTATGTATTACCATATCTTCGATAACTTGACTTGCATCATCAACATTAAGATTTATAAATCTACCACGCACTAGCCGCGGAGTCTAGAATCGTTCTAGATGCATTTCCACCCACTTGGATACATAGTCAACGACGACAAGTATATAACGATTCCCATTTGAAGAAGGGAACGGTTCCATGTAATCAACACCCCAAACATAAAAAAATTCAATTTTAAAATCCCAGTTTGAGGCATCTCATGCCGCCGCGAGATGTTGCCAGTTGTAGGCGTCGTTTGAAGTGTGCCTACGTGAAAGCATAGTGTGAATATGCTTGGCACTCATAGGAAATGGGAATTGACATATACGATTAGGGACAAGGAAAGTAGGGAGCCGCCAACAAGTTTTTAAGGAACTTGTAAACCGTTCATGGATCATTTAAGGCAACCACGATTAAGGGACAACGAAGGCAACAACGATTGACCCGTGAAGGTTACACCCCATTCATAATCCATGAGATTACTAACTCCATATGGTTCGGAACCACGAAAGGAGGATCGGGGATGATGGTACGAAGTGAGTCATGGAGTTACATTCGCCCGTATTGGCCTCTACTCGATTCTTATTGTGAAAAGTATTCCTGCAATCTCAAAGGCATACAAACAAAGATTCAATTTGCTCCAACCTATTATTAAGCTATATTGGTTGAATATTAATGCAACACATAATTCTAAAATATTAGTGATCAGTTCAATTAATAATAAGATTAAAGGAACCTAAACCGGTCGTCCAAATTATCTTATTAAGCGTGATATTCAATTACATATTCCCTTTAAACATGCAATATGGTGATCATAATAACAATAGAAACCAACATTAATATTGGAAGCAATTTAACAATAATAGCGTTAGTCAAATCAAATAATAATAATAATCATGATATTAGCAATATAAAATAATAATAAGTAATTAAATTAATTAATTACTCACATTTCGCGCGTTCCTTAAAATTGCTACATCATGAATAAATTGTTAGTAACTTCAATAAAAATAAATCAAATTGAAAATAATTAAATTAAATAAAAGTAGAGTTGATTTGGTCCAAATCCTCAGTTAATTATACCTTTCACGCCTTGGTTTCAGTATAGAACTTCCGGTATTATATGGACTCCTTGGAGTGCTTAGGGGAATTATTATGGAAGAATAAGAAAGCTAGAAATTAGGTTAAAGAGGGAGAAGAGAATGATTTTAGGTGTCAGGTGAGAGAGAATGATATTTGGTGCCCCGAACTGCAGAAAGGAGGGGGTATTTATAGGGAAAATGAGCAGAGGGAACACACGGAACCCTAAAAAGATAAAAACCCTAAAAAAGGCTACCGCGACACGGCAGATTCTACCGTGTCACAGGGGAAATTAGCGTGACGCGGGGAAAAATAGAGTGACGCGGGAAATATTTGACCTACGGGAGTAAAAACGCGTGAAGGGATTACGCGGAAAAGACACGGAGTTGTCCCGTGTCACAGCACTGGCACCGTGACATGGGAATTCCTACCGTGACACGGCAGTAATCCCTGTGTCGCGGCACAGTTCCCCGTGACGCGGGGAAGTTTTAAGCACCGTGAAACATCAGCAACCCCCCGTGACACGGCAGAAAACGCCGTGACGCGGCAAAGTCCACCGTGTCACGGCATATGGCGCTGTGTCACGGTACTTATGCCAAGTCACGGGACACTAAAAAACATGAAAATCCCCTCCAAATTACCGTGTCACGGGAATTTTTCCCGTGCCACGTCAGATCTTGCCGCGTCGCGGCATTTTAGCTGCTGCGCGGTAATTCCAGTTTTTTTACGCGTTTTTAAAATCATCATAACTTTGATCCGTAACTCAAAATAAAGCATATAATATATCATTGGAAAGCTTATCAAGTCTACATTCAAACGCAATTAGAATCAGGTCAATATAATTTGTAGATTTTAAGATATGGCCATTTTAGTAGAAGGGTGTCGGTTTTGGGCCGAGTTTAGTGTTTTGCTCATATCTTTTTCGTTATAGCTTGGAATTGGGCTTATGATATATGGTTGGAAAGATTATTGAAAGAACTATCCAACCAAATAATAATTGGATCAAAATTATATAGCCATAAAATCAGTTCAGCTCGGTTTTGTAATGTGGATATGGAAAGTGGAAAGTAAGTTATGGTTTAGGGAAATGAGCTAGGAAATGGATTGGTTTATGAAATGTATTGGATAGAAACATGGATTTAAGCACTCCAAAGATTAAATAATCAACCCGACCAATAACGGTGATGAAAGGTGTTCATCATCGAGTTTGGTTTTGGGGAGACATTTTTAGGTGTCTACAGAAGCCCCCACTTTGACTGAGTTTGTAGAAACGTCAGTTTCGAAAACGATAGTCAAAGTAGTCGATTGGGACGGAGAATGATTTAAGACGTTCTGCGATCCTAAATCACTCTGTATACGCCGATACCTGCAGAAGAATGTTAATTCCACAGATAAAAGAGTAAGGGGATAGAATGCATATCTGACACCAGTGTATCGGTGACAAATGAGTTTGGTAGCTTCCTATGCTTGAAGGAATCCACAGGATGATACTTTCCATGCTTGAGGAAAGTCGACAGACGATGTTGGCAGTTTTCTATGCTTGAAGAAATCCACCGGTTGAGATACTTTCCATGCTTGAGGAAAGTCGAGAGATGACAATTTTCCATGCTTGAGGAAAAACTTGTCTGATGATGAAATTTCAAGTCTCTGAGTATCGAGAACCTTGCGCCGTGAATCGCCTTCGCTTGGGAGATGATCACTAAAATGATGATGGTTCGATTGTCCCCGAACGTGGGCTGTAGTTGGTTCGCTTGTCCCCGAACGTGGGCTGTAATTGGTTCGCTTGTCTCCGAACGTGGGCTGTAGATGATCCGCTTGTCCCCGGACGTGGGCTGTAGTTGGTCCGCTTGTCCCCAGACGTGGGCTGTAGTTGGTCCGCTTGTCCCCGGACATGGGCTGTAAATGGTCCGCTAGTCCCCGGACGTGGGCTGTAAATGATCCGCTTGTCCCCGGACGTGGACTCTTAATGGTCCGCTTGTCCCCGGACGTGGGCTGTAAATGGTCCGCTTGTCCCCGGACGTGGGCTGTAGATAAGACCTGCAAAATAAAATTTGCCAAGGGACTCGTCTAGAAGGGACTCGTATAGACTATGATTGACTTGACCAATGACTTGACCAAGCATGACATGACATGAGTATGACTTGTGATAATTGTGTGTGTATAGTTTGAGTGTGTGTGAACAAACACAAGCAACCAAAAATGCAAAAGCAAAAAATTTCCGTCATTTTTGTCATGAGATGAGTGGAGGGTACCGAATTTCTCCCGAAAAAGAAAGACGTGAAAAAAATGAAGTTTTATTTCCGAACTTCCCTCAATGAGAAAATTTTAAAAACGTTTTTGAATTTCCCCAAAAGAAAAGTTA
This sequence comes from Chenopodium album, assembly GCF_948465745.1. NCBI lineage: Eukaryota > Viridiplantae > Streptophyta > Magnoliopsida > Caryophyllales > Amaranthaceae > Chenopodium > Chenopodium album. Next base: position 31,688,227 of record NC_137858.1, on the reverse strand, counting down.
TGAAAAAGGGAAAAAGTTTTGAACTTCTTCGTTGAGCAAGACGAAATGGATCGTATGGATTAAATTGCTTGTCTTGAAAATAATGTATGCATGATGCATGTTCTTAGGCCAAGAGGCTAAGGACAATTACATCATGTGACACGATAGATGAATGAACTTAGGTCATGGAGCTGAGCATCATATATGGCGTAAAGAAGTGATCTTGAACGTCGCTTAGGTCTGGAAGCTAAGCACGTATATAGATGAAGTGATCGATGAGTATCGCATAATGAATGTTACTTAGGTCAAGGAGCTAAGCACGATATGCGATGTATGAAACAATGAACATTGCTTAGGTTTAGAATCTAAGCAAATATACAATGTCTCTTTTGATGTTGTCTTGAAAGATGACGAAACATGCGCAGCATTGAAGTAAGATTTCATGATAGAGGGTTCCTAGAAGGAAAGGTGACATGGCTATGTATGTGTAAGTGAAGTGTGTGAAAGTGATACTAAGGCTGGCTGTAAAGGTTATGGTGATGGAAATAGATATGAGAAGAGTCGAGATGGTGACTCTTTAGGCTAGGTAGGCTAAATGATGTGGGTTCAAGCCCCGAAGTCTAGCTCTAAATGGGTAAGGATAAGCATTGGATATTCTTTGACTCGATCATGCATAAATATGAATGTGGCCGCACCTCAATGTGAGGTTGCCTACGTATCCGTTAGGAATCAGGCCAAACGAGCTCTAACCGAACTTTGCATAAGTGTATATACACCTCAAAGAGGTCTTTCAAGGGTTGTAATGTGGTTAAGCTGATGTTTTAAGGAAGAAAGGGATAAAAGGCTCAAGACCCGAGAGGAACCCCCTGAGATGTGCGATTGTGTATTTGAAAACTTTGAATTCGCAAGTTTTATTTTTCACATATTTTTTGCTTTGAAATTCTTTTCTTTCTTTCTTTTTTTTTTTTTTTTTTTTTTTTTTTTTTTTTTTTTTTAAATTCTTTTGAATCAATGTAGGCAATCTCAGATCATGCGGTTCATCACTCACTTAGCATTCATGTTTCTTAGGCACGGTACCAAGCACTCGATGAGAGACGCAATTCGAGACGTGTTCATATCAAAGACATTAGAACACTTGCCTTTAGACATTGTTTTTTTTTATTTTTTATTTATTTTTTTATTTATTTATTTTTATTTCTTTGCCTTTTTTTTTATTTTTTTATTTGAACTTGCTTTTCGGATGTTACACAAATTGCACACCTTCCCATCCCATGGTTAGGTGAATGTAGGTTGAATAAATGAGGCCAAACGTTAGATGAGGCTCAAAGTGGTTGATGAATAAATGGATATGTGATCGAATGAAAATGGTTTAAGGGGAATGATAGGGTTGCAAAGGTGCCTCAAATCATTGATGTACCTTGTGTTTAGTTCGGCAATTGATTTTTTTTAATTTTTTTTTAATTTTTTTATTTTTTAAAGATCGAGATGTAAAGAATACTCAATTTATTGCTTAAAATGGTGAAAAAGCTAACAAAATTATCAAATTACAGAAAAGGAAATCTATACTAGACTTGAATTGGGGAAAGGGAAAACTAATAAAAAGAAGAAATCATGAAATCTCGTTGGCTCGTCGTGCGCCCTGTCTTCATTGCTGCTTGTCATTTCTTACCACCTAGAGGGACGGGAAGTTTGTTGGCATCTACTAAGTCTTGAATGGCATCCTTCAAATTCCAGCATTGCTTGGTGGTGTGGCCCCTTCCTTGATGGAACTTGCAATGGGCATTGGGGTTCCACTTAGCACTCCTTTCTTCAGGTTTTGGTTCTGGAAATGGCCCAATAGGTGTGATCAAGCCTTGACTGTAAAGGCGATCAAAGGCCGCATCATAAGTCATTCCTAAAGGAGTGTAGGTTCTCCTTTTCTTAGGCAATGGAGTATCAAGAGCTAGTACTTCATTGAGATCAACGTGGCTTATATTATTGGTAGTATTTTCGGGCTTAGAAGACGAAGAAGAAGGAAGGTCGTTCTTCTTGTTTTTCCAAGTGTTGTTATTGTTACTACCAGCAGTCTTTATTAGCTCGTCCTCGATATTGATGCCAATGTCATATACATCTTCGAAAGTGTTCAAAGGCAAGAACCTAAGGTGTTGCTTGTACTTGTAAGTTAGGTTCTGGATAAAGAGGCGAACCATATCTTTTTCTTTAGGGGGATCTACCAAGAGTGCAGCCGTTTCCCTGGCCTTCACCTGTTTAGATAAGCGGTGAAGCCTTCATTCTCTTTCTGTTTGAGAATGGAGAGTTCACGTTCAGACGTTTTAGTTTGAATGTTACACTTGTAACGATTCATGAAACTGTCGATAACATCTTGCCAAGTTGTAGTATGCTTGGCATCTAGAGAATAAAACCATTGTTGGCAACCATGCTCCAAGGAGAGAGGGAACACTGTAGGGAAGAGTGTTACGTCCAGTCCCTTGAGAGCCATAGTTGCAGAGAACGCCTTCAAATGGAACATTGGGTTGTCAGTTGGCTTGAACTTGGGGATATCAGCAGTGGAGAACTTGTTAGGCAGTCTGTCCTTCATATCCAAAGGAGTGGGAGGCCGTTCCACATAGGTGAAATCCTTAGAAATCTTGCTCATTTGCTCTTTGATCTTGTCCATTGCAGCTGTAATAACATCATTTTGCTCTACTGTGTCGACTTTGGTAGTGAGTGTTTGCATCATGGCAAACATTGCCTCAATGGATTTGTTGATATTCTCAACATCTTCCTTGGTGGCCATTTTGAAAAAACTGAAAGTAGTTTGAAGATGATAAGTGATGTAGAGATGGTGAAGTTTTCTTTGGACGCTCTTAGACCTAAGAGGTTGCTGCGGTAATGACTCGAACCGTACCAATCTACCCCTGCTCCTTGACCAAGTACTGTGAAATGAAATAAATTCACTTAATTGTTTGACTCATTGCTCAAGATAGGAAGGAAAGGAAAAAACAACAAAAAAAAAGTTATTTGAAAACAGGTGAGAAAGACTCCACTCATCTCTTATTATGACGGAAAAAGGGTGCATGAACCTAGTATACGATCATAAACGACATGGTGTATGACTCAAGTTGAAAAATAAAGAAAGTGTGTGGACTATACTTGACTCGTGAGTGTTATGGACACGTGTTATGACCGTACAGCTATACATGACACCAAACTGGACACATAAGCCACATACGTACGCACAAAGAACCAAAAATGGACTGACGGGACATTCTCCTGGGCACCGTGTCACGGTACTGACTGTCGTGACACGGTGCAGTCCACCGTCAGACGGTAGATAGCCCCGTGTCACGGCACTGTTCACCGTGTCACGGCAGACTTGCCGTGACGCGGTGCTCAGTTCCAGGCCTTTTTGTGACTTTTTTCTAGATTTTAATCGATTTTATGGTTCGTACTAATTACTAAGTGGAAATAAAAACCCTCGGTCATAGATTAGTCCAAAAACAAAATGAACAAACACATGTGGGTTAGCACCAAATAAACCACGTAGCATTTAGTCACGATGATGCAAAAAGTTCTCAACCTAAGGTCAAGTTCTATGTTCGACTATGGTCAAGCTTTGGGTGTCAAAAAGGTACCATGGTTAAGAGTTTGGACACGTTAGCAAGGCAGCCTCCCTTGAGGGTGTATGCCAACGGGCGGCTCCGCGAGTTCGTGATGAAATCGAACTCGACTCCATGGTTTGGGTGGATTTAATAACTCGGATGAACCCTTATTGCCATGAGCGTTTTTGGGTTCATAGAGCTTAAATCCCCCGGGACTAAGACGTATGTAGAACACATACGGTTTTTCAGAAAAATCGAAGGAAGTTGACTGTGAGAAGAGAAATAAGCCACTGGACTGATTTAAGGACTGCCGTGACACGACAATGACCACCGTTTCACGGTGCTGCCCACCATCAGAGGGTGAACTGCACCGTGACACGGCAGTTTCTGCCGTGACACATCAGTCAGGAAATCTGACTGGTGCCCTGTTTTTCTTTGTACGCAATCAAGTTGTTCAATTTTTCCTACGGGACAGATCTAAATGCGACGTGAAAACGTCTATGCTTATGCAAAAGTGCCAAATTAATCACAGGAATATTTTTTCAAGAATCTTTCAAGTCTCATCCACTCATCTTAATTAAATACCGATCACTCAAATCGATAAATAACCAAGAATCCTCCCCAGTGGAGTCGCCAAATTGTAGGCGTCGTTTGAAGTGCGCCTACGTGACAGCATGGTGTGAATATGCTTGGCACTCATAGGAAGTGGGAATTGACATATACGATTAGGGACAAGGAAAGTAGGGAGCCGCCAACAAGTTTTTAAGGAACTTGTAAACCGTTCACGGATCATTTAAGGCAACCACGATTAAGGGACAACGAAGGCAACAACGATTGACCCATGAAGGTTACACCCCATTCATAATCCATGAGATTACTAACTCCATATGGTTCGGAACCACGAAAGGAGGATCGGGGATGATGGTACGAAGTGAGTCATGGAGTCACATTCGCCCGTATTGGCCTCTACTCGATTCTTATTGTGAAAAGTATTCCTACAATCTCAATGGCATACAAACAAAGATTCAATTTGCTCCAAACTATTATTAAGCTATATTGGTTGAATATTAATGCAACACATAATTCTAAAATATTAGTGATCACTTCAATTAATAATAAGATTAAAGGAACCTAAACCGGTCGTCCAAATTATCTTATTAAGCGTGATATTCAATTACATATTCCCTTTAAACATGCAATATGGTGATCATAATAACAATAGAAACCAACATTAATATTGGAAGCAATTTAACAATAATAGCGTTAGTCAAATCAAATAATAATAATAATAATCATGATATTAGCAATATAAAATTATAATAAGTAATTAAATTAATTAATTACTCACATTTCGCGCGTTCATTGCTACATCATGAATAAATTGTTAGTAACTTCAATAAAAATAAATCAAATTGAAATAATTAAATTAAATAAAAGTAGAGTTGATTTGGTCCAAATTCTCAGTTAATTATACCTTTCACGCCTGGGTTTCAGTATAGAACTTTGGGTATTATATGGACTCCTTGGAGTGCTTAGGGGAATTATTACGGAAGAATAAGAAAGCTAGAAATTAGGTTAAAGAGGGAGAAGAGAATGATTTTAGGTGTCAGGTGAGAGAGAATGATATTTGGTGCCCCGAACTGCAGAAAGGAGGGGGGTATTTATAGGGAAAATGAGCAGAGGGAACACACGGAACCCTAAAAAGATAAAAACCCTAAAAAAGGCTACCGCGACACGGCAGATTCTACCGTGTCATAGGGGAAATTAGCGTGACGCGGGGAAAAATAGAGTGACGCGGGAAATATTTGACCTATGGGAGTAAAAACGCGTGAAGGCACCGTGACACGGGAATTCCTACCGTGACACGGCAGTAATCCCCGTGTCGCGGCACAGTTCCCCGTGACGCGGGGAAGTTTTAAGCACCGTGAAACGTCAGCAACCCACCGTGACACGGTAGAAAACGACGTGACGCGCAAAGTCCACCGTGTCACGGCATATGGCGCCGTGTCACGGTACTTATGCCAAGTCACGGGACACTAAAAAACATGAAAATCCCCTCCAAATTACCGTGTCACGGGAATTTTTCCCGTGCCACGTCAGATCTTGCCGCGTCGCGGCATTTTAGCTGCTGCGCGGTAATTCCAGTTTTTTTACGCGTTTTTATAATCATCATAACTTTTGATCCGTAACTCGAAATAAAGCATATAATATATCATTGGAAAGCTTATTAAGTCTAATTTCAAACCCAATTAGAATCAGGTCAAATTATTTTTTATATTTTAAGATATGGCCGTTTTAGTAGAAGGGTGTCGGTTTTGGGCCGAGTTTAGTGTTTTGCTCATATCTTTTTCGTTATAGCTTGGAATTGGGCTTATGATATATGGTTGGAAATCTTATTGAAAGAACTATCCAACCAAATAATAATTGGATCAAAAATTATATAGCCATAAAATCAGTTCAGCTCGGTTTTGTGATGTGGATATGGAAAGTGGAAAGTAAGTTATAGTTTAGGGAAATGAGCTAGGAAATGGATTGGTTTATGAAATGTATTGGATAGAAACATGGATTTAAGCACTCCAAATATTAAATACTCAACCCGACCAATAACGGCGGTGAAAGGTGTTCATCATCGAGTTTGGTTTTGGGGAGACATTTTTAGGTGTCTACACCAGTCCTCTGGCAAGAGTCACAAGTCTGCACAAAAGTGTTAGCATCTTTAAACATGGTGGGCCAGTAAAATCCTGACTCATTTATCTTGGCCACTGTTTTGGTGGGACCATGATGTCCTCCATAAGGTGAGGTGTGACAACTAGTAAGTATGCCATGGACTTCCCATTCGGGAACACACCTGCAAAATAATCCATCTGCACACTCACGAAAAAAAAGGATCATCCCAAAAATAATGTTTAACATCAGAAAGGAATTTCTTTTTCTGTTGGTAGGACAAGTCAGGAGGTAGAGTACCACCCACTAAATAATTAGCAAAATCAGCACACCAAGGGTGTTGCTCTACAACTGCATACATGTTGTCATTAGGGAAAGAATCATCTATAGGAAGAGAATCCTTACCCTCATCATACCTGATACGTGACAAGTAGGGATGGCAACGGGTCAGATCTGAACCGGATCCGACCGGATCCAGATCCAGATCCGTTTTTGCACCCTAGATCCAGATCCGTCGGGTATGGAGAAGGAGGATCCATATCCATATCCGTTGGATCCTGCGGATCCGGGTCCAAAACGGGTCCAAAACGGATCCTGCACATTGTACCTTTTTTTTAGCAAAAAGTGTACTGTAGTTTTCAATTAAAACAATGGTTTAACTTTTAATCAACAAAAAAAAAAAAATTTCAATTTTCAAACCTCCCTCAATTGTTTCGTTCAATATTTGAATCCAAGTTCTACAACTACTCCAATAATACAAGACAACTTATAATTCGCTTCACCAAAAAAAATAAAAATAAATAAATAAATCTTAACAATCCATTAATATCCACTCGTTATACTACAACATGAAAATTAATTAAACTTAACATAAAGTAAAATTCTAAAAGCTAAAACATGCAATAGAAAGTAACGAAACATCACTCATTAGATCCACTCATCATACTAACAATTCATTAAGCATTTACATGAAAAAAAATTGCTTTAATAAAACCAAACATAAAGTAACGAATTTGAATATGTATTAAAGTGCTGGCTGGAGTGTACTTGCGGTTGTCGGAGAGGATAAGGTGGACAGCTGGAGTGTACTTGCGGTCGCCGGAAAGATATGGGAGTGAAGGTTGTTGAGTGGCAGAATGAAGGTGTCGTTTGGGGGGTAAGGAGAGAGAGTTAGAGAGTGTGTGAGATTTAGGGTTTGGTATAGTTAAAGGCAGAAAATCATATCTCATATTCTCATGTGGGCTGGGCTTGTATATTCAATATATTAAAAATATTTTTCCTTAAAAAACGGGTAAACGGATACGGATACGGGTATTTGAGTCAAACCCGTATCCAGATCCGTTTTTTAGGACAGGATCCGTATCCGACCCGGATCCGTCGAGTCCAATTTTACAAGATCCATATCCGTGAAAACGGATATGGATCCACGGATCCGGGTCGGATACGAATCTATTGCCATCCCTAGTGACAAGTGGTCTGCCACTATGTTCTCTACACCCTTTTTGTCCGTTATCTCAATATTGAAATCCTAGAGCAAAAGAACCCAACGGAGTAGCCTAGGTTTTGATTCCGCCTTGGCTATCAAGCACTTTAGAGCTGCATGGTCAGTAAAAACAATAACTTTAGAACCAACTAGATATGATCTAAATTTTTCTAAAGCATAAATCACAGCAAGAAACTCCTTCTCCGTGGTGGCATTATTGACTTGGGCTTCATCCAAACTTTTACTTGCATAATAAATAGCATGCAAAACTTTGTTCTTTCTCTGTCCAAGCACGGCTCCTAGTGCAAAGTCACTTGCATCCCACATAATCTCGAAAGGAAGATTCCAATCGAGTGCACATATGATGGGTGTCGATATCAAAGCCTGCTTTATCCTGTTGAAAGCCTCAAGACACTCGTCTGTAAACAAAAGGGGTGTCCTTGAGTAAAAGCTGAGTTAGTGGTTTAGCAATTTTAGAAAAATCTTTGATAAAGCGACGATAAAACCTCGCATGACCTAAGAAACTTCTAACTCTCTTAACATAAACTAAAGAAGGTAATTGCTCAATCACTGAAATCTTAGCTTTGTCTACCTGTATACCCTTATCAGATACAATGTGACCAAGAACTACTCCCTCTGTCACCATAAAGTGACATTTCTCCCAATTTAGAACCAAATTGCATTCTTCACATCGTTTCAAAATTTTAGCGAGATTTACTAAACATGCATCAAATGAAGAACCATACACGCTTAAATCATCCATAAAGACTTCCATAACTCTATGAAATCAGAAAAAATGCTCATCATGCAACGTTGAAAAGTAGCGGGGGCATTACATAAACCAAAGGGCATTCTACGATATGCAAAAGTACCATAAGGGCATGTAAATGTGGTCTTTTCCTGGTCTTCAGGGAGAATCGAAATTTTGAAAAATCTCAAGTACCCATCCAAATAACAAAAGAATTTATGATTTGCTAACCTTTGAAGCATTTGATCAATAAAGGGAAGGGGGAAGTGGTCCTTTATAGTGGGATGGCGACATTTAGTCTACGATAATCAATGCACATACGCCACCATGTAACAGTTCTAGTGGGAATTAATTCATTTTTCTCATTTTTTATCACAGTCATCCCACCCTTTTTAGGAACCACCTATACAGGACTTACCCACTTAGAGTCAGAAATAGGATAGATAATACCTGCATCAAGTAATTTCATAACCTCTTTCTTAACTACTTCCTGCATATTAGGATTCAACCTCCTCTAGGGTTGAATACAGGGCTTGTAATTAACCTCTAGATGTATACTGTGCATACAAAAATCAGGGTTGATACCCTTGAGATCATCAATACTGTACCCTATTGCCCTTTTGTGGGTTCTAAGAACCTCTAGAAGTTGGGAAGTTTGAGGATCATCAAGTGCAGTACTAATGATCACAGGGTACAATTCCTGCTCATTAAGAAAAACATATTTTAAATGAGAAGGGAGAGGTTTTAGTTCAGGTTTCTTCACCTCTGCAGGTTTTGATTCCTGAACCAATTTTACTGCCTTCTTACTCTCTTTGGGATCGATTTCTTCTATGGCAAGAGCTTTTTCGATGGCATCCACCTCTTTACTCCAAATACTCGCATCACCTGCAGACAAATCTCCACAAAGTATTTCTTCCAAGGGATCCCTTGCATAAGCTTTCTTCACAAATATCATCCATTATATCAATAACATCAATCAAACAACAATTTTCCTCTACATAGGACATTTCAAAACTTTCCCTAAATTAAATGTAATATTATCATCGCCAACAGAAAGGGTTAGTTTACCATTTTTAACATCTATAATGGCTCCTGCAGTATGGAGAAAAGGCCTACCTAATATAATGGGAATTTGTGTATCCTCAGCCATGTCTAAAACAACAAAATCAACAGAAAAATGTAAAATTTACCAACTCTAATAGGGACATCCTCTAAAATATCTGAGGGGTATTTTACAGAACGATCTGCCGTTTGCAAAATAATATTAGTAACTTTAAAATCACCCATATTAAGTTTAGAACATATAGACGATGGCATAACACTAACAGAAGCACCCAAATCACACAATGCTTTAATTTATCGATGAAGACATTACCAATATAACAAGGGATAGAAAAACTACCGGGATCATTTAACTTAGGAGGGGATTTATTCTGCAATAAAGCACTACATTCCTCTGTAAAAGCTATAGTTTCTACCTCATTAAAGGCCCTTTTCCTAGTCAAAATATCTTTCATAAATTTAGCATATGCAGGAACCTGTGTAATAAGCTCTGTGAAAGGAACTGTTACCTGCAAATTTTTCACAACCTTCAAAAACTTACCAAACTGCTTATCCAATTTAGTTTTCAAATGGCGATTTGAGAATGGTAGTTTGATAATAGGATGTTGTGCTTCCCTACTCTTCTCCTGAGTAGTATCCTTCCCTGAAGTTGTACCCTGCAATGTATTATCAGAAATGTTAGTTTTACCCTGGAGCCCTACAGGAACATCAAGTATAATGGAATCAGGATTAGCAATTTTTATTAAATCAGATTCATCCTCCTTGGGCATAGGGGGCCCATCGTAGTGTGAACCACTCCTCAGAGTAATTGCATTTGCATGATCTGTAGGTTGTATTCCCTACGATGGTAAAGCTCCCTGCTGGCGAGTCTGTAGAGTAGAAGATAATTGGGCAATTTGGAAGTCCATGACTTTATTATGGGCTATAATTGAGTCAATCGGTGTATCTCTACTCTCCATATGTTTTTGCATATTAGTTAGCATCGCTCTAATTTCTAATATAGCAGGGTCAGAAGATGGAGTAGGGGTTTGTGCTGGGTCTTTTTGGTTAGAATGAGGGTGGTAATATTTTTGCTGTAGAGGGGGTGCTTGTTGTGGTTGTTGTGGAGGTGGAGGATTTTAAACATTGGTGCTCCGATAGGATAGGTATGGATGGTTCCAGAGGCCAGGATTGTAGGTGTTGGAGTATGGGTTATTCTGCCTATAGGTTTGAAAGGCATTAACTTGCTCCATAAAACTCCTGCAATCTTGCTCCCAATGTCCTACAATTCCACAATTTTCACAAAAAGCTTCATTAGAATTATTAGCAACAGCAGAAACATTAGCAACAGAATTAGGAACAGTAGTACTAAGATTATCTAGTTTCTGGCAAATAGATGTAAGTTGGGTTTGCAAAAAGGATACTGAATCAACGTGATATTTGCCTTTATTCGCAAAGCCTCTAGAGTTCCCATATTGGGAATTATGTATTACCATATCTTCGATAACTTGACTTGCATCATCAACATTAAGATTTATAAATCTACCACGCACTAGCCGCGGAGTCTAGAATCGTTCTAGATGCATTTCCACCCACTTGGATACATAGTCAACGACGACAAGTATATAACGATTCCCATTTGAAGAAGGGAACAGTTCCATGTAATCAACACCCCAAACATAAAAAAATTCAATTTTAAAATCCCAGTTTGAGGCATCTCATGCCGCCGCGAGATGTTGCCAGTTGTAGGCGTCGTTTGAAGTGTGCCTACGTGAAAGCATAGTGTGAATATGCTTGGCACTCATAGGAAATGGGAATTGACATATACGATTAGGGACAAGGAAAGTAGGGAGCCGCCAACAAGTTTTTAAGGAACTTGTAAACCGTTCATGGATCATTTAAGGCAACCACGATTAAGGGACAACGAAGGCAACAACGATTGACCCGTGAAGGTTACACCCCATTCATAATCCATGAGATTACTAACTCCATATGGTTCGGAACCACGAAAGGAGGATCGGGGATGATGGTACGAAGTGAGTCATGGAGTTACATTCGCCCGTATTGGCCTCTACTCGATTCTTATTGTGAAAAGTATTCCTGCAATCTCAAAGGCATACAAACAAAGATTCAATTTGCTCCAACCTATTATTAAGCTATATTGGTTGAATATTAATGCAACACATAATTCTAAAATATTAGTGATCAGTTCAATTAATAATAAGATTAAAGGAACCTAAACCGGTCGTCCAAATTATCTTATTAAGCGTGATATTCAATTACATATTCCCTTTAAACATGCAATATGGTGATCATAATAACAATAGAAACCAACATTAATATTGGAAGCAATTTAACAATAATAGCGTTAGTCAAATCAAATAATAATAATAATCATGATATTAGCAATATAAAATAATAATAAGTAATTAAATTAATTAATTACTCACATTTCGCGCGTTCCTTAAAATTGCTACATCATGAATAAATTGTTAGTAACTTCAATAAAAATAAATCAAATTGAAAATAATTAAATTAAATAAAAGTAGAGTTGATTTGGTCCAAATCCTCAGTTAATTATACCTTTCACGCCTTGGTTTCAGTATAGAACTTCCGGTATTATATGGACTCCTTGGAGTGCTTAGGGGAATTATTATGGAAGAATAAGAAAGCTAGAAATTAGGTTAAAGAGGGAGAAGAGAATGATTTTAGGTGTCAGGTGAGAGAGAATGATATTTGGTGCCCCGAACTGCAGAAAGGAGGGGGTATTTATAGGGAAAATGAGCAGAGGGAACACACGGAACCCTAAAAAGATAAAAACCCTAAAAAAGGCTACCGCGACACGGCAGATTCTACCGTGTCACAGGGGAAATTAGCGTGACGCGGGGAAAAATAGAGTGACGCGGGAAATATTTGACCTACGGGAGTAAAAACGCGTGAAGGGATTACGCGGAAAAGACACGGAGTTGTCCCGTGTCACAGCACTGGCACCGTGACACGGGAATTCCTACCGTGACACGGCAGTAATCCCCGTGTCGCGGCACAGTTCCCCGTGACGCGGGGAAGTTTTAAGCACCGTGAAACGTCAGCAACCCCCCGTGACACGGCAGAAAACGTCGTGACGCGGCAAAGTCCACCGTGTCACGGCATATGGCGCTGTGTCACGATACTTATGCCAAGTCACGGGACACTAAAAAACATGAAAATCCCCTCCAAATTACCGTGTCACGGGAATTTTTCCCGTGCCACGTCAGATCTTGCCGCGTCGCGGCATTTTAGCTGCTGCGGGGTAATTCCAGTTTTTTTACGCGTTTTTAAAATCATCATAACTTTGATCCGTAACTCAAAATAAAGCATATAATATATCATTGGAAAGCTTATCAAGTCTACATTCAAACCCAATTAGAATCAGGTCAATATAATTTGTATATTTTAAGATATGGCCGTTTTAGTAGAAGGGTGTCGGTTTTGGGCCGAGTTTAGTGTTTTGCTCATATCTTTTTCGTTATAGCTTGGAATTGGGCTTATGATATATGGTTGGAAATATTATTAAAAGAACTATCCAACCAAATAATAATTGGATCAAAATTATATAGCCATAAAATCAGTTCAGCTCGGTTTTGTAATGTGGATATGGAAAGTGGAAAGTAAGTTATGGTTTAGGGAAATGAGCTAGGAAATGGATTGGTTTATGAAATGTATTGGATAGAAACATGGATTTAAGCACTCCAAAGATTAAATAATCAACCCGACCAATAACGGCGATGAAAGGTGTTCATCATCGAGTTTGGTTTTGGGGAGACATTTTTAGGTGTCTACAGAAGCCCCCACTTTGACTGAGTTTGTAGAAACGTCAGTTTCGAAAACGATAGTCAAAGTAGTCGATTGGTAAGGAGAGTGATTTAAGACGTTCTGCGATCCTAAATCACTCTGTATACGCCGATACCTGCAGAAGAATGTTAATTCCACAGATAAAAGAGTAAAGGGATAGAATGCATATCTGACACCAGTGTATCGGTGACAAATGAGTTTGGTAGCTTCCTATGCTTGAAGGAATCCACAGGATGATACTTTCCATGCTTGAGGAAAGTCGACAGACGATGTTGGCAGTTTTCTATGCTTGAAGAAACCCACCGGTTGAGATACTTTCCATGCTTGAGGAAAGTCGAGAGATGACAATTTTCCATGCTTGAGGAAAAACTTGTCTGATGATGAAATTTCAAGTCTCTGAGTATCGAGAACCTTGCGCCGTGAATCGCCTTTGCTTGGGAGATGATCACTAAAATGATGATGGTTCGATTGTCCCCGAACGTGGGCTGTAGTTGGTTCGCTTGTCCCCGAACGTGGGCTGTAATTGGTTCGCTTGTCTCCGAACGTGGGCTGTAGATGATCCGCTTGTCCCCGGACGTGGGCTGTAGTTGGTCCGCTTGTCCCCAGACGTGGGCTGTAGTTGGTCCGCTTGTCCCCGAACATGGGCTGTAAATGGTCCGCTTGTCCCCGGACGTGGGCTGTAAATGATCCGCTTGTCCCCGGACGTGGACTCTTAATGGTCCGCTTGTCCCCGGACGTGGGCTGTAAATGGTCCGCTTGTCCCCGGACGTGGGCTGTAGATGAGACCTGCAAAATAAAATTTGCCAAGGGACTCGTCTAGAAGGGACTCGTATAGACTATGATTGACTTGACCAAGCATGACATGACATGTGTATGACTTGTGATAATTGTGTGTGTATAGTTTGAGTGTGTGTGAATAAACACAAGCAACCAAAAATGCAAAAGCAAAAAATTTCCGTCATTTTTGTCATGAGATGAGTGGAGGGTACCGAATTTCTCCCGAAAAAGAAAGACGTGAAAAAAATGAAGTTTTATTTCCGAACTTCCCTCAATGAGAAAATTTTAAAAACGTTTTTGAATTTCCCCAAAAGAAAAGTTATGAAAAAGGGAAAAAGTTTTGAACTTCTTCGTTGAGCAAGACGAAATGGATCGTATGGATTAAATTGCTTGTCTTGAAAATAATGTATGCATGATGCATGTTCTTAGGCCAGGAGGCTAAGGACAATTACATCATGTGACACGATAGATGAATGAACTTAGGTCATGGAGCTGAGCATCATATATGGCGTAAAGAAGTGATCTTGAACGTCGCTTAGGTCTGGAAGCTAAGCACGTATATAGATGAAGTGATCGATGAGTATCGCATAATGAATGTTACTTAGGTCAAGGAGCTAAGCACGATATGCGATGTATGAAACAATGAACATTGCTTAGGTTTAGAATCTAAGCAAATATACAATGTCTCTTTTGATGTTGTCTTGAAAGATGACGAAACATGCGCAACATTGAAGTAAGATTTCATGATAGAGGGTTCCTAGAAGGAAAGGTGACATGGCTATGTATGTGTAAGTGAAGTGTGTGAAAGTGATACTAAGGCTGGCTGTAAAGGTTATGGTGATGGAAATAGATTTGAGAAGAGTCGAGATGGTGACTCTTTAGGCTAGGTAGGCTAAATGATGTGGGTTCAAGCCCCGAAGTCTAGCTCTAAATGGGTAAGGATAAGCATTGGATATTCTTTGACTCGATCATGCATAAATATGAATGTGACCGCACCTCAATGTGAGGTTGCCCACGTATCCGTTAGGAATCAGGCCAAACGTAGCTCTAACCGAACTTTGCATAAGTGTATATACACCTCAAAGAGTTCTTTCAAGGGTTGTAATGTGGTTAAGCTGATGGTTTAAGGAAGAAAGGGATAAAAGGCTCAAGACCCGAGAGGAACCCCCTGAGATGTGCGATTGTGTATTTGAAAACTTTTAATTCGCAAGTTTTATTTTTCACATATTTTTTGCTTTGAAATTCTTTTCTTTCTTTCTTTTTTTTTTTTTTTTTTTTTTTTTTTTTTTTTTTTTTTAATTCTTTTGAATCAATGTAGGCAATCTCAGATCATGCGGTTCATCACTCACTTAGCATTCATGTTTCTCAGGCACGGTACCAAGCACTCGATGAGAGACGCAATTCGAGACGTGTTCATATCAAAGACATTGGAACACTTGCCTTTAGACATTGTTTTTTTTATTTTTTATTTATTTTTTTATTTATTTATTTTTATTTCTTTGCCTTTTTTTTATTTTTTTTATTTGAACTTGCTTTTCGGATGTTACACAAATTGCACACCTTCCCATCCCATGGTTAGGTGAATGTAGGTTGAATAAATGAGGCCAAACGTTAGACGAGGCTCAAAGTGGTTGATGAATAAATGGATATGTGATCGAATGAAAATGGTTTAAGGGGAATGATAGGGTTGCAAAGGTGCCTCAAATCATTGATGTACCTTGTGTTTAGTTCGGCAATTGATTTTTTTTAATTTTTTTTTTAATTTTTTTATTTTTTAAAGATCGAGATGTAAAGAATACTCAATTTATTGCTTAAAATGGTGAAAAAGCTAACAAAATTATCAAATTACAGAAAAGGAAATCTATACTAGACTTGAATTGGGGAAAGGGAAAACTAATAAAAAGAAGAAATCATGAAATCTCGTTGGCTCGCCGTGCGCCCTGTCTTCATTGCTGCTTGTCATTTCTTACCACCTAGAGGGACGGGAAGTTTGTTGGCATCTACTAAGTCTTGAATGGCATCCTTCAAATTCCAGCATTGCTCGGTGGTGTGGCCCCTTCCTTGATGGAACTTGCAATGGGCATTGGGGTTCCACTTAGCACTCCTTTCTTCAGGTTTTGGTTCTGGAAATGGCCCAATAGGTGTGATCAAGCCTTGACTGTAAAGGCGATCAAAGGCCGCATCATAAGTCATTCCTAAAGGAGTGTAGGTTCTCCTTTTCTTAGGCAATGGAGTATCAAGAGCTAGTACTTCATTGAGATCAACGTGGCTTATATTATTGGTAGTATTTTCGGGCTTAGAAGACGAAGAAGAAGGAAGGTCGTTCTTCTTGTTTTTCCAAGTGTTGTTATTGTTACTACCAGCAGTCTTTATTAGCTCGTCCTCGATATTGATGCCAATGTCATATACAGCTTCGAAAGTGTTCAAAGGCAAGAACCTAAGGTGTTGCTTGTACTTGTAAGTTAGGTTCTGGATAAAGAGGCGAACCATATCTTTTTCTTTAGGGGGATCTACCAAGAGTGCAGTCGTTTCCCTGGCCTCCACCTGTTTAGATAAGCGGTGAAGCCTTCATTCTCTTTCTGTTTGAGAATGGAGAGTTCACGTTCAGACGTTTTAGTTTGAATGTTACACTTGTAACGATTCATGAAACTGTCGATAACATCTTGCCAAGTTGTAGTATGCTTGGCATCTAGAGAATAAAACCATTGTTGGAAACCATGCTCCAAGGAGAGAGGGAACACTGTAGGGAAGAGTGTTACGTCCAGTCCCTTGAGAGCCATAGTTGCAGAGAACGCCTTCAAATGGAACATTGGGTTGTCAGTTGGCTTGAACTTGGGGATATCAGCAGTGGAGAACTTGTTAGGCAGTCTGTCCTTCATATCCAAAGGAGTGGGAGGCCGTTCCACATAGGTGAAATCCTCAGAAATCTTGCTCATTTGCTCTTTGATCTTGTCCATTGCAGCTGCAATAACATCATTTTGCTCTACTGTGTCGACTTTGGTAGTGAGTGTTTGCATCATGGCAAACATTGCCTCAATGGATTTGTTGATATTCTCAACATCTTCCTTGGTGGCCATTTTGAACAAACTGAAAGTAGTTTGAAGATGATAAGTGATGTAGAGATGGTGAAGTTTTCTTTGGACGCTCTTAGACCTAAGAGGTTGCTGTGGTAATGACTCGAACCGTACCAATCTACCCCTGCTCATTGACCAAGTACTGTGAAATGAAATAAATTCACTTAATTGTTTGACTCATTGCTCAAGATAGGAAGGAAAGGAAAAAACAACAAAAAAAAAGTTATTTGAAAACAGGTGAGAAAGACTCCACTCATCTCTTATTATGACGGAAAAAGGGTGCATGAACCTAGTATACGATCATAAACGACATGGTGTATGACTCAAGTTGAAAAATAAAGAAAGTGTGTGGACTATACTTGACTCGTGAGTGTTATGGACACGTGTTATGACCGTACAGCTATACATGACACCAAACTGGACACATAAACCACATACGTACGCACAAAGAACCAAAAATGGACTGACGGGACATTCTCCTGGGCACCGTGTCATGGTACTGACTGTCGTGACACGGTGCAGTCCACCGTCAGACGGTAGATAGCCCCGTGTCACGGCACTGTTCACCGTGTCACGGCAGACTTGCCGTGACGCGGTGCTCAGTTCCAGGCCTTTTTGTGACTTTTTTCTAGATTTTAATCGATTTTATGGTTCGTACTAATTACTAAGTGGAAATAAAAACCCTCGGTCATAGATTAGTCCAAAAACAAAATGAACAAACACATGTGGGTTAGCACCAAATAAACCACGTAGCATTTAGTCACGATGATGCAAAAAGTTCTCAACCTAAGGTCAAGTTCTATGTTCGACTATGGTCAAGCTTTGGGTGTCAAAAAGGTACCATGGTTAAGAGTTTGGACACGTTAGCAAGGCAGCCTCCCTTGAGGGTGTATGCCAACGGGCGGCTCCGCGAGTTCGTGATGAAATCGAACTCGACTCCATGGTTTGGGTGGATTTAATAACTCGGATGAACCCTTATTGCCATGAGCGTTTTTGGGTTCATAGAGCTTAAATCCCCCGGGACTAAGACGTATGTAGAACACATACGGTTTTTCAGAAAAATCGAAGGAAGTTGACTGTGAGAAGAGAAATAAGCCACTGGACTGATTTAAGGACTGCCGTGACACGACAATGACCACCGTTTCACGGTGCTGCCCACCATCAGAGGGTGAACTGCACCGTGACACGGCAGTTTCTGCCGTGACACATCAGTCAGGAAATCTGACTGGTGCCCTGTTTTTCTTTGTACGCAATCAAGTTGTTCAATTTTTCCTACGGGACAGATCTAAATGCGACGTGAAAACGTCTATGCTTATGCAAAAGTGCCAAATTAATCACAGGAATATTTTTTCAAGAATCTTTCAAGTCTCATCCACTCATCTTAATTAAATACCGATCACTCAAATCGATAAATAACCAAGAATCCTCCCCAGTGGAGTCGCCAAATTGTAGGCGTCGTTTGAAGTGCGCCTACGTGACAGCATGGTGTGAATATGCTTGGCACTCATAGGAAGTGGGAATTGACATATACGATTAGGGACAAGGAAAGTAGGGAGCCGCCAACAAGTTTTTAAGGAACTTGTAAACCGTTCACGGATCATTTAAGGCAACCACGATTAAGGGACAACGAAGGCAACAACGATTGACCCATGAAGGTTACACCCCATTCATAATCCATGAGATTACTAACTCCATATGGTTCGGAACCACGAAAGGAGGATCGGGGATGATGGTACGAAGTGAGTCATGGAGTCACATTCGCCCGTATTGGCCTCTACTCGATTCTTATTGTGAAAAGTATTCCTACAATCTCAATGGCATACAAACAAAGATTCAATTTGCTCCAAACTATTATTAAGCTATATTGGTTGAATATTAATGCAACACATAATTCTAAAATATTAGTGATCACTTCAATTAATAATAAGATTAAAGGAACCTAAACCGGTCGTCCAAATTATCTTATTAAGCGTGATATTCAATTACATATTCCCTTTAAACATGCAATATGGTGATCATAATAACAATAGAAACCAACATTAATATTGGAAGCAATTTAACAATAATAGCGTTAGTCAAATCAAATAATAATAATAATAATCATGATATTAGCAATATAAAATTATAATAAGTAATTAAATTAATTAATTACTCACATTTCGCGCGTTCATTGCTACATCATGAATAAATTGTTAGTAACTTCAATAAAAATAAATCAAATTGAAATAATTAAATTAAATAAAAGTAGAGTTGATTTGGTCCAAATTCTCAGTTAATTATACCTTTCACGCCTGGGTTTCAGTATAGAACTTTGGGTATTATATGGACTCCTTGGAGTGCTTAGGGGAATTATTACGGAAGAATAAGAAAGCTAGAAATTAGGTTAAAGAGGGAGAAGAGAATGATTTTAGGTGTCAGGTGAGAGAGAATGATATTTGGTGCCCCGAACTGCAGAAAGGAGGGGGGTATTTATAGGGAAAATGAGCAGAGGGAACACACGGAACCCTAAAAAGATAAAAACCCTAAAAAAGGCTACCGCGACACGGCAGATTCTACCGTGTCATAGGGGAAATTAGCGTGACGCGGGGAAAAATAGAGTGACGCGGGAAATATTTGACCTATGGGAGTAAAAACGCGTGAAGGCACCGTGACACGGGAATTCCTACCGTGACACGGCAGTAATCCCCGTGTCGCGGCACAGTTCCCCGTGACGCGGGGAAGTTTTAAGCACCGTGAAACGTCAGCAACCCACCGTGACACGGTAGAAAACGACGTGACGCGCAAAGTCCACCGTGTCACGGCATATGGCGCCGTGTCACGGTACTTATGCCAAGTCACGGGACACTAAAAAACATGAAAATCCCCTCCAAATTACCGTGTCACGGGAATTTTTCCCGTGCCACGTCAGATCTTGCCGCGTCGCGGCATTTTAGCTGCTGCGCGGTAATTCCAGTTTTTTTACGCGTTTTTATAATCATCATAACTTTTGATCCGTAACTCGAAATAAAGCATAAAATATATCATTGGAAAGCTTATTAAGTCTAATTTCAAACCCAATTAGAATCAGGTCAAATTATTTTTTAGATTTTAAGATATGGCCGTTTTAGTAGAACGGTGTCGGTTTTGGGCCGAGTTTAGTGTTTTGCTCATATCTTTTTCGTTATAGCTTGGAATTGGGCTTATGATATATGGTTGGAAAGCTTATTGAAAGACCTATCCAACCAAATAATAATTGGATCAAAAATTATATAGCCATAAAATCAGTTCAGCTCGGTTTTGTGATGTGGATATGGAAAGTGGAAAGTAAGTTATAGTTTAGGGAAATGAGCTAGGAAATGGATTGGTTTATGAAATGTATTGGATAGAAACATGGATTTAAGCACTCCAAAGATTAAATACTCAACCCGACCAATAACGGCGGTGAAAGGTGTTCATCATCGAGTTTGGTTTTGGGGAGACATTTTTAGGTGTCTACACCAGTCCTCTGGCAAGAGTCACAAGTCTGCACAAAAGTGTTAGCATCTTTAAACATGGTGGGCCAGTAAAATCCTGACTCATTTATCTTGGCCACTGTTTTGGTGGGACCATGATGTCCTCTATAAGGTGAGGTGTGACAACTAGTAAGTATGCCATGGACTTCCCATTCGGGAACACACCTGCAAAATAATCCATCTGCACACTCACGAAAAAAAAGGATCATCCCAAAAATAATGTTTAACATCAGAAAGGAATTTCTTTTTCTGTTGGTAGGACAAGTCAGGAGGTAGAGTACCACCCACTAAATAATTAGCAAAATCAGCACACCAAGGGTGTTGCTCTACAACTGCATACAGGTTGTCATTAGGGAAAGAATCATCTATAGGAAGAGAATCCTTACCCTCATCATACCTGATACGTGACAAGTAGGGATGGCAACGGGTCAGATCTGAACCGGATCCGACCGGATCCAGATCCAGATCCGTTTTTGCACCCTGGATCCAGATCCGTCGGGTATGGAGAAGGAGGATCCATATCCATATCCGTTGGATCCTGCGGATCCGGGTCCAAAACGGGTCCAAAACGGATCCTGCACATTGTACCTTTTTTTTAGCAAAAAGTGTACTGTAGTTTTTAATTAAAACAATGGTTTAACTTTTAATCAACAAAAAAAAAACTTTCAATTTTCAAACCTCCCTCAATTGTTTCGTTCAATATTTGAATCCAAGTTCTACAACTACTCCAATAATACAAGACAACTTATAAATCGCTTCACCAAAAAAAAATAAAAAAAAATAAAAAAATCTTAACAATCCATTAATATCCACTCGTTATACTACAACATGAAAATTAATTAAACTTAACATAAAGTAAAATTCTAAAAGCTAAAACATGCAATAGAAAGTAACGAAACATCACTCATTAGATCCACTCATCATACTAACAATTCATTAAGCATTTACATGAAAAAAAATTGCTTTAATAAAACCAAACATAAAGTAACGAATTTGAATATGTATTAAAGTGCTGGCTGGAGTGTACTTGCGGTTGTCGGAGAGGATAAGGTGGACAGCTGGAGTGTACTTGCGGTCGCCGGAAAGATATGGGAGTGAAGGTTGTTGAGTGGCAGAATGAAGGTGTCGTTTGCGGGGTAAGGAGAGAGAGTTAGAGAGTGTGTGAGATTTAGGGTTTGGTATAGTTAAAGGCAGAAAATCATATCTAATATTCTCATGTGGGCTGGGCTTGTATATTCAATATATTAAAAATATTTTTCCTTAAAAAACGGGTAAACGGATACGGATACGGGTATTTGAGTCAGACCCGTATCCAGATCCGTTTTTTAGGACAGGATCCGTATCCGACCCGGATCCGTCGAGTCCAATTTTACAAGATCCATATCCGTGAAAACGGATATGGATCCACGGATCCGGGTCGGATACGAATCTATTGCCATCCCTAGTGACAAGTGGTCTGCCACTATGTTCTCTACACCCTTTTTGTCCGTTATCTCAATATTGAAATCCTAGAGCAAAAGAACCCAACGGAGTAGCCTAGGTTTTGATTCCGCCTTGGCTATCAAGCACTTTAGAGCTGCATGGTCAGTAAAAACAATAACTTTAGAACGAACAAGATATGATCTAAATTTTTCTAAAGCATAAATCACAGCAAGAAACTCCTTCTCCATGGTGGCATTATTGACTTGGGCTTCATCCAAAATTTTACTTGCATAATAAATAGCATGCAAAACTTTGTTCTTTCTCTGTCCAAGCACGGCTCCTAGTGCAAAGTCACTTGCATCACACATAATCTCGAAAGGAAGATTCCAATCGAGTGCACATATGATGGGTGTCGATATCAAAGCCTGCTTTATCCCGTTGAAAGCCTCAAGACACTCGTCTGTAAACAAAAGGGGCGTCCTTGAGTAAAAGCTGAGTTAGTGGTTTAGCAATTTTAGAAAAATCTTTGATAAAGCGACGATAAAACCTCGCATGACCTAAGAAACTTCTAACTCTCTTAACATAAACTAAAGAAGGTAATTGCTCAATCACTGAAATCTAAGCTTTGTCTACCTGTATACCCTTATCAGATACAATGTGACCAAGAACTACTCCCTCTGTCACCATAAAGTGACATTTCTCCCAATTTAGAACCAAATTGCATTCTTCACATCGTTTCAAAATTTTAGCGAGATTTACTAAACATGCATCAAATGAAGAACCATACACGCTTAAATCATCCATAAAGACTTCCATAACTCTATGAAATCAGAAAAAATGCTCATCATGCAACGTTGAAAAGTAGCGGGGGCATTACATAAACCAAAGGGCATTCTACGATATGCAAAAGTACCATAAGGGCATGTAAATGTGGTCTTTTCCTGGTCTTCAGGGAGAATCGGAATTTTGAAAAATCTCAAGTACCCCTCCAAATAACAAAAGAATTTATGATTTGCTAACCTTTGAAGCATTTGATCAATAAAGGGAAGGGGGAAGTGGTCCTTTATAGTGGGATGGCGACATTTAGTCTACGATAATCAATGCACATACGCCACCATGTAACAGTTCTAGTGGGAATTAATTCATTTTTCTCATTTTTTATCACAGTCATCCCACCCTTTTTAGGAACCACCTATACAGGACTTACCCACTTAGAGTCAGAAATAGGATAGATAATACCTGCATCAAGTAATTTCATAACCTCTTTCTTAACTACTTCCTGCATATTAGGATTCAACCTCCTCTAGGGTTGAATACAGGGCTTGTAATTAACCTCTAGATGTATACTGTGCATACAAAAATCAGGGTTGATACCCTTGAGATCATCAATACTGTACCCTATTGCCCTTTTGTGGGTTCTAAGAACCTCTAGAAGTTGGGAAGTTTGAGGATCATCAAGTGCAGTACTAATGATCACAGGGTACAATTCCTGCTCATTAAGAAAAACATATTTTAAATGAGAAGGGAGAGGTTTTAGTTCAGGTTTCTTCACCTCTGCAGGTTTTGATTCCTGAACCAATTTTACTACCTTCTTACTCTCTTTGGGATCGAGTTCTTCTATGGCAAGAGCTTTTTCGATGGCATCCACCTCTTTACTCCAAATACTCGCATCACCTGCAGACAAATCTCCACAAAGTATTTCTTCCAAGGGATCCCTTGCATAAGCTTTCTTCACAAATATCATCCATTATATCAATAACATCAATCAAACAACAATTTTCCTCTACATAGGACATTTCAAAACTTTCCCTAAATTAAATGTAATATTATCATCGCCAACAGAAAGGGTTAGTTTACCATTTTTAACATCTATAATGGCTCCTGCAGTATGGAGAAAAGGCCTACCTAATATAATGGGAATTTGTGTATCCTCAGCCATGTCTAAAACAACAAAATCAACAGAAAAATGTAAAATTTACCAACTCTAATAGGGACATCCTCTAAAATATCTAAGGGGTATTTTACAGAACGATCTGCCATTTGCAAAATAATATTAGTAACTTTAAAATCACCCATATTAAGTTTAGAACATATAGACGATGGCATAACACTAACAGAAGCACCCAAATCACACAATGCTTTAATTTATCGATGAAGACATTACCAATATAACAAGGGATAGAAAAACTACCGGGATCATTTAACTTAGGAGGGGATTTATTCTGCAATAAAGCACTACATTCCTCTGTAAAAGCTATAGTTTCTACCTCATTAAAGGCCCTTTTCCTAGTCAAAATATCTTTCATAAATTTAGCATATGCAGGAACCTGTGTAATAAGCTCTGTGAAAGGAACTGTTACCTGCAAATTTTTCACAACCTTCAAAAACTTACCAAACTGCTTATCCAATTTAGTTTTCAAATGGCGATTTGAGAATGGTAGTTTGATAATAGGATGTTGTGCTTCCCTACTCTTCTCCTGAGTAGTATCCTTCCCTGAAGTTGTACCCTGCAATGTATTATCAGAAATGTTAGTTTTACCCTGGAGCCCTACAGGAACATCAAGTATAATGGAATCAGGATTAGCAATTTTTATTAAATCAGATTCATCCTCCTTGGGCATAGGGGGCCCATCGTAGTGTGAACCACTCCTCAGAGTAATTGCATTTGCATGATCTGTAGGTTGTATTCCCTACGATGGTAAAGCTCCCTGTTGGCGAGTCTGTAGAGTAGAAGATAATTGGGCAATTTGGAAGTCCATGACTTTATTATGGGCTATAATTGAGTCAATCGGTGTATCTCTACTCTCCATATGTTTTTGCATATTATTTAGCATCGCTCTAATTTCTAATATAGCAGGGTCAGAAGATGGAGTAGGGGTTTGTGCTGGGTCTTTTTGGTTAGAATGAGGGTGGTAATATTTTTGCTGTGGAGGGGGTGCTTGTTGTGGTTGTTGTGGAGGTGGAGGATTTTAAACATTGGTGCTCCGATAGGATAGGTATGGATGGTTCCAGAGGCCAGGATTGTAGGTGTTGGAGTATGGGTTATTCTGCCTATAGGTTTGAAAGGCATTAACTTGCTCCATAAAACTCCTGCAATCTTGCTCCCAATGTCCTACAATTCCACAATTTTCACAAAAAGCTTCATTAGAATTATTAGCAACAGCAGAAACATTAGCAACAGAATTAGGAACAGTAGTACTAAGATTATCTAGTTTCTGGCAAATAGATGTAAGTTGGGTTTGCAAAAAGGATACTGAATCAACGTGATATTTGCCTTTATTCGCAAAGCCTCTAGAGTTCCCATATTGGGAATTATGTATTACCATATCTTCGATAACTTGACTTGCATCATCAACATTAAGATTTATAAATCTACCACGCACTAGCCGCGGAGTCTAGAATCGTTCTAGATGCATTTCCTAATCTGTTGTAAAAAGCTTGAATTAACTGCCACTTTGCCAAATTATGGTGGGGACACTTCCTCTGCAGATCTTTGAATCTCTCCCAAGCCTCATATAACGCTTCATCTGGCTCCTGGGTGAAATTTTGAATTGCACTTCTCTATAAAGTTGTTTTCTCTGCAGGGTAATATTTGTTATAAAAATTCAAGGCAAGAGTTTCCCAGTTATTAATACCAAGTGCAATTCTATTCAAACCATTAAACCACAATTTAGCTTTTCCACATAATGAAAAGGAAAAAAGAATCTCCCTGCTCTGGTCTTGCGTAACCCCATTCTGCTGATGGGAAGGAGAACGGTAGGTCGTTGGGCTACCACCCCACCCTATCAAACAAAATTTGTAACTTAACTAACCCCTATTTAGCGTAGTGGTAAGTCAAGGTCGAACCCAAGGGAATGGATATCAAATGCACGATGCCTAAATCAAGCTATTTCGGAGTCAAGAAGGGGTTTGAGGTAGAACTTAGGCTAAACTAGGTAATGCAAAACTTATATGAAATCAATCTAGGACACTAGGGCAATGGATCCACATGCAATCATAATGGAAACGGTAATTTGGGAGGTTAAACCGACTAAGTCAAGCGATATGAAGGAAAACCATCATGTATCCAAAAGAGCATACTAAGATGGTTCACCTAGAGGTCTAACTAGCGTCAACTACGCTAAACACTACCTAGGGAACGTCACAAAGCACCTCAATCGTGAAATTGCAAGTTTACTAATCAATGGTCCGTATCATAGCAAGCTTACAATGCAATCTAGTGTATTAATCAAAGATGGCCAAACCTCAATTAATCACACACATGCACATGAAATATCAACCAAATTTAATCATATCATCAACTCCATCAATTATCCCCAAATTACACTATTCCATCATTCATACATGCTTCACCATTTCCCTAGCTAGGAAACTACTCACTAGCCATAGGAATTAAGATCAAAACTACAACAATCATCAATTTCATCATCAACATAATTGAAATCAAAGATTAAACCAACAATCAATCAAAATCAATCAAAATTCAATCAATAACCAAATCAATCATCAATAACATGAAAAACTAATGAAATCAACTAAAATCAAACTTGTATTGAAATCAAGAAGAAGATCCTTACAAAACTTTGATCCAAAGATCAAATACAATGAGGAATCCTTGAGAAATCACCAAAAATCATGAGTTTCTCTCTCTAGTTCTTGAGTTTCTCTCTCTAAAATTCTCCCAAAAACTAACTATCAAATTCAATCTAAAACTTACCCTCTAAAAATAGGTAGAAATAACTATATATACAAAGAGAAGGTCGGTAATGACGCCCAAAAATAGACCCTCGTAAGTGCGGGCGCTCGGAGGAGAGAGAATGGCGCGCAAGGGACACACCCAGACTGGTGCGCCCGCACGCACCTGGTGTGCGGCCGCACACGACCTTAGTGCGCCCGCACATTGCTGGGTCTTTCCCCCTTCTTCTCTTCGTCCTAGCTCAAGTGGTGCACGCATCCAGGATGATGATGATGGAGGACAAAGTAGGCAGGAACTTTCTTGAATTTCTTGAAGAGTATAAGCCATGAGGAAGGCATAAACAAAGCCTTGAAGCTTGCCCCTTGGATCCACCTTTGACTTGGAACTTCTTGCACCTTCTTTAGGCATAAAAGCAATGAAAACTCGTAGAGAGGAAGCTCGGGAATTCTTGGACAATCAATTACCACCTACAAGCAAAAGATAAAAAGCAAGTAAAAGAGAAAAATAACAAGTAAACTAGAAAACGACATGAAAAAGAGAAACTAACTACAAAAAGCATAAAATGAAGAAAACAAGAATAAAACTAAGGAAAACTAAAGAAAAGAGAGATAAAAAGAAATAAAAATCATCCAAAAAGGAACCAAATGAGTGCCAAAAATGTCACTCATCAAATTCCCCCAAGCTAAACTTTTGCTCGTCCTCGAGCAAAACAAAGCAAGAAAGAGAGAGGATGAAAATTTTATTGAAAACGAAAAAGAAAGACTCAAGATAAGAATATACACTAAAACTCATTGTCGTAGGAATCACGGTTGTTTTTAGCTACAACAAGCCCTTTAAACCCCAAAGTCGCCTATGAGGACGAGTGAGGTCTCGTAAGGGTATCCTAAGAGTTTGACCCATAACTCTCCACCAAACATCAATGAGGCAAACCATAAAATTAAAAGAAAGAAAATGAAATAAAAACAAACCTTTGCGAAATGAATCAACATAAAGACTATAATGCAAGTGAATGACAATCTTTCTCAAGTAGTTAAGGTATGCACGTTTCAAGATATCCAAGGTTGATTGAAACATAGGGTATGCTAGGCATAGGAACTAGTTATCACAATTCACTTTCATCCCAAACAATCTTACCGCGTTCTTCCCACTAGTCTCAAATCTCCCCTTAGTGAGTGTCCCAATGATTCCTCGAAGGAACCGGAAAAGAAATATTTTAAGGCTACTCGACAATCTTGACTATGCATCCCCTTTCCTTAGGCAATGACCCATGATGCCCTCCCCCGAATAGTGACTCAACTATCTAGGTCGAAAGGTCTTTCCGCAAGGTTGTAACGTAAGGCAATAAGGGTGAAGGTAGGCTAAAATTTAAAATTTGGTGGTTTTCCTAATAGTGAAGCAAAGATTGCGCATATCTTTACACCAAGACTAAGTTGTCACCAAACAAAAAAAACAACACCCCCAAGCTTACTTGAAGCTATACTAACAAAAATATATACAAAAAGCGTACACGCTTCTCCCCCAAGCTAAAATGAAGCATTGTCCTCAATGCTTAGAAGGAGAAAAGAATACATCAAAATATTTTTGAATTTTTTCACTTTTCAATTTTTTTTTGTGTTTTTATATTGTATTTGCAAAGTCCTTGCCTTTTGCTTAATTCGGACGGCTTTTCCTAAATGCAAATTATTAGTCCATGTCTTTTAAGAAGTAGGACGGCTTTTCCACATATATTTGCCATTATTCACAAAGAAAAAGAAATCACAAACTTGCTTACATAAAAACCAAAATTCCAACTTAACCACCACAAACTTCATCTCAAATGATCATATTGCTTCACAAAAACCAAGAAAATATAGAAAATGAAACAAAAGGTCAAATAACTAAAGATGTGGCTTGAAAAGAAGGGATAAGGCTCAAATGGTTGCAAGAAGGCAAATGTAAACCCAAAAATAAAGAAAATAACAAAATATAACAAAAATGAAAAATACCACCCCGAAAAATGTGCCTTTGTCCTTCCTAGATAGTTCGGTCTCGTGTTTGAGAATCATACATCAAGCTTTATTAGATTAGGTTTGCATAGTCAAGGATCCACGCCGCTCATACAAGGAATGTTGAAGGCTAGAAAAACAAGTAACCTCACAAGGTTGTGGAAAAAACTCACTAGTGGTGTCAAATCAACTATAGGAAGCAACTACCAACGTGCCAAAAACAAGTAGAATCCGGCTTCATGATCCTCCTAGTTCAAACCAACTACCCTAGCATACACTATCCTAGAGTCAACCGAACATAGTCTCAAACC
Source organism: Chenopodium album (assembly GCF_948465745.1). Taxonomy (NCBI): domain Eukaryota; kingdom Viridiplantae; phylum Streptophyta; class Magnoliopsida; order Caryophyllales; family Amaranthaceae; genus Chenopodium; species Chenopodium album. Next base: position 31,659,144 of record NC_137858.1, on the reverse strand, counting down.
GTGCATACCTTTACAACCTAGGAAGAAAATCATGCAAAAGACAAGTCCAATGTACAAGGTTCATTTCATAAGAAAAGAAATGAAAAAAAATGCCTCAAAATCACATCAAAAATGAAAAGAAAAATAAAGGAAAGTAAGAGAAAAAGTAAAATAAAAGAAAGTAAAAGAAAAGAAACGGAGACATAGAAAAGGAAAACATAGGAGAAATAGCATGCAAAGGACTAGAAAGCAAGTTAATCACATAAAATTCCCAATCGACAAACAAGTGATCGATAGACAACAAAGTCACCGATCCCAAACACATTACGTGTTAACAAGCATCCATCCTCGAACCATTCAACTTCTCCTAAACTAATCCTATTCTATGCAACCAAGGAAAATAAAGAGAGTATAAGAAAGGTCTCACCGGGTTTCCAAGCTTAGCAAATATAAATGAAGCGATTAGAAACCACTTCGTAGCATGCCATATCCATAAGCTCTTCAAGGAACCAAGTGAGAAAAAGAAATAAAAGAAACTATGAACAAAGAAAATGGTTAGTAACTTCAAAATAAATAAAAGAAAATAACAAATAAAAGGAAACTAAACTAAGCAAGAAGTATATACAACTAAAGGAAATAAAAGCTAAACTAATCAAAGAATAGAAAGAATAAAAGAAAGGAAACTAAGAAAGCAAGAAAGTAACTAAACAAACTAAAGAACTAAACTAAACTACAAGATTTGGAATCAAGGGATTTTGATGGTGAATGGTGAGTGAGGAGTGTGTACAAGTGAGGAGGGTTTGAGAGGGAGAGCGTGAGATAGGAGATGAGGAATGAGGTAATGAATGAAAGAAGAAGAAAGAAGAAATAAAAGGGCACGGCTACAGGGGGTGTGCGGCCGCACCTGTAGCCTGTGCGCCCGCACACGCAAGGTGTGCGCCCGCACACACCTGATGTGCGCCCGCACACGCAAGGTGTGCGCCCGCACACACCTGATGTGCGGCCGCACCTTGCTGTGCTTCTCCGTTCTTTCTTTTCCTCTTATTTTTGATACTTACTGACCACTTGGGTGCGCACATGAATCATGATGGTGATGAGGAACACCATAGGCAGTAGCTAAAAACATTTTTAAAGAGCTCAAAGTTAAAGATTCATGAGCTCACCACAAAAACTCACTATGTATCAACTTCCTCCAACCTTTAAAACATGAAATTCCTATCTTACCTCTCTAAAATTCTTACCCCTTTTACCTCAAATTTCGATTGGAATAGAACAAGATATGATATGTGCCACGAACACCTTCCATTCACCATGCATTCATGAAGAAATCCAATCTCGTAAAGTTCATCCTAAAAATCCAAACAAGTAGAAAAGTGAAAGCAAAGAAAAAGTAATAAAAGAAACAAAAACAAGAAAACTCAAAAATTCAAAAAGAAAAGTTAGAATCTCCGGGTTGCCTCCCGGGAAGCGCTTGCTTAAGGTCCTAAGCTCGACCCTTCCTCCAAATCATGGAGGGTCAAAGAACACCACCTTCTTCAAGGTAGTAGAAAGAACAAATTCCTCTTCAACTTCTAGCAACTTCTCGTTGTTGCTTGATAAGCTTTCTTACAAAGACCTTTCAAATGCAAGCTTTTCTTTCCTCAACTTCATTCTCTTTCTCTTTTTCTTAGAAGCTCGTGCTCTTTTCTTTGCCTTGTTTTTCTTTGTAAATGGTCCTTCACCATCTAAACTCATAGAAACATCACCTTCATCTTGAGGATAGAGTTCAAACCAATGAGGAATATCAACTTCCTCCTCGTCCATAAGCTTGGGAATCAACACTTTATCTTCACTAACCTTCTTGCAATCACAACTCAAAAGCACATCATCATAATTCTCAAGAAAATCGTTATGTGAAGAATCAATAATGCTTACATCATCAATAGGGCGAGGGGAATTAACACACATAATTCCTTTTACAAGGGATAAAGACTCATGTGTTGGTTTCAAATCAAAACTTTCCTCATTCTTACCAATTCTCAAGGTAATACGACCTCTCTTAACATCTATCAAGGCTCTCGAGGTGGCTAAGAAAGGCCTTCCTAAGATGATAGGGATATGTTCATCTTCCGCAATCTCAAGCACAATGAAATCAACGGGAATGGTGAACTCTCCTATCTTGAGAGGAACATCCTCAACTCTCCCCTTAGGAAACTTAATAGACCGATCGGCCAATTGAAGGGTCATATTGGATGGAAGGAGTTCACCTAGCTTAAGTTTCTTAAAAACGGAATAAGGCATGATACTAACACTAGCACCAAGATCACAAAGAGCATTTTGGAACAATTTTCCTTTGATTTTGCAAGGTACGGAGAAATTTCCGGGATCCTTCAACTTTTGGGGTAGGTCGTTTTGAAAAAAGGCACTAAAGCACTCCCCTAGATTCACCGGTTCCACCAAATTGCAATCTCTCTTACCGCTCAAAATTTCCTTAAGAAACTTAGCATAGTTTGGCATTTGTTCTACAACATCGGTAAAAGGAAGAGTAAGATGAAGTTGCTTAAGCATGTCGATGAATTTCCCAAATTGCTCATCCAATTTATGCCTATTATGCTTTTGGGGGTAAGGAAGTCTAGGTTTGTAAACCTCATCTTGCTTCCGCTCTTTCTCCTTAGGCTTATAATTGGAATCCTCACTCATCTTGCTAGGCTCTTCATTCTTATTCTCTTCACTCAAATCATTCTCTTTTTCACTCTCCTTACTCTTCTTAGGAACACTCTCTTTAAGGACCTTACCACTCCTAGTGGTCATAGCACACATCGGTTCCCTAGAATCAACTTCTTGTGAGGGAAAAGGAGATGGACTAGCACAATTTTTCAAAGGGTTGGCTAGTTGAACAATTTGGTTCTCAAGCATCTTTCCATGAGTAAATAGGACCTCAAACATTTTATTACAAGACAATGTGAATTCATTCAACATCTTAGATTGATCCATCATGAAATTTTCTAGCTTATTCAATTGGGATTGTTGAGTAAAGAAATCATCACCTTGGCTTTGAGTCCTTGGAGTAATTTGGGGTGGGGTATCTCTTTGAACATCATTTTGAAAATTTCCCCTACCTTGATTACTCCAATTACCCTTACCATGATTTTAGCCGAAATTTTGATTATGGTTACCATAACCTTGGTTATGATCCCCATATTCTTGGCCATAGCTTTGATCATTACAACAAAAGTTATTATGGTTACCACAAAATTCTTGGGTCACACGGTTACCATTACCACTCTTTTGGTTGTAATTATCATAGCTCCCATTATTGTGATAATTCCTATTCCCAACAATCTTTTGAGAATTAAATCTAGGTCCAAAATCATTATTATCATCACAATTCACATGCACATTCTCATATCCATCAAATCTATCACAAGGAACATTGGAGCAATTAGAAGCATCATGATCATTCTTTCCACACATATCACAAACCAAGCATTCTCTAATCATGCAACAAGAAGCAAAAGGAGGGTTAGAGTAGGAAGATGTACCTCTCCCCTTAAATTGGGAGGGAAGACTAGAAGCTTGTGAAGGACTCTCGAGCTTGTTCTTGAGAGAATTCACCTCCTTTCCTAACTCCGAGACCATTGTGGACAATTCGTTGATGACATAAAATTGATCGGTTGAGCAACTTGTGCTTGCCGATTCCCTCTCTACATCATGCCAATCCATGTAGTTCCTTACCACATCATCTATTACATCCACAACCTCTTCTTCCGTCTTGTTCATGATTGGCCCTCCGGCTCCGGCATCTAGGCTCGATCTACCTTGAAAGCTCAAACCACTATAGAAGATTTGGATCACTTGATATGTTGGAATTCCGTGGTGAGGGCATTCCCTTTGGTAGTCCTTGTATCTCTCCCATGCTTCATAGAGATTCTCTCTAGGCAATTGCTTAAAACTTTGGATTAAGGCTCTAGCCTCCGCCGTCTTCTTTGGTGGGTAGAAACGGGACAAGAAAGCTTTTGTGACATCATCCCATGTCTTCAAGGAATTGGGCTTCACTTCTTTGTCTAGCCATTCCAAAGATCTTCCTATGAGAGAGAAAGGGAACAACTTAAGGCGGATAAACTCTTGAGAAACTCCATTGACATTGATAGTGTTGCAATATTTTTCAAACTCCTTAAGATGGTTCAATGGGCTCTCATTCTTTGCCCCACTATATTGTCTCCTCTCAATTAGGGTGATCATTGCCGGCCTAATTTCAAAATCGTTTGTCGGTGTTGTAGGTGGAGCTATGCCGCTCTCATACCTATATGCACCGGGCACTCCAAGTTCCTTCAAGGCAACTCTTGAATTACTTCCCATGGCTAGGGATCTAAGCACACAAAACTCAAAGAAAATGTTAGTAGCACGGCTACAAGTGTAGCCTAAAGTGTAAAATCTTTTTGTATTTTGCAAATAAAGTGGAATAGACTCAACAACAACATGCACTCAAAGCACCATTCCCCGGCAACGGCGCCATTTTGATGGGAAGGAGAACGGTAGGTCGTTGGGCTACCACCCCACCCTATCAAACAAAATTTGTAACTTAACTAACCCCTATTTAGCGTAGTGGTAAGTCAAGGTCGAACCCAAGGGAATGGATATCAAATGCACGATGCCTAAATCAAGCTATTTCGGAGTCAAGAAGGGGTTTGAGGTAGAACTTAGGCTAAACTAGGTAATGCAAAACTTATATGAAATCAATCTAGGACACTAGGGCAATGGATCCACATGCAATCATAATGGAAACGGTAATTTGGGAGGTTAAACCGACTAAGTCAAGCGATATGAAGGAAAACCATCATGTATCCAAAAGAGCATACTAAGATGGTTCACCTAGAGGTCTAACTAGCGTCAACTACGCTAAACACTACCTAGGGAACGTCACAAAGCACCTCAATCGTGAAATTGCAAGTTTACTAATCAATGGTCCGTATCATAGCAAGCTTACAATGCAATCTAGTGTATTAATCAAAGATGGCCAAACCTCAATTAATCACACACATGCACATGAAATATCAACCAAATTTAATCATATCATCAACTCCATCAATTATCCCCAAATTACACTATTCCATCATTCATACATGCTTCACCATTTCCCTAGCTAGGAAACTACTCACTAGCCATAGGAATTAAGATCAAAACTACAACAATCATCAATTTCATCATCAACATAATTGAAATCAAAGATTAAACCAACAATCAATCAAAATCAATCAAAATTCAATCAATAACCAAATCAATCATCAATAACATGAAAAACTAATGAAATCAACTAAAATCAAACTTGTATTGAAATCAAGAAGAAGATCCTTACAAAACTTTGATCCAAAGATCAAATACAATGAGGAATCCTTGAGAAATCACCAAAAATCATGAGTTTCTCTCTCTAGTTCTTGAGTTTCTCTCTCTAAAATTCTCCCAAAAACTAACTATCAAATTCAATCTAAAACTTACCCTCTAAAAATAGGTAGAAATAACTATATATACAAAGAGAAGGTCGGTAATGACGCCCAAAAATAGACCCTCGTAAGTGCGGGCGCTCGGAGGAGAGAGAATGGCGCGCACGGGACACACCCAGACTGGTGCGCCCGCACGCACCTGGTGTGCGGCCGCACACGACCAATGTGCGGCCGCACACTCCCTTAGTGCGCCCGCACATTGCTGGGTCTTTCCCCCTTCTTCTCTTCGTCCTAGCTCAAGTGGTGCACGCATCCAGGATGATGATGATGGAGGACAAAGTAGGCAGGAACTTTCTTGAATTTCTTGAAGAGTATAAGCCATGAGGAAGGCATAAACAAAGCCTTGAAGCTTGCCCCTTGGATCCACCTTTGACTTGGAACTTCTTGCACCTTCTTTAGGCATAAAAGCAATGAAAACTCGTAGAGAGGAAGCTCGGGAATTCTTGGACAATCAATTACCACCTACAAGCAAAAGATAAAAAGCAAGTAAAAGAGAAAAATAACAAGTAAACTAGAAAAAGACATGAAAAAGAGAAACTAACTACAAAAAGCATAAAATGAAGAAAACAAGAATAAAACTAAGGAAAACTAAAGAAAAGAGAGATAAAATGAAATAAAAATCATCCAAAAAGGAACCAAATGAGTGCCAAAAATGTCACTCATCATCTGCCTAATAATATTGCAGTACTGACAGAAGTCTGCAATGTGAAGATTAGGGTCTTCACCCTTAGCTCCACTGAACTACTTCCTTTCTATCATCGTTATGAATTGGGGCTTGATTTCGAACTGGACTCCCTCGAGATCTGGAGTAGGCGAAAGGTGTGGAAAGTCTGTCAGGGTCAGTTGCGAGTAATCGCTGAGCTTCTTAGGTGCTGTCATCTCTGATTTTGAATCTGAAGGAACTTCTTAATCACTAGAATTAGTTGGTGGATCGTTAGGAATATCGTTACTCCCAGAACCTGCCAGGATTTGTCTGTAGAGATTCTTTTATCTATGGAAAGAGCGCTCGATCTCAGGATCGAATGGAATGTAACCTAATCTGGAACACCTGGGCATAAACAAAGAACTAAAAGACAAATATGAGAATTGCCTCAAAGAACTAACGTTCTCTGAGACAAGAGAAAATAATCTAGACTACAAAAACAATCAGAAATAAAAATAAACCGTTTCCCTGGCGACGGCGCCAAATTTTGACAGGGTAAAGTCGTATCACCTAATCAAAAGTATAACCTATGTCCTCTAACTAAAGTAGATAGGGAAGTAGGGTCAAACCCACAGGAAAACGAGTCTTTATATTCCTAATTTATTATTATAATCTAAATTATTAAGGTAACCAATTGTTGTTATGAGTAGGGAGAATAAAATAGGTGAAATCAAATATTAAAAGGCCTAGGGCATAGGTTCACCAAAAAACAATATTCCAGGGTAAAACATAATAATCAATCATCAATGGATCAATTAATCAGATCATAAAGGGCTTTCGTTACGTATTACAATCACAGAGTTAATCTACCAGTATTAAATCTTATCTCTCGAATCTCGACCTAACCATTTATAAATTAGTCTGCCTATTGAAACTAAGTCTAAACATCAATTCTTATCTATCGAATCTCGAATCAATATTGTCAAACTCATGCATAAAAGATCAGGCCTAATCTAGTCACAGAGCATTAAATCAATCAATAGGAAATTAATCTAGCATTAACAATCAACAATAATAAATTACCCCTTCATTTTATTTATGGATCCCCACAAACCCTAGAAAGAAAAATACTCACGCATAATTAAATATAAAGTAAACAAAGCAATTAAAGGAGACATGATTAAGATCAAAGCAAAGAAAATAAGTAAATAAGGAGAAAAGAGATAGTACTAAAAGAAGGAAATATAAAATTGCATAAATCAAGAGTTTAGATAGAGAAACAAGAGAGAAAGTAATACTGAGAGTTTAATTAAGAGGAGAGAGAGAGAGAAAAGTTAGAGAGAGAAAGAGAAAAGAAAGAAACTAAAACTAATCTCAAATCTAAATTAAAACTAATGAAAAAAATTAAATTAAGAAAAGAACAAAACTAAAAGCTAAAACTACTACTAAAACTACCTACCCCCAACTCCTACGTACTCCATCCTTAAATAAGAAAGGAAAAGGAGTTCCACTCAAACCAGAAGTCTAGGACTCGAGAAACAACTCCGTGAAGCTGGGCTTTATATTGTTGAGCCCAAACAACGAAATCACGCTGGCATTATTATTGCAATATCAAGCGCCCGATCGGGCCAAACTCCACTCGATCGGGCCTAGTCAGTTTCGCCTAGCTGGCAGCACTTGCTTCTTAGATTTTAGCTTGGGCCTTATACAGGTTGGTCCAATTTCCTCTACTCATTACTTGGTCCATGATATCATTCTTGTGTAGTCCTGCTCACTTAATTGGGCCCTTAATCACCGAATTCAATTTCTCTAACTCGGTCTTGAGCTTCAAATATACGGTCATATAATACGATCAAACTCCAATATCTTCGCAGTGGTTTAATAAGCTTGAGAATTATTATAAATCAGCAAATTCCTACAAAATAATACCAACTCTACAAACACACTAGAAAACGTATATTAGTAATAAAAATAGCTCCGTAGAGCTCAAATAAGCAAAAATATGACCGTGGGTCGGGGAATAAAAATATATATAAAATAGACTCATCAATCAGCTCGAGCAACCCAGCACAGTTGCTCCAGGCCAGCCCAGCAGCCTTTGCCCGCAAGTAGAGCACACAACATGTGCCAGCAGAAGCTGGGCACGAGCAGGCTGAGCAATAGGGGAGATGCACCCTGAGTATTGGCAGCAAGGTGTGCCAGCAGCAGAGTGAAGGAAAGGAGGCAGTTCAGTCCGCAACCGGGTTGCGGGGTAGTGATGAAGACCGCAACAGGGCTGCGATACACTCTGAGGTTCAGCACGAAGTGACTTCAAGCACTGAAATTCAAGAAGAAAATGCAGAAATATTAGGCCGAGGAAAGCGGGTAAAGTTCCCTTCAACAAAGCTTCGTGATTGTGTTACGCATACTATTCTGAAAAATAAAGTCCCATCGTCGTCATCGTCGGAATCATCGTCTGTTGGGGTTTGGTGAGTCCGACTCACCGCGGAAACAACCCCGACCCGAGGAACCACTCGCAATAATTAAAATCATAAAGCATAAATAAATAATCACAAAGAAAAGGAGAACGAATCTTACCCTCGAAGCGAGCTTCGCCCAAAAACCGGGGCTCTTACTTGAAAGCTACGAGCACGTCAAGCGCCGTGCCTCCGACGGTATCAACCCACAAAAAGACGAACACAACTTTAAGGTCCGCTACCTTGGGGTTAGCAAGGTCCTACCAAAACCCGAGTGTTATATGAGTTTAAGAGTTTTCCCAAAATTATGGAATGCTCTTTCTAACTCCCACTCAAGCATCATTCCCAATGCCCATACTTGGGTATTTATAGGAAATGATGGGAGTATCATTTACTCTCCCATCAATGTGGGATAGTATGATTTTTCCATTTTATTTTAAAGCTAAAATAAAATAAATAATCAAGCTAGTAATAAATCAACAAGTGGCAAGCTCATGTGAGTGGTTAGGTTAGGACCACTTGGAGAAGGGGGGGACCAAATTTGCTCCCCACTCCCTCTCCCTTAGCCGTCCACCTCATACCACACACACTCAAGGACCACAAGCCAAGGTGGGCTGCCATGTGCTGCTGTCCGTGGCAGCCACGAGCACCGCAAGCCCAGCAGGCCCAGCACTCGCATGCGGGCTGCTAGGCGCTGCTGCCCAGCACGCCCAGCATGCTTGTGCGGGCTACTGTGGCTTTGTGCCTTGGCCTCGCTGCTAGGCAGCAAGCAATGGCCCTCGCCATGCTGCTGCTAGCTGTGGCTAGCTGGCGCGCCTAACGTGCTAGCTACTGCAGCTTGTTGCGGTATGTCTTGCTAGCCAATGCGCGCACAAGGCTGTGCCTAGCATGCTAGCACGCACTAGGCAGCGCCCAACATTGCGATGCTAGCATGGGTGCGCTAGCACGCACCAGCCAGCCTAGGCTTGGCTTGGTGCGCGTGCTAGCCACCATTCTAGGCCATACGCCCTTAGCACTCGGTTTGCTTGGGCATTCCGATGCTAGGGGTATTTTGGTCTTTTGTTGATTTATTACTATTTCTCGTCTCGTCTTTCACTATTTTTCGACTCGACTTCCGACGCTCGGTTTCGACGCTCTAAGCTCGAATTACCGACGTCTAAATATTTAACACTCGGGCAACGAATTAATTTCTTCCGAATTAATTCGTCGAGTTGGTTCGTATATTTTGCTTGGGTGTGACCCGAAGGGTTCAATCAAGATTAAGCTGTAATATTAATTATATTAATATTACTGATCGGAAGCGGCCTCCACCCAGGCATTCCGATCACTTGACCTTACTGAATATATTAGCTTTCTAATAATTCTGAACCCGCTATCAGAATAATACACTTGTTCGATGGACACCATTCCTTTCAATCTCCTACTTGTCCTTCCGGACAAGTGTGCATTTAGTGTATAGCCCTTATCCTATGTCTCTTCATGTCTCTTCATGAACTACAGAGTAAGATTACTCGTCATCTCTGTTACGTCCAGAAGTGTTTCTCGAAATCCGAGTTTGACTGTCAATAAGCAAATGATTTCTAAAATCCATCTGAGCACGACCATGCATTTTTCACAGTCTCGTTCTTCGAGAGGCCTTGTAAACAACAAGACATGTTCCCTATTGTTAGTAGGGGGACATTTCCAGTCTTGTAATGTAGCTTCTCTTACTAAGAGGACTCACCCATGTGATATCTGTCTTTATAATCCCCAGTTACGGTAGACGTTTGGCGGATACCAAAGCGGACCAGTACTCAAACAAGAGATCTCCCACTACTCATGGTCAAAGGAAAAGAGTTCTCATAGTAATAATGAGAAAATACTTATGACGATTTTTAAATCTCTTAAAGTATCATCATAGGTCGATCCAGTATGGTTCTAAATCAATACCTATGCAAATGATTTATATCCTTATAGTACAAGAAACGGTGCTACAAATCATACTACACACGAATCTCTGATGGTCATCAATCGTCCACAAAATATGACCTTGATTAGGGATAATTTTTGATTAAAATATTCAATGTTCACTTAATAGGTGTTTCTTTATCCAAGCCATTGACTTGATACCCTATTTTGAATATTTATTAAAATCGAATGGACTCATTATTTAATTCTAAACCACAATTAAATAGAGACGGAGTGATTTAAATTGCATGAAAATTTTAATTACTCCAAAACTGAATGGTTCATCATGGTGCTTTACATCAACATTTTTCAAAATTTGATTAAAACACTATAAAATGGAATTCAAAGCCAGTTCACGACATGCTTGATTCCCATTGCCTCAATGTGTTTGTTGTGCTTCACTTGAGACAAAGGTTTAGTTAGTGGATCGGCTACATTGTCATCCGTTCCAACTTTGCAAATTCTGATTTCACCTTCTGACTTCCATTCTCGAATCATATGAAATCGCCTCTAGACATGTTTGACCTTCTGATGTTCTCGTGGCTCTCTAGCCTGAGCAATAGCTCCATTGTTGTCACAATAGAGGTCTATTGGACCCTTGGTGGAGGGTACAACACGAAGTTCATCAATGAGCTTGCGAATCCAAACTGCCTCCTTGGCTGCCTCAGATGCTGCCAAGTACTCGGCTTCAGTTGTAGAATCAGCGGTTGTGCTTTGCTTTGCACTCTTCCAACTAAACGCTCCTCCATTGAGACAGAATATGTATCCTGATTGTGACTTGAAGTCGTCTCTGTCTATCTGGAAGCTTGTGTCGCTATATCCCTCAACAACCAATTCGTCTTTACCACCATAGACCAGGAATTTATCCTTGTTCCTTTTCAGGTACTTCAGAATATTCTTGGCCGCAGTCCAATGCGCCTCTCCTGGGTCTAATTGGTATCGGCTCGTAGCACTCAAGGCATACGATACATCCGGCCTAGTACATATCATGGCATACATGATCGATCCAATAAGCGAAGCATATGGAATACGACTCATCCTTTCTCGCTCATCAGGTGTCTTTGGACACTGCTTCTTGCTTAAGGTTATGCCATGTGACATGGGCAGGTGCCCTCTCTTGGCTCCTTCCATTTGGAATCGAGCCAGTACCTTATCGATGTAAGTACTCTGACTCATTCCTATCATCCTTTTTGATCTATCCCTATAGATCTTGATGCCTAATATGTACTGAGCCTCTCCCAAGTCTTTCATTGAAAAACATTTCCCGAGCCAAGCCTTTACAGACTCTAGCAATGGAATGCTATTTCCAATGAGCAAAATGTCATCGACATATAAGACTAGGAAGGCGATGTCACTCCCACTAACCTTCTTGTAGATACAAGACTCATCTGGATTCTTGATAAAACCAAACTTGCTGATGACTTCATCAAATCGCAGATTCCAACTTCTGCTTGCTTGCTTTAATCCATAAATGGACTTCTTAAGCTTGCATACCTTCTTAGGATTATTTTGGTCGACAAAACCTTCAGGCTGTGTCATATACACAGTTTCTTCCAAAATCCCATTGAGGAAGGCGGTTTTGACGTCCATCTGCCATATTTCATAATTGTAATACGCAGCAATCGCTAGAAGAATTCGAACGGACTTAATCATCACAACTAGAGAAAAGGTTTCATCATAATCAACACCGTGAATTTGCCTGTAACCTTTTGCTACCAGCCTTGCTTTGTAAATAAATACATTTCCATCTTTGTCGGTTTTCATCTTGAAAATCCATTTACATCCGATAGGTGTGTAACCTGCGGGTAAATCAACCAAGTCCCATACTTGATTTTCAAACATGGAGTCCATTTCGGATTTCATGGCCTCTTGCCATTTTGCAGAGTCGGGGCTCATCATAGCTTGCTTGTAGGTTGCCGGCTCATCTCCATCCACTACTAGGATGTCCTGATCTTCGGTTAATACAACACCGAGATATCTGTCAGGTTGAGATCTTGGCCGAGTCGACCTACGTAGGGTAATGGACTGAGCATTTGCATTGTCGGGTTGACTTTGCATATTTTGACTTTGACCAATGTCAACAGCTGCTTGGTAAGCACTTTGATTGTCAACTTGTCCTTGTTGCTCATCCTCTCGAACTTCGTCGAGTTCGATTTTCCTCCCACTTGTCATTTTGGAGAGATGCTCCTTCTCCAAGAAGACACCATTACGAGCAACAAACACTTTGTTCTCGGATTTGTTCGTTGTAGAAGTAATACCCTTTGGTTTCTTTTGGATAACCCACAAAGTAAACCTTATCAGATTTTGGATGAAGTTTGTCAGAAATGAGTTTCTTGACATATGCTTCGCATCCCCAAATCTTGAGAAAAGACAACCTTGGCGGTTTACTTGTCCATAATTCATATAGAGTCTTTTCCACTGCTTTTGACGGAGCACGATTCAGTGTGAGTGCCGCAGTTAAAAGTGCATGTCCCCAGAAAGAGATTGGAAGTTCACTAAGACCCATAGTCGATCGGACCACGTCTAACAGGGTTCGATTCCTCCTTTCAGATACTCCATTCCACTGAGGAGTTCCCGGAGGTGTCAACTTTGAAAGTATTCCATGTTCTTTCAGATGGTCATCAAACTCTTGGCTCAAATATTCGCCACCTCGATCCGATCGAAGCGCTTTGATTTTCTTGCCGAGTTGGATTTCAACTTCTTTCTGAAATTCTTTGAATTTATCAAACGATTCAGATTTGTGCGACATTAGATAGACATAACCATATCTACTAAAGTTGTCCGTGAAGGTTATGAAATATCGATAACCACTCCTTGCGGGTGTACTCATTGGTCCACATACATCGGTGTGTATTAGTCGCAACAAGTCACTGGCCCTTTCCCCTAACTTGGAGAATGGTTGCTTTATCATTCGGAATCAGACTTAGAAGAAGCTACCTTTTTCTCCTTGTTGTCTTTGGTAGCTTTCGGCTTAGGCGGAAAGTTCTTCTTCCATTTCCCCTTGAAGCCCTTCTTCCTTTTGCCCGCCCTTTTGAACGGCTTGCCCTTCTTAATCATGAGCATATCATGCTTTCCCTCATCCTTGAGCGTCTGCTCAGCTTGCTTCAACATCCCATGAAGCTCGGTGAGGGTTTTCTCCATGCTATGCATGTTGTAGTTCATCTTGAACTGGTCATAGCCTTTGTGAAGGGAATGGAGAATGATGTCAATAGCCATTTCGGTTGAATACCCCGCATCAAGCCTTCCCATGTTCTCAAATAATCCGATCATTTTGAGCACATGTGGGCTGACTGGCTCTCCTTTCTTGAGCTTAGTCTCAAGGATCTGCCTGTGGGTTTCAAACCTTTCAGTTTGAGCCTGTTCTTGAAACATATTTTGTAACTCAGAAATGATCTCATAGGCCGATTCCTTCTCAAAGAAGGTTTTCTGAAGTTCAGGAGACATAGTGGCTAGCATTACGCACTTGACATCCCGATCGGCTACTTGCCATCAGTTAAGGGCCGCTTGAGTTACCTCCTCATTGGGAGCTTCGGGCATTTCCTCATCAAGGACATACTCTTTCTGTTCTTGCATAAGAACGATGCGCAAATTCCTTTGCCAATCAAGGAAATTGGTACCACTTAACTTCTCCTTGTCGAGAATTGAGCGTAATGAAAACTGGTTGTTTGAGGTTGAAGACATGATTCTACAATTGAAAGAATTTTAATGAAAAACCATTCAAAAAATATTTAAATAAGATTGAATTTTTTTCATGCAAATTTTCAATACTTATTAACGTCTTATTTACACGTAAAATTGTCCCTATTTTGTGAAAATAAGGCGATTCCAAGATCCGAAGAAACAAAGAGTGATTAAGCATGCTTTGGCTTGTCTTAAACACTCAATCTTCTAGGGTAAGCATTGCCTTGCTAATGGCTCTAAGCCACTCTTGGTTAGACAATCGTCGCATCTAATGCATCTTTGACGATATATCTCTTTTGCCACGGTATGTGAGGACTCCTCACTCATACCGATGAGTTAAACCAAAACCAACGTGCACACCCAGTGTGCCTTACACCCCTTGGAGAAGTGATGGCACCTCGCTTTGGCGTAGCCTACCATCACCATCGTCCGGTTAGTAAGTGTTGTTTTGGAAAGGCACTTTTGACTCAATATTATTAGGGACCTAGGATTTCTATGTTGGTTGATTTAAGTGAACTTAACTAATCACCGAAACATCAAGAAAACCTAAACATGCATCTAACGAATAATTCACACATATATATATAAGCATAAAATATAAAGCGAAATTATAGATGCATATTGGCAACTAGCATGACCCCTTGAAATCTTCATATCTTCAAAAGGTCTTCATTTGCAATTCAAGGCTTTGTCTTCCAAGATACGCCGTCTTCAAGACTTAACCAAACTATGCAAAAACTAGTGTCTACAACTAGGAATAATCTAAATATTAAAGTACAAAAATACTTAACGGTGCGTAGACCGTATTTAGATTACAAAAATACATAACGGCACGTAGTCCGTATTTTCTATCCTAGTCGGGTCCCACTAGTTGCCATTTCAAAAAACCTGTGAGAGAGAATATATATATATATTCCATTCATCCATTCACTATTTGTGAATGGCCCATGCAATTTACAAAATTAAAACAAGTAAAATGCATTCAAACAACGCGCGCACTAGTAACTAATCTAGGTGGTTAATCCGATTAACACACCTAATTAAAACTAGTCAAAGTTGTTTAACCGATTATATAATTTACGTCATTAATAATTGAAGCTCCCACTAAATTCCGCATTTGCATTAATTAATCTAATTAAATAAGTCGGTAGCACCCAAACTTGTCAAAATGAAATTTTGCCAATGCCGCTCAAAACCGAGGCCTAGCCTCCCAAAATTTTAATTAAAATAAACAAAATTAATTAAAATAAATAAAACGGCAAAATAATTAACATTAAGCCTACTAAGGCTAGTCACCTCAACGCACCAAGCATACGCACACGCCAAAAAACGAACACACGGCCCACGGCACACGGCCGCGAGCTGCTGCCACGGCACAGCCGCGCGTGGCTGCTGCAGCCCGCGTGCTGCTGCCGCGCGTGGCTGCTGCCGCGCGTGTGGCCGCAAGCAAGGCGGCGCAGCCACCTTGGCAGCCACATACGGGCTGCTGTGCAGCCCGGCTCGCCAAGGTGGTTCGTTGCCTCGTTTTGCGTGCCACGACCTCGGGATTTGATCCCTTTTCGCGAGACAAA
Organism: Chenopodium album; assembly: GCF_948465745.1. Lineage (NCBI taxonomy): Eukaryota > Viridiplantae > Streptophyta > Magnoliopsida > Caryophyllales > Amaranthaceae > Chenopodium > Chenopodium album. Next base: position 31,643,387 of record NC_137858.1, on the reverse strand, counting down.
AATAATTAATTCATTCTAAATTAATTTTAGAACTAATTTAGTGAGAAAAATGAAATTTTAAACAAGTCTAACTTAATAAAATTTTCAAAGTGCAAATAACCAAAATAATTCCAAGAACCATTCTTAATTAAATTGGTTTAACTTGGTGCAAAATAAAATTGAGGCAATTTCTCACTTTTAATTTAATTAGTTTAAATTAAACTTGAGAATTTGACAAAGTAAAGGGAAGTTGGAAAAATATGAACTTTAATGTTCAAATGAAAATTCCAACATCTAAATTTTGTGAATCCTTGAAAATTATATCTTCCAACATGAAGATAACCAAATTTCTATCACAAAAAACGAAACTTTATGTTTTCAATCAACTCAAAATGATTAAAACAACAAAGTTCAACACAAAATAACATGGAATTTAGTGGTTTTTAAAGTTTCAATCACTTATCACAAATAAAGATTGAATCTTTAACACTTAGGAAGCCTCAAAAATAAAATTTTCACACTAAAAAGCAATTAGTTTGCAATTATGTGAAAATAAATCAACCTTTAAGCATCAAATACTACCAAGTAAGTGTGCTTTAAGGGGACATAAAAATGCAGAAAATAATGCAAATAATCAACCATATAATCAACAATTTATGCCATTAATTTCAAGGTTAGAAAAGACTTAAATATTTTCGTCAAAAACGAAAAACCCCTCGTAAAAGGCATTTCTGGTCAGAATTTGGCTAAAATCACAGTTCCTATGGGGTAAAAACCTTTCCAGAACACGTTTTCCACCCAAAATTCATTAGTCTTGGGCGAAAATCTGGGTTCTGGGCCAAATTCGACATTAAAAACAGGATTAAAATAAATAAAACCGAGCTACTAATCTAATTAGAAACTTAAACCATAAAAATAAGCCAAAATAAACCTTGAAAAACATGATTATAAAAATAAACGAACCTGGCTCTGATACCACTGTTGGGGTTTGGTGAGTCCGACTCACCGCGGAAACAACCCCGACCCGAGGAACCACTCGCAATAATTAAAATCATAAAGCATAAATAAATAATCACAAAGAAAAGGAGAACGAATCTTACCCTCGAAGCGAGCTTCGCCCAAAAACCGGGGCTCTTACTTGAAAGCTACGAGCACGTCAAGCGCCGCGCCTCCGACGACATCCACCCACAAAAAGGCGAACACAACTTTAAGGTCTGCTACCTTGGGGTTAGCAAGGTCTGACCAAAACCCGAGTGTTATATGAGTTTAAGAGTTTTCCCAAAATTATGGAATGCTCTTTCTAACTCCCAATCAAGCATCATTCCCAATGCCCACACTTGGGTATTTATAGGAAATGATGGGAGTATCATTTACTCTACCATAAATGTGGGATAGTATGATTTTTCCATTTTATTTTAAAGCTTAATTAAAATAAATAATCAAGCTAGTAATAAATCAACAAGTGGCAAGCTCATGTGAGTGGTTAGGTGAGGACCACTTGGAGAAGGGGGGGACCAAACTTGCTCCCCACTCCCTCTCCCTTAGCCGTCCACCTCACACCACACACACTCAAGGACCACAAGCCACATGGCACCCACCCTTGGGCACCAAGGAAGCCCAGGTGGGCTACCATGTGCTGCTGTCCGTGGCAGCCACGAGCACCGCAAGCCCAGCAGGCCCAGCACTCGTATGCGGGCTGCTAGGCGCTGCTGCCCAGCACGCCCAGCATGCTTGTGCGGGCTACTGTGGCTTTGTGCCTTGGCCTCGCTGCTAGGCAGCAAGCAATGGCCCTTGCCATGCTGCTGCTAGCTGTGGCTAGCTGGCGCGCCTAGCGTGCTAGCTACTGCAGCTTGTTGTGGCATGGCTTGCTAGCCAATGCGCGCACAAGGCTGTGCCTAGCATGCTAGCACGCACTAGGCAACGCCCAGCTTTGCGATGCTAGCATGGGTGCGCTAGCACGCACCAGCCAACCTAGGCTCGACTTGGTGCGCATGCTAGCCACCATGCTATGCCATACGCCCTTAGCACTCGGTTTTCTTGGGCATTCCGATGCTAGGGGTATTTTGGTCTTTTGTTAATTTATTACTATTTCTCGTCTCGTCTTTCACTATTTTTCGACTCGACTTCCGATGCTCGGTTTCGACGCTCTAAGCTCGAATTACCGACGTCTAAATATTTAACACTCGGGCAACGAATTAATTTCTTCCGAATTAATTCGTCGAGTTGGTTCGTATATTTTGCTTGGGTGTGACCCGAAGGGTTCAGTCAAGATTAAGCTGTAATATTAATTATATTAATATTACTGATCGGAAGCGGCCTCCACCCAGGCATTCCGATCACTTGACCTTACTGAATATATTAGCTTTCTAATAATTCTGAACCCACTATCAGAATAATACACTTGTTCGAAGGACGCCATTCCTTTCATCTTCCTCAGGTATTCTTTATCCTATAACCTATTTTATTAATTATGATCGGTTTTAGAAACATAGAAATTATATTGCTGCAGTGATAGAGGCACAGATTCCGAGATCCTTTAAAGAGGCAATGAAACATGAAGGGTGGAGAAATGCAATGGCATCCGAGATTAAGGCCTTAGAAGATCAAGGTACTTGGACCTTGGAGACACTTCCGGAAGGGAAGAGAGCACTTGGAAGCAAGTGGGTTTACACTGAGAAGAGAGATGAGGAAGGAAAACTAATTAGATTAAAAGCTAGATTGGTTATTCTTGGTAATCATCAAGAGGAAGGCATAGATTACAATGAAACGTTTGCTTCGGTGGTAATGATGTCTACAGTTCGTACTTTTCTGGCTGTAGCAGCGGTGAAGGAATGGGAAGTGCATCAAATGGATGTACACAATGCCTTTCTACATGGAGAGTTGAAGGACGAGATTTACATGAAAGTTCCCCCTGGGTTTCAAAGAAACAATTCAGATAAGGTGTGCAAAATGAACAAATCGTTGTACGGGCTAAAACAAGCGCCTAGGTGTTGGTTCATGAAATTGTCCCAACTCTTAAGAAATACGGTTTCAAGCAGTCATATAATGATTATTTGTTGTTTACTTTGTCGAAAGGTAAATTGTAATTGAATTTGTTAGTTTATGTGGATGACATGATTATTGCATGTAACAGTTAATTTGAGTTGGAAAGTTTTGAAGCATATTTGTGTGAATGTTTTTAAATGAAAGATCTAGGAGCCGTGAAATATTTTTTGGGATTAGAAGTAGCCTGTAGCAAACATGGATTTAATGTTTGTCAGAGGAAGTATGCCTTGGATATTATTTTCGATGGAGCAGAATCACAAGCTAGCAATTTCAGGGGGGAAAGAGTTTGAAGATGTTGAGAAATATAGGCGTCTGGTAGGACGTCTAATATATCTAGTTGTGACTAGACCAGACTTGGCATATTCAGTGCATATCCTATCTCAGTTTATGAGATCTCCAAAGGAAGTGCATTGGGAAGCAGCTTTGAAAGTAGTTCGTTATGAAAGAAATACCTAGGTCAAGGTATTCTTCTTAGATCGATCTGATAGTGCTTTGCAATTAGAAGGTTGGTGTGACTCGGATTGGGCAGGTTGTCCATTAACTCGACGTTCTTTGACTGGTTGGTTTGTGTTACTTGGTTTATCTCCTATGTCATGGAAGACCAAGAAACAACCTACGGTGGCTACAAGTTTGTCAGAAGCAGAATATCGATCAATAACAGGTTTGACATGTGAATTGAAGTGGTTGAAGAGAATGCTTCGAGATTTAGGGGTTGAACACAAGCAAGGGATGAAAGTATTCTGTGATAGTCACTCAGCTCTACATATTGCTAATAATCCAGTTTTTCATGAGCGAACCAAGCATATGGAAGTTGATTGTCATTTTATTAGAGATGCGATTCAAGAGGGTCTCATATGTCCGTCATATGTGTCTACAAAGTTGCAGTTAGCAGATATCTTCACGAAGGGGTTGGGAAAAGCACGGTTTGAGTTTATTCTTAGCAAGATAGGCATTAAAGATCTCCGTGCTCCATCTTGAGGCGGGATGTTGAGATAATATTATATTTATGTAAAGATAATATTTAGGAAATATTGTTAAGATCTCTAAGTTATCTTTATGTTAATATATTATTTGATATTATTCATAAGCCTAAGCTAGTTAGGAATATATTGTACTCTATATATGTACACGGTTGAGAATAAAATCTTGAGTTAATTTGACATGGTATCAGAGCTAGGCAACGATATGGGACCTTAAATGGCTAGAGTTTACTAGGTCAAGAGGTGTTCCATGTGAGGGGGAGTGAAGAAGCACTCTAGCCCGAAAAATCACATGAGACAAAAGTTAAAAGGGACCTTACATGTAAGGGGGGGGGGGTGTTGAAGAATAGACCTCCCAAGTGTCACCACATGTAAGTGTCCACATTGGTTGAAGAAGAGAGAGTTAAAAACTTTATAAGGCTAAGGAGCTACTCCTCCTATTGCCATATGGTTTTGGGATGGAACCTCCTTTGATCTTTTGAAGAGGACTATCTCTCTTAGTTTGCGGGTGCGGCCCAGGCTCGTGTTTATCAGAATTGAACTAATTGGAGCTGACTTAACTGAACTGATTAGAGCTGAACTGAACTGAAATAAAGTAAATGTGAACAGGCCCTTACTAACCAAACATCTATATTGGCTGATGATATGTTTCTTTAGTTGGGTGATATGTTTATTTTGTTGGCTGATATGTTTACTTTGTTGGCTTATACTTTTTCCGTTTTTTTTAACACACACTTTTTCATGCTATTTAAGAAAGGTGGGGTTTACATGATGTAATACTACAACTTTTCCCCAAAAAACTTTCCATTTATTGTGTGTTGCAAGTATTGTGACATTTCCATTTTAGGGAAGTGTTGCAAATATTAAAAAACGGAGGAAGTATGTTTTATTTTGTGGGCTGATATCTTTATTGGCTAATATGTTTATTTTGTAAGCTTATATGTTTAATTTTGTTGACTGATATGTTTATTTTATTGGCTTATTTGTTGCTTTTGTTTTTTATTTTATCCTTTTGTTGCCTGATATGCTTAATTTGCTGGCTGATATGTTTCATTTGTTAGCAAATATGTATCTTTTATTGGCTGATATGTTCGTTTTGTTGACCGATATGATTTTATTAATGTCTTATATATTCCTAATGTTGGATGATATCAAACATCAGTTGACTTATATGTTCCTTTATTTGCTAATATACATGATATCACATCCAGCTATTGAGGATTCCAACTTATAGATGATATCAGTTAGACAATGAATGATATCATCTATACAATTAACCATGTCATATAGCCAAATAATCATAGTATCATTTGTAATTTCACCTCCATAATTATCCATCAATTTCTCATATTGCCAACGGTTCAACCATTCAACCACTAACCCATTTAAAAAAACCGAAATCAGTCACATATCTTACAAAAAAATTCTAAAATAAATCAATTCTTTAAAAATTCACCATTAATTGAGGTCAAATTCGTTCAAATAATGATGAATTTTCAGAGATATTGGTGATGCTTTTGCAGCTACTTCGGAACCTTGTCTTCGACACCAACACCGGTACTGATTCTTCGGAACTAACAGTTGTTGCCGAAGAAATCAAAATCGAAGCAATGTAGGAAGAGTGAGGAGAGAGAAATTGGAGGATTTGGTAATGGAGTAGATTAAAAAGGAGGAGAGTAGAGGAGTGAGAAAGAGAAGGGAAGAGAAGGAGTGAGGTGCATCGCAATTATATCGCTTCATCGTTTCGATCGCCGCACAAACATTTGCCGCACCTAATAGTTTGTGTTTTTTAGTTTGACTATTAACATGATAAAGCCAAAGTTTATAGCGTGTATCATTTCCTATTTCTGGCGGTATGTACCACTGCCTATACATGCAATATTCCACGAAAAAGAATTAAATAAAAAATTGACCTAGGCGTGGTGCGGGTACAAGCCGTACAACCCTCTAAGATCATCTTTCTAGGAGGCATCCACGATAGCATTTTTGAGTATTGCTTGTTGTGACACAAGTCCACTAGTAGATATTGTCCTACCTGGCCCCTAACTCGCAATGATTTGTTTTGGTGCCGGAGACTTAGGTGCAAAGTGCACCTTAGGGTATTGTTATTTGCTTATTTAATAATTTTTTTTGTCAATTTAAAAATCTTAAAATAAGAAAAAAAAATCCTTCTGATATATAAAGAGTTTTGTTCATGTCAAAAAAACAAAAAAACAAGAGTTTTGTCAAAGCGATGCATTTAGGGTCTTAGGGTTGGACTATTACCTTACAAACACAGACTACAATGGGTCTATTGAGGCTGTTGCAACTTGCAGACTTGTAGCTAGCTTAGCTGCATTACTGTGTAGCTAAAAATTTGCAAACAGACTAAAGATTAGAAAGTAAATGGGCCTGGTTGATTTTTTGACACATGAACTACTTCTGTAAGTTTGTAACGGGCCTTCAACAACATTTACACTTATTCCAAAAAATTAAAATAAAAAAGGGTTTTAGAATTTAGAACAATTCGTAGGGTTTAAGAACTAGGTTTTCCCTTTAATGGTGGTCGAACAAAGCATACAAAATTCCTCTTGTTCTTCAAATTCTTCCCTATTTTCATCAATTTTGAAGTGATTATGGAAGCATTGCATGTTGCGAAGGCTAATTTGACTGTTTATCTTCACCCTTCCCAAACTAAAGACGTCAATGAAGCTGTTAATCGGGAGCTTAGCTCTCTCCTATTCAGGTAATTCCACTTTCTATCTATTGAATTTTATTTCAATTGCTGATTTGGGTATTAATTATATGTTAATTTCTTAATTAGGGTTTTGATATTAACAAAGAAGATTTTATTTTTTTTATTTACTTTAATGTGTTTGTCACATGTTTAGCATTTCTGGGTTTGATTAGTGTTGATTTGAAAACCATATAGTATGTATTTAGTATTTCATATCGAAAATTTGATTAGTTGACTTTGGTTCATATTTTTTTTTTTTTTTTTTAATTTTTATTTATTTATTTTTTATTTAAATTTTTGGTACTAATTGGTTATCGTTTTGATCTTAATTTTCAGTTTGTTGATTTCAATTTGTATGGGTTATCTTCATAATTGATGATGTTTTCAATTTATTAACCTCTTTGATTCATTTTTGTATGAGGGAATTTTTAATTGTTGTTTGAATTGTATTGTTAGTGATAATGTAGCTGAAATTTTAGGGAATAATAAGTTAGTGGTGTCAATTTCTTGCTTTGGAAAATTTAGGAATTGACCCATGATTTAGCAGTTATTCATTGTTTTGATGGAGCTATACTGTCTCAATCAATCCATGTTACAGTTCTCCAGGCGAATCTGGTAAATTATATTAGATTAATTTTATAAGCAGATCAGTTGGGAACTCTAGCGTTGCTTGTACGATGTTTAATGGCGCTTACTTTATACAGATTTGAGGTGGGGGGAAGTGGTTAGAGACCATTCGTATTGACTAGTAAACACTTCAAAGTTATTCTTGTGTGCAATGTCTCTTGGTAAACAACTAAACATGCCTGACTATTTTAGGAATGCTGACTACCATATGAAATTATGAATATTGTGGCATCAAAAACCATATAGTATGAAGATACAATGCGGAACAGATTCTGCTACATCTAGATCCAAAACTGCTGCCACTCACATTTTTAAATTTTGGATATAAGAAATTGTTTGGGATAATGAAAGGAAGACACAAAATTGGGACCACGTATTCATCACAAGAAAATAAACATCTCAAAGCCTATTTTTTACGAGTACTAACAAAGTGAATAGTGGCCTGGTTGAACTCCAATAGTAAGTGTATGAGCTCATGTGAGCTGGACAATCTTTTTTCTGCGTAACTACTGCTTTACCACTCCTATCACCTTAGCCATAAAACTAGTATCGTTTGCTTGCTGTACGTGTTGATGAATAATGTCAGAACTCAGGAGGATATAATTATTTAAGATGCTGTATAGGCAAATACTCCAATACTTTGTCAAGCCACAGAAACAAGCAGAGTTTAGAGTTCAACATCTAGTAAACTAGTCTTGCTAATTGTTAACAGCTTGATCTCCATCAACAAGTAAACATCTTTCAACTCAAAATCCGACAATCAGTGCAGGAGAAAATTATTCATTAGGCTACAAGTTTATCATAGCCATGCCATTTTGCTACTACACATGTTTCTCTTGTTGATATAAAAACTCATTTTATTGTGTTTTGATTGTGTTTGTGAGTCGGGTTCATTTTTTGTGAACATTGTTCAGGATGGAAGGGATCGTGTTGTGGAAACTGTTTAGTAAGTATATCATTGAAACCATGCCATTTTTTTTGCTATATCCCTTGAGGATATAAAATGAACTCATGTAGTACATGTTTCGATTATGTTGGCGAGTCGGGTTCAGTTTTGAATTCATCTATTCAGGATGGAAGTGATTGTGTTGCAGAAACTATTAAGCATATGATTAAAGTATTTATGTGTGTAAATTGATAGATCATTAGCTATCTGATGCACGTCCTGTATATTACTGGTTGGGTGGGTGTAATTGATGATTTGCACTCATTAGCCTGATTGTTTGGAGTCATGCTCGTGTACTATACTCATGATCTCATATTCTTTATATGCTATTGTTGTCAGGTTCAGCGAAATTTATGATGGTGTATTGTTGGCACATGAGATTGCTGATGTTCCAAGTAGACATGGAAAAATTCTATCTGGGCTCTTTCCTTATGTCGGTGTTAGACTGATGGCTAATCTTCTACTTTTCGCTCCAAAGCCAGATACATATCTAGGTATGCCGTTGCCTTCAACTTCATCTATTCAAGTAATTGGTGTGCTAATTAGATGTTTCTGGACTTTTGAAGCATACATCCTTTGCAGCAGTATACAGAGTAGTGTATAAATCCATGTATTCAAAATCCTACTCCATAAAGATCTATAAGTTACGTTCGCATTTAGTTTGTATTTCTTTGGAGATGAAAAACTCTTAGGGGCCGTTTGGTTTACATGGGGTAAACGGAATGGAATGAACAAAGGGAAAGAAAGAGAATGGAATGAAAATCCCTAAAATTTAGTAAGTTGTTTGTTTTGAAACACAAAGGGAAACAACCACCTTCTCCGACCACCCAACCACCACACCGCCCTAAATTTTTTTCCACTTTTCCACCTACTCCAGCCACCACCCAGCCACCCCACCACCCAGCCGCTGCTCCCCACCCTTCGCCACACCTTCCCCACCCATCGCCTGTTTCGGGGGTGGGGAAGGGCCGGCCGACCGTTTTATGGGAAGATGGTGCACTTTTTTAGGTTTTCGCGGTGGTGGTGAAGGGTTATGGGGGAGGGTTTGCCTTTTTTTTTTTTTTTGGGGGGGGGGGGGGAGAAGGAGGGTAGCGATGGGTGGGAGAAGTGCGGCGAAGGTGGCGGGTGAGGCGGTGGTGCGATGGTGCAGTTTTTCCGGAGGCATGGGTAGGTAGGAAGGTGGTGGTGTATCGGTGGCTAGGGAATGAGAATTGAAATATCTTTGGGAGGGGGGGTAGGGAATCAACTTGGAAGGATTTTGGAGAATGAAGAGGGTAAAGGGAATGGGAAAAAACTCAAAAAAGGCCTAACAAACACCAACAAAGGGAACAAAAGAAGTTGATTCCCATTCCCTTTGATGAATACCCCTAACCAAACGGCCCCTTATTTAAATAGAAATAACGATCTTGATTTAATCTTTTTGATAGTACTTCGAACATGATTTTATTTCTTTATTATTTCAGTCAATTGACATAGCATACTTTGTTTTTGTATCTTCCAGAAGGTAAAGTTGTGAAGGTCGGGCAGGAGTCCATACATGTTGTTGTTCTCGGATTTTCAGCTGCCATTATAACAGTAGATGACATTCGTGATGAATTTAGATATAAAATTGTATGTAACTATTTGTTGTTGTATTTTCTTTTAATTTTCTTCTGAATTCATAAAACTTACATTATTTTTGTTTCAACTTACTATTTAGTGTGTTTTGCTGTAGAAAGGTGGGGAAGAAATGTTCCGAAGCACATCACACAAGCGGCATGTAATTAAAGTTGGAACCATGATACGCTTTTTAGTCAAGAGGTGAGAAACATTAACCTTTCAGTCACTCAAAAGATCAACTTATAATAAAAGGCCTACTTGTTTATAAATCTATACTTTAACATTGTGATATAGGTATTAGTTTTTGTGTCTTGGTAGATGAATATTTTATACAGTAAGTGATGCAGTTATGTGATGGAAAAGTTAGTTAACTGCTAAGCTACCTAAATTACTCTTGTTGTCAAGCTAATTATCTTACATTGCACTGCCAACTCCCCAAGGAAAAAAGGAATGAATGAAGAAGCCACTATAACTATCCGTCTATCCCACAGCTATGTACAATTGAGCTTTCTTATCTAATGTTTTTAGTTGGGTTTTTTTATTTTTTATTTTTTTATTTTATTTTTATTTTTTATTTTTTATTTTATTTTTATTTTTTTATTATGAAGGGATCTTTTTAGATGGTTTCACGTGGAATAAACATTTCAATTAAATATTACGAATGAAATGTCTACGAACTTCTATTTTTTACCTCTATTGTGTCAAACTCAACCTTTTCCTAACCAAAAACTTTATCTCATACTAATTTGATATGGTTTTCATAATGTATTAGAGGTTGCATGAAGATGAAATTTGATGTGTATAATGGTACAATAAGGGGCTTCATGAGTCATGACTATCTAAATATATAGTGACACATGCGCCCAATTTTTAAATCCATCTCATGGTTATTTTGCATGGTGTCAGCACACCCATATCACACCATTGAAATCTAATTGTGTAATTTTAATTTTCTTGCTTGTGAGCACTGATTTATATAGATACCCTGAAATTTTCTATGGATGTCCTAGTCTTCTAGATCTTGCTGACTCAGGATGAGCAATAAAATGCTTGTGTTGTGAAGGTTGTTTGTTAATCAAGCTTTTGAATGGATTATTTTTGGTTATCTTTGCTTTTCTTTGGTGGCTTTTTATTATATAGTGGATAGTGCAGTATCTAGATTCTCTGTTTGTTACATTCAAATTTCTGACATTGTATCTATGTTAACACAGCTTCGATGAGGAAATACTGCACATATCTGGGTCCTTAATTCCATCGAGCACCGGAAACATTCAGTGGCAATCATCCTTAGCTAATAGGTAATTTGGCTCAAATTACTCTGAAACCTTTTACTCTGGGCCTCTGGGGTGGGCAATATTTGTTCACACATTTTTCTAGTGCATATTTAAAATTGTAGCTTGTCTTACAGTTCCCGGAAGCGGAGAGAAGTATTAAAGGATTTTAGTACTGGAACAACTGATGGAGGTGCTATATCTTATGATTATCATGTCTTGAAGAAATCAAAGAAACAAAGAGTAAATAACTAGGATCCTAAAGGATGCAATAGGGTTATAGACTGCAATGATTTCATGATTGTAATGGTAAGTTTCTTTTCTTGGCAGTATTCAATTTTTGCTTTCACTTTCCATCTTATATTTTGGTGCTATATTTGTGGTTTATTGCCCAATCAAATGTTATTAAAGTCCTTTGCATATTTTTCTATCTTGGGTACACATGAGTAGGGGTATTCAAGAAAGGGATTGTGAATGGTCACTACTTACTCCTTGAGTCCTTTCCTTCATGATTGTCTTTTTTTTTTTTTTTTCAATTTCACGCCCCTTTGCTCAATGGTTAATCCCAATTGGTTTAATGATTAGGAAAAATACACTTTAATAATCCCAACTTTGAGCGATTTACTTCTAATAATCCCAATTAAGGTTTATTTTAAGATAATCCTAATTATTAGGTCAGTTTGCCACCAGTAGTCCCAACCGGTCATCAACCTAATGTAACAGGTTGCTTTGACATGTGGCATTACGTGAGTGGTTATTTTTTTTTTTAAATTTAAAAACTTAAAAATTAAAAAAATGAAAAATTACAAAAAAAAAAAAAAAAAAACAAAAAAAACCCTCTCCTCCCTACCTGCCACCCCTCCCCCTAGCCCAGCCAAAATCCACCGCCACCTCGCCGGGAACCTTCCCCTTCCCCTTCCATCCCACCGAAAATAACCTGATCCCTACTAGTATTGATTGTCTTTTTTTTTTGGGACTTACTTGAACCACCTCCACCTCCATCTTCATTCTTCACCTTCTCTGTACCATAAGTATTTACAAAGGCAGTTACATCCTGATCTTGGGTATAATAGGAATCGTAGACATAATTATACAGCATGTCATATTGATTTGAATCACAAAGGGTCAATTTGGGGTCCATGTTGGATGAATGAGCTACTACATTGTTTGTGGGGCTTTGATTGGGAGAGTTGGAGTTGGTGATACAATCCCAATTCTCAGAATTAATCTTGGTCAATTGTGTCTCATTGGTTGAGCTACTCCTTGAGTGGTTCAGATCTGGTCTTCTTGAGCACCTGAGTCGGAGATCTCATTTCTGGGTGATTGATGCCATTGCTAGTAGCACGGTCAACCTTGACTCGATGAATGGGGCCGGAATCGAGGGTGGGGGAAGGGAATGCGGCCGGAATCGGGGGAAGAAGAAGTTAGAGGACTGAAATCGGGGGAGGGGAGGGGAAAGGGGGGCTGGAATGTGGCGGTTCCCGGTGAGGAGGGTGGCTGGGAAGAGGGTTTCATTTTTTCTTTTTTTCTTTTTTTCAAGACCAATAGAAATGTGACACATGTTATTAAAAATAAAAATAGAAAAACCTAACCTACTTATCAGGTAACCTGTCATCCGTGATTGTTGGAGGCAAACTAATCCAATAGTTGGGATTATTAAAAGATAAACCTTAGTTGGGATTATTAGAAATAAATCGTTCATACTTGGGATTATTAAAGTGTATTTTTCCTAATGATTAATCCTCTAAGTAATTTGATTTTCCTAGTCTAAGTCTTATGCATGGGTAACTATCCAAAGTTGTCCCGTCACCACTTCAGTGCTTAAAAGGGGCAAGGTGTTAGGGGTCATGCGCCTTTTGTGGTCTAGTCGAGGCGATTGTGATGAGGCGCAGCTTAAGGCGCTCAAAGATTTATTCAGAATTTTTTTAATTGTTTATTATATGCGCTTTACGTCAATGAGGTACACCTAGGCGCCTTAGGCGCACTGAAATGCCTTGGTGCGCCTTGACCCTTTTTAAACATTGACCACTTCTATAACCCAGGAGCAGCCGTAGGCCATCATGCTGTGCCTGGGACTAAACCAATGGACCAGTGCTTGCCACCTCCATAACCCATTGTCACCACTAACTTTTGTTATTTTTGTAACTGATTCCCGTACAAGAATTTAATGGTTGGATATAGTCAGTTGTGCCGGAGGTCAGGATAGGGTATTAGAGACACAGATAGGTGTTGTGTGGTGGTGATGGAGGAGAATTAAATTCATCTTTGCAAAGGACTGATGGGCGATGAGCCGATGATAGCAAGGGGAATTTGCAGGGAGACAAAAGAGGGGGTGATTGTGGCTGGTTTTTGTTTGGAGGACAGGGAGTTCTTGATAGGGATGAAGTAGGGGTGTGCTAACCCAGATGGCTAACTATTATTTCAATTGATTGTTTACTATGTAATTGCAATGTTCGGTTGGGAATCTTGGGATCATGGTTTTTATTACTCTGTACTCAATTCTTTTGAAAAAATACTTATGAACAAATCAAATTAAAGAACTTGCTGTGCTGCCGCCAAAACTCAACTTAGAACGGCTTACCTGACAATGATACGGTGCCCATATTATACATGACCTTTGTCAAAATTCTACTGCGTGAAACCCTTTACCCTGGCAGTGATATGTTGTCACATTATACATGAATTAACATTCTCTGTGGTGCTAACCTACTTTTAAAAGAGAGTATAAATTTGATGCAAACTTACAATATTTCACAATTTTCTAGTTTTTAAACCTCATGACTTAACATTGCCTATTTTACAAAAGACTATAATTTGATGCAAACTTACAAATTATATAATTGTTTAATTTATGGACCTTATTTCGCATGACATATTTCAGCCACTTGTTCACTTGAAGTAATATGAGTGATATTTGGAATATATCTATATTAATAAGGACATTAGACATTACAACATATAGAAGGGAAAAGGAGCAATGTCAAAATCCTGTAAATGTTGTTCCTACAAACAATTTGACTCTCCTATCTGTTTCAATCTCTCTTCCTCTCCATATTTACCTTTCCCTACTGGCCTCCATAACTAAGTCAATATTGCTGTCATAGTGTTCATACTACCAATTTGCTGCTCACTTTCAGGGCCCATTGCTTTCCACCATAAACGCATAAGTGCATAACTATCATATCAAAACTGTGGGAAGTTACAAGCGTAATAGAAATAACTAGTTCTAAGGTAAAAGGGGAATAGAAGGAAGCTTCCTTTTTTTTCAGTTGTCTATATTTTTCATTAAACATCGACAAGTAAGGGGATTCTTTTAATGTCTCTTATTATAAGGTATCTTGAGCTGGATTAACTATGACCTTGAAGCCAGATGTGTTTAAGTGTGTACACACTACACAAATTTGATTTGCCCATCCAGCTTGGCTATATTTGTATATGTTAAAACTTCATTCAAAAGTCTTCTGTAGTGGCACATTTCTTAATTTTTTTTTAACTCCTTCCCCAAAATTTGTTTAGTCTGTATATAAATAGAGATGGTGGGTTTATATTAACTAGTCTTTATTTGTTTCCTGGTGTAATCTTATAACTTTTCCATATGAATTAATGGTGTGTACCTAGTTCTTTCTAGAGAATCAATTTATGTCAACATTCTTCAGTTCCGTATGAAAATTACGTTTCTTGGTGTAAAGTGATTTGTCATAGTGATGTTTATTGTTCTTGCAGATATTTGTTTCCTTGTTGGTATTGATACACATTCCAGCTCTTGATGAAAGGCCAGAGTTTGGCTGAACATGCAGAATGAAACTAGGATATTATAGAGTACTTGAAATATAGGTAAATCAAATCTGTATGTGCATGCAATTTAACAATTTTATATCCGATGGATTGTCCTGTAATTTATAGTATGATGTTTCTTCCCCAATAGACTTCGTCTGGTCGGCTCTTAACTCTTGTTCTTTGTTATCTGAGTTATTTCAACAATCTTTATTATATTCTTACAATTTGTAAACTCCTTACTCCCTAGCCCCAACTTTTTTTTTAAGTGCAACAGTTCGACCCACGTAAAGTTAGGGGGTCAGTCAAATTTGTTAAAATATTCCTTCGTAGTTCGCATGTATGTGGGATAAAAAAAAAAAAAAAAAAAAAAAAAAAAAAAAAAAAAAATTGTAGGGCAAGGAGGTAGGCATGGTACTACAGAATAGTTGGTTGGGTTTATGCCATGAATTTTTTGGAGAAGCACAACTAGGTGTATAACACAGCATGACCTGACATAAAACCACGTTAAAATACATTTTATTTGGTGTTGTTATGCTAGCAACATTGTGGTATGTTAGCACTGTGGCTTGGGCCATACTCGAAATAATATCATGTTTATCAAATATCGGTTTAAACTTGTGAACTTAGTATTGAAATTCCATATGGAAGTATGGAACCAATAGACTGAAATTTGTTATAGAAGGTGGACTGGTGGACCAATTAACTACAAATTACATCGAAAACACATTAGGCTTGATAACAGTGTGAATCCTACTTGACCCGATAGAACTTGGGATTTGATAAGTTCCTTTGATAATGACTTAACCCAAGCCAACCAAATTGTTTTTGATCTGACTAGATTCAACATGATACCTTAAATAAGCTTGATATCCGATTTAAACACTACCCAATTTGAGAATAATATAGGTATGTGTGTGGTGTTTGAGAATAAAATTATAAGTAAGTCGCATTATTTAGGGGTGGTGCTTCATGATGGGGTGATTTGTTTGTTAGATTGAATAAAAATTGTATAAGAGAGGAAATTTTAACGAAACTTTTACATTGAGAGACATTAAAGTTAGAGGGGTCAAATACTGACATGATTGACCTGATCTGCCCCCCCCCCCCCCCCCCCCCCCCCCAAAAAAAAAAAAAAGCATTTTCACTCGTATGGACACAATAACTAGAGTAACTAACTTTTAAAATAGACTCGATTCAACCCAACATTATCAAAGCCAACCCATGTAACCGAAGTGATGTCTCAAATAACAATTGAATTTGAAATTGAGGGTATATTCTTTATTGAGACCATTAATCATGCAGGTTGAATATTTTAGTGCCGACTTGATAGAGACTTATATTCCACGCCGCCTGGAAGCAATTACTAAAAACAGCCTGATCATAGTAAATCTTGAATGGACCCCACCAAAATGATTGGTAATTGGTGTGCAATGGGGACCTTCAAAGACTAAGGGTGGGAGACTACAAAGTGTGAGGTAATAATAATTCAACAAGATTATCGTAATCTTGAAAATATTGTTCGGTAGTAGTTAGTCAATCAACATACCAAAGATTATGCATTAAAGCTTTCTACTCCACTTTGGTTAATTAATTATCAACCTTTGATATTTTTTTGGTCGTTAAATAGGTGGTTTTGGTTGAAAAGTTACATTAAATAACGATAATAATGTACTCCCTCCGTCCCTAATTTACATTCCTCTTTCTTTCTATTATGTGAGGAATAAATGCTAGAAAGATGAATGTAATTTAGGGACAGAGGGGTACATATTTAGTTGAAATGCTAAGTACACAATGTCACAATAGACATACAACTGGCTTGGACCATCACGGAAACCAAGCATTTTGCTCATTTTGTGTACATTCAATTTTGATCTTTCAACATTAGCTTAATTTCTTAGTTGATTCATCACGGAAACTTTGATAACTTTAATGTATTACGGATTTATGAGCCAAAGTGGACGAGACGTTAGATTACATATGTGAGGGGGTATTGAAAATACACTTAAGCCTCATGGTCCTCGTGAAATATATCATGTATGAAAGAGAGATAAATATTTTATGAGGCTAAGGGGCTCTCGTCCTATTTTGAGATAAAACCTCTTTGGATCTTTTGAAATGGCCAATGGGATTTTTTTTTTTTTTTTTAATCAAAAGTTTGGCAGACTCATACGAGTATTTAACTCAAAATGGTGTAACATCCACAAGGTAAATAAACATTATCCAACAAGCTTGCATTTGGAGGAGAGATGTACACCTCTAGCTTTGAATCCCTAATTTAAAGAATTCTTATGAATTAAAAATACAACAAAAGGAAAAAAAAGTGTACACTTTCTGTATATGAATTGAAAGTTACTGTGTAAAAAAGGATCCTAGAAAATGGTGCTTTTAGTGTTCATAATCATTTTACAAATTACAATATAGGTATAGTATCAGATGTAACAAGTTAAGTAATCCCAACACACGTCTGATGCCATATTGTAACGTAGATCCATACAATATTAAGTACGAGTAACACTATATGAATTTTGCTAAAATGATACCCTAGTATTGTTTTTGAACTAGCAACACACCCATTAATATGACTTGCGCTTCAAACAATGCAGTAGATTAGGGCCATGTTTGGTAAATGGCTTTTTGGTGGCTGTTTGGTTAGCTTTTAGCTTTTTTATGTGGTTAAACAGCCAAAAAATGTGTTTGGTAGCCAGTGAAAAAGCTAGCTTTTAAGCCAAAATAAAAAAGCTGCTTTGAGTAGCTTTTTTGTTGGCTTTTGGCTTGTTGGCCCACAAATTATCTAATAAACAGCCAACAACCAACAATTAATATACCAAACACTTTTATAAACAGCCAGCTTAAATAGCCAATTTCAAAAGCCATTATAAATAGCCAAACATACCAGCTGGTCAAACAAGCCAAGTAAACCAGCCAACAGCCACTTGCCAAACAAGGCCTAGAGCGTAAATGGATACATTATTATTAATTTAAATATCCTTACAACCGATAATACAATATTATTATATTTTTATAATTTGAATTTTTTTTTTTTTTTTTTTTTGACAAAAATTTGAATTATTTTAGTTTATTTATTCGATTATCTTGTATGAGGAAATCCAAGTTTATTACCTAGATAAACTTGGATTAGATGCAGATTTATAATTAGATGCATTAGATTTTGCAAAATGTCAACAAACAAATATTAATGTTGTGGGCTTCTTCTTCAAAAAAAAAAAAAAAAAAAAAAAAAAAACAAAAAAACAAAAAGTTGTGGGCCAGGTAAGCTGAATACTGCTGGCTTCTAAAAAGTAAACAAGGCAGATGAATTTTGTTAACATTCGTTACAGTTAGATGGTTAACTCACCCTAGTTAATCTTGGTAACTTTTTTGGATTAGTTGCTTTTACATTTGTATTTCGTTGCTGTGGAGATGATGGAGGTGAAATGCCGTGGTGGTTGTTTTGGTTAGTGCTGCCGTTTGCTCCGGCGTTGCTGGTCGATTTCCTCAAATATTACTTCTATTTCACATTTTTTGCAATTTTGGGTATTATTTGTGAGATATAAAATATTTTTAAACTGTAATAAATATGAAACAGAGATACAAGGATTCAAGGAGGCAATATGATATTTGGAACAGAATCATTGAAGTACTAAACCCCATGAATCAATCATTCTTAGATAAATCTTCCCAAACATCCAGACAAGCCCAATAAATATTTGCAACAGTCATTTGATTGCCTACTATGCAAATATATATGGAATTTGCAAGTATGAAAGGATGGATTTAAATTGAAGCAATAAATTAGAAAGATATAAATATAACAAAATTATATTATCTTTGGAACAAAAGGTATAGGCCCATAACAATTCTGAATATATTTGTGTATGACTACTCTAGGGGTAGTAAATTAAAAGTCCCAAATGAAAAGGGACAAGATGTTTTTTCCATGTGCAATATAATTAGGGCTAGAATAATAATCAATGAGAGAAGTTTAAAGAGCTATCACAATTCACAATAGACAATGATTCCTTTGAAATAAGCTATGGTTTTGTCTTAATCAATATATCAAAAACACGTATCTTCTTAGGAATTATGCTAAATCTATGATAGTCATCCATCCTTTTCATGTAGTGACCCAAATGAAATTATTACAGCACATTTAGAAGTTGTTAAGTGACACCCTAGAGAATTCTCATACAATCGATTGTATCTGAGCATGAGTATGTATAATCTATAAGGTATAATTGATTGTACATGGAAAATTGTCAACATCCTAAGCCCCTAAGCTTAAGGGTTGACCAAGATGGAAGAATTTAAATTTCACATAATATTTTTTTAGTAACACCTTCATCTATATAAGGGGCAGAAAAAGTATCATCAGTAATTCAGTACGTGAGGGTTTGTCCTTAGCTTATTTATTTATTCTTTGATGGATTTTATAAAACTAAAACCTCATATAGCTCAACCAACCTAACAACACACATCAGTAAAGGGAGAGGTAAGTAAATTACTTACTCCCAAGTATAAGCATATTGTGATCGAACTTGTGACCTCAATTTGCATTGTGACCTTGAGGTCACAAGGTGAGTTCGTTATCTACCATCTCCTTCAAGCATGTTTGGTTAAGAGTTTGTACTCTTTTATGTCAATTTTAATTGACAACCTTTAATATGTACGTACAATACTATAATACTCCTGTCATAAGGTCTTTAACCTTTAATACATTAGTGTTATTAATGATGAGCAACAAATCGCATTGCATGTCCTAATTAAGTCCTAAATAAAATGTTATAGTTTCAACAACAAAAAAACAAAATATTCCTTTGAAAAAAAAAAATTGGTTATGTTGGCAACAATATTTTTGGCAGTACATGCCGTACACGGCGGTGCAGCTCCATTTTGTACTGTCTTCCACCGGCCTATTTCGCCCTTTCATGCCAAGAAGGCTATCTTCATAATTTGTGTTATGTCATTGTCATTGCTTCATCTTCTATGTTCTCTAAGACTCTAGGTGTCTTAAAGTGGATGGTGGGTTCTTGTAAAAAAAAAAAGGTGGATGGTGGGTAAATTGGTTTATTGGAAGGTATAAGGTAGAAATATAAAGCTAATATAAAGCTAATCTTGAAGAACTAATTAAGGGTCATTCTTTTAGACTTATGAATATGTGGTCAGATATATGAAAAATAGTCTAGGACAAGTGTAGAAAATACATGTAAATACATGTATTAATCCTGTACATCTCTGCTGTATGCATATCTTTTTTTGTTTATTTTCTTTGTTGTTAACATCTAGCTTTTGTCTCTTGTAAGCTGAGCTGTATTTTTGCTTAGGCATGTAGGGTTGGTAAGTTGTCCTTGCATATATAGCAATTTTGTAGGTTATAAGGCGTAGAGCCGCAATACACAGAAATCAATCAAGATTTGATTTAATTATTGTTAGTGGTCTTCCAGAAAGAACCAGAAAATAAATACAGAAAGATCGAAACTCTACATGGTATCAGAGCAGCAAGGTTGAAAAGCTTGAATTTTTCACCTTACTGTTTCAAAATCGAATCAAAAACAGAAGGATTTCTTGATCCTTGACAGAATGGCAGGGGAAGATAAGGAAACAAAGAATGAGAATGGATATGCAGATCCATTGTTTCTTACAAACTCTGATAATGCTAATATTCCTCTTGGGAACATTACGTTCAATGGAGAAAACTTTCTTAACTGGAGCAGGAACATCAAGCTTGCACTGGGATCTAAGAATAAGCTTGGATTCCTCGAAGGAAAAGTGAGTAAGCCTAAGACTGAAGATCCAAGGTATGCTCTTTGGATGAGAAATGATTACATGCTGAGAGGATGGTTGTGCAGGTCTATGGATGAGAAGATTGCCAATAGCTTCACATACATAGACTCTGTAGAGAAGCTCTGGAATGAACTGAAGGAGATATATGGAGAAACAAATGCTCCTCTTCTCTACTCTCTGAAGAAACAAGTTAAGAACCTTGAACAAGAAAATATGCCAGTTTCTGAGTACTATTTCAAGATAAAACAGATCTGGGATGAAATACATGATGTGGAAGGGTTGCCTGAGTGCACTTGTACTGCTATGAAGACATGCACCTGCCAGCTGCTAAAGAAGTTCTTGGAGATACAAGAAAGGAACAAGGTGATAGATTTCGTGATGGGACTAAATAAGAAAAATGAGAACATTGCTGGGAACATAATGGCAATGGAGCCACTTCCAACTCTGAATAGAGCATTTCATTTGGTGCAGCAGGTAGAGAAGCAAAGACAGATAATAGAAGGGCAGAACACCTATGAGTCAAGTGCATTTGCTGTGAACAAAATGAATCAAGGAAGAGGGGCCGGAGGTTTTCAAGGTAGGGAAACAAGAGAAATGAAGATGAAAAAATGGTGTGAACACTGTAAAATGAAGGGACACACAATCGATGGGTGCTTCAAAATCTATGGTTTCCCAGATTGGTTCAAGAACAATCCAAAAGGAAAGGGTGGAATGAAATATGCAGCCAATGCAGGAAGAGATGAGAGTGACTACGAGCAAGATGATCCACTGGAGAGTACAAGCAATAAAACAGGAGATGGGAAGCCAGACAGTAAACTTGTAGCTGCTGTGGCGCAAGAAATGATGAAGATGTTCAATGCTCAGCAATCTTCTGGAGCAAGTTGCAGTAAGATGGCAAATTTTGCAGGTATAATCTTAGTCTCTAATGCAGTAAGTTTTACAAAAGCATATGGGAAAGAAACTTGGATTATTGATTCTGGGGCATCGGATCATATGTGTGGTAATGAAAAGGCTTTCACTTGTTTTAGACCATTAAGCAAACCTGTAAAGGTAGGATTTCCAGATGGAAATGTGAAAATAGTTGAGAAAGTTGGAGAGGTGAAGCTCTCAAACAAGCTGATCTTGCATGATGTGTTATATGTAGAGGAATTTAGACATAATTTGCTTTGAATAAGTAAATTAATTGAGACTAGTAAAGTGGGTATAGTGTTTGATTCCGAAAGTTGTACTTTACAGGACCTTTACTCTAAACAAGTTGTTGGTAGATGAGTAAAGGAGAACGGACTGTATAGACTAGTGGTGCAATCAGATGGAAAGCATGAAGCTCTAGGAGAGGAAGAGAAGAAGCAAAGCAATAATGCAGTAGCTGTGTGTGATCAAGATGTAAAGCTGAATGTTTTACATGCTAGATTAGAACATAGTTCTGTCTCTAAAATGAAACATATTGATATTTGCAGTTGTAATTCTATGAAGGATTTTTTTTGTGATGCTTGTTGTCTAGGAAAACACCAGAAACTTCCTTTCAAGCTAAGTAATGCAATTGCGAATGGAATTTTTGAGCTTATCCATGTGTATTTATGGGGACCATATAGAGTCCCAACTATTACAGGTGAAAGAGACTTCCTTACTATAGTTGATGACTATAGTAGGGGAACTTGGACACATTTTTTGTCCTGTAAAGAACAGGTGAGAGAGATTTTGCAGACTCTCTTTAATTACATTGAAAATCATTTCAATGTGAAAGTAAAGACTCTTCGAAGTGACAATGGAACAGAAGTGTTTCAAGCAGAATGCAGAAACATGTTTCGTGACAGAGGAATAGTACACCAAAGAAGCATTGCTGGAGTACCTCAGCAAAACGGAAGAGTAGAAAGGAAACACATGCACTTAATTGAGACAGCAAGAACCATGAGAATATATGCAGGGATGCCTCGGTATTTATGGGGTGAATGTGTGATGGCTGCTACACATATTATCAACCTCTTACCTAGTTCTGTATTAGGTTGGGAAACACCTTATGAGAGATTGCTCAAAAGGAAGGCAAACTATGATCACTTGAGGATCATAGGGTGTCTATGTTATGCATCGAATACAGACAAGAAACTAGACAAGTTTGGGAACAAAGGAGTGAGGTGTGTATTAGTTGGATATGCTAGTGATCAGAAGGGATATAGAGTATTTGATCTTGAGAAAAAAAAAAGGTGTTTGTAAGCTGGGATGTTGTCTTCAAGGAAAATATATTTCCATTTCTTATTTTAGATCAAAATACGGAAGGCAAGAAGAAAATGCTAGGAGAATTTTCTGAAGAAACTGAAGTGATAAATGTGACAACAAATCAGAGAGATCCTTTGATTGACCAGAATGGTGATGAGCCAACCTTCAACGAGGATGAAATAGCGGAGGGAGAAAATGATATGGAGGTAGAAGAAGAAAACGTGAACCCGAATGATGAAATGCAAGAAACTGATGCTGAAGTAGAAACTGAACAAGAAAATGTTGATGAAGATGTTCAGCAACAGAATGAAGAATTTAGAAGAAGTACGAGAGAATCTATCATGCCACATAAGTTTAGAGATTATGTCTGTACACTTCCAAGTAGGAAGGGTGATTGTAATATGGCAGATAAAATTGGATTCACAGCTAGGGAGCTTAGTGACTCGAGCTCATATTCCAAGGAATATGTAGGATCTTTAAACAATGTGTTCAAAGTAAAAGAACCACACAGTTACAAAGAAGCGAGCAAAGAGATAGGATGGGTGAATGCAATGAACAAGGAGATAAAAGCTCTAGAAAAGAACGGAACATGGGAAATGACAACTTTATCAGAGGGGAAGAAAGAAATAGATTGCAAGTGGGTGTATAAGACAAAGTTCAAGAAAGATGGAACAATCGAAAGATTGAAAGCTAGAGTGGTGGAAAGAGGAGATAGGCAAGTGAAGGAAAAGGATTACAAGGACACATTCTCACCAGTAGAAAAGTTCACTACAGTGAGAAGTTTGATTGCTTTAGCTTCAGCTCGAAATTGGAGTTTATACCAGCTGGATATAAACAATGCATTCTTGCACGGCTTTTTGGAGGAATAGATATATATGAAGCCACCACAAGGATATACTAAAGGGAAAAAAGGTGAGGAATGCAAACTGAAAAGGAGTTTATATGGTTTGAGACAAGCATCTAGATAGTGGAATCAGGAGCTTACTAGATTCCTCAAGGCGTTTGGGTTGGTGCAATCAAAAAGAGATCACTCACTCTTTACTAGAGTGAGAGATGGGAAAACTACAATGGTGCTTGTTTACGTTGATGATCTGTTAATCACAGGTGATGAAGAGAGCTATATTGCAGAATTAAAGAAAGGACTTGACAAGGCATTCACAGTCAAGGACCTCGGTCACATGAGATATTTCTTGGGAATAGTAGTGTCCAGGAACGAGGAGGGAATCATGCTGAATCAAAGAAAATATATCAATGATCTGGTGGAAGACACAGGTCTAAAGAACAGCAAACATAGCAAGTTCCCTATGCAAAGGGGACTTAAACTATCTATTGATACAGGGGACGTGATGCCAGACCCTGAACAATACAGAAGAATCATTGGTAGGCTGCTGTATCTGAGATTAACCAGACCAGATATTTCTTACTCTGTACAGCAGCTAAGCCAATTCATGCAGGAACCTAGAAAGCCACACTTTCAAGCCGCGCTACATGTGATTTCTTACTTGAAGGGAACAAGTGATTGGGGATTGTTCTATCCTTCAGGTTCTGAACTAAAGCTTACAGGGTTCTGTGATGCTGATTGGGGAACATGTGCGTTCAGTGGAAGATCCTTAACATGTTATTGCGTGTTCCTATGGAGTAGTCTTATTTCCTGGAAAACAAAAAAACAGAAGACAGTTTCAAAGTCCTCAGCTCAGCAGAATCTGAATATCGAAGTATGTCACACACAACAAGTGAATTGGTATGGTTAGATGGTATACTCGAAGATATGAGAGTTTCAATTCCTAAACCCATTCCACTGTTGTGTGAAAACAAAGCAGCTACGTACATTGCCAACAATCCAATGTTTCATGACCTGACCAAACATCTCAAGTTGGATTGTCATTATATTCGAGATCACATTGATGAAGGGTTCATTTCCACTGCATATGTTAAGTCTTCTCTTCAGCTGGCTGACATCATGACAAAACCTCTAGGTGAAAGCCAGCACAACTTTCTTTACTTCAAGTTAGGACTTGTGTCTACTTCCCCAAGTCTAACTTGAGGGGGGGCTGTAGAAAATACATGTAAATACATGTATTTATCCTGTACATACATCTCTGCTGTATGCATATCTTTTTTTGTTTATTTTCTTTGTTGTTAACAGCTAGCTTTTGTCTCTTGTAAGTTGAGCTGTATTTTTGCTTAGGCATGTAGGGTTGGTAAGTTGTCCTTGTATATATAGAAACTTTGTAGGTTATAAGGCGTAGAGCCGCAATACACAGAAATCAATCAAGATTTGATTTAATTATTGTTAGTGGTTTTCCAGAAAGAACCAGAAAATAAATACAGAAAGATCGAAACTTTTTCATGCCAAGAAGGCTATCTTCATAATTTGTGTTATGTCATTATCATTGCTTCATCTTCTATGTTCTCTAAGACTCTAGGTGTCTTAAAGTGGATGGTGGGTTCTTGTAAAAAAAAAAAAAGGTGGATGGTGGGTAAATTGGTTTATTGGTATAAGGTAGAAATATAAAGCTAATTAAGGGGTCATTCTTTTAGAGATCGTATCTAATGAATTTTGAAGAACTAATTAAGGGTCATTCTTTTAGACTTATGAATATGTGGTCTTAATATGAAAAATAGTCTAGGGCAAGATATACTTATACGTACATATTATAATTTGAGCTTGTCTAGTTGGTGTGATTTAGATTGGGCATGCTAGTTGTCCCCTAACACGTCGTTTATTGTAGTGTTGATTAGGTTTTATGGGTCACTCTTATATCTTGAAAGACTAAATAATAGGTCAAGTTATATGTTGTTCCTGTGGAAGTTAAAAATTGATCCATGGAAGTTGAATATTGATCCATAGAAACTTTGACTTGTGAGCTTAAGTGGTTAAAAAGGGTTCTTGAAAACTTAGGATTCAACATCTGAGGCTATATATGAACATGTTTTATGATAGTTATTTGATCAAAATCCAGTCTTTCACAAAAGAATGAAACATATTGAGGTTAATTGTCATTTCTTGCATAATGCTATTCATGGGACAACTAATTGATTTTGAATGTTAGCAAAAATTATTAAAAAAGTTCGATTATCAATTTCCATGCGCCAACTTGATCTGAGTGGGTATTAGGATATATGTAATTCTTGTATTAGGACCTATTTTATATGGGCTTGTATTAGCTTTTATATGTAAGTATTTTACAAGCCCATGCACTTTACATACATAGCACTATAAGAGCATGTAAGCAAGTCCTTATAATTGAATCATTGGAGATGCTCTAAAAGACGTATTTTTATTAGCGACCAATTTTACGACTAGCATCAAATTGGTTGGTAAAATGACAATGAATACAATGAAGGAAATACGCTTTCCAACCAATACATTATAGTTAAATGGAGAACACAAATTTTGTACTTAGCAATCAATATGTAAGATAATATTGTATTTGTTGTAGCTAACTAGCTAGCTACTGCATTGTATCTATTTGAGATCGCATCCTTTTAGGTGTTGTACATTATTGGATACATTTTTTTTAGTGAATAAGCAGCATTTTTTCTATTATTTTTATTTAATTTAATTAATATTATTATTGAAGAAGGAAAACAACAAAAGGTGAAATTAGACTATTAGAGTAACGGAATAAACCGAATGTGATATGATAAAATATAATTGGGTGAAGATTATGCAAAGATTTTGTGGTGCACAGTATAAAGAGGATGATGATCATGTGATTTGTCAGGTGTAACATTACAAATTTCATTGATTTATTGGAAGATTTGAAGAATAAAAATTTGAAATTGAAAAGGAATTTAATTAATATAATTCAAATCTGGTAGAAATTAAAATCTCAGGAGTGTGGACAAATACAATAGAATTATAAAACTCCTGACAAAAATAATGGGAGCCAATATTATGTCTTTTGAATGGCTATTAGCTAGTATGAGTAGATACTATAAGGTTTGCCAAGGGGAAAAGGGGATGCATTTGACATTTTGACTAGACATTATATAATTATGATTTCAAATTATTAAATTTTGGCTCCAAATAACCTAATTTAGATTCTGGTTTTTCATAACCCAAAATCGTTATTAATGATTGTGATGCGAATTCATTTGTTTTGATTTGAACTGAAGTAACTCAACTAGATATGAACATAACTATGATAACGTACATTTTCATGATGGTTGTAATCGTCCAAGAAAAGAGAGGTTGTCCCACTTGAATTTGATCAATACCTAATTGGTTGACTTATCTCGTATTCTCAGAAATATTATTCGAATGTAGTTATTTACATCGGCCAGACAAATCAAATTGACATTTAACCTTCACTATGTGTGTCCTCTATTACTTTTCATTATTTTTGTTGGTTACAATTTTTTTTCGCCTGCCCTTTCATGCTAGTTACGGATTACACTTTTTCATTCTTTTGTCATGATTTTTAGGAAACGCTTCCTTAAAATGTGTGCAATTGTGCATTACCTTAACCGATAACCGAATTATTATCTACAACCAATATAACACAATAATTGGCCAGGGGTTTTAATCAAGTCATCCATTCAATTCAATACTGAAATAATTAGCTATTTTCAGGTTAAGATTAGATGGCTCGATCCAGGCATTGCATCCAACTTGTTTTACCTAAGAAATTCATTCCATTAGTGATATCATAGATAGATACATGCACAAGTAGAATCTTATGACTCAGGAAGAAATTATGAAGATAAGTCTATTAGATTACTTTAAAATAATACAAGTATCATACTATCGTTGTTCATATTGCATGAATTCTACACCAAGTTGATTATTACAGTTAGACTACATACAATCAATCCACCCATATATAGTTGTATAATTCTTGTAATGGAGTAGTATTCATTACACTGCAGCAGAAATTATTTCACATTATACATTATGCAAGTATTTTATAATAGTCATCGTACTCTAGAAGTATATACTTCTTCTGTTTCATAATGTTCTCTCCGTTTAGTTATCATGGATATAAAGACAAAAATATGATGACTTAATACAAAGTAAGCGAGTCATTGTGATTACTTATACAAAAGTATAAACACCTCACCAAAATAATACAATGTGTTATGCAAATTAAACACACTTATAATTGTGTTTCATTATAACTATAGCATATTAATAGCATATTATTAGACACATACACTTTAATTTTATTTTTCATCGAGTATCATATAATTTCCAACTGCATTCAACAATAGCGTTAAACTAAAGAATTGTTTGGACTTGTTCTTTTCACCTGAAACAAGTAAATCTGGTTTGAATTTTTTAACGTCTAATCTGAATTTTTCCGATCTGGTTTGGTTTGATCCGATTTAGCAATTTGACTAAACTTTGACCGCATTTTAATACTAATCTATAAAGAAAAACATTGTCAAAATAAATCTTGTTAGATTTGTCTCATCATGAATTTTTTAAATATGTAATTTTTATAAAAAAATTTAATACGCAATTAACAATAAGTAAATGATAATCAAATGTCCTAATCTTGGTCTGATCTGAATCTTTCTGATCTGGTCTAAATTTATTAAGGAATAAGTAATAAGTATCTAAAATAAGTTGAAGAGAAGTAGAGAACATGTCCTTAATCTCTTTTTATATGTAATGACATAGGGTATTGTACAGAACTACAGACCAATAACTACATATATATTAGTGAATATAATATTTGGTTGGTTTGATATACTTTTCTAAAATTGTTTTTTGAAGCTTTATATATATACACTGTTAGCTTATTTTATCGGAAATGATATTATTTCAATTTGAAATTATTTAAATTGTTCAAGGTTTGTATTAATGAGCTTAAAAACAACTTCTTTGTTTTAGAAAAAATTGATTTCTTTAAAATTTTCTTATTTTGTGTATGTGTGATTTTGTCCAAAAAAAAAAAAAAAAAAAAAAACTTATGTATCTAAACTTATTTTTTAATGAAATAAAATAAATATTTTTTTCATTGTGTTAAAAGACCTCTTTAACACACACGCACACACATCCTAACTTATTATTTAATTTTGTTTGAAAAATGTCAAAATAAGTCTTAATTAGGCATGTTCTCTCACGTTATTCAAATTAGAATTTAGTAAAAGTATTTTATTCATTAAAAATTAGTTTAATTCAATAAAAATAAGTTTTAAGTTAACATAAGTAATTTTAAGGAATAACTATAACAAAGAATCGGTAAAAAATTTAAGATCAACAATGTAATTTAAGTTCAACAATAATATTTCAATTTTAGTAAAAATAAAAATAATTTAAGTTTAGCAAAATTAACTTTATATCACCAAAAATCAAGCGAAATGAACCTAAATTAATTTAATGGTTATTGAGATTAATTAAGGGTCATTGACTGAAATAAGCTGAACTTATTAGAGCTGAACTGAACTTATTAAGTAGTGATTTTTAACTACGGATTAATGATCTTTGATTATTTATTATTATGTATATGTGTATATACAAATATACATATCAAAATATTTAAGAAAAATATACTATATAATTAAAATATTTATGAAAAATATATAAAAACGTGGAACCCCAAAACATTTAAAAAACTTATACTATATGATTAAAAAAATAAAATATTAAAATGACTAAAGAACACAAAACACTTTGTAAAAAAGTATCAAAATTAAAAAAACAATATAACCATTTTAACAATAAATTGTATCAAAATTATTATTATTATTATTATTATTATTATTATTATCATTATTAAATTTTATTATTATTATTATGAGGGATACCCAGTCAATTCCCCAGATAAACAAAATTTGTTTATCTGGGGGTATAATTGTCTTTTCAAGTAGCAGTGGAGAGGTATATACGTCTTTTCATGTACTAGTTGAGGAGTAAATGTGTAATTTCCTCACCAAACAGTAAAAGTAAAAGGCAAACAGTAATTGGACAGCTCACCAAAAGTACTGAATAAATGACCCTGCTTTTACAAAAATACCATTAGATTAACAAAAATTCGTTTATCTGACAGATTAAATTGTACTTGTATTGTCGTTTTTGTAATAAGAGCTTAAAAGTATGAAATTTGGCTTTATATCATTAGCAATATCATTAGACATGAACTGAACTGAACTGAATTGAAATAAACTGAACTGAAATGAACTGATTAAAGCTGAATCGATAACGACCCTAAAATAAAATATTTATGCATGGATGCAAGATCATATAATCTGACATAAATGACTGTGCCTCTAAATCTCATCTTTGGTACTTGGTAGACCCACAAAATTATTGCTTGGGATTGCTAGGTGTCATAGTTGTAGTGGTCATTGATAATATTTTAATCTACTTAATAATTTTTCCTAATTGTTGTATTATTGCTAATTTATTTAAGTTTTTAGTAAGATACATGTAACTTAATAAGTGACATAATTAGGTGGAGAGCTTAACATTGATCACTAATTAGGAATTGGGGAGCAGCTACATGCATTGCAATATATTCCATGTGCTTATAATCATTAGTGATAGGAGAGGCAGCTTAATACAGAATTAAGCTTACAAACAAAATTAGGACTGGTATGAATCCTGCTGGTCAAGATTATTGCAATCTATTTATTATCTACTTGTTCAATTCTCATTGTTAAACTTTCAATTACATGTATAACCGGTTTAGGTCCCGTGACATGCACGGTAATTTTTACAAATAATATCAAATTTTAAATACAATTGGTTATTTTACAAATATTAAAGAAAAAAATCATAAAAAATTAATAAAATATACACACTACTCTGATGTGAATCCTAATCAATAAATAAACAACTAATTTTATAAGGGAAAAAAATTATGAATACTTTCTTGAAATAAATTAAAATATGTTGCAAATCATGTTACTAAATGTTTGTGTTTGTGTGGAACGATATGTCAAATCTTTCTTATCATTTAAAGTAATTATCTTTGTTATTAACATATATAAGAAAGTATTTTTGTATAAATTTTTTTAAAAAAATTGCTCCCATTAATCTGAACTTTGCCTCGTCCGCCGAAATTAATCCCAATTTTCGTTTATTATCTATCACTCCCAACTTTAGGGGGTATTAATTTCTATTGCACCCAAATAACTTGCAACCGGTAAATCAGGTATTAAACATTTCTGAATTATTTTTTTTTTGCACACGTGTTAACATGTAATTGGTTGAAAAAAATAGAAAAAAAAATTAAAAACATAATTAAAAAAAAAAAACCCCCAACATCCACCTCCCCTTAGCTTCTCTCAGCCACCTTCCACCACCGCCACCTCCCTTAGCTTCTCTCAGCCCCAACCTCCACACCGAAACCCCTGGCCCACCTCGGTGTCGCAACCCCTAGCCCACCTCGACACAGGAACCACCCCTAGAAACGCTCGAAAACCACCAGAAACGCACCCCCATTTCTCCCTGAAAACGACCATAGAAATGGGTGAAAACGGCCGATTTCGGGCTGAATGGTTGGTGTTAACC
This sequence comes from Chenopodium album, assembly GCF_948465745.1. Lineage (NCBI taxonomy): Eukaryota > Viridiplantae > Streptophyta > Magnoliopsida > Caryophyllales > Amaranthaceae > Chenopodium > Chenopodium album. The sequence continues at coordinate 31,611,985 of NC_137858.1, read as the reverse complement.
CTAAATCGGCTGATTTCTGTCACTTTCGGCCAATTTCGTGGCCTCCTTGCTCGTGATTTGGGAAACTATGGTGGGGGAAGGGAAAAGGTGGAGGAGGGGTTTTCGGGGGTGGGGGAGGGGATTTCGGGGGTGGGAGAGGGGTTTTCGTGGGTGGGGGAAGGGAAGGGGTGGGTTTCGAGGGAGGGGGAAAGCTGGGCGGTGGTTTCCGGCAGCAGGGGAGGGGTTTTTCGGGGGTGGGGGTGGGTGGGGGTGTAGTGGTAGCCGCTGGGCATGGGTGGTTTGTGGGGTTTTTATTCTTTATTTTTTTGTTTTTTGTTTTTTTTTTTTAAAAAAAATTAAGCCAACCATACGCTGACACGTGGCTAGATGACCTGTTGGGTGCAACAAAAATTAATACCCCCTAAAGTTGGGAGAGATAGATAATAAACGAAAGTTGGGATTAATTTCGGCGGACGAGGCAAAGTTCAGATTAATGGGAGCAATTTTTCCAATTTTTTTTTACTATAATTGAATTTTTTCAATAAAATAAAATAAAATCCTAAGGACACACCAGGAGATGACACATGTCATTGCTGGTGTGTCTTTTAGCATATAATTAATGATTAATGATATGCTTAATAAAATATAAAATAATACTTCCTCCGTTTTCTTTTACTTGCAACACTTCCCTAAAAAGGAATTGTCACAATATTTGCAACACACTATAAAAGGAAACTACTTTAGGGAAAAACTATACTATCTCCCTTATTTAAAGCACATGGCCCACTAAATTACACTCCTAACAACCACTCATCCCATTTTAAAGTGTATTATATCATGTGAACCCCACATTTCTTAAATACCGTGAAAAAGTGTGTGTTGCATCTAAAAGAAAACGGAGGAAGTATATTATTTCTGGCTTGGAGCGAAGTTAAGGTATTGTTTGGCACTATAAATGACAATAGAAGATTTTTAAGAGTCTTATAGAGTTATAAACTAATAGTTATGTGAGAATTCTACAAAAGATGTAGTTTGGAAGTTCTATATCTTTTAGAGCGAGGCGAAGTTAAAGAATAGATTGGTGTTGTTTTATAAAGGTATCTGACAAATAGTGTAGGAAGTTCATGCAGCGGGATAATAATAATCAATGACTTGAAAATGAATTTTGGCGCAACCAGGTGCTCCATTGTATTTGTGGCATGTTGCCTGAAGTCCACACACCGCTCTCACACAAAATCACTTTAATTTTGGAGTAAGATTGAATTTTAGAGTCAAGTAAACTAATGTCCATCAAAGAAGATTGAGTGTTTTGTTTTTTGTATGAATGTATGTATGAATTTCTGAAAAAGTTCCAAGCAATTTACAGGCTCGATCAAGACCAACAAAGCCAGCATGCCGTAGAAGTTTTGTTTGCAAACCAACAGACTGTAATCAAGAAGCAAGGAAAGCAAAATGACAAACATCTCATGTGGAATAAACACTAAGCCCTCCAAACTCAAAAGGTAAGGTGGTTAGTCGCCACTACCAATTGTCAAACCCAGGTCCCAAAGCAGTAACAAATACACTCCAAGGAAGATAGAAGAGCCCCATCAAATGTGCGTTGAGCTGCCTTAAAAGTATTAGAAGGACAAGTATGCAAAGCATAGTAGAGTTTAGAAACTCCTGTACATGCTCTAAATAAAAACTCCCACTAAGGATAATCAAGCTTAGCAAACTTATCCATATGCACAATGGTCGTGGTCACTCTCTACATCACAACCTCACCATTAAAAATGGAATTGAAACTAGCGGCACCACCAAGTAACTTATACTACACCATTCAAGGATCGAGCAATATTAATTTGGGGAAAAGAAACCTGCAATCCTACTTCGAGGATCTTTTGTAGGCTAAAAAAGTTCAGGTTTATCCACGTTGATGAGATGTAACCAAAAACGAGGCCCTTCATCCATAATCTGCTGCTGAACCTTTTCCACCACCAAAATGTCACCAATAATAGTGTCGTCATCCAAATATCACGCTTAAAGACATACATGAAAAGCGTTTCTAATTTTACACACCATGAGTTGTAAAACCAAAGCAAAAAGCAGAGGACCAAGGGGATTACCTAGCTGCACTCCCTGAGACGACCATAAGGTGTGCTCCCCATAATACAATCTAGCTGGATTAGAGTAGCAGAATTCAACTCATCGCGAAAAGCCCGGACAACAAAGACGGACTTCACTTAACATGACCACACAATCAACTAAACCGAAGGCATTATGAAAATCCACAATAGCATTGAAATTAAAGACCCACATCATCAATACCACGATCCTTAAGCAACCGATTCAAAGCATGAAGAATAGTTTAATCACTTGAAGAAACCCCACCACCAAATTGAAGACCATCAAAATAACTTCCCATTGACTGGTCACCATAACATCGACCTTTTGAAACCAGAGGCCGCCAAACATTACCCACAGCTATAGGACGAATACCACCGTACCATCAGGCTTGATAAGAGATGTGAGATGATCACTAGAAATATACAATCCCTTTTGTTACAATGTCAAAGGAATGAAGAAATAATTGTTTAATTAATAATTTCTTGGAAAAATAATATTGTTAATGCCTAGTCGCGTAGAAATCCTAATATTGAATTTGTGTGTATAATGTAACATATTGGTTTGAATATCATTGGCATGTGTATTATAACACATATCAATGGTCAAAATTGTGCATTGACAAGTGTGGCAGTAAAAAATGATGCACCTAGATAACTAAAGGATTACTGAGCTAATCTAAACTGAATTGAATATAAGTTTTAAAAAATAGGGCCTTAATCTAGTGATAAGGATTATCAGTTTATCACATATCACAATTAGGGATGTCAATGGGGCGGGGCGGGGCGGATGTTGGCCTTCCCATCCCCATCCCCACCTAAAATTTTAATCCCCATTCCCGCGACGGGTCCAATGTTCATCCCCATCCCTGCCCTAGCGGGTACAACTCCAAAACCATCCCCGCCCCACCCTCCACTTGGATATCCATCCTCACCTAATCCCCACCAAAGACCCGTCTAATCCCCACCTAAAACCCACCTAATCCCCGTCTCTTAAATACACAATCCTACGTAACTAATACGGATTATAATAATAATAAAAAAAACATTTTTAATATTACACACATTTTTGTTTATAATATAAGTGTAGTACAAAGTATTATAACTAATATTTTATTTCACTTTATTATTTTATAAAATAGTATTAAAGTATATAATTTTGCTTGTTAAGAATCTTAAGATATATAGATGTGGGTATGAGGTGGGGATGGGCCGGATACAAAGTGGGGCGGGAATGGGGCAGGTACAACTTAAAATCCACCCCCGCCCCATCACCCATGGAGGGTATGGTTTTTATCTCCATCCTCGCCCCACCACCCGCCAAACCGAGACCCATCCCCGCCCCAGTGAGGCGGGGATGGGGCGGGTCTCGTACTTGACCCGCCCCACTAGCATCCCTAATCACAACTCAATCTTATAGGGGGAACTCAAAGTGAGGTTTCCTTTACCCTATCTCTCCACTCAAAAGAGTCTTGTCTGCTAACTCGACTGATAAAAAAAGTCTAGTGATAGTCTTAATTGTTGGATATATCGTGGGATTAGTGATTCAAAGTTAATTGTTGACTTTGCTTAAATTTAGGAATAAGAAGTTAGTGGTTAGTTTTAGTTTCTAATTATTAGCACAGTATGTAGTTACGTGAGAATATGGGGTTATGCATTCCTAGTATGTTTGTTATGCCTATATAAGGCTTTCATTGTAGTTTGATTAAATATGAGGATTTAATATAATTTTTGTTATTATTCTTTCCCTTTTCTCATCTTTATTTATTATTTCAACATGGTATCAAGAGGTTCAGGTTAGATCCGGGGAAAAGGGAAAGGAGAGAAATGTAGAAGAAATAAGAGAGAGAGAGAGAGAGAGAGAGAGAGAGAGAGAGAGAGAGAGAGAGTATTAAAGAAAAAAATATCAAGTAAGGAGACAAGCAACGCAACTTGATCTCATTGTTTATGAGCAATATTTTTTTTTAGAGTGAAATATTTTTGTGAGTATTTTTTGTGTGTTTAACCATGGAAGTAATGGTTAGTGGGGTGTGTTGATGGGTTCCCTTTTAGCCCATGAAAAGGGATTTTATCCTGTGAAAAAGAGGGCAAAAAAAAATTTTTTAAGGTAAAGATCATATAATCTTTACGAGTGTGGAAGTCGTAATCAATGCAAAGACGATTTCCAAGACAATACCAATTAAAGATTTTTGGTATGATGCAAAGGTGACATGGTCCATTGAAGGACAATGGCAAAGAGAGTCAATGGAGAGATGTGCTCCATTGAATGTAAGTTGATGATAATGTACATCAACAAGATCGAGAAATTGATGAGAAGTGCATCAATAAAAAAATGTCGATGAGGTTAGGTTGTGCGGAGAGAAGTGCTCCGAGAATATCAGGTTGGTGATAATGTGCATCAACAAAATTGTGTACGTGATGAGATGTGTATCACACATTACAACGTCTAGCAAGATGTCGTGGAATTTAAAGAGGGCAAGAGCAAGTTCTTCTAAAATCGAGTGTGCGGTTAAGTGTTTATGTTGAGATTGAAGTACGTCAAGTTCAAGCTGTAATCCAAGGCAAAATCAAAATCGGGTGTTTAGCAAGAAGGCATGCTTTGGAGTAAAGGGAGTGTTGATTGATGCTCCAAACATCATGATAAATAGCTAGTTGCTATTTTCTAGTACAAGTTGTTAATTAGTGAATGACATGAACTTTGAATCAAGGGGTGTAGGGAATATTTCAAGCATCACAACCCCAAGCTTGAACCCCACTGTGATCATACATTTAAGTATGGTGGCGTTCAAAGGGAAAGAAAAGAGAGCAAAAGAGTCGCCAACAAGTTTTAGGAACTTGTAAACCAATCACGAGGTGAAGGTTACACCCCTTAACGATCCAGGAGATCGTCAACTCCAAAAGGTCTTGAACCAACACTACTACAAAAAACCCCTAATAAGTCGGACTTTAAAAGTCACTTGTACATAAGGTGCGACTTATAAACCTATCGAGTCGCCTCATATTAATTAGGCGACTTGTTAAGTTGGGGTGAAAATCAACAAAGCACCAAACGAGTCGCCTAATATATATGAGGTGACTTGATAAGTTAACAAGTCGCCCCATACATGCATGCGACTCTATAATCCGACTTATTTGGTGGTTTAAATTAGGATTTCAAAGTCACCTGTACATAAGGTGCGACTCGAAAACAAGTCAAGTCGCCTTATACATATTAGGCGACTCAATACGTGAGTTTTGTTATCTATGATACTCACCTAATGAGTTGCCTGATATGTGTAGCGACTCGATAGGTTAATGAGTCGCACCTTATATACAGGTGACTTTAAAAATATAATTTAAGCCACCTAATAAGTCGGGTTATATAGTCACATGCATATATGGTGCGACTTGTAAACCTATCAAGTTACCTCATGTATATTAGGCGACTCATTAGGTGCTTTGTTGATTTTAACCCCAACATAACAAGTCGCCTAATAAGTAAGAGACGACTCGATATGTTTACAAGTCGCACCTTATATATAGGTGACTCTAAAAGTCCAACTTGTTAGGTGCTTTATTATATGATCACTACCTAATAAGTCGCCTAATATGTAAGACGCGACTCGATAGGTTAATTCTAAGAATATATTTAAAATAGTTACAATATCATATATATATGAAAAATAACTTTGGCAAAATGGCAAGAATTTCAACCTTCCAAGCAAAGAACCAGAGATCAAGCATGATGAGTGTCATAAACACTAACATTTATGAGCTAATAAAAATAGTTGGAAAAAATATTGATTTTTTACGTGTCGCCTCTTTCAACACAAACGACACAGTAGCTTAACAAATAGAGTCGCCTAACAACTAACAGGGGACTTATATAAATGCTATTGAGTCGCCTCAGAGGCGACTCCTAAAGTTGGAAGCCATTGTGTCGGTGGCTGTGGAGTCGCCTTTAAAGCGACTCGTTAAGTCATTTACAGGCGACTCGATAGGGGTTTTTTGTAGTAGTGAGGGTTCGGGGATGAGGGTACGAATCCAATCTACAAAAGAAGGAACTTGCCCTATAAAATAGACCTCTACTTTATTCTACTCCTATTCATGTGCGCTTTTTGACTAACATGCAAACATTAGGTTAATCCTAAGCATGTTTAATCTATGTTGGTTGATTATTGCGATCACTTGAATTAAAATCACATTAGCCTAAACCAAATTATTAATTATCTTATTAAGCGTGATTTCAAGTACAAAATCCCTTTAAACATGCATAAAAGGCGTGATCAAGCAATAACAATAATAAATATCAATATCAAGCAACATAATAATAATCAAAATTAAATCATGTTAATAATAAAGCTTAAATATAATAGCAAGATCCTAGGCATGATACTAACAAGATTAATAACAAATCCTAGCATGTCACTAAACATTAAAGATCAAAGATTTTAACCTAACATGGTACTAACATGATATTAGAAATAATAAGAGACAACCTAAACATGATTCTAGAAAGCAATAAATAACATCCTAACATGATACTAGGAATTAATAAAATCTAAACATGCTTTCTACAAGAATAGAGCAATAAGATTACATACTTTGATGCCTCGTACCTCTTTCTAATAACAAAATACACGCGTTAGTAAAATTCAATAAAAATATAAAAATAAAGAATTAAATTAAATAACTTGAAAGAAAGAGTTAAAAAGTTTTGACTGGATTTGGGACCAAACCCTCATAAAAGTACAAACCTTTCACGTCTAGGGCGAAGACAACTTCGAACTTGGCTAGATATTTCTAGATCTTGTGAATGCGGTATTGTGTTTAAAGGGGATAGTTTAGAAAGAGAGAGAGAATATCAAGTAAGCCTTGATGAGAGTTGATTGATTGTTGATTGTGAATTGATTGTTGATTGTAGATGAGAGTTGATGAATAAAAACGGAGGTTCAGGACCCTATTTATAAGAAAAATAGTCCGAAAAAACATAGAATTTGATAAGAAATAAAACTCCATACTGTCGCCAACAAACCGACCTTGTCGCCAGAAATTCATCTTGTCGCTAGGCGACAAGCCTGTCGTTTGGTGACAAAGACAGTTTTTGCGGATTTTGTTTTTATCATATCTTTTGATCCAGAAGTCCAAATAAGTCATATAATATGTAGTTGGAAAGCTCTTGAAGTCTACTTTCTAATGCAATTAAAATCAGATTAAAATATTTTTTAGATCAAAAGATATGGCCGAAATAGTGAAAGGGTGTCAGTTTTGGATAGAGTTTCGTATTCCTTTCATATCTTTTTTCGTTATAGCTCAGAATTAATATTATAATATATCATTTGAAAGATAATTTCAAGATCTATCCAACCATATAAAATTTGGATTAAAAATATGAGGCACAAAAATAAAATCTGACTGTCTTTGAAGATCTTTAAATCCGAATAGAATTAGGACTTAAAAAAGGAAAGTTTTATTCAAATTCAAACTCTATGATCTTATCTTTTCAAAAAAAGATAATTAAGATCTTTTAGAATCTTATAGAATATTCTAATTAATCCTAATTAGTTTAGGAATAGGATTAAACCTTTGGACCCTCCACATGATCATTGGGTCGTAGGTAAAATCCGGTTTGGGCCCAGTTTAGTATTTTGGCCATAACTTCCTCATTATTCATCGGAATTGGGCTTATAATATATCGTTGGAAAGGTCTTTTCAAGCCCCATCCAACTACACCATTATTAAACCCTTATCATGGACCAAAATAAACTGGAATCGACATTTTCATAAAATAGAGTTGGTTTTCGAAAACAGAAAGAATGATTTTTAATAAAAACTAACCGCAACACTTGTCTTTTCACACTTTCACTTCGTTCGATTATGATTTGACGTGAAAGGTATTCATCACTGGGATTGGTTTTGGCGAGACACAAATGGGTGTCTACAAGGGGGTATGTTGTATATATCGTGGGATTAATGATTCAAAGTTAATTGTTGACTTTGCTTAAATTTAGGAATAAGAAGTTAGTGGTTAGTTTTAGTTTCTAATTATTAGCACAGTAAGTAGTTACGTGAGAATATGGGGTTACGCATTCCTAGTTTTTTTTTTTTTTTTTTTTTCCTGAAGGGGGGGATTAAAATTCATTAATAATAAGCCATACGGAACTTACATAAGAAATCGTAATCGAACAATACAAAGACAAAGGAACCAATTACAAGTTCGAAATAAAGTAAACTACAATTGCACGCGCAAAATGACTTTCTGAAATACCCATGGCTCATATAACGCTGTCCTATGCAGCCTCTTGCAAGGGGGTCTGGCAATATGTTGTAGTTTCTGACGTGAACCTTCATTGGCTCAGAATCCTGTACTCCTCGACCTGAAATCAAAATTGGTGTCGTACACTTCACCATTGACAAGACAATCTCCAATTCAAACACGGATATCGGCATGGAAGCATAACCCTTTAGCCCAAACCAACAGAAGATCAAACCAAAGCCCCATAGCCAAAAAACCCGGCTCAAATCCTGCACCAGAAGATCGGTATACCGATCTGCACACCCCATAGCACACCAACACACCACACAAAAAGGAAAAATAACAAACCTAAATAACACCCAAAGACGGAAAAAGGAAACCCAAACACCACACACACCACTAAAAGAAAAAACAGGAATTGAAGAAACTTAAAAACAAGGACTACGAACGTAACCCTAACAACCCACCCCGCCGCCAATCCGAGCACCACCACCAAAGCTCCGAGGTTCACCAACCCAACCCACAAACCGCCGGACAGTAAGGCCCGAATCGCCGAGACCCGCCCGAGAAGCCCAAACCCCACACACCCCTGAACTACGGCAACGACGACTGGAAACACCAGACTGAGAACAGCCCTACGCGAGGGACTCAGAGGGAGATGACTCTCCCTCCCCTTTCTCCTACAAAACGTCGCGACGACGGACAAAACGGTGGAGTAGAGGCACGGCGGGGAGGCGGAAAAGAAAGACGGCGGCAAGGCCGGTGAGGAACAGAAGCGGCCGAAACAGAGGAGTGGCGCAAGTTGCAAGGCCAAACCTAGAAAAACCCAAAACGAGAAAGGAAAAAAACAACCTAAAAAAGTAGATCGAAGGCTCGCCGACGTTGTGGCGTGGGCGGTGAGCCGCACTCCCGCCGGCGAGCGTCATGGTCGGAGCAAATTTGAGAAAGACGATAGGGTTTTGGGAGAGAGAGAGAGAGGCGCTAGAGAGAGAAACTGTATAGATTATTTGAGAAAGACGATAGGGTTTTGGGAGAGAGAGAGAGGCGCTAGAGAGAGAAACTGTATAGATTATTTTTTTTTCTTCTTACAATGCATTCCTAGTATGTTTGTTATGCCTGTATAAGGCTTTCATTGTAGTTCGATTAAATATGAGAATTTAATATAATTTTTGTTATTATTCTTTCCCTTCTCTCATCTTTATTTATTATTTCAACAATTTTCAACCGCAAATTGTTAATCAATTCTGTTTGGTCAAAAAGTTCTGATCTATGATCTATATAGATTGTTTAATATTCAAATTTTACAATAATTATGGAGTATGATGAAAGTTGTTACTATGAAGTCCGTGAAAGTGTGAAACTTTATCAACAGTTGGCTTTGAAATTGCTGCTATACAACAACATGCACGATTAAGTACAACGACGAATATAGATTTATCAATTAAATTTGACTAAATTCAATCAATTTGTTTCATCACTTTTCAAACAACTGCTTAATTAAATAATCATGTTTAATTTCGAGCTAATTAAGAGTCATCCAACTTAAAATGATCCGTACATGTAAAGTAGACGACGTAAAGCATAGAGAGTTTGAGACCGTAACGCCGTTAAGTACAAAACTAAGCAACACATCGTACTTTGACGACTTTCTTCTGCACTGTTACGTACCTTTTTCTTTTGCATTCATTTATAAATTAAAAAAAGTTATTTATATAAAAATTAGATTAGATTAAATTAGATAATGCTTAAAAAGTAAGGATTAAGAGGGTCCCATATATAATTAATAATCCCACCTGTCCATCACCTTCTATGTTTCCTTCTTTTTGATTTGATTGTTAATTTGTTTAGTTGATGACTTAGCATTTGTAAAATGTATGATTATTGTAAACTAAGATTGAGAAAAATGATGACGATATTCAATATTACAAATCAACTATTTCAGTCAAAAAAAAAAAAAAAAAATATTTGTCCTCTATTTTCAAGTAGAGTTTCGATACGTTTTTTTTAAAATGTAATAATATATTATTATTGTTATTATTAGGACCAAGACTAGTAATTTCAATATGTTATGAATGATCTATGTCTACATTTGACATGACTAAGGGCCTGTTCATATTTCCTGAACTGAGCTGAACTGAACTGAACTGAACTGAATTGATTGGAACTGAACTGAACTGAACTGATTGGACCTGAACTGAACTGAACTGAACTGAACTTAACTGAATTGAGCTGAAATGAATATTTTATGTGAGAGGAAAATTAAGAGCTGAACTGAACTGAACTGATTGGAACTGAACTGAACTGAAATTAAGTAAATGTGAACAGGCCCTAAGGGCCTATTATATCCAGCTTAATTTTAATTCAGTTCAGTTAAGCTATAATGAGTTGAATTCAGTTCAATTCTTAATTTTCTTCTCTCTTAAACAATTCATTTCGAGACCCTACGACTAGTAATTACTCCATAGTTTTGTGCTCCTTTCACTCATACTCCGTAATAGTTATATAAGACCATCTCCAATGGTGAGACTCAACTTTGAGTATTGAAATACAAAGTGAGTTGTTTTTACCTCTAATGGTCATACCATACCCACTTCTCAATTTAGCAACTCATGTTAAGCCTAATTTTCCAATGGTGAGACTCTCTAAAATATACAAATGTCACTTTTCAATTTATAGCCCATCAATTATTGTAAGATTAAAAAATAATAAAAAAAAAGGTAAAACTTAAATAAATTACAAAATATATTACTCCCTCCGTCCCTAAATTACATTCCTCCTTTGTATTTTTGGTATTCCAAAATTACATTCCTCCTTTCTATTTTTGGTAAGTTTTTTTTAGTAAATCAACTCTCTTTTTCTGTTTTATATTTAATGCTTTCTCACTCATCCTTACCTAATCTCACTCGTAATCCTTGTGCCAAATTACAATGAATATGATTGGTTAAAATTTTTTAATTAGGAGCATGTGATTGGTCCTTTTTTTTGCAAAGGATTTATGACTTGTCATGAGTAATAACTAATCTATCTTTGTACTTCCCATTGCAACGAAAAACGCTTGCAGCGCCTCGAGACAGACTCAAGAATTATTGTTATTTGTCTTATTCTTCCCTCCTTAATTCCCGTGTAAATTTCTAAAGAGGAATGTAATTTAGGGACGGAGGGAGTAGAATATTGACAAGGGCCCTTTTGTCAAATGAGACTCAAAGTTAAGTATCTAAACTTAGCAACTTTCTTTTGTACTCCTTCCGTTTTAAAATACTTGCTCCATTTTTATTTTTTGCACTATTCATTTATCATACTTTGACAAATGTTTGTGATTTATATATAAGAAAAAATATAGTCTTATGGGTACTTGTTGGAATCGTCTCATTGAATAGATTATTAATTTTCAATTGTTAGAATTTATATTAATTGATAATTAAAGATATATTTGATTAAAGATTAGCGTTGGCATATGTGCCCAAGAGAAATGGAGCAAGTATTTAAAAACGGAGGGAGTAGTTGCTAAGTTTAGATACCAACTTATTGGTATACATTGCTAAAAATACTCACCACTACAAAAAAAAACCCCTATCGAGTTGCCTATAAATGACCTAACGACGCGATTCGCTTCAAAGGCAACTCTACAGCCACCGACACAATAGCTTCCAACTTTAGGAGTCGCCTCTGAGGCAACTCGATGGCTTTTATATAAGTCACCTATTAGTTGTTAGGTGACTCTATTTGTTAAGCTATTGTGTCGCTTGTGTTGAAAGAGGCGACTACATAGGTTAATCTATTGTGTTGCTTGTGTTAAAAGAGGCGACACGTAAAAATCAACATTTTTTTCAGCTATTTTTATTAACTCATATAATGTCAGTATTTATGACACTCAGCATGCTTGATCTCTGTTTTTTTTCCTGGACGGTTGAAGTTCTTGCCATTATGCCAAAGTTACTTCCCTCCCCCCCCCCCCACACACACACATATATATATATATATATATATATATGATATTGTAACTATTTTTAAATATATTCTTAGAATTAACCTATCGTGTCGCGTCATACGTTTAGGCGACTTATTAGGTAGTGGTCATATAATAAAGCACCTAATAAGTCGGACTATTAGAGTTGCCTGTACATAAGGTGAGACTTGTAAACATATCTAGTCGCCTCATACTTATTAGGTGACTTGTTAAGTTGGGGTTAAAATCAGCAAAGCACCTAATGAGTCACCTAATATACATGAGGTGACTTGATAGGTTTACAAGTCGCACCATACATGCATGTGACTCTATAGCCTGACTTATTCGGTGCCTTAAATTAGATTTTCAAAGTCACCTGTATATTAGGTGCGACTCTTTAACTTATCGAATCACATTATGCATATTAGGTGATCATTAGGTGAGAGTCATAGATAACATAACTCACCTATTGCATCGCCTAATATGTATAAGGCGACTCGACAGGTTTTCGAGTCGTACCTTATGTACAAGTGACATTGAAAATCTAATTTAAACCACCAAATAAGTCGGATTATAGAGTCACAAGCATATATGGGGCGACTTGTTAACTTATCAAGTCACCTTATATATATTAGGCGATTCGTTATGTGCTTTGTTGATTTCAACCCCTACTTAACAAGTTGCCTAATAAGTATGAGGCGACTCGATAGGTTTATAAGTCGCACCTTATGTACAGGTGACTCTAAAAGTTCGACTTATTAGGGGTTTTTTGTAGTAGTGACTCTCTCTCTCTCTTAAAAATACTCACTTGAGTCTCACCATTGAAAAGGGTCTAATACATACATAAATTTTATACTTCAATTACTTCCTTAGAATTGTCAATATACAATTTCGACCATCATTATATGGCATTTTTCAATTGTATTAATACGAAGTATATCGAATATTTATACATTAAGACTAATCCATTTATAGTTTGCATAATAATATTAGTTTTTTTTTTTTTGGAAGAAAGATGGCAATGCAAACATATGGTCAAAGTTAATATTTGAATAGTGGAAATTGAAGCTCAACCTGTTCAATTTATACATAATATAAATAATAAAACAAAATAAAGTAACACTAAGTTAATTTACCTTATTTTTGTTTATTTGATTTGACCTAGCTGAACTTAGTTCTAGATATGATCTAATTTGATTGCATTATTTAACTAAGCTAATTATATAGTCAGGAGTGTTTTTATAATGTTATCCAAACGGCAAACTTACTAAAAACTTTGTAGTAAATACGGAGTACTCCATAATGATTATGACTTAGACTCGAATTACGGCTATACAGTACTACGACCCTTACATTACATTTAAAAATAGATAAAGGACGGAGAAAGAGGGAAAAGGACACACCTAATTGCTAAATGTGTATGTATTTTGATAATATAATGTTAATAGATTGAAATAATACAACAAATAATGTTGGTGATGAAAAGAGCATTACTTCATAATATTAATTAGTGGTAATGATGCATCATGTGAGAGTTTATATCATGTTCCCTAGTGATTAATCAATTTATGGGTACACACATCATTAGTTTAGAGTAGGAAGTTTGTCTTTAGTTCATACATTCAATATCCTAAAAAAGATAATTACGGAGATTAAGGAACAATTACAAATTATTAATTAGTACTTAATTTTCTGCCTAAACAAAACAAAAATTAGAAGCTTTGAATTAGTGAAAAAATAGCATAAAATCATAGTATGTGACAAATTTATGTGGATTTTGTATGTAAGGTAGAGATGCAAAAAATATACCAATTTTTGTTCGGTTTTAAACTTTTAACATTAACGAGATTTGCGCAATTAATGACATGATCCTTAAATCCTAACAAGTGGGACATTTTAATGGGGGCACTTTGGATTGAAGATGACCAATTTTGTACAAAAGGGGATGTACCATGAAAAACACACGTGGGTCCATTAAGGTTCTAGGGCAACTCATTTGGTTCTAATTAACTCAATTTTTCTTATTAATTTATTAAAGAGTACTAACTAACCCTAATTTAATGAAACACAAATTATGCCTATATCTGTCTCTCTTTAAGAATTATCTATCATTTTGTGGCAAAGAATATGTGGTTATTATAAGGTGATGATCACTTTGACTAATAGTTTTTGTTTTGTTTTTTTTAATTAATCATAAATCTTATGATGCAAATGGTGAAATGATAGATCTACAAGGATAAGATTCAAATATTATACCTATAAACATTTTTAAAATAAATGAAAAACTGGTTATATTCTTAAAATATAGTAATGATTTATGACTACTTATACAAATAAAACACCACATACGTAACATATAACTTAAACATGGATATACAAGCAATCAATTTGCATGTATAGTGAGAGTGAGGGATAGCTCAAGACCTCAAGTGATTAGAGCTTCCCTCCCGATTCTAGGAAATCCTGGGATCGATTCTCACCCCAGCCCTTGTGGCTCGATCTCTAAACACACAAAAAAAAAAAAAAAAAAAAAAAAAAAAAATTAAAAAAAATATAATAAATTTACATGTATAGTATTCATACACCAGTACATACCAACTATAAATGCGTAGGGTGTATTTTTTGTAAATGTATATAGAGTGATAAAATTTTCCTAATTAGTATAAAAATTCCTTTATGTTACATATCATTGTCTTATATATAAGGGTCTAGATAACATGTTGATCAATTTTATTATGAAATCGACCAATAAAAAGTAAGTATAGTGATATTCGTTGTCATTTTAAAGATGACTTACGTAGAAATTTCATTTATCTATATTACCACTGTAACGATACATGGAATAATTATAAGTTTAACTCTAGTACGAGTATATAACCATATTGTAGACTTGTAGTATTTGATTGGAATGAGAGATTGATTGACTATTTCAAATATTCCTCAAATCGAGCAATTATCTATCCCTAAAGACATAGATTTCAAGTATAATGAATAATGCTTGAGTATATTAGTATGTATTGTCTTTTATACCTCTTTAGCCAATTAAAAAAAAATTTTAAAAAATTTTAAAAAAAATTTTAAAAAAAAAAAAAAAAAAAACAAAGGGGAAGTAATTGAATCACAATTAAGATGGCTAGCTATCTTGTCTTGTTATGTAGACCATATAATCTTCCTCTGTCTCCAATAGAAAAAGAATGAGATCAAAAACAAAGTACCAATTGCAAAACAAATCATAAACAAAGATAAAATATCATCTCTCACCTTAATCCAAGATTGAGCCAAATTTTAGCGTTTGTTACCTTCCAAACATACAAATAGGAGGCCACATGTCACCCTCCAATGGGGGCCAATCTAATTTGGGTAGGAAATGTTATTGGTTGAGACTTGAGAGAAAGAGAATTAAATATTCTTCATAACCTTACCTTAGCAAACGTGAACCACCAATACGTACATTTATTAGTCTATTGGTAAGAGAGTAGTTCGAGTGTTCGACCGTAGTAAAAAAATCAATTTTACACACAAAACCTTAAAATGAATGCATGACAACATACATGCAATGCATCAACATTTACTATAGAAGATTTCTAATATTCGAAACTTAGCCTGAACTGACTCAAATTCAGTTTAGTTAGACTGACTCAAATTTAGATTAGTCGGAATCAAATAGACATTGAACTAGAAACTATCAATATCATACACAATAACAAGTGTGTAACATTGGATAAAATATTGTAATATGAATAAGAACTCAAATTAAAAGGAGGACCAAAGACCAAATGGGGTACCCTTGCACATGGAATTGTGGGGCATGTACAATAAAAGAAGAAGAAAATGGTTTGTTTAAAAATTCTTTGGAAAGAGAATCTTCTCTCTCCACTTGGTGGTTGACGAAGCTGGAGAGATTTTCTTTAAAAATACCAAGTAATGAAAAGGAGGGGCCAGCTGCGCATGTGGGTGGGTTTTTGAAGGGCTTTCTAGTTTCTTCTCACTTCGTGCACCGAAATTTTAAGGCACACTTAAAGTTCCGTTCTTTTCATCTTAATTTTAGTTAATTTAATTTAATTCTGTTCAGCTTATTTTAGTTCATTTTCTAATTTTTTTTGGATTGCTAAACGCCGCCGTCCAAAATGATCACCACCGCTAATATTTGGTGTGAGTGGACAACCATGTCCTTACTATATAATCACCTTTTTTTTTTCCCCGGCAAACCCACCACCCCTTCCGATCGGCGACAACCACCACTATCTTGACCGACGACTCACCATATCCCCTCAAGACAAGCCACCACCTTCCCTCCCTGGCGGGAAGGTACTGTTTTTTTTTTGTTTTCGGCAATAGTGGTAATCGGAGCCCGAAACCATATACCGGGCACGGTAATCGATTTTGGGCTCCAGTTACCGTGCCTGGTAACCGGTTTTGGGCTCCGGTTACCGTGCATGGTAAACGATTACCATGGTAACCGGAGCCCAAAACCGGTAACCGGAGACCAAAATCGGTTACTGTGCAAGGTAATCGGAGCCCAAAACCGGTTACCATGGATTGAATCAATTTTGGGCTCCGATTACCACGATTGTCGGAAATTAAAAAAACCACCACCTTCCTATCGGCAAGGGAACGTGGTTGGTCGTTATTGAGAGGAATGTGGTGGGTCGCTGGTCACGGTGGTGGTCATCGCCGATTCAGATGGTGGTGTCAAATTGTTAGTGATTAGTGGCAAGAAAGAAGATAGTGGTGAAGTAATAAGGGCATGTAAACATGGGCACGGGCCGTGCCCGTGCCGCCGCGAGCCATGCCTGGCCGTGCCGGGGTGGGGGCCGTGCCGTGCCGTGCCTGAAATTGGCACACCCCAGCCCACGGCACGGCACGGCCCACGTGCCTAGCGGGCTGTGCCGTGCCGGGCCGCGGGCCAAACCGTGCCACCCTTCTTTTGTTTTTTTTTTTAAAAAAAAAAAATAAATGATAAAAAAAACGAATTAAAAACAACAATGCATATAATAAAAAAAAAATACGAGTGCGATAATCCGAAAACACAAAAAATTGAAGAATAACTTATTTTATTATATGACGGTAGCCGGTACGAATGTACGATAATTCAATAATACAAAATTACAAAATAAGTAATGATAATTAAAAATCGTACAATAGTGTATGAATATTGAATAACTTCATTTATTATACGGAATACGAAGTTCGATAATACAAAAAGAATACAATAGTGTATAATGTAAATATGTAATCATGTAATTATTATTGGTCGTCTTCGTCTTCGCCTTCGTCTTCGTCTTCCTCTCCTAGAGGTTCAAGTTCATCCGCCAATTGAGTGGATTGAGAAGCATGAGAACTAAAAGAAGTCGACGTTCCTTCATCGTCGTCGTTTTGTGCATAAGTACGATCTTGAGAACGAGTTTCGGCATCCAACCAATCCTTGAAGCAAACACACATTTCAAGTGTTTCGGATTTTAGTCTTGTTCTTCTATCGTCTAAAACTCTTCCCAACGCACTAAAAGCTCTTTCGGAGGCAACGGAGGAGACTTGGATAGCAAAAATATCACGAGCCATTGCCGACAAAATTGGATGTTTCACGGCTTGTGATTTCCACCAATCGAGGATGTCGAGGCCAAACTTCTCTTCATCGTCCATGCCTTTCACGAAGTCGTAACTTAAGTACATTTGCAACTCCGAAACATCGCATTGTGTTCTCTTACTTGATGATGATTCCGTACCTGAAAACTTGGACATCATGTTAGCAGCTTGTGCAAATAAACCTTTGGCCCGTTTACTTACATTTTTGGATGTTTGAGAAGGGGCAAATCGACACACGGTTCCATATTTACTTTCATAAACTCTATATAAAGAAAAAAACTCATCCGTCACCTTATTTTTAAAAGTTTCAACATCATCTTCAAAATTCATGTTACTATAATAAATATCAATTAATAAAAAGGTGCCATCATATTTTTGTCTAGGATCTAAAATAGAAGCAAAAATATAAATCATAGGAATATCGGTGTTGGAAAACGGGGGGGAAAACTAGCCGTTTTAGAGCTGTTGGAAAACGGCCAAAAACGGCTAGTTTTCCAACGGTCAAGGCACGGGCCGTGCCGTGCCGTGCCTTGCCGAGCCGGCGGGTCGTGCCAGCGTGCCGGCCCACGTGCCACCCGCCGTGCCACGGGCCGTGCCCGTGCCAAAATCCAAAAAATTGTTCACGGCACGGCCCACGGCCCACAAGTGGGCCGAGTCGTGCCGGGCCCGTGCCGCCTGCGTGCCGGCACGGCCCGTGCCCATGTTTAAGGGCATGGTTGTCCATTCACACTAAATGTTGGCGATTTTGATCATTTTTTTTGGCGGTATTTAACACCCCCTTTAGTTCAGCTCAGTTCATTTCAATTCAGTTCAGTTTAGTTCAACTCAGGTCAATAAATGATAACAAACCCTTAGTCCCCTGTGAAGATTCATAAGAGCTAGTAAAGTTTGTTTTAGTAGTATTTTATTTATGTTCCCGTCAAATTTGAGCTTAGAAAGCTCGGTTTAGCAGATGCTACATTATATAAACCAATTTTGGATTTCGACCATCAACTTAATTTTTTTGTTGAGATGATCGTATAACAATATATCAAGAGCCAACGTAACACATTTTAAATTTAATGGGCTCTTATGTGAAAAAAGGGTGTGATAGAGTATATAAAATTAAAATTTGATTATGTTTTCACCAAATATACTGCCTCCGTTTCATATTATTTGCAACGATTAGACATTTTTCCTCTCTACTCTTATATCAAATCGTTGCAAATAATATGAAATGGAGGTATTATAAACACTTTACTTGAATGAGGTTATGTCGAAAAAAATGACTTTAGGCTAAGCTTAAGCCTAGATACCCTAAAATAGTCCGCACGAAGGGTCACTAATGACAGTTATTAGTCCTATACTATTATCATCTTAGCTGTGTGTTACGGCGCCTGCCCATCTTTTTTTTTTTTTTTTCCTTTAATTATTTTTTATTAGTAGTAAAGTTTTGTTCTAATTTTTTTAATATATTTGCAACCACTAAATTATGTTTACTTTGTCTTTGTCTAAGTTTGGAGTATGTCAACTCCAATGATTTTAGCTCTAGAACTAGAAAGAAGGCTAATGATTTGTTGCAACTTAAACTAAGAACTTGAATATTAGAGGAGAAAAAACGCCAGCTATTTATTGGTGACTAGCTAGAGCTAGCACAATCACGTTTTATTCCAATTGTTAAACCTAAATTGGTCAATATTTGACACCTTTAATATATGTTATATCAAAACAATTTAATATTACTAAATTGCTAATACAAGTGTTTTACTAAGGCTTGAGCAAATTATTTGAAAAATCAAAAGCCCAAAGTCCAAATTTGTATCCGATTCGATAATTTGCTATTAAAAATTATTTGCAAAACCATAAACCCAAAATTTCAATCCGTATCCGATCTGATAATTTGCTAGCAAGCTAAGTATGGTTACCATGTACCATTTTTAAAGTAAGTAACAAGTACGAAGTATATGATAATGATAAGACAAGCATTTTTTTCCCACTTAAATATATTTATCCAAACATCACTGCGGTTTTCTGTTTTTTGGTTTTTTGTTTTTCTAAATTATATGATATATGTTGATGTGTTCATTATATATATATATTTATCCCCGTCCCTTGGTCGTAATTAGTAGTGTTTTTGGCTCCTACGAGCCACTTTTATTACTAATTTGTGTTTTCCAGTGCTTTGGTAGTTTTGTTTGAGTTTTGTAGGAATTTGCGTACTTGGAACATTTTTCCGGGTTTTTGAGGAGCATGTACAAGTGTTAGAAGACCGCGATCACGTTCGATAGCCCAAGACCGATCAGAGGTATCGACCGGTGACTAAGGGCTCAGTTTGATGGCACTTGGGCCGAGTTCGGAGGCCCAAAGGCCTTGCCCAAGCCACAAGGCTCCGCCCGAAGGCGCGCCCGGCCGGGCGGGGCGAAGCAATGCTTTGAAGAGTTCCCGCGCCCGGAGACGCGCCCGGCCGGGCGCGAGAAGGCATCTGAGACGAAGAAGGCGGGCCCGGTCGGGCGGCCCCTTGCCCGACCGGGCGCGTGTAGCTTTTAGGAAGTTTAGCTTTCCGATCAGTTTTGTTTAGCGAATAATACTTGCTTAGTATTAATGTAATTTTATTAGGCAAGATTAGTTATCTCTTTTTTTACTTCTCTACTCTCTATTATTATTTTCTTCTCTCTCTACTTAGACTTTCTCTCTCTAGACTCTTATTTTTTCTTGTTCCTAAAACTCCATTGTAATTCCGCCGTCTTAGTACGATTTCTCTCTTAATTAATCTCAGTATTTTATTCATTCAATTTCTTCATGTCTTGTTTAATTATTATGTTTTGCTTAGTTTTAATTATGTCTGAGTAGTTTTTCCTTCTAGGGTTTATGGGGATCTAATAAATAATATGAAGGGGTAATTTTATGATTGTTGATTATTAATGCTTAATTGATTTCCTATTGATTGTTTAAATGCTATGCAATTAGATTTGGCCAGGTTTAATTGTATGAGTTTAGCAATATTGATTCGAGATTCGAGAGATGAGAATTGATGTTTAGGCTTAGTTTCAACAGGCAGATTAATTTATAAATGGTTAGGTCGAGATTCGAGAGATGAGATTTATTACCGGTAAATTAATTCTGTGATTGTAATACGTAGCGAAAGCCCTTTATGATCTGATTAATTAATGCATTGATGATTGATTATTGTGTTTTGCTCTGGAATATTGTTTATTAGTGAACCTATGCCCTAGGCCTTTTAATATTTGATTTCTTCATTGATCCTTTTCCTTACTCATAATCTTCGTAGTATAGTTCATAATCACAACAAATATTGGTTACTTTAATAATTTAGATTATATTAATTAATTAGGAGTAGAAAGACTTGTTTCCCTGTGGATTCGACCCTACTTCCCTATCTGCATAAGCTAGTGGACTTAGGTAACTATTTTTGATTAGGTGATACGACTTTAGCCTGTCAAAATTTGGCGCCGTTGCCGGGGAAACGGTTTTATTTTTATTTCTAATTGTTTTTGTAGTCTAGATTATTTTTCTTTTGCCTCAAAGGACATTAGTTCTTTGAGGTAGGTCTAATATCTGTCTTTTTAGTTCTTTGTTTATGCCCAGGTGTTCCAGATCAGGTTACATTCCATTCGATCTTGAGATCGAACGCTCGTTTCATAGACAGAAGAATTTTTATAGGCAGATCCTGGCAGGTTCTGGGAGTAATAATATTCCTAGAAATCCATTACCTGCTTCTATTGATTCGGAGCACTCTTCTGATTCAGAACTAGAGATGGGTACACCACCACCACCTCCACGTCGCAAGCTTAGCGATTATTCGCAACCATCCCTGACGGATTTTCCACATCTTTCTCCTACACCTGATCTCGAGGGAGTCCAGTTCGAGATCAAGCCCAAGTTCATAACGATGATAGAAAGAAAGCAGTTCAGTGGAGCAAAGGGTGAAGATCCTAATCTTCACATTGCAGATTTCTGTCAATATTGCAACACTATTAGGCAGAATGGGGTAATGCAGGATCAAATCAGGGAGATTCTTTTTCCCTTTTCTTTATGTGGAAAAGCTAAATTGTGGTTTAATGGTTTGAATAGAGCTGCACTTGGTATTACTAACTGGGAGA
The DNA here is from genome assembly GCF_948465745.1 of Chenopodium album. Lineage (NCBI taxonomy): Eukaryota > Viridiplantae > Streptophyta > Magnoliopsida > Caryophyllales > Amaranthaceae > Chenopodium > Chenopodium album. The sequence goes on along the minus strand of NC_137858.1, from coordinate 31,590,040 downwards.
CTCTTGCTTTAAATTTTTATAATAAATATTACCCTGCAGAGAAAACAGCTTTATTGAGAAGTGCCATCCAGAATTTTGCCCAGGAGACAGATGAAGCATTATATGAAGCTTGGGAAAGATTCAAGGATCTGCAGAGGGAGTGTCCCCACCACAATTTGGCAAAGTGTCAGTTGATTCAAGCTTTTTACAATGGTTTAGGAAATGCATCTAGGACAATTTTAGATTCCGCAGCTAGCGGTAGATTTATGAATTTAAATGTTAATGATGCAGGTCAGGTTATTGAAGATATGGAGATCCATAATTCCCAATATGGGAATACTAGAGGTTATGCTAATAAGGGCAAGCATCATGTTGATTCAGTAACCCTTATGCAAGCCCAGCTTACTTCTATTTGCCAGAAACTAGATAGCCTTACTACTAACAATCCTAATTCTGTTGCTAATGTTTCTGCTGTCTCTAATAATGCTAATGATGCTTTCTGTGAAAATTGTGGAAGTGTAGGTCATTATGAACAAGATTGCAGGAGTTCAATGGAGCAAGTTAATGCTTTCCAAACCTACAAGCAAAATAACCCATACTCCAATTCCTACAATCCTGGCTACCGGAACCATCCCTACCTATCCTACCGTAGCACTAATGTTCAAAATCCTCCACCTCCACAACAACCACAACAAGCACCCCCTCCACAGCAGAAATATTACCACCCTCATGCTAACCAGAAACCCCCATCACAAGCCCCTACTACATCTTCTGACCCTGCTTTATCAGAAATTAGGGCAATGCTGACCAGTATGCAAAAACATATGGAGAGTAGAGACCAACAGATTGACTCTATTATAGCCCATAATAAAGTCATGGACACCCAAATAGCCCAATTGTCCTCTACCCTTCAATCTCGCCAGCAGGGAGCTTTACCAGCGCAGGGAATTCAACCTACGGATCATGCTAATGCAATCACCCTAAGGAGTGGTTCACACTATGATGGGCCCCAAATGCCCAAAGAGGATGAACCTGATTTAATTAATATTGCTAATCCTGATTCCGTTGTACCAATTTCCCCTGCAGGGTAAAATTCCTGATACTAATATTTCTGATGATTCATTGCAGGGTACAACCTCAGGGAAGGATGCACCCCAGGGGAAGAGTAGGGAAGCACCACCAGTTATCAAATTACCATTCCCTAATCGCCAACTAAAGACTAAGTTGGACAAGCAGTTTGGTAAGTTTCTGGAGGTTGTTAAAAATTTGCAGGTAACGGTCCCCTTTACTGAACTTATTACACAGGATCCTACATATGCTAAATTTATGAAAGATATTTTGACTAGGAAGAGGGTCTTTAATGAAGTAGAAACTGTAGCTTTTACTGAGGAGTGAAGTGCATTGTTACAAGCAGGTGGGTCCACACGGATGGACCAGGATGATGATGAGTAGCCAGCTGGGCTAGCTTCGAGCCAATGAGGACATTGTCTGATCTTGGCTTGGGGGAGATTTTTGGATTTGGTATATATTTCTTCTTCCTTTTTCTTTATTTTTGTTTATTTTTTGGTGTGTTTTGTTAGTTTAGAATTATTGCTTTTTAGATTAGTTTATTGCTTTCCTTATATGAAAAATACAAAAAAAATTGAAAAATCAAAAAAATAAAAAAAAAATACGAACCAATGAACTGTAAATCATGCTTCCCTGTGCCCCATACTTGAGAAAAATTGTTTTGATTCCTGGTATTTGATTTTGAGCATTGTGGATTTGTTGATCATGATTTGAAGTTTAATTACTTGGATTCCTAAACATGCGTCAATTTTGCCCAACTGCTTGTGAATATAGTGCTTGACTAGTTGATTTGGTTAGGAATGTGTGATTAGTTCCTGGTATGTCAATGAATTTGAGTATTGGTTTGCAACGATGAGTAGTGTTTCATAACTCACTATTATGCACATGTGGAGGACGAAGGCATTTGTTCTTTTAGGTAGCCTTCAGATTTATTAGATACATTTGTTCCCTTCTTGCTACCCATGTTGTTGCCTTGACTTTTTATTGTTTCTAGCCACATTACAAGCCATGTTTGCCCCATTGGTTACTAGTCCCAAGCTTGGCTTGGGGGAGCTATTAGTGAGTGAGGTGAGGGAGTTTGTAGTGTGCACATTATTGCACAATTTGGGTGGGTTTTGAGAAGTAATTTGTTCTTGATCATATTTTTGTTTTGATGAGTTTTATTGTGTATATATTTGAAAAATAAAAGTGTGATGAAAAAAGAAGTTCAAAGGAAAAAAAAGTGAGAAAAAAAAAAAAAGTGAACTTCTAGAAAAAAAAATTGAAAAAAAGAGCAAAAGAAAAAAATTGATTAATGTTCAAATGTTCTAAGCGAAGGTTGATCAAAAGAAAAGAAAGGAAAAAAAAGTTGAGTTTCAATGAAAATATTTGAAGTTATATAAGTTCAAAGTTTGTTTATTCACTCTAGTTCATTATTATTATATTTTTGGGAGTGAATTTTGTAAGTATTGGGTTTGGTTTATGATTGGAGTATATTTGGTGGATTTGTGTTGGAGTTGGTTTTGTTGGAGATGTTTATGATCATTATATTTGGTCATGGGTTTATTAGGATATGACTCCCTTTTAGCAAGGCTTTTCTCTCACATATTCCCAAATTTATCCTACCCTTTCACCCTGGCCTTATATTACAAGCTTTAAAAGACCTTTTGACCTTGTGCATAGAGTTGTGTAAATGTGAAAGTGTTGTTTATCAATGCAAGTTATGACTTGACATATTCCGAGTCGACTATTAGGTTGAGTGTATATCTTTTTAAACACACGAGTGTTGTGAGTTTGGGAGGGCATTGTTCACATTAAAGGGGTTGGTTGGAGAGCGATCGAGTACATCTTTTACTCGCCACATAAATGAGAGTTGAGTGTGTGAGCACTAGTCTTGAATTCTATATGCTCTTGTGGTTTGCTCTACTTGACAATTATTGGGGAGGAAGGGTGGTTAGATGGATAGGATTGGTTGATTTTGAAGCATGTTCTCTTGATTTGCCTTGAATCGTTTGTTACTTGATTTTTATATTGGGGTGAGGCATGTTTTATTCTTCATTGAGGAGCTCTTTGCTTAGGGACAAACAAAGGTTTGGCTTGGGGGAGTTTGATGTGTTCATTTTATATATATATATTTATCCCCGTCCCTTGGTCGTAATTAGTAGTGTTTTTGGCTCCTACGAGCCACTTTTATTACTAATTTGTGTTTTCCAGTGCTTTGGTAGTTTTGTTTGAGTTTTGTAGGAATTTGCGTACTTGGAACATTTTTCCGGGTTTTTGAGGAGCATGTACAAGTGTTAGAAGACCGCGATCACGTTCGATAGCCCAAGACCGATCGGAGGTATCGACCGGTGACTAAGGGCTCAGTTTGATGGCACTTGGGCCGAGTTCGGAGGCCCAAAGGCCTTGCCCAAGCCACAAGGCTCCGCCCGAAGGCGCGCCCGGCCGGGCGGGGCGAAGCAATGCTTTGAAGAGTTCCCGCGCCCGGAGACGCGCCCGGCCGGGCGCGAGAAGGCATCTGAGACGAAGAAGGCGGGCCCGGTCGGGCGGCCCCTTGCCCGACCGGGCGCGTGTAGCTTTTAGGAAGTTTAGCTTTCCGATCAGTTTTGTTTAGCGAATAATACTTGCTTAGTATTAATGTAATTTTATTAGGCAAGATTAGTTATCTCTTTTTTTACTTCTCTACTCTCTATTATTATTTTCTTCTCTCTCTACTTAGACTTTCTCTCTCTAGACTCTTATTTTTTTCTTGTTCCTAAAACTCCATTGTAATTCCGCCGTCTTAGTACGATTTCTCTCTTAATTAATCTCAGTATTTTATTCATTCAATTTCTTCATGTCTTGTTTAATTATTATGTTTTGCTTAGTTTTAATTATGTCTGAGTAGTTTTCCTTCTAGGGTTTATGGGGATCTAATAAATAATATGAAGGGGTAATTTTATGATTGTTGATTATTAATGCTTAATTGATTTCCTATTGATTGTTTAAATGCTATGCAATTAGATTTAGCCAGGTTTAATTGTATGAGTTTAGCAATATTGATTCGAGATTCGAGAGATGAGAATTGATGTTTAGGCTTAGTTTCAACAGGCAGATTAATTTATAAATGGTTAGGTCGAGATTCGAGAGATGAGATTTAATACCGGTAAATTAATTCTGTGATTGTAATACGTAGCGAAAGCCCTTTATGATCTGATTAATTAATGCATTGATGATTGATTATTGTGTTTTGCTCTGGAATATTGTTTATTAGTGAACCTATGCCCTAGGCCTTTTAATATTTGATTTCTTCATTGATCCTTTTCCTTACTCATAATCTTCGTAGTATAGTTCATAATCACAACAAATATTGGTTACTTTAATAATTTAGATTATATTAATTAATTAGGAGTAGAAAGACTTGTTTCCCTGTGGATTCGACCCTACTTCCCTATCTGCATAAGCTAGTGGACTTAGGTAACTATTTTTGATTAGGTGATACGACTTTAGCCTGTCATATGTCAATGGATAAAAAATTAGTCAAACTTATTAGAAACATGAAAATTTGAAAACTGACAACAGAAAAGTGAAAACACCTTTTTCTTGTTTCCTTTTTTGGTTTTTTGTTATCAAAAAAACTGGAAACCGAAAACAAAAAACAATGCCAAACAAGCCCAAACTTACGGTGTAGTCAATTAAAAATTTGAATGAATGTAACACAATTAGTAATTTTGTCCAGATCATATGGTAATGTAGTTATCTATTGTTAAATGATATCATAATAACTAATTATAAAGTCTAATTTTTCCAAGTTCTAAACTTAACAGTTCGATTCTTGGATATCATTTTTTTTTTAGTGTCATTGATTAGTGATTAGTTGATTACTCGATCAGATAATGATAATATATAGTTTGAGTACCTAATTCATGCTACTTTTACCTAGCTTGATTAATTCGCGTTTATTCGAAATATTTTGCTTAAAGTGGTCAAATCTCTGACACTTTTGATTAATGTGATACTGAAACAATCTATTTTTTAAATGGTAAGATACAATGAGCCCCAAACTATCACAAGGTGCGGGATGAGGATCGAACCCCGTCATTGGGAGGTAGATGGAAGGACTAACCATCCTTCCACTCTTTGATCCTCAATTGAAAATTGATGCAAACCTAATATATATATATATATATATATATATATATATATATATATATATATATATATATATATATATATATATATATATATATATATATATATATATATATATATATATATATATATATATATATATATATATATATATATATATCCCTACCTTATAAAAAGTAGAAACATTCTCTTAGGAATAGTGTACTACCAATCATACCCTCAAAACTATGTACAAAGTTATGTACAAAATGTGTATTTACTTTAATACCCTCATTAATATGTTTACTATCATTAATATATTTAATGTTTTTTTTATCATTAAACATATCATCAATTAATTTTGTTTTTGTTAACAAATAATTTGTAATGATTTTTGTTAAAATAAAAAAATTCTAATGCTTTACACTTATATGATATTATTATTTAAAAAGAAAAAATTTGTATGTACAATGAAATGGTTTATTACCAAGTGACTGTTTATTTTTACTTTTTCATAGTTGCTCTTCTTATTTCCGCAAAGTCTCTTGACTCTTACGAACTTTGATTTGGAATAAAATCCTACTAACTTATTATCCCCCCCCCCCCCCAAAAAAAAAAAAAAAAAAAATATTGTCGTTTTTTAATTGCAACTATTGTTAAGATTTATTAGCTTTGTTTTGGTGTTTAGAGAGCCACAAGGGCGAATGATGAGAATCGATCCAAAGATCTCTTGGACCGGGAGGGGAGCTCTAACCACTTGAGTTATCCCTCATTATGTGGTTTATTAGCTTTTTAAGTCTACATATAAACAACATCCATCATAGAATTTGAACGGGATTCATAAATTAATTAAATAGTTTGGTGATATTTGAGCAGGCGTATGTTATCAAGAGGTATAAAGAACTAAATATCCTAAAATCAAGGGAAATCGGTGGTAGAAAAAAATGGTATTAATTATGAAGAGAATTTAAGATGAAAAATATAACTAATTGGCTATTGCTTTAGTATTGATATAGATATTAGATGGTCGTCGTAGAACATTAAAGAACTTGTTTACATATTATTACTCCACATGACCAAAGCTCACAAAAAGATTCATTTGAAGAAAAACACGATAGAAATATTATACTAACTACTATTGAAACATGCACAACAATTAAAAGTTCTAAACTAACAATGGCCGCTTAAAATGAAGGGACGGAAAACAATCAAATATTATATAATAATAATAATTTTGATATAACACTATCAAACTTTTGAGGATTTAAAAAATAATTGTCTTAAAAGATTTTGGTGGCTTTCTTATAATTCTACAAATTCACCACATATGCACATAAATCAAATAGTCAGTATTAAAATTACTAGGTCTACCACCCTAACCAAAGGTGTAAATACACGCCAATACAACTTCTCCGCAAGAGCTAGCCAGATGCGCGCGTAGGATACCCTAGTATATATATAAAGGGAAGTTTTTCCCCGAGTTTTTAGAGAACCACGTAGGATTTAATTTTCTTAGCGCGTCATGTAAGATTATAAATTTAAGTTGTAGCCAATAAAATGAGATATTATTAATTTCTTTTACAATTATTTAAGGTATATATGTTATTTATAAGTTGATGCATGGAATATCATGAAATAATTATGAAATCCAAATCCAATCCGACTCACATTTTTTGGATCCGAATCCGGTCCATTTATTCGGACCTCCAAATGATTCGAATGCTTATATATATATATATATATATATATATATATATATATATATATATATATATATATATATATATATATATATATATATTTGGTAATGTATGATATACATATAATTTCTTGCATTTTCCCTAATAAACTTTATATTACTTACTCCGTGTATCATATTGGTTCGTAAAAAATTGGAAAAAAACATGGGCTAAAAAGTCTAAACATAACATATTTAAGTTATTAATTAAGTTACGTAACAAAAATTTGCTACAAGCAAGCATGCATTTGTCTTTAGTCATAATTAGAGAATATACTCATATTCGGACTCGAATCGGATCAGACTCAGTTGGACTTTGCGCAGGGTCCAATCCGCCTTTTATTCGGATTAGGATCTATTTTTTTCGGATTCGGATTTGAACTATTTTCAAATGGATTTGGATCGGATTTTTTTGTTCGGATCGGGTCGGATTCAAATCGAACTCGGATTGAATTGTCATCCTAGATGCGGGCGGTATTTTGTTTGGTATTTGTTTAACCAACAAAAAAACATACATTTACCCTTTTTATGTCATATTTTTTTGGTGAAAGACCCTTTATATGTCATGAGACAAGGTAAATATTTCTCTCGTGCCCTGCTTAGAAAACCAAATTTATTTGAGCGTGGTTTGCCTTTGAAGTTGATAACAAATTTAAGCTAGGTTTTTGTCTCTTAAAATGACCTAATGTGAGTAGGGGTGTACAAAGTATACCCCGAACCGGAAACCGGACCTGAATCGAACCGGTTTGGACCGATGGATTCATGTCCATTACCAGTCCACGTAATCCAGTCCAAACCGGTCCAGGTCCAACCCGGTTCCGGTCCGAATTATACACCCTTAGCTTGTGCATATAAAATATCCCTTTTACTGGACAAGACCGACAGAATCAGGTCTGTCGCCGGTCCATGCAGCCCCGGTCCAGGTCTAACCGGTCCGGTCCGGGACTGGACGGGTGCTCACCCCTAAATGTAAGCATGGCTTTCTAAGAGAAATCAAAACAAGATGGATTTGAAAAAAATGTCGTTCACGTTCGATAGATGAGTTTGAAAGAGACGATGTTCTCATCATAAAACAAAAATTGACGGTGATATTACCAAATTTGCACATCTTGACTTTAACGAAGACAAGAAATTTTAATCATCATGTTCGTGTTATTGTCATTATGATTGCTAGAGGGTGTTAGAGTTATGTGATAAAATAATCACTATAGGAAAATATATTTTTGTGATATTTTTTCCATATTGATTTTAGGATATTTTAATTTGTGTTAAGATATGATTTTAACAATAATATCTTTAGGATATTTAGTATATTATCTGATAAGAAATTGTAAGATGTTAAGGATAGTTTCCTAATCACCAAGATTTGCTAGCCTATGTCTTATATAAATACTTGATGAAATAAATGAAAGTCAAAACTTTTTATGTACATCCGGGTGCATATAGAGGTAGGTGCAACAAATAAGTTGGGTGATTTTTTGCTAAAATTTACTAAAAATGGGCATAAAAAACCCTTACACCTGAGTATACATAAAACTAGATTAAGTCCCATGCCACGCACGATTTTTACAAAATTTTGAAACGAATTATAATGTTAATTCAAAGTCTACCAAAAAAAAAATCCTCAAATTTTTAAATGAAATTGAAAAGGTTTTAATCTTAATTTATAACCAGAATTGAGTTTCGAATCGAAAAGTAAAAGAAGTAAAAATATACTTTATAAAATAAAATAAAAGATATGGAAAATATATGAATATTTTTAGGAAGTGAATATTAAAATTATATGATTTGATGAATATTTTTAAGGAAGTGAATCACAATAATTATATAAAAAGTGATTTTTTAAGGAAGTAAATTTTAAAAAATGAAAATAAAAAATTTTTGGAGGAAAAAAACAGCACCAAGAAGTGATACGTGTCATTCTTGTTATCTGTTTTAGTATTATGTTATTCATGATTGAAAAAGTAAAAGCACGCCAAGGAAAAAAAAATTGTTAAAGCCAACTTATAAAATGAATTGCATATCTTAAGCATCCAACTCCTAACAATAAATTGAAAGGAAGAAAGATATTGCAAAATTCTAAGTATAGATATAGATTAATATTTTATAATCAAACTTAGAAATATAAATAAACAATTAGATGTGAGAATTATGAGAAATTTAATTTAATTAATATCCCTAATGTCCACACAAAAACAAGCATATTAATTATTAAGGCTTAGCGCCCTATTCTCTTCATCTTATTAAAATAATATTTAACAAAACTAAGTGAAGTTTAGCAAAAATAAGGGCCTGTTCACATTTACTGAATTGAGCTGAACTGATTGGAGCTGAACTGAACTGAACTGATTGGAGCTGAACTGAACTGAACTGAGCTGAAATGAATATTTTATGAGAGAGGAAAATTAAGAGCTGAACTGAACTGAACTGATTGGAGCTGAACTGAACTGAACTGATTGGAGCTGAACTGAACTGAACTGAACTGATTGGAGCTGAACTGAACTGAAATTAAGTAAATGTCTAGTTTGGATAAAATAACTAATAATCAATAAAAGCAGTAAATTTAGAGAAAATATTTGGTAAAAATAAGAGATAATCATTAAATTTAATTTAATTTCAATTAAAATAGTTTCAATGTCTACTAAAAAAAAGTTTCAATTTAACAAAAATGATTTCAACTCTACAAAAATAAGTCTAATGTAATTTTTTGACATGGTATATCTAAAATAAGTGTGATTTTTAATTCTTTAGTAGCACCTTGCTTTCATTTATCAGTGAAACAAGTTCTTCTGTAAACTAGTAAAAGTTTTTACTGTTATCATGGAACAATTTGTTAGTTTAAAGTAAGTAATTTCCATGCAAACCACTATGTTCCATACGTATTAACATCATTATACATCATAATAAGAATTGTTATTAGTGATTTAGTGAAACAAGTTCTTTTGTAAACTAGCTAGTAAAAGTTTATTGTTATCATGGAACAATTTGTTAGTTTAAAGCAAGTAATTTCCATGCAAACCATTGTGTTCATACGTATCAACATCATTATACATCATAATAAGGAATATTATAAATTCATGTGCTTAAACATAACTTTGTTTATATATGCTTAATTATTGAAGAATTTAATTTTGATTAGACACTAGACTATTTTAAATTAACTTGTCTATGCAAGTTTATGCATAATTATCTAGCTATCTTACTTTTATATATGGAAAAAGATATATGCAAGGGCTACATATAAGAAGCGAAGTGGAAAGAATTGACAATAAATAAACATTTAGTACACCGATTTACTCGTGAAATAAATTTCCTACTTAATACTCCCTCCGTCCCTAAATTACATTCCTCTTTCTCTTTATTATGTGAGGAATAAATGCTAGAAAGAGGAATGTAATTTAGGGACGGAGGGAGTACTAAAAAGGAAGTATATTAAATGCTTATATGCAACCGATAGAGATTCATATATCATTACCCTTTATATATAAGGAACACAAAATATTACAAAGTACTCCATATATAGTTATGTATTAGTGCGTCTTGTGTGCGGCTGACCATATCATGTGGCTGCTTGTAAAAGAAGAATGTAGCCTCTATAACACTGATATGAACGAGTAACGAATATAATACTGACGAAATAATACTTGTAATATTGATTGAGTAACCTCTAGAACACTAACAAAGTAATCTCATGGCGGCTGCCCCGGCTGGCCATGTCACACCGTATAGTGTTATTTGCAACGATTTGACATAAAGTGTGAGGTAAAAGTACTTAATTGTTGCAAATAATATGTAATATAGGTAATATAATATTTGTGTTTATGTTATTATACAACCATTATCTATACTATATATTAAAAAACGTTCCTTTTAAAGGAACGGTGCCACGTGGCACTCTTCAACGTATATGACAACATGTCACAATGCCACGTCAGAGACACGTAAGCTTGCGACTTCATTTAACAAAATTAATAAAATATGGTTTTATCTAGATTTGAACCCTCAACCTCAAAGAAATAAATGCTACACACTTACCATCTCAACCAACTTTTATTAGTGTTTTAAATTTTCACATATTTAACGTCATATATTGCTTATATTAGAGCTTATTTAATTTATTTATTTTTCACAAGATTGGAAAATAAATACATATGAAGTAAAAAAAATAAAACCGTAACATCCGAGACAACGTCCAAATCTCACACTAGCTATACAATAGTTGAACATAATTATCAAATTAAAGAAGTACAAACTAGCAATGCGGGGCATTGCCCGGGACACACATTAGTCAATACTATATATTAAAAGACACACCAGCAATGACACGTGTCATCTCCTGGTGTGTCCGTAGTTATTTTTTTCTTTTTACTAAAAAAAAATATTTCAATTAAGGAAACAAATCATTTACAAAAATCATATATATATATATATATATATATATATATATATATATATATATATATATATATATATATATATATATATATATATATATATATATATTACATATTTCATATTAACATGTAGTAATTATTATATTTAAAATAAAAGATTTATTCACAAATCTTTCTAAAAAAAAAAATCAATTATACACCAAAAATCAAAATTTTAAAATAATCTTACAATAAGAAAAAATATTGCTCACATTTTTTGTCAACTTTTGTTTTAGTTGTGTATTGGAAGCTACAACTAAAATTGCAAATACCAAATTAACATATTTCATACTTTTATTATTTCTCGACTAATTTATGATTATAGTGAGTACAGTAATACTTCTCGATCAAATACAGTACCACTAAAGCTATTTCTTTGCCTAAAATCCTATAAAAATAAGGAATCCAACTTGCTTGGGGTAAGAATCGAACTCCTCTCACAGGGGTGAAAGAAGGGCCTCCAACAACTAGGCCAACCTTGATTGTCACTGAATGCCCTCATTGGCCTCATATAGGAGAACAAATAAACAAAAAAAATACGGAGCATCCGTAAATGTACCATACATAAAATACAGTTGGCTATCCGTAAAATAAAAAAATAAAAACATTAGAAAAGGTAGGAGGCTAAAAAAAAAAAAGTGTGCTCTCCTATAAAAGAAGCACACCCTGTCTCTCTCAACTCCCTCTTCTCACCACCTTCATTTTCCCCTCAAAATCCTCTCGCACTCCGTCGACAGAGGACTACAGCTATAACATCCACTACATTACGCGCTACTTCTCCAACTCAAACTCAAACCTCATTTACCAACCTTCACTATATTTCTTCCTTTAATTCACTTTTCTCAAATTACACCAATAATCAATTATGTCTTCAGTTTCAACTACATCATCACCAAGTAACAATAATGGGTTCCAAAAATGTAACAAGATCCGTCACATTGTCCGCCTCCGTCAAATGCTCCGTCGCTGGCGAAACAAAGCCGCTCAACGCCGCATCATCCCCTCCGACGTCCCCGCCGGTCACGTCGCCGTCACCGTCGGAACCAACTCCCGTCGCTTTGTCGTCCGAGCGAGCTACCTTAATCACCCAGTTATTCGTAAACTTTTGGTTCAAGCTGAAGAAGAGTACGGATTCGTAAACCAAACTGGACCGCTCTCTATTCCTTGTGATGAATATTTGTTCGAAGAGATCATCCGGTTTTTAAACCGGTCTGATTCCAAAGGCCGGTTTGTTAATCTTGAGGATTTTCAACGATCGTCTTTTTGCCACGTTGGATTCCGTGGGTCCCTTGCTGATTCTCGCCCTTTGCTTGAGAAATCTGTATGGTAGTAATCGAGCTGAGTTTAACTGAACTGAATTGACTTAAATTAAAACTCGTTCAAGTTCAACGCGGATATTCTTGAGTCCGGCGGTTTAAACGATTTCAAATTATACCCGAATTAATTTTGATTTGGGTGATTAATTTTTTTAAAAATTATACATGAATTAATTAGTGTAGGATTTTTTTTTTGTTTTATATAAAAAAATTGTATTCAGGAGAAATGGGGCGACTTGGGGTGAGATAGAATGCGTTGTGATGGCGGAAAGTGGGGATAATTGAGTCAACCACCGAGTCGTCCCGGATTCCGATCGGAGTTTGAATAACGACTATGAAGCTCTTCCCGAAGACAAAAGATCAAAGTTGGCCCGATAATTGAAAGGGTTACTATTGTAAATTTGACTATTATTATTACTACTATTATTATTCAGATTTATTCAAATTGTGGGAAAAATATATTGTAGAATTTCTTCAAAATTTATAATCAAACATTAAAGTTTCAAACACATACAAGTACATGTTTTTAAACTTTTATATTTTATTTATTTATTTATTTTATGGTAATTTGATTAATCATTAAAAAATATACGAATAATTCCTTCAAAAAATAAAAAATATATATATACAAATAACAAATTTAATTGTTGAAGTTTCAAATCTATGATTTGTATGTTGATGATGATCATTATATCCCCTATTCAAAACTTTAACCAACTAATTTAATTGCTTATCCACACGATCCTATATTATTTATATCATTGTCTTTATAGTTTACTCGATACAATAAAATACTACTCATAGTACGCCTAGTTTATGAGTTGTTAACTTGGTTTGGTTAAGCTTCATGCTTTACTTGGCTACAATTTGAAAAGGTACTTGTTGAATAATTAACGGAAGATATATAAATTTGAAGGAAATTTGTACCTACAAAGAGCCATTAGAGTTTCCCTAAATTATGCTCATGTAATGTTGATCTCAATTATTATGAGTTGATTAATTAGGATTGTGTAAACAAGTTTGCATGTATGATTAGGTGGGCCATGATTTAACCACGTGAAAGTAAGCAGCTCATGTTTGTTGTATTTCACTTCCATCAAAATGAGTGTATTTTGCACCTTTAACGATCCCAACATAACAAAGGATATCCTTAGAGGCTTAGAGCTAGGAACGAACTGGGCCATGTAAGCCCATGTGCAAGACCCACAGGTCTCGTACCCCCACAGTCTTGTATCTAGAAGTCGTAAAGGAAAATTTTGTGTTGTGTCGATTTTTCAAAAGCGGGATCCATGCACGACTTTACTCATGTGTTGTGCCGAACTATCAAGTTTTTTAGATAGTAACTAGATTAGAACCCGTGCGATGCACGATATATATAAAATCTACTTTTAATTTGTACATTTAAAAATAAATCGCTATTATACACAAATATAAATAAGAATTATATTATACATAAATAAATCTCTATTATACATGAATATAAATGCTCTACGCTTCCTTCAAAAAAAAAAAAAAAGAATTACGTACATTTTGTAATTTAATTTTTTTTTTATTTTCATCAATATTATGATATAGTGATCAACGTTGTCTAATTCATGATTCATTGTAGGAGGTTATTTATTAGTGTGCTATTTAAAATTGTTTAAATTTCCTACGACAAACTGATAGGTTTTAGTTGTAATGTGGAAGCTTGTAATATTTAAATTTCAAAAATGTTAAATATGATAGCAAAAAAAAAAAAAAAAAAAAAAAAAGAGAAAATGAAATCATCATTACATTTAGGCGGAAATTTTTTTTATTGAGAGAACGACACGTGGGAAAATTATGACGTCAGCAACTTTTGTTTTAGTAATAGTTAATAGATTTTTAAATTTTTGTTAATTCGTTGAAAAAATGGGTTGACATATGGGTTGGCCTGTCACACTATTGCCAAATTTTGAAAATATATCTTTGCACGCAATTAGTATTATGTGCACCATGGTGCACACCTGGCCCAATCCATGTCCAACAGGGGAGGCTCGGACAAAAGAAGCCCACGAATTTTTTTATTTTTTTATTTTTTATTTAAGAATATTAGTTCCTCCTCTCTCCAACTGTCATATCAATTTAAAAAAAAAAAAATTTGTCATATCTATTTTTATTTCATTTTAAAAATTTTCTCACTCCTCTCATAAATTTAACACCTTTCTCAATTAATTCTTTTGTATATTCTCTCTCCTCTCACCATTTTTCTTTCTCTAAAAACTGCATCTAACCATAGCAAAAGACAAAAAAACACACAAAACACCTTTAAAAGGTAAACATCACTTAAAATTTTTTTGATTTCCCTACATTTATGTTAAATTTGCTAATATAATTCAACAAATTGTAAAATTAAAACTATATTCTACTATATAATTGTTTTGAATTTTTAAAATTTATTTATTTAAAATTTTTTTGGGTAGAAAATCAAAATTATTTGCTTCTATTGAAGAGGATGTAGATGTGTAAGTAATTTATTGTTTAAATTCGCAATTTGATTTTAAATTGTTGATTTTTAGAATTAAATACTAACTTGAACCCTAAAATTTTTTAACACCACAATTAGTCAAATGTTCAACGTCAGAACACCAAAAAGGAATAAATTAGATGATGTATCTAATAAAAAACCAATTGTTAATAACTTCTGAACCCTAATTACAAACCACTGAATACCCTACAAAAATCTCTCAATCTCGTACAAAACTTTTGAACCCCAACCACAAACCACTGAACACCCTTAAAAACTTCTGAACTTTACAAAAACCTCTGAACCTCAACCATAAACTACTGAACACTTTAGAAAAATCTCTGAACCCCAACTACAAACCACTGAACACCCTTCAAAAACCTCTGAACTCCCTATAAAAACTTATGAACCCCAACCATAAACCAGTTAACACCTTACAAAAACCTCTGAACTCCCTACAAAAACTTTTGAACCACTACCACAAACCACTGAACACCCTACAAAAACCTCCAAACCCCATACAAAAACTTCTGAACCCCAACCACAAACCCCTGAATCCCCTACAAAAACCTTTGAACCCCAACCACAAACCACTGAAAACCCTTTAAAAACCACTGAACCCTCTACGAAAACCACTGAACTCCAACCACAAACCACTGAACACCCTTCAAAAGCCTCTAAACCCCCCCCCCCCAAAAAAAAAAGAAAAAACTTCTAAACCTCAACCACAAACCTCTGAACATCATTCAAAAACTTATGAACCCTTACAAAAACTTCTGAACCCCAACCACTGAACACCCTACAAAAACCTCTGAACTCCCTACCAAAACTTTTGAACCCCAACCACAAACCACTGAACAACCTAGAATAACCTCTGAACCCCCTACAAAAACTTCTAAACATCGACCACAAACCACTAAATACCCTAGAATAACCTCTGAACCCCCTATAAAAACTTTTGAACCCAACCACAAACCATTGAGCACCCTTCAAAAACTTCTACACTTGAAGACACTGCTCAGAATTCCAAATGTTCAAATTTATAAATTATAAAGTAGAGAATGCCAAATTTTTTGATAAAATTTAAAATACATAATCTAAAACAAAAATAAGTTTATAAGTAATGTATCGCATGTTCAAAATTATAATAAAGATACTCGTAATTTCAAAAATACATGTTATGTATCTATAGAAAACGTATCATACGTTCATATTTTTAACTTAAAATGTTCAAAATGCTAAAATATAATCAAATACAGAATTGTTCATAACAAAAATACACAATTATCACTAAAAAAAATCAAAAGAATATGAAAGCTATATATTTCGAAATTCAAACCTAGCCATGGTGATATAGATAATGAAATCTCATCGGAAAATAATCACACCATCGTCTTAACCACCTTCTATTCGACGACGCCACCATTTTTAGCTTCACTACTTCATTGTAAAAACTCCATTAACAAAGCTTCAAATTGAAGGTTGAAGAAAACAAAATTTGAATTTAATCTATTGTAATGAGGGAATTCTTTCTATGATGATCAACAATATGAAGGAATTTAGTTAAAAGGATGATAACCGAATTCAAGAGAAAGAAAAATATAAAATAGAGAGAAAAATAGAGGAGAGAGAAAATAGAGGAAAGAGAAAATAAAAGAGAGAAATATCAGAAATTAAGAAAGTAGAGGAGAAAAGAGAAGAGAGAGTATATTTTAATTGGTGGTTCACATAGAACTATATGCACCATGGTGCATCTTATAATTTGCCCTTTGCACGAGTTATGGCGCTTTAGTGTATCTCCTGCGGTCGTATTGTATAATTATCTATCCCTACCCCCTAGAGTAGGGAGCTCTACCTACACCCCCTATTAAAACGTTAGGCTTAATTATCCTACCTCCATACCCACTACACACAAACTGATTTTACCCCTATATATACAAAGGAAAAAAAAAAAAAATCAAAACCTCCTTTTCCATTTTCTCTCTCCTCACCCATTTTCCATTTTCTCTCTCCTCACCCATTCTCTCTCATCAAAAGCTTTAATAGCAAAATTGTTACAATATTATCACAAGAATTTGTTCACTAACTTCGAAATTTTTCAAAAGAAAGGCGAAATTTAAAAAGAGTAAGTTATTTTGTTCAAGTTTGGAACGAAAAAGAGTATAAACCCTAGGTTTCACTAATTTTTTGTTGCGATTGTAATTCAAGAATATAATTGAAAAATCAAACATGGAAAATGTATCAAGGTAAGTATAACAAAATACTTCTAGTAAAAAACAATTAAATTAAACCAATACATTCTTTATTTATTTATTTATTTGTAAAACAAAGGAAAAAGTTTCAAAGAAGAAAAACAAAGATTCTGGAAAAATGCAAGTATT
Organism: Chenopodium album; assembly: GCF_948465745.1. Lineage (NCBI taxonomy): Eukaryota > Viridiplantae > Streptophyta > Magnoliopsida > Caryophyllales > Amaranthaceae > Chenopodium > Chenopodium album. The sequence goes on along the minus strand of NC_137858.1, from coordinate 31,572,548 downwards.
AATAAATTTTAATTATAATATGTTTTTTTTTTTAATGTTCATTTTAATTTTGATAAATGTTCATTTATATATTAGTATATAGTCATTAACATATTAAATAGATAAATAATGTATAAAAATGTTCATTTATATATAAAAGCTTATAAATATATAAAAGTTCATTTATATATAAACGCTTACTCATATAATATTACATAGTCATTCACGTAATAACATTCATTCTTTATCATAGTTTGGAGTGGGAAATTATTTGATAAATGTTTATTTTTATTTTGCTAGATGCAATTACATAATAGTATATTGTCATTCACAATTTCACATACTAGCATACAATTATTAAAATTTTGATAAATTTATGTTCATGTTTTTGTCATCTTCTTCAAATATTCCATGTTCATTTCAATTTTGAATTTCAATATATGTCTTTTCTCATGTGGACATATGGTCAAGCACATATTCATAGCTTCAAGTTATTTACATATATATTTTATATGCATATGTTCATCGATTATGATCTTTCATGGTCATTTCAAAACTAATATATGCTCATGTATATATCAATATATGTTCATATCCATGTTGAATTACGTAAACATATTTATTTTGTATTAATAGTTGTTCATTTTCATATTAATAGATGATCATTTCCACACTGATATATGTTCATTTATATATTAATTAATATATGTTCATTTATATTCTAATAGATGTTAATTTTCATATCGACCATGTTTTATATTCATCCATATTTGTATTCATATCGTGCATTTTCAACATTTATTTTTGCTCAAATCCAATACAATATGTTTTTATTAGTTATAAGATAATTGTGCATAAAGTGAGTTGGACCGCACAATAGCAAGGAAAAAAGGTAGATGGCAAAAAGAAGGAAACCAAGAAGGCATGGAGTCGCCATGCAACATGAACCAATATCACCAGCTTGAATTTTTCGATTTGGATCAAGAAGTTAATTGTGTTTAATAATATATGTGGAATTCTATTATTGTACATTAATTTAATATCCAATTGTTCAACTTTTTGGTGGTATACAATTTCATTTGATTTTATTTAGAAGGAAATGAATTTTTTTCCCCCTTGAGTACTATTATAAATAGTCATCTAGAAACACGATTACAAAATTATAATAATTTGAATATTTCATGTCGTACTAGCATAACTAAACATTTAATAATTATTCTATAGAATTGAACATTTAATAATACAAAAGTGAACATTTACAATGATGAAAATGAACATTTCATAGGTAATTCACAACTGAAGAAACAACCAAGATGACGTCATTAGGAAGGAGTGGGGGTGCAGGCAGCTCTGCCTACCCCTGAGTGTAGGCCATTTGTACGTATTGAAGAGTTTAAACGAGGTTGTTCATAATGGGCCAATTCTTTGAAGAGCCATCATGGCCCATGCCAAGTCACGTTGTAAACGAGAAATGAATTAACTCTAGCAATTGAATTTACCAAATAAAATTTATTTGGTCAAACAATTAAGCTAAAAGCCAATACAAAACAATTAAATCAATCAATTGGAAAAAAAATACATAAACATTTTTTGAAAATCAAATTAAACTTCCAATTGTTTACATCATATAGTCTGAGCAACATTGAAGATAAATCATGCATAATCTATAAAAGACATAAAATAAGATGGTTCAACACTAATAAGAAATCGCATGATATATATTTGCTACTCGTACTAGCAAATTTACCATACTCCTACAGGTAGCTAACCTTACCCGATGTTGTAACTACGATCTTTTATGGTGAAGATACAACATCCATGAACTCCTTGTTAGATTCAAGAGCTCTCATGTAAGCACTCGACAAAATTATCTCAGCATCTACACTTCCTCCGCCTTCAAACCCCGGGTACACAATAATTTTGCCATCATACTTGTTTGCAAACCCACTGCGAACTGCAATAGGTTTCCCAAGTCCTGCAAACTCATTCCCATATATGTTAAATCGAGGCGAGCTTCCTACTTGTACTGTGTTGCCTGTATCCTTCTCCGACATTTGATCAAGTCTAAATACGAAAGGAGACTTGAACCATGAATCTGCAAAATCTTTTACATTTTTGTTGGTAAGCTCAACCACTGACTGGTGCACCAATGATGCATTCCACCCTAAGTTATTTTTGAGCAATTCGCCAACTGTTGTGGTTGATGTAAGTACTGCAAGTGAGTTGCCAAAGTATTGTTCAGGCAACGGCGGGTTTAATCTAGTCCTTGTGTTAGCAGCTAACTTGCAGTGGGTTTGTTGGTCTGGTTTCAATCCTTTTGCTTGTACCATAGCTTTCCAGAGAAATGCTGCGAGAGCTTGAAAGGATGAAATCGCGGTATTGCTGTTGCTTATTTCTTGATTAGCCCTTGCCTTTAGTTTTGCTATTGTTTCTGATGAGAAATGGAAGAATCTCTCTTCAAATGGACGTGGGTTAAACCTATAGCCAAAAAATGGTAAAAGTAACACACAATTTAAGTCAAAAAATGTACAGAAAATTAAATGACATTGTATGTGTAATGACAAAAACCAAAATTACTAGCATTATTGGACCTGTGTATGATAAGGTAATATTCCAATTAACATAATTAAGGTTAGAGTTTTCCTTATTTCTTTATTAGACACGACAGGAAATTGACGATGTGTTTATTTAACAGATTGAAACGGCTAATACAAGGTTTTAATTCTTGTCAAAAAAAAAAAAAAAAAAAAAAAGAAGAAAGTTTTAGGGCTTGTTTGGCATAGTTTTCTGTTTTTTTTTTTTTAAAACAAAAAACCAAAAACAGGAAACAAGAAAAAGGTGTTTTCACTTTTCTGTTGTCAGTTTTCAAAATAATCATGATTTAAATAAGTTTGACTAATTTTTGTTTAATTATATAACTTATATCATATGAGTTTGAAAACCAAAAAATCAAAAAACAGAAACCACAGCAATGCCAAACGAACCCTAAACAATTTGGCCGTTAGTTACAAAGAGACCAACTTATGAGTTGTTAATATTGTGACCAGACTCACTGCTCACTCATGTATACAGGTCTGTTCTCTTCAGTTTAAGTTTAGTTCAGTTCCTAATTTTTCCTCTCATAAAATATTCAGCTCAGTTCGTATATCAGAACAGGCCCTAATCCGTTGTTTGCAACATACCATTTTGACAAGCACTTAAAAAAATATTTTGAATTAGACTACGTAAACAAAAAAATCAATTGAAATTTTTTCACCACCAGTAAGAAGCAAGTTTTAGGTTGTTTGGATCATTTGATTTTGTCTGATTTTTATTATATCTAAACTTATTTTATTTGAACTTATTTACCTTTAAGTTGTCAGAATATCTCTTGTTTTTAAGTCAATTTGTTACTTTTTTTTTGTTAACTTATACATTGAATTAATTTTTGTTCTAAAGTAAGATCCTGTTCTCTTCACCTTAATTTTGCTGAACTGAAATTATTTTTACTGAACTGAAATTATTTTTGCTGAACTGAAATTATTTTTACTGATTTTTTTTATTATAATTCCTCTTTAAGAAAACTTGAATTTTACTGAACTGAACTTATTTTTTCCGAACTGAAATTATTTTTACTGAACTGAACTTATTTTTACTGAAATATAATTATTTTTACTTAATATTATTTTTTTAAGGTGAAAAGAATATGGCCTAACACCTTAATGATGAATTCTAGCAAAAAAAAGTCTAAGTTAATTTTTTTTTTTTTGAAAAATCAAGTTTTAGCATTTGGCTATTCTCTAAGATTGTGGGTGTGTGATGCATTCCATGAATGGAAAGATGGTAAAATTAAGGTAAATATAATTTGTAAAAACTTACAAAAGTTTGAATGGTAGGGACTGGGTCCTAAAATCCGAAACCGGAATTGGAATTGGTTCAACCGGGTCCTAAAATTTAGGACTTGGAATTGGAATCACCGGGTATCGATTCCGGTACCGGATACCCACTATGTGTATAATTGTTAAAATATAATATAAATTGCAATTTTTATTTTAGTCTATATTCATTTTAAGCATTTAAAACTAGTATTTATTTATGCATTAAGCTATGTTATTTATGTTGGGTACTAATTATATTTTTTGTTATTTTAGTAACTAGATACATTTAACGTAATTTTATATTTAAAAACTTATTAAGTGTAGCATATGTTAGATAACTGGGTACCCAACCGGTTCTGAGTCCAAAAAATCGAGAATTTAAATTGAAACCGATTCTTTTATTTATTACCCGAAATTAGAATCATTGGGTCCAAGTTCAATTTGAACCCGCTGGATTCCTAATCGGTTTCGGTTTCAATTTCTAGTACCCGAAATTTTTGCACACCCCTACCAAGGATTACCAGTTTTTTTTTTAGACAAACTTTTGTAAACATTTAAACTTTTGTAAGTTTGCAATTCCATGCAGGAAAAGTAAATAAACAATGTGCAAGAATTCAGCATATTCGTACGATTTTCTTGCCTTGCTCAACTTTCTTATCTTTCCGCACCCCCAAATAAGACTACTGCTTTCAATGATCTTTGATACTATCAATGATTAAAAAAAAAAAGAAAAAAAATCTTTGATACTATCAATAAGACAATAATTCAATTTATTGTTTGCAACAAAAAAAATAATTCAATTTATTGTCCAATTCACCATGCTTTGTCATTAAAATTACCCATTTATCCCTTCTTTTTTCTCCCTAAGGCCACAGCCAGTCAGCCACCACTCGGTTAACACTGTTGTTCTCCTTTGACCGTATCATGTTCTACTTTTCTCGTTTCATAATTATCTTAATATTTTGATATTTTGATTAACATATATGGCAATGCATTAATGATTGTAAATATATATAACTAGATGAAACCCGTGCGATGCACGATTTGTTTGAATTTTTTAAAATATTTTTATTATTTATGTGTTAAATTTTTTTTTACGTATTTAGATAAAATTCTTAATATCAAAATATAATATTTTACATTTAATTAGTTTAAACTTAAAAATCTCATTCGCCAAATTTACCTACGTCGCATGTTAATTATTTTATTTTAAAAGAAAATAATAGTCATTTATTTGATTGGCTAGAATTAAAATTTATAACAAATATGTTTTTTTTATAGGAAAAATACACTTTAATAATCCCAACTATTGGCGATTTACCTAGAATAATCCCAACTAAGGATTATTTTCTAAAGGTACCAACTTTGCCTCTTATTTTCTTCCAGCGGTCCCAATGATCGGTAACCTGTTGAAAAGGTAATTTTTTTATTTTTTTTAATAAATGACACGTGTCAACAAGTGATTAGTTTAGAATTTAAAATCTGAAAATAAATAAAATCATAAAATTAAAAAAAAAACAGAAAATTAAAAAAATCAAAAATAATAAAAAAAATCAAAATTTTTAAAAAAAAAATCAGAAAATGAAAAAAAATTAGAAAATTAGGAAAAAAAATAAAAAACAAAAAAAAAATCAGAAAGTAAAAATACAATTAGAAAATTCATTAAAAAAATCAGAAAAGGATAATAAAAAAACAAAAAGTAAAAAAAAAATCAAAAAATTAAAAAAAAAATCAGAAAATAAAAATACGATTAGAAAATTCATTAAAAAAAATCAGAAAAGGATAATAAAAAAACAAAAAGTTAAAAAAAATCAAAAAATTAAAAAAAAAAAATTCTTTATAATTTCTGATTTTTTTATATTTTTTATTAATTTTTTGAAATTTTTCTAAGTGCCTTATTTTTTTTTGTTATTTTCTGGGTTTTTTTAGTATTTTTTGATTTTTTTTTTAATTTCAAATTTTTTATTTCAGATTTTTTTTGAAATTTTCTGTTTTTTTATTTTCTAATTTTTTATAATTGTTTTATGTTTTTTTTAAATTTCTAATTATTTTTTGTTTTTTTAAATTTTGGACCAATCGTGTGTTGACACATGGCATATGACTTGTTACAACAGGTTATTGACCCGTAGTTGACCGGTTGGGTCTACTAGAAGAAAATAAGAGGCATAGTTGGTACCGTTAGAAAATAATCCTTAGTTGGGATTTTTCTAGGTAAATCGCCAATAGTTGGGATTATTAAAGTGTATTTTTCCTTTTTTATATACTACTATATATTTTTGAAAAGAGTTTAATTTGGGAATAATGAAAGAGTTTAAAATTTTTAATGCTGCGATTCTTACGAAATAAATGGAGTAATTTATATATTAACGTAAATAATTAAAAAAAAAGTAGTTATACCACAAATTTTCACGTGGCTGGCCATACCATATGTGCGAGGTTTACTTATTCAGGGGTTGTCTGGTCGGTCAGGGGTTACTTTTTTAGAAATTATTCGATGGTCGGTCAAGGGTTACTCTTACAAAGAAAAATAACCCCACTAACTGACTAAATAATCCTTGAATAAGTACTAACCTCGACCACACGATGTAGTATTCATATAAATACTTGTCCATATAATTACAGTTAATAACAAAAAATGACATACACCGTATAATATAGCGTGTCAAAGGGGATATAGTGCATGTTTTTTGCACCAAAAAAAATATAGTGCATGTTTTTAACAGGCATGATAACGTTACTAATCTTACAATATAAAAAGAATGAAGGAAATATAAAACAGGAGAGCAATAGAGGACACTTACCCATTAATGAACTCGTTACGATTGACATATGGAAAGAAAGTGTCTTTATATCCATAACCATCAGGAAACCAACGATCATGGATAGGCGAAAGCGAGATACTAATGTTTTTTCCATTACCACGATGTATTTCGGACCATACGTTCCAAAAATGCCAATACGAAGTTCCATCAACAATAGCATGATTCATAGAACAACCAATGAATATCCCATCAATCAATTCCGTAACTTGAATCGATAACAAAGGCCTTGTATGGCCGTCGAAATTGAGTTCCCCATCGCTAAAATCAAAGAATGACCTTACCACAGAAGGTACGTTTGGTGTAACAATATCGGATATTGTTACATCCAATTTAGCATGGACAAATCGGACACCTGAGCCCTTATTACAATCGATGAAGACCAACATACGATGTTGGTCTTCATCGATGATGGATTCAAATAGGCCAGCAAGCGGATAGAAATGAACAAGAGTAAGAGCAAGAGAGTTTTTTAGGCTTTCTAAGAGATTATCAATGAAAAATGGGTCGTCATTATTTTTTGGTTTAGTAAAAAGAAGACCCTTTTGATTGTAATGGCAAGAAAGAAACATTAAATCCATTGGAGATATATAATAAGGTTTCTTAGCTTCTTTATTTTCATACTTGGGCTTAATGAAACACTCTGAAATTTGGATTAGTGGAGGAAATTCCATTTTTTTTTTCTTTCCAGAATTTTTTTGCTGAGTTTTTGTTATGAAGTTTACAGGGAAGTAACATAATTTATACTGTATGTTCCCATAACTCCCATTAAAAAAAAAAAAATAAAAAAATTAATGGGAGTTATGGGAACATACAGTATAAATTATGTTACTTCCCTGTAAACTCCCATTAATAATGCAATTATTTGTGCAACATTTATGAAAAGCCCAACTTTAATGTCTCCTTTTTATTTTTGTGAAAGGACTAGTCAAAGAGTCTGGCTGCCGAAATTTTGTCACATGAAATGTGATGTTGCTTGTACACATGATGCTTCATCTGTTTCATAATATTTGACATAGTTCGACTAAAAAATATATATTTCTCTAATACTCCCTCCGTCCCTAAATTACATTCCTCTTTGGAAATTTACATAGGAATTAAGGAGGGAAGAATAAGACAAATAACAATAATTAAATAATGCAATGGGAAGTACGACAAAGATAGATTAGTTATTACTCATGACAAGTCACCAATCCTTTGCAAAAAAAAAGGACCAATCACATGCTCCTAATTAAAAATTTTTAACCAATCATATTCATTGTAATTTGGCATAAGGATTATGAGTGAGATTAGGTAAGGATTAGTGAAAAAGCATTAAATATAAAACAGAAAAAGAGAGTTGATTTACTAAAAAAACTTACCAAAAATAGAAAGGAGGAATGTAATTTTGGAATACCAAAAATAGAAAGGATGAATGTAATTTAGGGACGGAGGGAGTACTACGTAATTTTTTCTGTATTTTTAAAAATATAAATTATTATATATTATTTTCTCCATTCTTTTAGGGTAGACATATTTCTTTTATCACACTTGTTTACGCACAAAGTTCAAATTTAAAATATAATTAAGTTAAAATTATATAAAAAAAATTGATATATATTAATATTAAATATATTGAAACATTTAAACAATATCCTACCTAATGACATCTATTACTAGCCAGAATTCATCCCAAAAATATATGGTAATAAGAGAAGTACCATATAAGCATTATTATAAAGCATTTAACTCTCTCTTCTTTAATCTATTAATGTGTTTTGGCTCCTAGAAACATCACATGTTTTAGAATTAAAGGTACCTTACATTTGAAGGGGGGAGTGTGAATAAATCTTTCAAACAACGCATGTTATATAATGTCCCTTTAATTATGTTTTCTTTTATTAATGCACTTTGGTCTCATAAAATATCATATCTGCGACAGTATTACAGTACATACCTTATAATCTTACACTACTTCTAGTTTTTTTTTTTAGTTGACACATTTTGATTTTAGCACTATTCACTTACTCTTCTTTGACCATATGTTGTGCTTTATATATATATAATGAAAATAATAGTCATATGTGATTTTGTTAAATTCGCCTCAATATATATTTTTAAAATATCAAATTTTCATAATTTGTTATTATCGGTAATTAAAAATATTAATGGTTAAATTTGTGCATTGACAAACGTGACTAAAGAAACATATCAACCAAAAATGAAACGGAGGAAGTATGTTAAATGTGAGGGGTGGAGTGTTGATGTCTATCTTGATGAAGTTTAACTCTCTACACATGTACAAATCCTTTAACTTTGTCACATGTAATGGGTGCTAGAGCACATTTTCTCAACACCCCCCCCCCCCCCCCCCACACACACACATGAATAACAAGAGAGTATATTTAAGCCTTTAACGGTCCTTTAACCGTGGGTGTATTGCTAATACCATGTTAAATAATGTTCCACACCCATTACCAAGAGAGGGAGTTTACTTGACAAGTCTAAATGTTAAATATCGGTGTGGGCTGCATCCGTAACTTAAGAGAGAGAGAAAGAGAGAGAGAGAGAGCCCACTTCACAAGATTAAAGGATGGTCCATCCCAAAATCATATGGCAATAGGAGGTTTGACCCCTTAAATTTATAAAGTGGTTGACTCTCTCAACTTTTATCAATGTGACTCTTACAAGTGTTATTTGGTGGGATATACTTCAACACTCCCCTTCACATGTAAAGTTCCTTTAACTCAAGGATCACTTGATCCAATTCAATTTGGCCTAGAATACTTAGTGTCATTAAAGGTCCCAAACCATGGGACTAACAATATACTCAAGCTATTAGAGGTCCCAAATCGCGAACCTGGCTCTGATACCATGTTAAATACGAGTTTGGGCCGCACACACAAATCAAGAGAGAGTCCACTTCATAAGACCAAAGGATGGTCCATCCCAAAACCATATGACAATAGGAGGTTTGACCCCTTAGCTCTATAAAGTTTTTGAATATCTAAACTTCAATCAATATGAGAATCTTACATGTGTTGTTTGGTGGGATATATTTCAACAGAGTAACCATCCTAAAACCTTATAATAATAGGATTAGTAGCTCATTAACTTTAATTTATATTAAGTATGTAACTCTGTCATTTTTCATAAATGTGGGACACTTGTTTGGGAATGTTATATTTCATTTTTTTATATTAACTTTTATAATTTATACACAATAATTAAAGAGATTATTATTCAAAATAAGCTTGTTTTATTATTAGAAGATACCTATATAAGTTGGATTTATTACAAAATAATCAAAAGTTGAGATTTTTTTTTCAAAGAAAATCAGTCAAAATTGGGATTATAACCAACTTTTCCTTTATCTAACTTATTGTTATTTATTAAATGGGACGGTAATGTTAAAGTCATGTTCAATGGGACGGTAATGTTTTTGCTCATAATTATTTATCCCGATAACGCCTTTTGGTGTAGAACAAGTTTGGGAGAACAATTTCCCTTATGAGGTTTCTCCTTATATTTTGATTGATAAGTTTTTTTTTTTTTTTGACAAGACGAGCTAAGAAACAAAGAAAGAAAAAAAAACTAAAACAATACTAGAAAGACCAAAGCAACATGCGACGCTGACGAGCTTGACCGGCCAACCAATGCGCTGGAGTCACCCATTGTCGAGGAACCTTTTTGATAACACAGGAGGAAAAACGAGCAATGACCTCCCTAGCGTCTTGAAGCATCCATAAGCAATGGATATCCGGACAATTCCTATGGTTCAGAGAATTCAACAAGGCTAGACAATCAGTATAGAGTAACAAATGCCTGTACCCACGACGTTCAGCAGCCTTGAGGGCCCAAATATAAGCTTGTAATTCTGACTGAAAGGCTGACGAAGAAACAAAGGCTCTTGACCCCCCCCAGCACCAAGTCCGAATACGAATGCCTGAAAATCCAACCTGCTCCCGCAGAGTAGTCGCTAGAATTATACGCACCATCAATCACAAGGCAAATATCCTTTGTTGAGCTTGAAGAACCCTGAAGGAAACAGGATAAAGTTGCATGCTGTTGTGTACCCGATAGGCTGACACGGGATGGCCGCAGAGAAGCTTTAAATTCCTCAGCTGCGGAACAACGAGAGACCCAATCCTGCAAAAGATGAAGAACAAAGGTAGGAGAAATAACTGCATGTCGAAAGACTTTGTGATTGCGAGCAATCCAAACAGCCCAAAGAAAAGAAACCAGTCGGACCAGCAGTTCCCACGAACCATTCTGACGCAAGTCCAAAACCATTTCCACAAACTAATCGGAGAAACGGACATCTCTACGAACAGTTTGAGATGATAAGTGTGGATCAGTCAACCACACGGCTGAAATAAAGGAACAGTCCCGGAAAAGATGATCAATAGACTCTTGGTTTCCCATACATAAAACACAAGCAGACTCCACTGGAAGTCCTCGCTGACGCAGAATACCGTTAAGAGGTAAAGCATTATAAAGAAGCTTCCAACAGAAGCATTTCAACTTAGGCAAAATAGGTAAGTTCCAGAACACCTTCCACCATGAAGAAGGGTAGGGAGAAACACCATGAGTATAGTCAAGCCGACTAAGCATCATGGCATAAGCTGACTTTGTAGTAAACATTCCGTCCTTTGTATATTTCCATTAAACAAAATCATCCATCGGTCTACTAGGGCGTTCCAAAGACAAAATACGCCTGGCTGTTGAAGAATCAAACAGCTAATGAACCATGAAGGTATCCCACGCCTAAGAATGCGGATTTATGATTGAAGAAACATGAGACGGGAGATGCGTCTCACTATTATCACGAAACGAGATCGAGCCACCAGGTACCCAACAATCCTGAAGAATCCTAACCTGAGAACCCGAACCAACCTTCCAAGCAACACCTTCAGCCAAGACCGACAAACCTTGTAAGAGACCTTGACATCCCTAAGAAGAACCCAGAATCCTTCTAGTCTGTAAGAGAAGAAGAGAAGGATACTTGGCTTAAAGAAGTCTAGAGACTAGGAGCTGAGGGTTATGGTGAATGCGCCAACATTGACGGGCCAACAAGATCGAATTGAAAGCATGAAGCTGTCGTATACCTAGCCCTCCCAGTCCTTTCGGAAGATGCAAAAGGGTATTAGATCGTAATGCTAAACCCCGGGAATGAGGGTCAGATTTCCACCAGAAGCGAGCCAAAAGGCCATCCACCTTGGAGCAAATCGAAGAAGGCACTTTGAAAACGGAGAGGATATGGTTAAAAGAAGCGACCATAACCGAATTTATAATTGCCAGCTTTGCTGCGGGAGAAAGCCCCAACGAAGCAAAGGCAGACAAACGCTGAACCACCTTATCAATGAGAAACCCGAAGTCTGCTACTTTGCTGCGACTCAATTCCATAGGAACTCCCAAATACGAACCTAAAGAAGGCTTACACTGAAGCTTCAAACTCCGAGCAAGAAAATCACGATAGTCTGGTGGTGTATTGGGACTAAACTTAACAAAAGATTTCTGAAGATTAATCACTTGCCCTGATATAGAGCAGAACTCTGATAAGAGGGCTGAAAGATTCTCACAAGCTATCATTATAAGGCTCCTATCGCGGTTTCTTTAAAAAAAATGTATATAGGTCATGGGATAAGAAAATAATATAAATATTCACACATTAGAGGAACATTCACCTTAAATGTTCTCGTACTCCATGGCCTAATGTCTTGTGTGTAGAAGGCGTGAAAGAACGAAAAATTGTGTGAAGGAATATAAATTGTGTCGTATCGATCTTTCAAAATTGGGATCCATGTACAATCTTATTCATATGTTGCGCAGAACTACCAAGTGGGTTGCCATTTAAACTATTGTCAATTTTAATTTTAAAATGATTGCGTTAATAAGTAATTTTTCCGAATTTATATTAGGAAAAATTGCCCGGAATAATCCAACCTTTGGGCCGTCCACTGAAAATAATCCCACCTTTGGATTATTTTTAAATAATCCGACCTTTATACCTCTTCTGCTTTAAATGGTCCAACCGGTCATCCAACTTGTTATTACAAGTTACTTGACAAGTGTCAGCCAATAATTGGTCAAAAAAAAAAAGAAATAAAAATAGGAAAAAAATAAAAAAAAAAAAAAACAGAAAAATAAAAATAAAACCTCAGCCCAGATTCCGGCAGCCGCCCCTGCCACCAGCATCCCTCCTACGCATCCACAATCTACCTCCCCGATTCCGGCCATCAACTCCCTTCCTCTTCCCGATTCCGGCCATCCCCTACATTCCCCTCCTCGTTTTCGGCGATAACCCCATCATTTCTATCCTCCCCGATTTGGACCACCCCCTTCCCTAGCCCACCACCGAAACGACAAAACTACATCTCCTACCTAGCCCAATCGCACCAAAGCCCACCTACTCCCCTTCCTAAATCCCGAAGTCCCACCACCTCCCCTTTTCTAGCCCCGAAACCTCAAGCTAAGGGAGGTGGTATTTCGGCGACATTTCGATTCTCTTGATGGCCATGATTGTTCGGTGCTAGGAATGGGTAAGGATGGGGTTTCAGGTGGTGGGCTAGGGAAGGGGGCCGGGATGATTTTGGTGGGTAGGATGGGTGGGGAGGTGGTTCCGGTGGTAGGTCTGCCGGAGAGGTAGCCTGTTTTTTTTTTTCTTTTTTTTTAATTTTCAATTATTTTTATTTATTATTATTTTTTAATTTATGACTAATCACGTGGTAACACATGTATAAACAATCCCAAGTCACAAGTGGTAACCTGTTTAACCGGTTTCAAGTTACTTGGGACCAGTGAGAGCAAATTGGGTATAAAGGTCGAATTATTTAAAAATAATCCAAAGGTGGGATTATTTTTAGCGGACGGCCCAAAGGTCGGATTATTCCGGACAATTTTTCCTTTATATTATATGAAATAAATAATTTATAAACTTTAATCATAACTATATGTTTTTCATTAGCGTATTACACAATTTTACCGTTTTTTTCTTTCTCTTAATTGTTTATTCCATAATCAAATGAGTATTTTGAAGAAATCAAAGATTGATATTATCCATAAAATCAATTAAACAATGATTGAACTTATCCATACATTGTAGTTTTTTTTTTTTTTTTTTTAAAAATATCAATAATGACATCATACATTAAATTGGCGGGAAATTTTTTAATGAGAAAGGGACACATAAGATAGGGAGGGTGTTAATCATACATCCCTCTTAACTTGATCTCGTTGCACCTTTAGGATTGTGCACCTGTTGAAAGACTCGCCCACCTCCCTAATTTCCTTTGAAATCCAAGTGATTGAAATGTCCTTACCTTGTTTGTCCTGTAGATTGCTGAGCAGAGAGACCGAGTCTGAGAGGATAAGAATCCCTTGTGTGCCTTTAGCCCGAGCCCATTTCATTGCTTCCATGAAGGCCCAAGCTTCACAGTGCAGAGCTGAAGAACGAAGCTACCCCATGTCTCCCATAAACTTTCCCCTTAGCCAGTACTACCCATCCCACTCCTCCCCTTTTTGTCTTCTTATCCCACGACCATCCACCTCTACGATAAAGTTGTCGTAGCCCATCATTTTTTCCCCAATTGCAACGTTTTGTTTTAGTATTAGTTAATCAATAGATTTGTATTGAATTTAAAATAGTTTGTTCTTAGTTTCGCCAATTATCTAAATAGCCAACATGGCCCAAGCCAAGTGATGTAACAAGAATTTAGTTTATTCTATCAATTGAGTTTACACAACAACATTTATTTGGTAAAACAATTAAACCAAACGCCAAGAATAAACAACCAATCAAACGAAAAAAAATACATAATCATTTTATGAAAACCAAATTAAATTTCCTATTGTTTACATCATATAGTATGAGTACCAATGTTATCTTTTGTTTGGTTTACATCCTTTCCTGCAGATAAATCATGCATAATCTTATGATAAGTTTTTTTCTACATAAATAAGATAAATCATGCATAAGCTAGTTTCTCTCTTTAGGAAACCCAAAGTTTATCCTCCCACCGCTTCCACTGCCTTTCCTTCTCTTGCGGCCTGGTCGCCGACGATGGACGTTTAACTTCTTGCCATCGCCAGCGAGTCTAGTTCTCTTTGCCTTCTTTAAGTTTGCTTTTAATTTTGTGTTTTTTGGGTGTATCACGGTAAAGTAGACAGGAAAGATTGGAGACCCGATTTCGTTCTTCACATCCATCGGTGGTTGAGTCAAGTTTCGGTGTGTCGTCTAGTGTCTTAGGTTCAATTATCTAACAAAACAAGGCACCAAGCTGTTGGTAAAATACTTGTCGATTTCAATGACTAAAAGAGAAGATGAAAGGGAAAATACTTGTTTGAAGATCTCAAATTCACAGCCACACCGTGAAACACAATCCACTGCCTTAGAAGCGAAATATGCCACCACCGGTACATGTTTCTTGATGACGCACGACCCCCAAGTTTAATGTAACTCTCCTTCGTAATCCGTGTACCCAAACCGGCCTGAAGCGTGGAATTACTCAAGAACTGTTCAGATCTCAAAGGGTTGGTTCGTGTTTATGTGTTTAGGGTATTTCAATAATGAAATTAACTTCGTATTGAATAATGACCAAGGAGTTGTATTTATAGGAGCAAAAAGGAAAAGAAAATAATCACAAACCTCACGCAGGCTACTCGCGAGGCCCAATACTCGGCTGGGTTGTTAAGCTATCGCTCTCTACTGAGAGAGCTATCGCTCAGCCTTGCCGTGTGCATTTTGAGCTGCGAGCTATAGCTCCCTCGCTGGAGAGCTATCGCTTGCTAGCTACGAGCTATAGCTCGCACATAGGCGAGCTCTCGCTCGAATCTGCTGAAGGCCATTGTAAGTATCCGTGCTCTAGCTCTATTGCTAGCTCGGTCTCACGCAGCTCACTAACTAGCTTGCTACACCATTTCATCATTAAATTCTTGTACAATCACTTGGTAAATCTCCGATTTGCATTACTAGAATTGTAAATACTCCAAAAATTCCCCACTAATGCAAAACGGACATGAGATCATGAAATATGAACAGTAAAAACAAAAGGTTAGGTACTTAAGCACTAGTATCCATAAGGTTTGAACTAATGCCTTAGTGACACTTGTATTCAACACTCTTCTGGTGAGTATCCAAAGGTTTGAACTCCCAGGAGCGAGGAAGGAACATGTATCACATAGTTCACCTTTTGAACTTGAGCAACTCTGCCACTCTTGGCCAACACCTTGGGCTCTCATGAGTACTTCAAAAAAACTACACCACAATTTTCCCTTGAAGGAGGCCACCCCTCGTACTCACGTAGGTGTTCCGTCTGTGTATCAAATACACATTCCCAGCATATCTAGGGTCTTTCCCAGCATGCTTAAAACACATTCAAGCACCTTGTAAACCCAAGATTCTCTGTGCAATTTAAGAACGTAAAGTTCAACCCTATTAACTCGTCGGTGCATCTATCAATCCACTGCTCAACGAGCTCTTAGGCTAGATGCATTAAGGGATACTCCCAACCTCAGTCATTCGGTACCACTATTGTTCCGTACTTGAGTAATATTAGGGCTAGTGATTCTAATTCATTTAAGGATCACTATCGTTTCCTACTCTCAAGCAACTAGGCTAGTAGTATTAAGAGCAAGCAATGCTCAACCTTCCATCTTCAGTGTCATTATCAATCCTACTCTAAGAGCCACTGGTAGGGCTGGCAATCGGATCAGGTCGGGTCGGGTTCGTGTTCGAGTCAGCTGATTTCGGGTCAGCTACCCCTTGACCTAATCATGATCCATTTAACATTTCGGGTTGAAAACCTCAACTTGAACTTGATTATTTCGGGTTCGGGTCAACCTGAAAATGACCTTATTTGACCTGAAATTTTGTTTGGGTTTAAATAAGGTTATTTCAACTTGAAATTAGCCTGAAAATAACATAAAAATGACCTAAAACTGACCTAAACAAGTGAACAACCAAAAATTTCAAAGTTTCAAACCACAAACATTCAGTACTTCAAACCTGACAATGTAACAAATAGTCCAAAATAAAACTAATTATCAATTACAAACCAAAAGTGTACTAACAAATTACAAACCAAACAAGTTTAAATATTCAATTTCTCAAATAATATTAGAGTTTGCAATAGGGCTTTCAAGTTATGTATGTGGCGTATCATTCTTGTTCTCCACCTCAAACTTTATAATTGATCCACAAAGCATTTCCAATTAAGGATCCATAGAGTCTACAAAACACACAAAAAAAAAAAAAAAAACAAGTTACCATCAATAATACATAACATAATTTGCACATAATTAGCAAAAAATCGCACATAACACAATTCTGCAGAAGAAAGTTGTTGAACAATGGTGGACATAATTACTTCCTGCCATATTCTCACATAGTTCGCACATAATTAGCAAAAATAAACAACAAAAATACATAAACTAGCAAGATAAATTAACACTAATTAACAATAAAATCAGAAACTTTGTATACTTGTAAATAAACAACAAAAATCAACACAAATTAGCAAGATAAATTAACATAAATTAGCAAAAAATCAGATACTTTGTATACTTGTAAATAAACAACAAAAATCAACACAAATTAGCAAAATAAATCAACACAAATTAGCAAAACATTGGATACTTTGTATTGTTGTAAATAAACAACAAAAATCAACACAAATTAGCAAGATAAATTCACATAATTACATAAACTAGCATGAAATTTCGCATAAATCCATAAATTTGATATATCTATTCGTATACTTATAAAATAACAAAATGAATTCGCATAAATTCATAAATTATGAACAAAAAGCATGAAAAAATGGTACAATACCGTATGAGAGTGAGAAGATAGTGAAGGACTCTCATTCAACAATGGTGAAGGGATTTTAGGGTTTTTGTGGAGAGAGAAAATTAAAGAGAGAGATTGAGAGAAGTGAGGGGAAAACGGCTGATGAAAGAATGAGCGGAACAATCAGATTTTAGGGTTTTGATATTAGAAGCCTCTTTAGGAATTTGGGCTGAGCTGGGCTAATTACAAGCCTTTTACGTTTTTTTTTTATTTTTTTTAAACATAAACAAGTCGGGTTATCAGGTCGGGTTCGGGTTTACCCGACCTGATTTTGACCTGAATTTTTTTTTCGGGTTAAGTGGGTCGTTTTCGGGTTGAGATTTTCAACCTTAACCTAACCCATTTAATTTCGGGTTCGGGTTCGTGTCGACCCAATTAAGTTTTCGGGTCGAAAAACTAAACCCTAAGCCGCTTTTTTCGGGTCGGGTTAGTTTTTGCCAGCCCTAGCCACTGGGCTAATGGTCTTAAATCCACTTACGAAAA
The DNA here is from genome assembly GCF_948465745.1 of Chenopodium album. Taxonomy (NCBI): domain Eukaryota; kingdom Viridiplantae; phylum Streptophyta; class Magnoliopsida; order Caryophyllales; family Amaranthaceae; genus Chenopodium; species Chenopodium album. The sequence continues at coordinate 31,554,582 of NC_137858.1, read as the reverse complement.
ATTATCAATCCCTGCCCAAAGAATAACTAGACAAATGACATTAAGAGCCACACTCAACCTTATTGAATCTACCTGGTCAACAAACCACTAAAAAGAGTTATAGATTCAATAAACATAAATGGTGTAAATCCAGCAATGAGTCAACCAAAACCAGGCTCTAGACCCATTCTGAACAAAAATTCAATAAATAAAAACACTTCGGTGTGTCCATGTAAGCTGTCTCAATTGACCACCCAACTTGGGTTATGGACATATTAAGAGCACTTAAAGCTCAACATGTATACATCAAGCAACAAGTCTACCAAAGCATCTCATAACCATATAAATTATAGGGTTATCAAGCCAAATCACTTTAGAATGTAGACTCATTATGTGAAACTTCGTCGCTAGAATAATTTAAAATGCCCCACAGGATCTTAAATATATTCCCTTAACAATCAACCACTTACCTGTGCTTCATCCTTGTATAAGGACCTGCTTGACTCTTCTTTGCTTTCACGTACTCTAACATGAGTATCACCTCCACAAGATCTGTCTAACGCTGTCACTACATCTGTAGTTTCTGACAACATACATAGACACTTGTGAAAAATGATGTAGAGAACATGAGGATTAACTTACCCCCACAATGGACAAACTTCCAGAGATTAATTTTTGCAATAATCATCTTCTTAACACACGTCATCCAATTTAATGAACCTTTGATTCATAATGGATAGTGTACACCAATTTGTTTTGCAGCTCACTTGAAACAGAGCACCATCCTTCATCATGTAAAAAATCATACATTGAAGAGGTTCAACTAATCATCATTGTTCATTCAATCATTGTCTCTTAGAGCTTACTAGACAGGTACTTGAGAAACTTTCTCACTTTAACCATCATCCATGTACTAACCGTAACTCAAAACAATTATTGAGTAATTCTCTTTTGACAAATAGAATGAACAACATAGTTCACAACAAAACCACTTCACTTCAAGAATAATTTGTCCATCATTTAGATTGCAAAACATTGCACATTTTAATCAAACATCAAGGCCAAATCATAAAAATAACTCTGGCTTAAGCATGATAAATATAATTTACCAACACACTTTCTCTACATCACAAAAATGAGATTAATGCGTACCTTTATTAGTTCATTGGCTTACTGCCTAAAACCATTCTGCTTATCTCATTGGCTTGTACTTGTTTCTTGGCTTTGAGACACATTTACATCTTTATCTCAATAAACAACATGCATGTGAAGTTAACAACTTATGATCATTCTAGCATATGAATTCTATCAATGCGAACCATAATAACATCACACATGCATCAAGAAGTTCAACTCACATGCCAAGAAAAACTTAACATAACAAGTTAGGTTACTCAAATCTAACCCCCACTCACCATACATATCACAAATGATATAACAACATGAGCAAAAATAGCTCATCTTCTAAGTTGTCACCTATGAATGCATTTTATATACACATCCTTGATTTACAATCAATCATGCTAGAAGGCTTAAGCAACCTTACTGCAAAAAAGATACAAGCTTAGAACAAACCAGGTGAGTCATAAAAGCGGGTCAGCACCAAACTTACAGAATAAATCCCGACATCACAGTTTCTTACCTTCAGCTCATTTCCAATCAACCTCCTTTCAACTCACCTTAAAAGATACTTATAACATATGGATTTATAATAGCAAGGAAAGATATACTATTCTCAAGCATATAAGACTCAAAGGAGCGCACACTTGTATTAACATGCTTCTTTCCACAACTATTTAATTAAGGTGTATTCATATGGTTCAGGATTTTTTCATCCACCACTACATGAATATATACCACACAACAAACCATCTACATACAACTTTCGATCAAGAAAGTGAAACCAAGATGATACAAAATTAGTTCAAGCTTTAATCAAATACACTTTAGGTGATGAACTGATCAACTTTCCTGGCAAAAAAAAGCTTAAGAAGCAAGAAAAATTCAATGAACGAGCATAACTAACATGTCATGACTTAAGAAAACATATACTTGAGACATTTCACAGGATTTAACAAACCAAGGTCATGCATGATAAACGTAGCAGATATTCAGCATACACATCACCCACAGTTCCACAAGCGTTCATGCTTTACGTGAAACATATATATAAATCAATTCTTCATTATTTGAAACCCCCACATCGCATATACCACAAGAAAATAATCATGACTCGGGTAACAAAATAGGGAGTATCAACCAAATGCTTGGGTGAACTACTTATTACACAAACAAACAACTGAAACATATCTGCAACCCCCACAATACTAACATTCACAAAATATTAATAGATTTTAAAGACATATGGAATGTTGATTCCTATCCTTACCTCATGTGGGGCACTTACACTTCAAACTTGCACGACCATTCTAGCTTTGCTAAGTCAAGTCTTTTTTTTTTTTATTATTATTTTTTTTAATTCTGCTAATAAGCACAAAAATCAACCCGGCCTCATCTAGACCATCAACAAGAAAAAATAATTGCTAAACCTCTAGCAAAATAAATACATTTCAATTTCGTGAACAAAGCTAATTAAGATCACATGAATTTTTAAGAAACAATAATTCTAAATCCTCTTTAATCTAAAAAGGGACACTTACAAGCTTATCACATACTCCGTGCTCAACAAAACATTGTCCATGATTAGGAATAAGGTCAACAACACACTATCGTAAGATAAAACACATATCATCCGTCCCTAATCTACTAGGACAAAACACATTAAAGTCCATGAACGTAAATAATTTACCATTGGACGAAACATACATTAGCAGAAATAAATTACTTGCAAACCAACAAGCAAATAGCCACATATAAACGTCTCTTACGAAGACCTTCCTCCTCAATACCACTCATCCACAAGAGTACAACTAACTTACTGGTTAGTCTCAAGATCTAATTCAACTCACCCCCACATAGCATTGCAATTGTTCATAATAATTCAATTATGCATATAAAATAGGGGCACATAATAATAGACATAAATATATATTATGTAAATTTAGAATTTTGAAGGCAACAAAACATGAGGAGAAACTTCCCTGTTACCATTAGTTGTTGTTAGTCTTGACACGAGCTATCAGCACACCTGAAGTTTGTTGCCATGGCCGAACCTTTGTACAGGGCCGGCCCTTTCCCTGTGCAAACAGACCAACTGCACAGGGCTCCCAATTTTATGGGGCCCATTTTTACTTAAAGCCCACCCTAAAAAAAAAAAAAAAAAAAAAAAAAAAAAAAAAAAAAAAAAAAAAAAAAACAAAACTAAAGTCAGCATTGTTATCTCCGCACAGCCGCACTCAACTACTCAAGCATTCCAACTTCCAAGCAAGCAATTTAATTTCCAAATTCCAATCTACTTGCCATCAATCTACCTTCTATTTTCAATATCAAACTTTCCAAATTTCAATAATCCAATCTCCAATTTAATTTCATTACTTTGAATATGAAATATCCATTAACCTTCTTATTTTACCCAAAAATAATTAGTAATTATCTCACTTTCCTCTTCCAATTTTCAATGGGAGAATTAAGTTTTCAATCCTTACCATTACTTCTCTTGATTTTCGTTTATTATCAAACATTCAAACGGCTAATTTTTTTACCATTTATAAATTTCCAAACAATTTCAGAATTTTCTACAAATCATACTCTAAATTATTTTTGGGAGAAAAAAAAAATACGATTTATATATTGTTTGATGAGATTTGATCTTTCTGTTTTGGAATTTTGGTTGTGGAGTTATCGATAGCCTTAATTGCTGGGATTTGCCGATTTGGGATAGTTGGATTAATGGATTTCTAACCAAGGTATGCAATTCATAAATATATATGATTATTTGATTAATATGATCTAATTAAATTTCAGATTTTTGAGGAATTTGTAGAATTGAAGTAAAATTAACAATACTGTATGTTTTTTTTTTACAGATTGAAATATACAAATTGTTCGATTTTTGTTGTCAAGCAACAAACAGCAATTTTCAGCGCAGGGTTCCTGGGTTTGACTGTGGTGTTTGATCGATATTGCTGGTCTTAGTGGTCTGCTGGACTTTTTAGGTTGTTTCTATCCTTTCAGAGTTTCAGCTCTTTTTTTTTGTTAATTAAATTTATAACTTGTCTGATTACTGAATAATTAGAAGAAAAGCTCTTTTTAAATAACTTAGCTTTAAGGTTTAGATTAGTATGAAGTTGTATCAGATGCTGTTAAATGGTTTATTATTCAATAATAGTCTGAATACATAAGATTTCTTTTATATATATATATATCCTTGTAATATGACATTATTTTTGATATAATATTTAAGTATTATAATTTTTTTTCGTTAGGGCCCCATTTTATAGTTTAGAACAGGGCCCCGAAATTTAACGGGACGGCCCTGCCTTTGTATACATTGAGTTCTATCTCAGTTGAATTAAATCAACTACTCGAAATCATACTGCCACTAATTACTCATTATAGTGGCTTTTGATCTTGTGCACCTTTTGTAACATATTATGACACTTCTCCATTAATTCCCTTGTTAGGAATTAAATAATGTAGCTGCTAATTTCAGAATTTTTAAGGATTGGTATTCCTCGTTACACCATGTACAAAGACAAGACCCATCTTGACCTCGATCGCAAGAGACTATTAATAAAATTGATTTAATTAAATTGCTTAATTGAACTTAATTTCTTGAGAGATTCAATCGATCAACTGTCGGAAAAAAAAAATTATAATCTGCCCATTAAGAAATATCCCCATAAAATAAGATTCTTGAATTTCGTCAAGTATGGCCGTCGAACCGACGAACCCGAACTAATCCCGCAAAACTTATATTGATCATCCGAATGGTAATTCTCATCCCGATCATACGAGTTATAATTGAATAATCCAGGAATCAACAATATAATAAATTAATACTATTTCTCTTCTAAATTGTTGGTAAAATACCTGTCGATTCCAATGACTAAAAGAGAAGATGAAAGGGAAAATACTTGATTGAAGATCTCAAACTCACAGTCGCGCCGTGGAACAAATTCACTGCCTAAGAAGCGAAATACGCCACCACCAGTACAGGTTTCCCGATGACGTATGCCCCCGAAGTTTAACGCAACTCTCCTTGGTAATCCGTGTACCTGAACCCGAAGTGTGGAATTAATCAAGAACTGTTCAAATCTCAAAGGTAGGTTCGTGTTTACGTGTTTAGGGTTTTTCAATAATGAAATTAACGTCGTATTAAATAATGACCAAGGAGTTCTATTTATAGGAGTAATAAGGAAAAGGAAATAATCACAAATCTCACGCAGGCTACTCGCAAGGCCCAATACTCGGCTGGGCTGTCGAGCTATCGCTCTCTATTGAGAGAGCTATCACTCAGCCTTGCTGTGGGGAATTTTGAGCTGCGAGCTATAGCTCCCTCGCTGGAGAGCTATCGCTCGGAGCTTTAGTAAGGCTCTGCTAGCAACGAGCTATAGCTCGCACATAGGCGAGCTTTCGCTCGCATCTGCTGAAGGCCATTGCAAGCATCCGAGCTCTAGCTCCATTGCTAGCTCAGTCTCGCGCAACTCACTAACTAGCTTGCTACAACACTCCATCATTAACTCCTTGAACTCACTAGGAAAATCTCCGATTTGCATTACTAGAATCGTAAATACTCTAACAATCTATTCTTAACGCCGCTGGTGTCGAAAGGAATTTCGTTTATTGTTTTCCCGACGGTGAAGGTGAATTTAAGACTGGGGTTTTCTCCCTTAATCTAAAGAAAGGGATGCAATAAAGGGATGCGGTTGTTCTTGCATTGGCCTAGACGACTATTCTTTGGGTTAGGCGTCGAATCCGCCGGTGACTTTTGTTCGGGTTCTTTTGCTTCTTCCAATCGGCTTACGAAGTTTTGTGAGAGTCTACCTGTTTTCTTTGTTTTGTTTTGTTCAGTAGCTTTTTAGTTGTTCTATCTTGTTTTTTTGTTTCTTTAATTATGTTTTCCTTGCTTGATTTGCTTGTTCAGTTTGAATTTTTATTGTTTAATAATTTTGTTGTTGCTCATGAGTTGGAGCTTTGTTGGGTAGCTCTAGTTATGGAGGTTGTCGAAGTGCTGTCGTTGGTTTTAGAGTCTTGTTGGTTGGTCATGCCCATAGATGTAGGGGTTGTAAGGTTAAAAACTCCCTTGCTTGTTGGGTTTGTGGTCCTTTTGGTTGTCATTCAAGATGTTAACTTTGTTCCCCATGGAGCAATAAGACCTCGGGTGTGGGGAAGTTTTAGCTTTGGATTAGTGATTCCCTTCGCCGATAGTTTGGGTGGCCTTCCATGTCATGTTTTTCAGGGGGTGGTGTTAATTGTGCGGGTTGAAGGTTTACCCTGCATTTGGAGTTTGCAAGAGGTAGGTGGTTTTGAGGGGCGTAGATTGTTTGTTATTCTTGTTTTTTCTTGGTTGTGGGATGGTATAGGTGGGCATTTAGTTACTATCATCCCTTTGCTAGTTTTGGTGATGACAAAGTCAGTCATCAGTGTTAATTTAAATCTTGAAGGAGGCTCCCCATCTTTAATGTTAGGGGTAAGCAAAGTCCTCCATCTTGCACTCTCTGTTGGTAGAGTTGCAAGAAGGGAACCTGCATTTGGGTGCCAGACTTCCCATAGGGTCGTGAAAAGCACGACTCTCTTTGTTTTGCTAGCTCCGAGACTCTTAGGAAGTAGCTTTGATTTTCGATCCCTAAGAGCTAGTGGAGTTGTGTCAGAGGTCCTTTTATCGACAATAGGGTGCTTACAATTTTCGGTTGTTTTGTCTCTCTTCAACGTCCACCATGAATTGGTTTCCGGGTCAATGCAAGTTCCCGTCTCCTTCTTTGAGTTCAACCTGCGGTTATGGTCCTTCTCGAGATCTTCAGTTAATTTGGCGTCTCTTGGTCCACTTTATTGTATTGATAGGATTTCTTTGGTTGTCCAAGCTCCACAGCGAATGGTATGGTGTACAGAACTTGTGGTTTTCTCATTCACTTTGATCCTCCAGTGATAACTGGCAAGGCTTGTATAGGAGTTTGTTTTGGTGTGCTGCCTCAGCTTTAGTAGTCATAGTTTTGTTTTTGTTGTTTAAATGAGTTTGGTTGTTCTTTAGTTCTCTTAGGTTGTTGTTTTTATTTATATCGTTCTCATTGTTAAAAAAAAAAGAAAAAAAAAAGATAAATCATGCATAATCTTACGATAACGGTGTCGGCACTATCCCCTTGTTTGGTCGTTACAACTCTTTCACTGGTTTCAGTTTCTCCACTTTCATCCTCACCAACACCACTCCCACCTTCTTCCTGCTCATATACTACACTGGGATCTTTGTCCTCTTCAAACTCCTCAAGAGACCTTTCAACATATCTAATATACTCGTCCTTGATATCGGACGTCTCTTCTACCATCGGTTCTTTGCCTGGCCGACGCTCGGAGGCCTCGGCCTCTTCTGGTTGGTTGCTAGTCCGTTTTGTTCTCGGCATTGCTGTAGTTTTACGACCTATCTTGCCAAAATTAGAACCGTGCTCGTAGATGTGAAATCAACTTGGTCACAGATGCTTATCGGCTCAATACAAACAATATCAACGTCTTCTAAAATACTAGAGAAAAAAGGCCGACAAGACTTTTCAGCTTCTTTCTCTAAAGCAGAGGACAAGGGTGCAAACGGGTCAGCCTCACTAGCCTTAATTACCTACAGTGGAGTTTTTCACCAATTCAGGCATACACTTAATGTACAACACACAACGACAGACCCACCGCAAGAGCAAACACCGACTAACAGACTTCAAAAATTAAAATTAAATTGAAAAGTTAGGGTTCTTTTACCTCTTGAAGATCTGACTTTTGCACTGATGATTTTAGAAGAAGACTGAACGACAGATGCAGAATCACTTCTTCGACTTAAGACTATGAAATATTTCGTCGCTGAACAGGAACCCTAAGCAAAGGTTTTTGAATTTGGTTTGAGTAATTTTTGAAAACTGAATTGAAAATGATGAAAAATAATGCTCAGATAGTTTGTGCATGAAATCCAACGGTTGGGAAAAAACGCCTTTTGAACAAACCCATATTTGATGATTGACGCGTGTCCCACTGCTTTTCAATTTTTTCTCGCCCAGATCCCTGTCCGTAAACAAGCTTGAATTTTAAAAAGACATATATAATATTAAATAATTGAGCAAAGTACTATCGGTATTTCGCTCACTTTGGGGGCAAATCAGAAATTTTTAAATCTCAAACTTTTTCCAATTGAGCAAAGTACTATCGGTACTTCAGTAATACCCCGTATTTTTTAAACGTATATTCTAATTAATTAATTATTTAATTATTATTTTATTAAAAGGATATTTTAGTAATTTTTTTACTATTTGAATTTTAGAGCCAAAATGATATTTGAATTTTAGCGTCAAAAGTATTTAAAACTCAATTATTATTTTTGGATAAGATTTATTATCCATTTATTTTATTTAAAATTAGATTATTTATATATTTTGGATATTTTAATTAAACAAAATTATATTATTTATTTAAAAGAGCCAATAATTCCTTAATTATTTACTATGATTTTCGGATTTTTTATGTGTAGAAAATCTGATTTTCTTAGTTATTATATTTAGTGAATAATTGGTATTTCCTTAATTAATTACTTTATACAATAAATATTGTTTACACAATTATTTTTAATCCTTAATCTAGTAAAATAATTTCCTAAATACTACTAAAGTGGTCCGAAAATTTGAGCTATGGAAGCTCAAAATTTTCGGCCATCTTGGTTGATTTTTGGGTAACTTATTTTGGTAAATTTTATTTTTAATTATCTCCCTTAAATCTATTATTTTCCTTAATTTTTATTTTCCTACCTTATTTAATCTTAGATTATTCCCCAACTTGATATTCGATGATTACAAAGAGAAAAATCTTACCTAGCATCGGTTCGTTCAACGACTTAGATCTAAAGAGGAAGAAGCCTACGGGCTTGGAGTGGGTTCGACGGCCCGCTGTTCCGGCACCCTTTGCTTGTTCGTAGATTCAAGGGAGAGTTGAAACCGCTTACCCTCCCTTTATTGAATGTCGCAGAAGACAAGTGTTATCTCGAGGTTTCGTCGGAAATTTAAGATCAGAAATACAAAGCTAAATCCATAAACGAAAAGTGGCGGAAGTAGAAGCTAAGTGTGGGGCAAGGCGGGCGGAGGAAGAGAGGAGGAGATGGAGGTGAGAGAGAATTTTTTTTTGAAGGGATGAGAGTGATCAGCGGCGGATAGGTTAAGAGGAGTGTTTTGTTCAGTTTTTTTTTTTTCATTTATTTTTTAAGCATTTTTTTATTATTATGGTAAAAGCAAATAGAGTTATAGAGCTATTAACCAAACTGGTATTCTATATTGAAAAGTCACTTATTTTTATTAAAATGGTAATAAATTATAAGAATGGTCAAGTAGGGGAGGCGATATATAAGTTCAACTTACAAAATGCTCATGTTACTTAGGCGTTCTATAATATTCTAGAGATCGCCTATCCAATTTGACCGCTGTGTATTGTGTGTTGCTTATTAGCATTTTTGTGCTAGTCTATTATCCTTAATCACCTTAGTATCAAAAGTTTCTATATTTCCTTATTCACTTCTCAAAGTAATTCCTTAATTCTTTTTACCATTATTTTTCTTACATTCTCCTACCATAATTGTCTCATTCATGAGCCTATGAATACCCCTTCATACCTCTCATATTCTTCACAACAAAAACCCAATTCTCTTCTTCTCTCTCTTCTTCTTCTTCTTTTCCCGAAACCTTTTCATGCTTTTCTTCTCCTCTTTTTACACAAATCATCCCATTTATCTTTGAAGCCAGTTTTCGGGCACTTCTGGTCAGTTTTTGGGGTATTAATGTTTCACAGAAGATTGTTCCTCTAGAAAATCCTTACAGTTAGGCTCAAGAATCATCTTATTCGGTGTTATATTGAAGAAGTTATGGTCTATGCAAGTTCTGCCTATTCTTTCCAACGAAAATTCAGTTCTCTTTAATCATATTCCTTTATCTTCTTCATGGTTAGTTTTCTAAAATACAAATACCTATTTAAAAGCTATAATTTTATGTTAAAGTATTATTTTAAAGAGTTTTATAGTCCATGCACATTAGATTTGAGTTACTGTTGTGATAACCTTATGGTTATGTTATTTGCAAGGTGTATTCGTGATTGAACTTTGACAGTGTGAAGTGTTGATTGATATTCAGAATCAAGGTACGTTTAGGTGGCTAGATACCTTTGAAAGTGATTGGTTTGAATAACATGTTTTATATGATTTTATTGGTGATTGAATTAAATTGATTTGAATTATGATTTATGAAATAAAGTGTGTTTGGAGGTATTGAATTTAATATTTGTTTTAATAAAAGTATTTTGAACATATGAATTTTTAAATCATGTTTTAATGGTTTGAATTACTTATCATGTTTAAATAAAGGAATTGATTTGAAAAGTTTGTTGAATTAAATAAAAGGTTTTTCAAAGAAGAGTTATTGATTTTGAAAAGTAACTAATATGAGATTTAATTCAAAAGTATTTATTAAGAGGTTGATTTTGAAAGCATGTTGAATTGAATTAAATGGAGTTTGAATTATATTGGAATTATTGGATTTAAAAGGATTTATTGAATCATTGAATTATTATTAAAGCTTTACAAGCATGTTAGTAATCTCACTATGCGGATTTGGTTTGATAAGGCTTTGGACTTTGTATGACCGGGTCTTTCCTCAAGAATAGCCTTGTAATATAAGAAGACTAGCTTGGGGGTGTGCACACTTGGGTGAGGAATTAGATTAAAAGGAATTGGTTTTATTAACTATTATTTGAATATTGAATCATTGGAATTGGCTTTATAAATCATATTTATTGAATTATTGGAATTGGTTTGAGAGTATTGGGAATTGGTTTTGAATCATGAGTTTGGAATTATTGGAATTGGTTTTAGAAGCATGTTTGCGAATAAATTGAGTTTACATTATCTTGCACTTATCGTACTTAGCATATTTTGCTAACCCGTATTTCTTATTTGTTTTAGTTCGCCCTGTTTACCGTAATGATAAGTAGTATTGACTAATTTCAGGTGGAGTCAATAATTGAGCATATGGAGTCCCGTGAATGTCTTCACCTAGATTAGATATGTTGGTTTTTGTATTTTATTTTGAGTATTCATAACAATGGTTACTATAAAATATGGTTTGTATTAATAAAGAAAGAGTATTGTAGTTTTCCGGTGCAAAGTATTGATTTTATTTAGTAAGTCTTGGTAGCCTTAGCTTGCGTAATCACGCGACGGTAATACGCCCAAGTCTATCTGTACGGTATAATTATACGTATGATACTGTTATTTCTGTAGAGGGAGATTTGATGGTGTTACAACTTCGCTCATTTTGGGGGAAAAATCGGAGATTTTTAATTTCAAATGTTTTCCAATTGAGAAAAGCACTATAAGTACTTCGCTCACTTTGGGGGAAATCGGAGATTTTTTAATCTCAAACCTTTTTCCAATTGAGCAAAGTACTATCAGTACTTCGCTCACTTTGGGGGCAAATCGGAGATTTTTTAAATCTCAAACTATTTCTAATTGAGGAATGCACTATCGGTACTTCACTCAGTTTGGGGGCAAATCGGAGATTTTTAAAAATCAAACTTTTTCCAATTGAGCAAAGCACTATCGATACTTTGCTCACTTTGGGGGCAAATCAGAGATTTTTTAAATCCCAAAATTTTCAAACTGCACTAAGCACTATCGGCAAATCCCCATTGTGATATGTAAAGTAAGAACGCCGGTTTTACCGAAGCTGTCACTTGGGGGGCTAGTTATATGGGATAGTGCCGACACCGTTAGGGTTTAGTTGATTATATTACGGTTTGCTACTGATCATCTATTGATTGGCGTACCGGATTAACATACATAACGACCCTTTTCTCGGCCACGTGGCAAGCTGCTTTAAGCTACTTAGACACCTGCTGCCTACAAGGTCGGTCTACCACCTATGCTGATAGGTGGCTCTAGCTTGGTTATCTTCCTATAAATACCCAAGCATATTTTCATTATAAGGTACAATCTCTCTCTCTCTCTAGAAATACTTTCTCTCTTCATGCATTCCTCTCATCATCAAGTTACTAACTTTAGCATCGGAGTGGTTATCCCCGCATAATACCTCGGATTAGCTAATTTGTGCTGACTGTTCATGTGCTTAATTGGACAGTAAACCTTTACCAACCCTCAAGCACTTACGGAACCAGAGCTCACCCGAAACATATGATAAATTTAATTTCGTTACTAGCAAAATAAAGTCTCAAACGTTCATTGTTTGTCATCTAATTAACTTTGGCGTCGGAGGCTCTACCTCGGGGTCCACCCTAGGCTTGGAGTTCATTTTGCAAGTCCACACAAGGCTCAAATCTGAGGTCCATGAGCATACAAATTTTTGCCTAGACCAAAGACTATGCATCACTCCTTACACCCCCTTTATACGATATCACCAACTTCCCACACACTCTACAGTCTACACTACACTCTCCTTAATTAGTTGTTTATTATTTTTATTTTTAAATTTATTTATTTTTCTTTTTCTTTTTTTTTTTCTTTTTTTTTTATTTTTTAACTTCCTTTTCAAGCTTAATTAGCATATATACATTATTTTACCTAATTTTTTTCTTTCTCCATTTTAATTAAATTTTATTTTATCTCTCTTATATTTGATCATTTTGCATTTTCTCTGTCTTCTTTCATGTAATTCGCTGCTTTCTTCACGCAATTTTTATGGACGATTCTAGCTTATTAGCTTTTGATCAAGATGTTGAATCTATTTTTCCTATTAGAATTGGACTTCTTGCGTCGTTGAAGTATCAACGTGAGTTTTATAGATTAATTTGCTTTGTTTTGTTAATGCTCTGTTTTTATTTTGATATTATTGATGTTTTTTTGAAAGAAATATTATTGATGTTTATTTAGTTTTTCTTTGAAATTTTTGATTTCAGATTCTTCTATTAGATTGATTTATGTTTTACGATTTGATTGCAATTTTTCGATACAATTGATTTGCATTAGTTTTATTTTTTTCTATTCGATTAAAATGTTATTTGTATCATTATTAGCTATGTATGTAGGTTGTTTTTTTGTTTGGTTTTGTTTTTTTTTTTTGGTGAAAGAGAGGGAACAAGCCCGAAACAAAAAACAAGACGAAAAAGAAAACAGACAGAAAAAAAGAACAAGCAAACAAAGCAGTAAAAACAAGAACAAAAAAACCCCCAGCCAGCAAGCCGTGACTCAACCCCTATCCATGGGAACAAGCCGAGCTCTAGCAACACTCAAGTCCTCCAATAAAACGGCCCGAAGATCCCTAGGGACAGCCTCAAGAATCTCCAACCTCCGCTCCAACGAGACACCATAGTTAGCCAACCAATCCGCCGCCTGATTAGCTTCCCTATAGCAATGCCCAATAGACACTTCCCAACCTTGTCGCGAGAGGAGAGATTTGCATTTCCGAATTAGATGAATGAAAGGAGAGTGTGGAGGCTCTTCCTCCACCAAGAAGCGCACAACAACCTCAGAATCCACGGTCAATTGAACACGTCTATGCCCAGAATTCCAAGCCAAAGCCAGACCACGAAGCACACCAAAGAGCTCAGCCTTGGTGTTCGAACAAACACCACAATTAGAAGCAAAAAGCTGGAAAACCTCACCATCACATCCTCGAATGATCCCTCCAGCCCCAGCCTTACCCGGATTCCCTTTTGATGCGCCATCCGTGTTTAAACTTGTTTTGTTTTTATACTTTTAATTTTGATAATAATTTCATCTGTTTTTTCGATTGGAATTGTACATTATAATTGATAATTTGACTATACGTTCTATTTTAGTTGCTCTTAAATTTATTTAATTTTAGTATTCAATTTCTTTTTCCAGATTTATGCATCTTATACAAACATTTTTGTTTGAAATTGTCACTTATTCTATTTAATTGTAATAATGTTCAGCTATGTAAGTATAAATGTTCATTTATATATAAACTTTTTTTTTTCGAAATATAAACTTGTTTTGAAATCATATTTTGTGCATGTTTATTCCAAAACTATTAATGTTTTTACTTTTTAACTAGTGATTTTTTTATTACTTGTTATTTTATTTTTCTTAATAATGTTCAGTTTTGTAACTATAGATGATCATTTTTATTTTTACATGTGGTAGTTTAACTGTAATTGATCAAATGCATTATTGTAATTGAACATTATTGCTACTGTATGTGCTCATTTGTTACATATTTGATTATTGCAGTGTTAAAAGAGAAGGCTGTTATTTTTGAAGAAGCAAGTGAGTCTGATTGTTGAGGGAAACAATTTCCATCTAAAGATATGCTTATGAAATGTATAATTAATATGCTTTTATGAAAGGTTTTGGAATTAGAGTTAAGAGGATTAATTAAGAGGCGAAAAGATACTCTTTTTCTATTATAAAACTTCGTTTGCTCTAATGAGGGTTATATGAGAGACATTATACAAAAACTAAATGTAGAAACATTAGGTCATATGAGAGAATTGATACAAAAACTAAATGTTTAGCTCTTTTTTTTTTGGTTCTTTTTTTTACAGTTTTCTACTAATCGTTCAGGTGTGTTTATAAACATCTAGTGTCAAATTTTCTAATATAGTTAGTAAATGAAGGTTCAAAGTTGACAATTGCAAATGCTCAACCACAAATTGAAGTTGGTGTGAATATTTAATTTTTTTTATTTATGAACATGTTATTTTTCTAATATGATCTTTATATAAGTTGTCAAATAATATGAATACATACTATCTAAATGTTTGCTTTTGAAAGATGATTTATAATAAGTAGTATTTAGGGGAAAAAAAGTTTAATTTCGATCCTTCTATTAAAATCAAATAGAAATTCTATATCACCAAAAATTGAAATATTAGATATTAAATATCCAAAATAATTCCACACATATTATTAAACTCAATAAACTTCTCGATCCAATATCGAAAAATTAAACCTCGTGTTATTGGTTCATGTTGCGTAAATTCATGTCTTCTTGATCTCCTTAATTAAGTTTTGTCGTCTTCTTTTTCTTCCTTGCTATTGCGTGTTCTAACTCACTATATCTACGATCCTTTGTTTAACTAATAGATAAAAACAAATGAATTATTAGTAAGATTTGAGCAAGAATATATAAATGTTGAAATGAACTAATTTTTATATGAATATAGTAGTATATGAATAGTATAACAATTGAAATGATTGATATGAAAATGAACATTTATCAGTATATACATAAATGAACATACATTAATATATAAATGATCATATATAAATGAACAATTATTAATACATAAATGAACAAGCTTACGTAATTGAATATGAAAATGAACATCTATTAAATATATAAACTAGTGTGTGGCCCAGGCGA
Organism: Chenopodium album; assembly: GCF_948465745.1. Classification (NCBI taxonomy): domain Eukaryota; kingdom Viridiplantae; phylum Streptophyta; class Magnoliopsida; order Caryophyllales; family Amaranthaceae; genus Chenopodium; species Chenopodium album. The sequence continues at coordinate 31,539,133 of NC_137858.1, read as the reverse complement.
TGCTCTGGATTGCTAGTTTAATTGTACTTGTTTAATTTACTAATCAAATTCGACTGTTTAGATAGTAAGACTCGTTGTTTCGAGTTTAAGTCTTTCTATAAACATTTTTTAGTTGTCAAACTCAATTATTACACAATGGAAAACAAAATAGCATTATAAGACACAAATTTACTTATCTAAGGGTTCGTTTGACATCACTGTGGTTTTCTGTTTTCTGTTTTTTGTATTTTAAAATCATATGATATATGTCAGATAATGAATAAAAAATTAGTAAAAATTATTAAAACCATGATAATTATGAAAACTGACAACAGAAAAGTGGAAACACCTTTTTCTTATTTTCAGTTTTTAGTTTTTTGTTTTCAAAAAAACTGAAAACTAAAAACAAAAAGTTATGCCAAACAAGCCCTAAGTTAATTATAATTTTGTTGGATAAATACTAAATGACTAAGATGGTAAGATTTTTAACTTAAGACTTGTTGGTCTTGAGTTCAAGTCTTCTTATAAGCATTTTTTAGATGCAAACCTAATACAAGTGAAAGTGACATGTCATGTTTATAGAAGCACGTGGCGCATATTGCTGACATGTTGAACTTAAAAAAGATACACGTGGAACATGTTCTGCTTTAGGAACGTACGCTATTTAATATATGAGTATAGATGAACATGCATTAGTTTAAAAATACCAGTGAAAGATATGTGGTTTACCAGATATCCATATGAAATATATACGTGAATAATTCTTAAAGATAACAATATATATGTGGTTTACCAGATATCCATATGAGAAAAGACATATATTGAAATTCTAAATTGAATTGAGCATGAAATATTTGAAGAAGATGACAAAAATATAAAAAATTATCAAAATTCTAATAATCTTATATTAATATGTGAAAACCATGTACTTTTATGTAATTGAACATCTACCAATACATAAATGAACAATTATATTAATCATCTATTAACATGTGAATGACAGTATACTAATATATAAATGAACATTCATTTAAAAAAAACCCACTACAAAGTAGTTAATGCTAACTTTTCTCCAGATTCTTTGTTGTCATTCTTCTTTAAAACCGTTTCCTTCCAATTGCAAAAAAAATAAAAATAAATAAATAAAAAATAAAAAATAAAAAAAAAAGAAATATTGTATCTTAAAAAATTAAAATGTATCTAATTACTAGTTTTTAAACGAAAATTAGTAAAATTATTAAAATGCAATAGCTTATACTCCTTTTCCATGTTTTAAACTTCAATGATGTTCCCGTAACACAATTGCAACAAAAAACTATTAAAACTAGGGTTTATATTCTTTTTTGAACTAAATATGAACAAAATCACTTACTCCTTTGAATTTCAACCTTGATTTGTTGAATTCTGTAGTAATTGAACAATTTTTTTTTATAATTTATCACAAATTCGTAGAAATTTTTGGATTTTTATAATTCAAATAATGGGTGTAGAGAGAGAAAATGCAGAAAATGGGTGAGGAGAAAGAAAGTGAAATGATAATGACAATTTTTTTTTTTGGATATATGCATGGGTAAAACCGTAAAATAGTATAGTTACTATGCACTTACTATGAAAGTGAGCATTTGGGGGAAGGGGTGTAGGGTAAGATGCCTAGACTAGAGTCTAGCCATATATAACTACCATGAGCAGCCTATCAAGGCCCATATATATCGTCAATTAGGTCAGGGGTTACTATATGACATATATCATATAATTTTGAAAAACAAAAAACTAAAAAACAGAAAACCACAGTGATGCCAAATGAACCCTAAAAAAAATAAAAAAAATTTGGGTAACCCTTGACCAAGTAACCCTGACTGACCTAGTAACCCCTAACCGACCTGGTAACCCCCGACCTAGTAACCCCAAGTAACCCCTAACCGACCTGGTAACCCCCGACCTAGTAACCCCTAGTAACCCCTAACTGACCTAGTAACCCCCGACCTAGTAACCTCAAGTAACCCCTAACCGACCTAGTAACCCCCAACCTAGTAACCCCAAGTAACCCCTGACCGCCGACCTAGTAACCCGAAGTAACCCCTAACCGTCCTAGTAACCCCCGACCTAGTAACCCCTAGTAACCCCAAGTAACCCCTGACCGACGACCTAGTAACCCCTAACCGGACCACCTAGTAACCCCGGATCTAGTAACCCCTTACCCACCACCAACAAAAAACTACCACCAACAACCACCACCAACGAACCACTACCAACCTAAACGCCTTGCCACTAGCCCCTAACCCACAAACAAACTCCGATCCAACCAAACCATTAAAAAAAAATCAAATCAAACAAATACCTTTAGATTTAACAACGGTTTCGAAAATCACTTCAAATATGGCTAAAAAGGCCAAATTTGACCATGAAAATTCTAGATCTAGAGTTTTCATGGCCAAATTTGGCCTTAAAAACTTTGAACTTGTTTTCCGACGACGGAGTCACCAAACCACCACTACCCTCCCAGTGAAACCACTATTTCCGACGAATGAATCACCGACGAATGAACCATGAAAACGACTATTGATGACGATTGCGAAATTTGTGTTACGTTCTCTGAGAAAATGAGATGAATGTTCTAGCTTGAAGAAGAAGAAAAGAGGAGAGAGAAAGAATTTTTAAAAATAAAAAAAATTGTGGCTGGCCACACCGTGTGGCCAGCCACATATGAAACATTGTGTATATATATATATATACATATACATATATGTATACCAATTAAATAAGAGATTATTATTTTCTTTTAGAATCAAATAATTCAAATGTCACGTAAGCAAAATTGACAAATGAGATTTTAAAGTTTAAACTAATTAAATATAAAATATTATCTTTTGAGTTTAGGAATTTTATCTAAACATATAACAAATTTTAGCACATAAATAAAAAAAAATATTTCTGTTTCCAAAAAAAAAATAAAAAATAAAAAAAATTGTTTTAAAAAAATTCAAACAAACCGTGCATTGCACGGGGTTCATCTAGTATTTATTTTATTTTAAGGTAAAAAGAAAAACACTAATCAAACCTCTAATTTTAGGCTTCATATTTTTTCATACTTAATATTATGGGGGAAAGGTAGGTAAGAAGCCTTACCATATAGGAGTCGAATATGTCAAAGATGTAAATTTCCTCCTTTCTTTTATAGTTAACACATTTCTTTTTTTTTTTTTTTTTTTTTTTTTTGAAGGAAAGTTAACGCATTTCTTTTACCACATATTTCAAGTATTAACGTAAAATTTAATACTAACTAATTAACATGCTACTTTGTTATAAGAATCAATACTAACTAACTAATTAACATGCTCGCGTGACTATACTAACTAATTAACATGCTACTTTGTTATAAGAATCAATACTTGCCATCTAGCTGAGTGAAATGAGCTTATGTGTGGGCCGTGGGGGACCTAAGTTCAATTCTTTTTGCTGCATTTCACTTTCAATTCTTTTTGCTGCATTTACGTACAAGACAATAATCTTCCATTTTTTAACAATTATATCTTATTAAATAATTGTAATTATAATTTTACATGAATGAAACCCTCAAATTACGAGGGAATTATGACAAGTGCATTTGATAACTATATTATTTTATGTTCAAATACTTAAATATTTAGAATCACGCAAATATAGAGGAAGAATAGGCATATGATCAACGTTGGTTTTTTGACTAATTATTTTGAATTTTATAAGTTTTAAAGTTTAACTATTTAACTATCTTTGTTCATGTGTTGATTTTTCCAACATGTTTTTCAAACTATGTGATTTTTATTTGTCCTCTCGTTTTGACATTTTCAACTTTGCCACTGAGTGAGTACTTTCTTATCAATTGGACATTGGTACGATGGTGATTTGGGTGTATTTGGTACAGGGAAATGCGTATTTGATTACTCACAAGAGTCACATCAATAATAGGGATGGGACTATAAATTAACTACCATAATTGAGCCCCGAATCCGAAAAGCTAGAAGGTGACCCAGGTGGGGAAAACAAACTCATACATTGTATATTATCACTTTTCTTAAATTAAATATAATATTTAAATGTCTAAGAAATCGCCCTACCTACAAGCTATATATTTACTCTAAAACTCTGCAGGTTTATGTAACTTAAAAAAACGAAGGAAATATACAATGACATGATTTTTAAAAAAATGTCACATGATGACCATAATACAAAAGTTAATAAATAATGTCAAAAAAAGGTACTCCCTCCGCTCTTGAAAGAGATTACGTTTGTCATTTTAGACGTTATCCTATATATGTTGGTTAAATTTCAATTATTTCCTAGATTAAAATAATTATTCTTTCATAAATTCCCTCATACATACATATTTACAATGCAAATATCCCTATTTGCAAATTATTTACCTACAACTATGCAAATCTTTCTATTTTCAAAGTTCATTTAACATTGTAAATTTTATATACTTATTTCTCTTATTAAATTATGTAAAATCATCAAATATGACTTTGTTTAGAAGTGGAGAGAGTAATTTAAAACCGCAAAATTGATTGAAATAATTGAAAATAATGAAAGCTTGCAACCCCATTCAAGAAAAATAAATAAATAAACTAGTCTTTGGCCCGGGTAATGTTCCGGATTACTAAAAATTTGTAAGTTTTATCAAAATTTAATTTAAAATGTTATTGGTTAACAATATTTATAAGCGAATAAAATAATAATAAATTTAAGATTAATAGGTGCTAGAATTTATTTATTTTACTTACATAATAAAATAATAACTGAAGTTAAAACATACTACCTCCATTCTTTAAAGTTCGACTCACTTACTATTCATGTGGTCAAAATAAAATAACTTTGACCACATTTTATGATTTATATAATAAAAATAAAGTAACAAGTTTGATCTTATTAGATTTTCCTTATGATAAATTTTTCAAATAGCAACTTTCTAAAAATTTTACTTATACATAACTGAAGTTTTTAGTTGTCAAAAATGTTCATTGGAGACCATGCAAATGCAAAGTGAGTCCAACTTTCACGAATGGAGGGAGTATTATACTGTGTATAATTACTTGACTTGCATTAAATATGGTAAATTAGCATCCAAAAAATCAACAACTATTAGTCTCTATTCACTTTACCTTATTTTTTATTGAACTAAAATTATTTTTACTGAACTTAAATTATTTTTACTAAACTGAATTTACTTTTACTAAACTGAAATTAATTTTATTGAGATGAAATTTTTTTTTTTTTTTTTTTACTGATTTTCTATATATTTCTTCTTTATAGGTACTAGTTTTTACCGAATAGATATCAATTTTACTAAATTAAAATTATTTTAACTAAACAAAAGTTAATTTTTATTAAGCTTAAGCTATTTTAACTGAACAAAATTTAATTTTACTGATCAAAATTATTTTTACAAAATAATACTTTTTTGCAAGGTGAAGTGAACAGGGCCTTAGTTTCTGATTAATGTTTTACAAATTACGGAGTAATTTACAAATTATGTGCAATTACTTAGAGTTATATTCTATAGAAAACTAGATATGAAAGCTTCATACATGATGAGTTTTAGAGTGATGAGTGATGACACATAAGGTGACACATGTGGCGTCAAATCATTTGGTATTAATGGTGGTACATGCTAGTAGCATGTTGTCCCTTTGATTTTTAACAATATTGTAGATATTAGGAAATTGATTATTAAATTAAATTAAATATATGCAAGCTATCACCTTTTGATACGAGTATTAATGGTGATGACTTCGAAGATTTGATCAACAAGCATCAACAAAGCTTGTCCCTAAACATTGATACGTCCATGGCTAGCAACTCATACAACCTGGGACATTAAGACAAGTCCACGGTTTACATGGTAACTTTTCTTGGTGTTCTTGAACACACTTGAGTGTACTAGTCTACCTCTTCTTGAAGATTCTTGGAAGATTCTTAGGGTTCTTGAAGATTCTTTGATTTGCTTTCTTAGATTTTCCTTCCAAGTTTTTACCTTTCACTTGAAAGGGTTTTTCTTGGTTTAAGCATTAAGTTTTCTTTACAGTTATTTTTTGTTTGTTTTAGGCTGTTTTTGTCAAGTTTAGCAATTTGAACTATGCTTGTAGGAGCTAAGGAAAACGTGAGGAGACTTTCCTAAAATAATTTAGGAAAGCTTGCATAATCAAGGAAAGAGCTTGGAGTCCAAGCTAGCTTAGGAATTCTACTTGCTTTAGAATTCTACTTGTTATAGGATATAGTTCTCTATAAATATTGATGTAATCCCACGCTTATTTTTAAGTTATAGAATATATTAAATTTCATAGTTTATTTCTTAAGTTGCATAATTAAGTTTGGTTGATTTGCGAATCAATTGTTGTTTTGCTTGTTTTAGTTTAAATCATTATTAATTAATTAGGTGGATTCTTAGTAAATTATTCTTAGTTCTTGTTTAATTCTTGGTGGATTTCCTGTGTAGAGTTAAGCTTGAACATATCCCTTGTGTTTTGTTGATTTTTGGATCAATAATTCACATAACCTTTACTAATTTGTTTGTGTAAGTAGAGACGGGAGAGGATGTGGGCCATTGTTAAAGTTCCTTAAAAAAATATAGCCTTAAAAAAAATAGCGCTAGTCAAAAGTTGGTGTTTGGTAGAATTCTTATTGAGTAGAATTATACAAATAGGGCCTCGTTTGGTTTGATGTAAAACACTTTCAATGAATAACTAGTTATTGGCTCGGACAATGTTTTAGGTCATTAAAATTTATTACTCTATACTTTAATCAAACTATACTTTGGCCTTGTTTGTCACCGAGTAAGTAATTTTTTTTTTTCTTTTTTTTTAAATGAGTGCTTATTAATTATTGTAGTAAGTTGTTTGTGCAATTAAGCTGATTTGACTATTATATTAATTTTTTGCATTAATATGAATATGATAAATGATAAATCAACTCTTTATAATTTTGATTTCACTATATACTACGAAATATTACTCTATAACTACAATTTTAGGAACTAATGCACCAAAAAAAAAAAAAAAAAGGATTAATAATTAATTTCATTGTGTAATTATTAAGCACTTACATTATTTACAGGGAAATTAAATAGGGTGGTTATGGATATGATAATGAGTTTTTCAATTAAATTAAACTTTAATACATGGAGATTAGACCAATGAAGAGTTTTTCCAAAAATACTAAACATTACAACAATTTGATTATTTGGCAAGTTTGAAATATGACATCAGAATAACTTAAAGAAAAGTGACACACGGCGATATGACATTCCTTGTCTTAGTGTTTTATTAAAATTTGTCTTTGGGTCCGTGTAATGCACAAGTTGTTCATAGATTACTACATTTAGAGATGAATGAGAAAATACTAATAAATCATCATGGGTGTAATGTGTAACCGAATGCATGATTACAGAAATTAATTTGTACTTTAATTCAAAGCGATGAGACTGGAGATAAAGATGGTGGAGGGCTTAAAATGAAGGAAAAATTGCTCGCAATAATCCGACCTTTTACCCGTCCGCTGAAAATAATCCCACCTTTGGATTATTTTTAAAAAAATTAAGAGATGTAATAGGATAGAAATATGTATTTTTTCCGATTTGAGTTTTTAAATACATAGATTTTCTATATTACCTTTCTTGTCTATCTTCCCATGCGTGCAGTGGCGGATCCAAGATTCTAGACTAGGGGTAGCACTAACCACTAAAAGACAAACAAGAACAAAAAGCCCCAATATACAATTACTAACTTAAAACTCAAACTAAATTTCTCAAACTAAATAAAAATTGGTAATAACAAATCAAGTTAAATTTTTGAATAATATATTGTAATTTTGTATAAGAAAAAGTTATCATCAAATTTTAAACATCTATAGATTTTGCAATGAGTCAACCATGGAAGTTACTTTTATCTAATGTTTGAACATAAAGTTTAAAAATTGAAAAGTAATTTGAGGAAGAATCAATTTTTGATGGAGACCATTTTTATCTAATCTATATGACTATAAATGTCAAGAAAGAGGAAATTAATTTGAGGAAAAGATAATAAATCATTGATATTTTTCAGGAAAAAAAATAATAACAAAAAAAAAAAAAAAAAAAAAAAAAGAAAAAAAAAAGAAGTCTTAAAAATTCCTCAAGAAAGCCAAAAAAAAAAGTGCAATTGAAGGGATTCGAACCTCCAACCCCCCAACACAAAGGATAACTCTATTCGAGTAATATATTACCGCTAAAGCAACGGTATTTTTCATGAAAAGAATTGCATTGATTAATTTTTATATTGTATTTTATACATATCTTTTTTTTTCCCTCGGGGGTAGCACGTGCCCCTCGGGTCACAACGTAGATCCGCCAGTGCATGCGTCACACTCCCATAGTCCCACACACCCCAAACAAAATCTTTGATACTATCAATTTATTGTCCAATTCACGTTCACCAAGCTTTATCATTAAAATTACCCTTTTATCCCTTCTTTCCCTTTTCTCCCTCCGCCATAACTCGTTTAATACCTTCGTTCTATATCTCCTGACCCTATCATGTTCATAATTTATATATGTACGTAAGAAACTGCGGTTTTTGTAGTAGTGATGCACGATTTGTGAAATTTTCTAAATAAACGTAACAATGTTACAGTATTAAAAGAACGGAGGAAATATTATAGCAGCGGAGATATAGGACACTTACTCGTGAATAAATTCGTTACGATTGACAAATGGGAGATAAGTATCTTTATAGCCATAACCATCGGGAAACCAACGATCATGAATAGGCAAACGAGAGATACTAATATTTTGCCCATTAGCGCGATGTATTTCGGACCATACGTTCCAAAAATGCCAATACGAAGTTCCATCAACAATAGCATGGTTCATAGAGCAACCAATGAATATCCCATCAGTCATCTCCGTAACTTGAATTGATAACAAAGGGCTCGAATGGCCATCGAAATTCAGTTCCCCGTCACTTAAATCGAACAATGACCTTACCACGGGAGGTACGTTTGGTGTAACAATATCCGATACTGTTACATCTAACTTAGCATGGACAAATCGAACACCCGGGCCCTTATTACAATCGACAAAGACCAACATACGATGTTGGCCTTCGTCGATGATGGACTCAAATTGGCCAGCAAGCGGATAGAAATGAACAAGAGTAAGAGCAAGAGAGTTTTTTAGGCTTTCTAAGAGATTATCAATGAAAAATGGGTCGTCATTATTTTTTGGTTTAGTTAAAAGAATACCCTTTTGATTGTAATGGCAAGAAAGAAACATTAAATCCATTGGAGATAAATAATAAGGTTTGTTAGCTTCTTTATTTTCATACTTGGGCTTAGTGAAACACTCTGAAATTTGGATAAGTAGTGGAGGAGATTCCATTTCTTTTTTTGTTTTTTCTTTCTTTTGCTGAACAAGAAATAAGCTTCTTTTGCTGAATTTTTGTTATGAAGTTTATGGGGAAGTGACAAACAATTTATGTCTCATCTACGCAATTATTGGTGCAACATTTATGAAAAGCCTGGCATAAAGAATACTTTATATGTCCCACATTGCATTGTCATATTTCAAATAGAAACAATTTAGGCCCTATTCTTTAGAGTTGCTCTGTTCTGCTGTAATCTGCTATGCTCTGCTTCAATCTGCTCTGCTATGTTAAATAATAATATTTAATATTGAATTATTATAATAACATTAATTTATATTTATTAATAATAATAAATAATTAATATTAATAATAATAATAATAATAATATTAAAAATTAATATTTATTAATAATTATAATAAATATTTAATATTTAATAATTATAATAATAATTAATATTGAATAATAATGATAATAAAAATAAATAATAAATATTTAAAAATAATAACATTAATAATAGTAATTAATAATGTTAATAATAATAATAATAATTATTAATAATAACAATAATAATAATAATAATTAAACAATATTTAATAACAATAATTATAATAATAATAATCAATATTTAATAATAATATTTAATTATTATAATAAAAATAATAAGTAATATTTAATAATAATGTTTAATGATTAAAATATTAATAATAATAGTAATAATATAATAATAATATATTATTATAATTATTAATAATAATTAATTATAATAATTATTATTACTATTAATTAATTAAATAATAATAATCATAATAATAATAATAATAATAATAATAATAATAATAATAATAATAATAATAATAGTAGTAGTAGTAGTAGTAGTAGTAGTAGTAGTAATAATAACAATAACAATAACAATAACAACAATAACAATAATAACAATAACAACAATAACGATAATAAAAATAATAACAATGATAATAACAATAATAACAATAATACTTATGATAATAATAATAATAATAATAATAATAATAATAATAATAATAATAATAATAATAATAATAATAATAACTTAGAGTACTTGTCCTCCAAGTACTTTTGAGGCGGCTCACCGCACATTCGACGGGGCTATTCGAACTACTTTTAAATGTATTGTTACTTCTTCAGGGCCTGGGTTTGGCGATTGGCAGTGGCGGCTTGCCACCTTACCATTTGCGTTTGGAGGGCTTGGTGTTTATTCTGCAAGTGATGTTCATCATTATGTTTTTCTTGCTTCTCGGTTACAGTCTGCTGGGTAGCAGACGAAGCTTCTACCACATGCTGGCATTGTTGGTCTTGGTCGAGATTTTGAAGATGCATTGGGTTTGTTTAATCGAACGGTGGAGTCAGACATTTTGAGTAATCCTTGTGAGGTCGCTGCCCCTAAACTCATGAAGAATTTGGCAGATACATATTTCACAAAGGTTACCGCTTCTGTAGAATCCGCCTTTTCTTTGTCTCCTCAGCAGGCGGCATTGTGGAAGTCGCAGCAGGCTGATCACACCTCTCGTTTGAATTTGAGAAAGTCGTTTCAAGATTGATGAAGCGGTCTTCGATAACTTTCGCTATGATTGAGGAGATTATCATTTGATTTGAGAAGATGGCACGAGATGGGCGATCTTCTGCCATCTTCGACAACGTTCGCTAAGACTGTGGAGGTTGTCACTAAGATTTGAGAAGATGGCACCAGATGGGCGATCTTCGACGACGTTCGCTAAGATTGTGGAGGTTGTCACCAAGATTTGAGAAGATGGCACGAGATGGGCGATCTTCGACGACGTTCACTCTAAGATTGTGGAGGTTGTCATCATGATTTGAGAAGATAGCACGAGATGGGCGGTCTTCGACAGCATTCGCTAAGATTGTGGAGGTTGTCATCCAGATTTGAGAAGAACGGTTTGGGATGGGCGGTCTTCGACGACATTCGCTATGATTGGGAAGGTTGTCGCCCCTAGATTCAAGGAAAATAACTCGAGATGTAGCAGCAATGATAGGCGGTGTCCCCTAGCTTGTGGAGATCGTCACAACAAAAATGCAGCAACAAAATCGGTTACTCCAGAGACGTTTACTCGACGGTGCAAGATACGCATTTCTTAACTCTCTTATCTATTTAACTAACGCTAGTTTGCAGGTATCGACGTTACAAGAATGATTTAGGGTCGCAGAACGTTCTGAATCATTCTCCGTCCCTATCTCTACTTTGACTTTTGTTTTCAAAACTTGCGTGTTCTTCATGGTTCTTCGTGTTCTTCATGCTTATTCAATGTCCTTCATCTATGGTTGAATTTAACATCTAATTAATGTTATGTGTCCTTAAGTCTCATTTGCGCAACGGTTGAAATCAAAGACATGGCCAGATTCAAACACCATACTCGAAATTTATATTTATCCGAATTTCGATATTGAACGCAATTGGGATTGATTTTTAATCCTTGAATAATTGTTTTTTATTGTACAAAGTCCATCAATTGATGAAATCACTGGTTTTATACAATTGAAATCAAAATTTTTAAGTTTTACAGGATTCAGGGTTTGATAGGAAATTACAAGATGAAACCGATACACTTTTTTTTTCGAAACCTGTTTGATAAAAAAAAAAAAGCTTATGTTAATCTAATTTTTGTTTGTGTATATGTAAGTAACACAAATACATATTGGGCATTACCTGTATGAAACATCTCTATAATTTATTTGGTTACGATAATACGTGACATTGGACATTACCTAATACTGTTATTTAATTTATTAATATTTTGTTATAATATTAATTGATAGTGAATATGACTTTGGTCTTCACTAGACAATCTAAGTTGTTGCTTTTTTTTTTTTTTTTTTTTGTTTTTTTTTTTTTTTTGTACTTGTAATTAACACAAACAACATATTGGACATTACCTATATGAAACATATATGTAATATATTGGATACGACCATACATAACATTGGACATTACCAAATACTGCTTTTAAATTCATATATATTTTGTTAGATTATTAATTGATAGTGAATATGAATTTGGACTTCAATAGACGAATCACATTTTGTATGGTAACAAGCTAAGGTTTGATATAAATGGTAACTTATACATCTACTTTAGCGGTTTTAATTCTGTAAGCATATACTTCAACATAAGTAATTAAAACATCCACCTATCTTCAACATAAGTAATTAAAATATTAACCTTTAGAAAATTCAATTCCATGAGCATAATCATTTTTGAACTATAAATAAGAATTTAGTCATACTTTATGTGATGTAACACTATGTGTTACATTGATAAATTTTCCACATTTGATTTATACATAATGCTAATTATATGTTGTTTAAGACCCAATGTAATACCCCTAATTTTTGGAAATATTTTCTTAATTAGTAATTTCATTAATTAATTGAAATAATTAAATATTTCTAAATTATGATCTTGGTCGGTCCATACTTTATTAATTACCGTTATATTCAGTTTTCAATTTTATTTTCCGGATTTTATCTTAATAATACTTAACAACTTTAGCTTAATTATTATCTCATGAATTACAACAAATATTAGTTTTGATATTTCTATATATTTTAACTTGATTTAATTATCAAATCTAATTATTTTATTTAAGAATGATTTTCGTTTTTAATTTATTAAAAAAAAAAAAATTATTTTGGCTGTGAGTTAAGAAACTCAAGCCAAGTGCTTACTTATCTTTATCCTATTTAAACTTATAAATCATTTAATATATCTTTCTTAACCATATTAGTATTTATCTTACCCCATCTCTAATCCTTTCCATTGGATTTTCCCACATGAATTAACCCAGACTAAATTTCACTCATATTCATTTAACAAACTTACATTTATCATGTTCCCATGTTAATCTCAACCCTCCTTTAACTCTATCTTACTACCCCTTAAACACTATAAATAGGCCCTTAATTCTTCCCACTTATTCACACAAAATCAGACATTCTCTTCTCTACTCTCTATCTCATCACATCCTCTTCTTACTCTATCTAGCTTAAATAAACTCTGCAACCCGCAACCAAGTTGCCGCCACCGAACAACTACCCCTTCCGCCACCAACGACCACCCAACTAGCCTGCTGCCAACCTTCTATCGTGACTTGCTATCAAGGAGGTGCAGTGTCACGTTCTTTCCTTCACCCTTCTTTTTTTTGCCACAAGTCTTGATTATTATACTATGATTATTATTACTAATATTATTCCTTTAAGAAGCTAATGAATGATTTACCACTTTGATACTAATAACACTATTTTGATAAAGGTTAATATTTAGGTAGTTCATGCACAATAGAATGGTGTTTTTAGTTTTGTGTTATTTTGTTAACCTTATATTAATTAAGGTTATTTATTTGTGTAGGAGGAGTCTCTCGATCGTGGTCAAGTTTAGTAGTCGTACCTTTTTGTTCTCGTGATCAAGGTACGTATAGGTGGCTAGGTCCTTTATATAATTTTTGAATGCGTGTTTTGGTATAATGTTTGTTTGATTGTTTGAATAAATGTATGAATATTAAGTTAACGATGTTCAAGATGAGTTAAAATATATAATTTCACGATTTAAAGGTTTGATCTTGAAAAGGTGTTGTTTGATTTAATAAAAGTTGTTTAATTTATAAATCACTTGGTTTAATTAATTTGTAGCTCATTGTGAGCCTGAGTATTTAATATTTTAATTGTCCCTCTACCCGGGACTGGTTAAGTAAGACCATGAGCTTTGTATGATCTGGTCTTTCCTCAAGTATAATATAACTTGCTTGGGGGGTGTGCACACTTAGGTGAGGAAACTTGGTTTGGAATTATATTTTAAAATTGGAAAGTTTATAAATTGGAAATCTATTGGTTTGGAAAGCTTTTATTGATGAACATTAATACCTTGGAAGGTTTAAATTTTAGAAAGCCCTATTTCGAATGTGACTTGTGACAAATTAAATTTAATTGGTTATTTCAAAAGTATGTTTGCCTAACAAAAGTGTTTACGTGCCTTGCACTTATACGTACTTAGCGTTTTTGCTAATCTGTTTTCCTTTTTGTTTTGGTTCGCCCTGTTTACCATTACTGGTAAGCAGTCTTGATTTCAGGTGTGGAGTTGTTCGTGCGCATGCTAGAGTCGGGATGGGATCACATAGTTAGGAGTTAAATTTATGTGTAGACAAGTTTTTATTTGAGTATTTTGAAACAGTTATTTTGGTTATTCATATTATTATAAATAAAAGTTAGTTATTTTTCCGCTGCAATTTGAGTAATTTATAAGCCTTACGTTTTCACGTGGCGGTAATACGCCCAAGTCTATCTCTACGGTATTTGTATACGTATAAGTTTAGTAATTACGTAGAGGGAGATTTGGGGGTGTTACACCCAAAGCCTAAGTACTAAATTGTTATAAACATAGACCTTAGTTGTAGAAAAGTAGTTTTTATACACACGGGTAATGACTCAAATTGATTTAGGATAAAGCATATTACATGTACATCAATTGACAATAAGTGACGCGGTATCCTTTTCAATTAATTTATGCGTTGAAATTTTCAAATTAAATTCAAAAATTTCAATTGACCGCCCTTTATTTTCGGAGGTTAGTTTTTAAAAGCTCAATTATATCCTTGACCAACTCTCAACCTTGTACTTTATACAAAAAAAAAAACACACACACACACACACACTCACAAAAAAAAAAGGAGGGATTCACAAAAGTCCATTTCTCGAGGTTCATCTTCTAGTTTTGGAGGGGTCATGGTGAAATGTGGATGTGGTGTTCCCTCTAAGATTCGAACTATGAACAAGCCTAACCATAATAAGGGAAGGAAATTTCAAAGTTGTGGAAAATATCCGGTACTTTTTTCAAATGGTTGTATGATGGTGTCGGTGGATGCGTCGAGTGTGAGATGATGTCAAAGAGATTGGATGCAACCGAGAAAGAAGTTGAATCTCTTACTATGAAGCTCAACAAAGTGAAGCTTAAAAAGTCACAGTTTCAGGAACAAGTATCTGACTTGAAAAGCCAAATATGTCAATCAAACATGGAGAAGAACAGATATATTGCATACACATCTATGACTTTGTTTGCACTGGTTATTTCATGGGCAATGATTGTGGTTAATTATTAGAATATAATTGAATAAAATGCATTGCAGAATCACTTGTTTAGGATTTGGTTAATTAAAAATATTATATGTTTTGTTTTTTTTTTCTTCTATTTATGTTATAATTTTTTTAAAAAAATATCATTACATACATCAATTCAAATTCAATTTTGATAATTACAAACTTTTTTGAATTCAAAAGAATGTTTTATCATTTAATAGGAATTTTAAAAAATTCATTTGCTTTGTCAATTCATGATAATTTTTTTAAAAAATATGCCTAACATAGTTTTATCAGTACTTGTATTATTACTAGCCTAACATAGTTTTAGATATAATGGAATATTTACATATCCTAACTAAGTTAATTTAAAATGGGGAAATCAATTGATATGTTTCCAATTGTAACACATGTTAATTAACTTTAATTGGTAACTAACCTTGCAAATTTAACTTTTGAATAAAATTTAATACTAAATTCATGTACAGATAGAGACCCCTTTAATACTTAGAATAATCCCCTTAACAAATATAGACTCTTTAATATTGTAAAGATTGTGAAAATAGAGTCCTTTCTAATTCAAAATTGAAGGTAAGAACATAAAGTAATTTAGAAATTAGTTACGTAGAAAGTCAAAGTTCAAACAAACCACACATTACAAATACTAAATATGTGACATGCTACCATTACAGTTTCGCCACATTGGGCCAAAATACATTATAGTACCCACAAAATAATTATCTACTAAAAATGTCTTAATATCACAGTTGATAAAACATAAACATAAGGATTAGAGTATATAACTCCATGGCATACATAGATACATAGACGAAGCCTAAGTATCATATAAGGTCTCCATTCTCGAATCATAACCTGGTTCATTAGAAGGCTCCTGTACTGTCTTAGATTTGCCTCCCACACCTTCACCTTCATCTTCATCACCATCATCTTCTTCTTCCCAACCAAAAACAAATTTCATTCGGTTAATTGTCTGTAATTGATACTGTAAACTGTATTATGTATTAACACTAAACTCAAAAGGTTATTACCTATGATTATAGAAAAGAGATTTGTTATGTAGAATTCACTAATATAAGTACACTTCTAGATGCACTTGTTTAATTATATAAATGACAAAATAGGTGTGTCAAAACATAATCTACAGAGGACACTATGTATAAGGTCATGTAGGATAAAGTCAATTAAGGTAAAAAAAAGATACCACAATAACACTGGAGAAATTCACATCAAAATATAACAGGTAATTACCAGAATATTATTTGTTCATTACCCGTTTAAATTAAAACTGAGAATTCACATCATGCTTTCATCAATATAATTAATTTCCAAAAACAAGTAATCACCAATGAAAAAACAGAGAACAGCCTGATCACAAACATAATAGACATTGTAATAAAACATATAATGTCGTTACATATAGGATTATAGATGAATTTAAAGTCATCAATTTTTGAAGTGTCCATAGAAAATGAAGCATAAGGGGAATATAAAAAGACAATAACTTGACGTATAGTTAGTCATTACCCATGATTTAACAATATTTTATTGTGACATGCATTCATCATTATAGGTTATAACCCAAAATGATAAAGTATATTACCAATGACAAAAGAGAGAAAACCTTAACATCATAATACATAATTGGCAACGTACAACAGCATATAATGTAATTACATATGGAATTAGACATGAAATTAAGGTTAACAATGCCATGAATTCAACAGAATATGAAGCATAAAGACAGAATAAATACCTGAGTCGTCATTAACGGCATCTATTCGAGACTGTACAGTCTCTTGGACCTCAAGCATAACAGCATCAGTGAAGATATGCGCTTAAGCATTTCTTGCACAGTCATGCTCTCACGCATGACAGCTTCAAAGGATGCCGCGTAACGATTTCCCTTACCATCTTCATCAAAATCATCTTTTACTTCTTCTTCTACACGCTGCCGCTTTCGAACAGGAGCACACATTACCTCTTTATTTACCCACCTTTCAATGTCGACATCATATACATAACCGAACGCATTATGAATTGTACTTGAGCTGAATGGTTGTTTTGATACATCCATCACTTCATCTGATAAATCTACCTCAAATCTCTCAAACACCTTGGTCAACCACATACCATAAGGAAGGAACAACCCTTCCTTTGTTCCCTTTTGAACAGCAATCATGTAATCAATCATCATCCTCGGCATATTCATTTTCACAGAGTCGAGGACAAAGTATATGACCAACATGTCTAAGTATGTTAAGGAGGACAGTCTCCCCTTTCGCATAAGAAAGGACTTGAAGAGAATCAAGTGCAATAGACGATCTTGTAGCGGTATTCCATACACTTCTGGCTTTTTATCTCTGCCAGAATCATCTTCCATAAGCACAAGATTGAGGCATCTCTCAACATCAAATTCCGGTTGTGTGCTCCATTTTTTCCCCGGGAGCTTAGCTTGCACCCCTTGTTTGGGAATCTTCAAGATACTGCTCAAGGTAGCTTCATCCAACTTGATCTCCTTCCCCTTCACCCAAGTGTATATTGCTCCATCTTGTTTGTTTACATGATCGAAGTGGGTGTAGAACTGTCGAACAAGGTCGGGGTATGTGGGGTAATTTGCTGAAAGCAACTTGTCCTATCCTTGGTGTTTAAACCACTTTCTTAAAAAAGTAGCATGGGTTAAGTCAAGGGAGTCAAAGTCTACATGTTTCCCTTCACAAATTTTTCGTTTCGCGTATGTCTTAAAGTACAATTCACGGTACAGGGAGGACTTGAACCTTTCATCATCAGTTGATGTTTGACCTCTGCTACTACCCTCTGCAGCAGGAGAGGGTGGGTAGTAGCGGCCGAAGCTTGCCTTCTTGACCTTGTGCTTGGAGAAACAGTTGGTTGAATGCCTATGATTATATGTGGCCCTGTTCTTCGAGGGGTCTGTCGCCTTGCTGCTTGCTTCACTCTAGCCATTTTACTGAAAAAAAAAAATAAAAAAATAAATACATGTAGCATAGTGAGAAACAAAACACATAAAGGAAAAACAAAAAGGGCCAAAGATAATTAAATGACCATACCAAGCATAAACATAAGATGTATATATCCTGAAATTTTTTTATATAATGACAGGTATTCAACAACATGCATAAAGGTCATTGCCAACACAAACAGAAGATGTATATACCCTGACATTACTTCTAAAGAATAACAGGTATGCACCAACATACATAAAGGTCATTGCCAACAAAAACATAAGATGTATATATCCTGAAATTTTTTTATATAATGATAGGTATTCACCAACATACATAAAGGTCATTGTTAACACAAACATAAGATGTATATACCCTGACATTACTTCTAAAGAATAACAGGTATGCACCAACATACATAAAGTTCATTGCCAACACAAACATAAGATGTATATACCCAAAGATACAAAAAATTTTAAGTCATTGCCAAGCAAAAAAAAACACAGTGTGACTGTCAAAGGTAGTCAATATACACAAAGATGCAAAAATTAAGAGGTCAACCGACTAGTAATCACCAGAATACCAAAAGGTCATCTCCAACATAAACATAAGATGAATATACCCAAAAATACAAAGTTTCAAGTCAACAAACTACATTTTTGATTTTTCAAACAGGTAAAGTAAAACTAATGTCATGTGCAAGACAATAGAATATACTTTTTGTTGGAAACACAGCAAAAACAACAACATATTAACCCTTTTTTTCTAAATTGAAAAACATTTACCATAACAAAATTTTTTAAAAAAATGCACATTTGGACATGACTAATCAGTTTATTTACTACCTCCGTTACAGGTTATGTGCAACGATTAGACATTTTTCCTCTCTGCTTTATGTCAAATCGTTGCACATAACTTGTAACGGAGGTAGTATTTTAAAAGGAGTAAATTTGGGCATTAAACTTTTTCAACCGACATGACAAATTATACTAACGCAATTAAACATATGAACTATAAAAGTAATCTATAATCGGAACCAAAAAAAAAAAAAAAGGAAATTTAAAGAAAAAAAACAAATAACAAAAAAAAAAACAGAGTTAATTCATGCACTGTAAAACTACGGAATCGAATTCTAAACTGAAATGAAATATAAATGCACAATTTATGCATAATTTCTACAGCAAATTGATGGTGGCAATTTTTATAAACCTATACTAAATTTCACAAAATGTGGTAATACGCATTTTTTGACAAAATTTTGTTAATAATTTTGGTATTTAGGTATAATCATGCCGTAAATTTTGTCAATGCAATAATTTACAAAATTAAAAACATAAATAACACTAAAAAAGAATTTACATACCTTGTGATAGAGTTTGAAGAAGGTTGAATGTGATGATGTGAATGGTGAAGATGGAGAGGTTTTAGTTGAGAAGAGTGGTTTTGGAAAATTGGGGATTGTGAATGGCGGTTTATGGGAGGAATACTTTTTTACCTTTTGTTTTAAATTTTTGACGGTTTTCTTTTGATTTTTTTTTTCTTTTTTTTCCCTCAAACCGAGGTGTGTTTATGTGGTTGAGGTAAGATGGAGTGTTTAGGTGGATGTGATATTGATGACTTTAAATTTATATTTTTACAAATATTAACATATAATTATATTTTTGGAAGATGTAACAAAAATCTAATTGAGGTTGTAATAATGTGACAATGCTTTCTAAAAAAAATAATGTGACAATGCTAAATTGTATTTCCTATACTTTGCATTGTTAACTAGTAATATCATACTACAATTTGTGTCAAAAACCTTTACACTGCAATCCGATTCCAATTCTACTTTTTTATGTCTTGTATAACTGTTCATAATTGTTCCATATATAATATGCTAGTACCTATTTACTAAATAAACCCACACTGATTTGGGGAATTGTTAATAATAATATTGGTAAATACATAAAGATCATACAATAATAAATTTGAAAATTTAAATTAGGTCTTACCTTTTTTTTTAATTAATTTTTTTTAATATGCAAATACTTGACTACAACAGTAATCTTAATACTCATAGTATATACAAAGTATGGGTTACATGGACTACAAAGCATTCAATAATTAGTTGAGGAGACATATGTACGCATATAAGTGGTCATGTCATTGTTTTTTGTTACTTGTAATCATGTCAAGTATTGCAATTGTCATATATCTTTTTTCCCGGTCTAAATTAATGCAATCAATTATAAAAATCTGTGATCAAACTAAAAAAGTTGTTATAATTTGTAATGGGATCTTTTTTACTATAAGTAATCAATCACCAGATTTAACGACTTGAGGCAACATCTTATACAGAATATATGACACAATTATTCTACACTTTCAATGTTTAATATAGCAAAAAAACACTGTCAATAACTCTAATATATAAAATTACCATTTTCGTTAATGAACTACTTAATTTGTATTTAATATATATAGAATACTAGCCATTATTCACTACAATTTCAATGTTGAATAGTTGCTATAAAACACGGTTTTATTTTTTTATTTTATATATAAAATAACAAACATGAATTGCTGTTTATTAATAATTAATAAAATAAAAAATTATAAAACCTTAATAATTATAAATAAAATAGTTAAAAAGTTTACAGTTTATTCAAAAAAAAGTTTAAAGTTTTTTACTTCATTTTATTTTATATTTTTTTTAGTGAAGTTTTTTGTTTTTTCTATTTTCGAAAAAAAAATTAACTAAAACTTCCCTCATCCAAAAAAAAAAAAAAAAAACTGTAAACGGTTACACTACGATACCACCACTTCAGAAAATATTAAAAAAAAATTAATTTTAAAAATTAAAACGATTACAATAAACTTATATATAAAGAGATTAAACTGTGCAGCAACCTTCTTAATTTTATTTTCACATAATTCTAGTACAATTTATCATATTTGGAAAATTGAGTGTAAAGAGTTTAATCAAGACATCATGGAGGACGCTCAAGAAATTGTATGTTTTAGTTAATTTCAGTATTATTGGTTTTTTTTCCATTATTATTAAATAAGTTACTAAATAAAAGATATTGTTATGTAAATTTGTGACATAATATTTTATTCAGTAAAGTTCGAATTTTATTGTATATTTTTGACAATGCAATGCCTAAAATAAAAAGTAGGTCAATTCCAACAAACTAACATTGAATTTTATATTTAACGCTATAATTTAGAAGAAGTAATTATATTATGAATTGCACATAATGGCAACAAGATATTACCTAATTACAATTTATACCTTCTGTTGTGAACTTGCATTTTTTTTTTTTTTATTAGAAAGGATATACAATCGTATATTTTCTATATTGTAATTCTTAAATCTAAAGTAGGACAAGCAATAAGCGAACATTGAATTTTTTTTCCTCTACCTTTAATACTATATTGATATTCTGTTGAATCTAAAATTGTTTTTAAATTATAAAGTCAAGGTTTGTAATAGAAATTATCTTATGTATTGCCTGTCACTACAACAGGAAATAACCTATTAACAATTTTTTTAATTGATATTTTAATCGTATATTTTATTTAATGTAATGCCTAAAATCAAAGAATGAAATTTCCAATTCAAGAACAGTTAAAAAAAGTCATTATTCATTATATAAAATAAAAATGTATTGTCAAACATTTTAACAGGACATTACCTGTTACATGCATAAACTATAATTTTATTAGATTATCAGTGCTCTACCCATAAATAGTGTTTAAGACTTGAATCATTATTGAATAACTTGTGAAAGTAGAAGTTACAATATGAATATGAGTACAGACTTGCAAAAATTAATCTAAGACTAAACAGTGTCAGCTATAGCTTTCATAGTCAGACGGAAGTATGACCAACCAACCTCTCGATGTTACTTTCAATATTGTGTTCGCTAAGAAGAAGCTTTGCCAAGTACTTTAATCGTTCAACACGCATGTCTGGTCAAGTAGTCACACACACACACACACACACACACACACACACACACACACACACACAAAACATAGAAAGAGAGTTATAAAATTTGCGATAATAGTCAATGTTATGTTTAACAAGTAGTAAAATTTCATCCATACCGTGTAGGTAATTTCCTTCATGGCCCTGATATCACCACATTCGATATATTTCAAGACATACATTCCACAATCATGACTGAATAACATAAAGTAGTTAAATTAGCTAAATATTAGAATAATGAAAACATTTAGGTAAATGGAAAGATGTAAGATATACCCATTTGGTTGTTTCTGATTATCTAAAACTTCAAATACAATACTTTTGGAGTTTTTGAAAAATCGACCCACGGGATTTCTCCGCATTATAATGGCAGCAAAGTTAATCTAATCACAAATTCAGAAACACATTCAATTTCAGAAAAGGTATCATGTATCTTCTGTCAGTGGTAGTTACCATACTCATAGCAAGACGGTTTCGTTCGACAGTCATCTTTAGCGAATCAACAATGTATACCTTTCTGATAGAGACATGATATACCAATAGGAACCAATGATTCATAAAAGATTCTCTAACGGACATGAATATCTGACGACCAAACACATTTGGAACAGTCAGATCATCAAAGACATTAAAATTTTAGGTTGGACAAAACTTAGATTGCATATCTCAAATATCTTCAGCCTGTTCAACCTTGTTGAGATCCACAAGCTTTAAAAAAGCTTCATAAATTTTGGAACAGTAACTAAGAATGGATGGAGTTATGTAATGTTCGCATCATGGATCTGACTTCAGTACTAAAGTCTACAAGCATCATACATAAACCGAAATCATATCAACAATGCAAAATAAACACCATGTACTGGAAATATCCTACATAAAGTTTAGCCATTACCTGAAATGATGCTGGCAAAATGAGCATAATTTTGTCATTTAACCCCATTAGCATATCATACAGATGGGTTATTACTGAAGAGGTGATATGTTGGTAGTTTTGTCATTTAACCCCAAAGATAATATTTTAGGAAAAGATACTGATGAGATCCCCGCACATTATAAATATTTCCTAATATTTGACTAAAATTTCTTTAGTTAAAACATATTGAGATCATAATCAGTTATTCGAATATTTATGTAAGATTCATTTAGATAATTTGGCTAGGTTCAGCGTAAAATAAGTACCATTTAAATGACATTCAATTCTATTTATTGGTAATGTCCAATGTTACGTATGGTTGTAAGCTTGTAACCCGTTTATTTTAGAGATGTTTCATACAGGTAATGTCCAATATCTATTTGTGTTAGTTACGTATACACAAACAAAATTTAGATTAACATAAGCATATTTTTTGGATCAAACAGATTTCGAAAAAAAATGTTATCGGTTTCTTCTTAGAATTTCATGTTGTTACTGTAGAAGAATACTACAAGAGGGGGGGTGAATTGTAGTTTGTGAAAATTGAGCTAGCTTTTTGCGGAATTGATAAAACTAAGCTACAGGAACTCAAAGTAAACACGGAGAGATTTTTTTCGTGGAAAACCTCTTGGCCCTAACAAGAGGAAAAACCACGACCACTTGGGATTTTAGGAAAGATTCTTCACTATAACAGGGCAAACAACCTATTACAAGCTAAAGAATCAATCCAAGTTCCTCTATGAACTTGAAGTTCCCAGCAGCAAGTCCCACTACTTGCCACTCTTCTCTTCTCTCTCTTTCTCTACTGAATTCTCTTAGAGTTCACTCAAACTCCCAATTCCCAAAATACAACTCAATTATAAAACTCTAGTGAAAGTAATTAAGAAAAACACTTAAGTGGAATGCGACTCTTGACTCTTTTGTAAACAAGAAAGAAAGATAAAAGTATTTGAGCAAGGTTAAGTTATCCTGAAAATAACTTCGATATTTATAGGAAAACATTGCTTGGTGAAAACGCCACACTTCCCACCACTTACACCACCATTGCTGCATATCAACGCCACTACTCTTCACCACTTCCAAATCTTTCAATCATGTCCTAAAAACCAGGGCACGTTGAGCCTTAAGGAAGCAGTGTATTCGCAAGTTGAGAAGACTGAATCAACAGTCAGTTGCCTCAAGCAGTGTAAAAAAAAAAAAAAGAGAGAGAAATCTGCTTGGACCTTTTTGTTAAAATTTTAATCAAGTTCACAGAGAATGTCAAAATCGTCAATATTATATAGAAAGCCTAGAAGGTAGAATTCTTCAGGATTCTTTGCACCTATGATTGGGTTACTAGCAGGGACAAGAAGTGACAAACCAAACAACAATTGGAGGACTGAAGAGAATCTTCAGCTTCCTAGTAGTGCCTGCCTAGTATTACTCATTAAAATCTTCTTGTGTCACACTCAAGAGCAACATATCCTTGGTTTAAGAGGACATCAGGAACAAGTTGATTTCTGTATAAAACTATTTTTTTTTAAAAAAAACTGTCATTCACCACAGCTACCTTCTACATGTGTTGACTTCATTATGAATCATCCAGACAGACTTTCTAAGTCAGGTGGGGATATCACCAAACTATGTAAGAAATAAAAGATGAGCAGTTTTAAAAGAAATTTCGAGAAAGTTGCCTCCACCATTATAACAATTAGGCTACACTTGAGTATAATAAAAATTCCAACTTGGCAAAGTTGAAACCATGGATGCTAATGGTGAAAGGTTGTTGATTTATACCTTAAGGGCTGCTCCGGAACCAAAGAGAGCTTCTCCTCAAAAACTTCAGCAGGGCAAAGCTCATTAACTCATCTTTATCACAGCTGTAGAATTAGACCCCCTTCTTTGTCTTCTTCGCCAAATCCAAGGAGATCTTCTCTTGTCTGGAACCAGCTTCTTCTCCCCCTCAGCTCAAGGCCTCAAACACTTTTCATGAGTTTCACTTTAGTAAGGAAAACAAAAAACACTCAAGTTAGCACTTCACACCGTAGCCCCATCTCTTTCTGTTCTCCTTATTTTAGTTTTTCCTGATTTCCCCTTTTTCATCTCCCCTTGCCTATTTTCTCCTTCCTAATCCACCAAATTATACCCGATACATTCTAATTTTACACCTCACAGCTAAATGATTGGAGTTATAACTAAGTAGCTAGCATGTTAGCCACCTAAAAAACCATCAAACACAAATAAATCATGAAAGCATGTATAGTTTAAATCAGAGGGCACACGAGAGAGAAAAACATCTTTTAGATTATAAAAAAAAAGTAGACAGCTTGTGCAATGCACAGGCTTGACAAGCTTACATCTCAAAATTGGGCAAAGTTACACTAGAATTGCCATAACAAACAAAAAGATCAGTTTGGCTGTTGCCGACCTCTTCCATTACCAAAGTGACCACCTCTGCGGTGAAATGGCTTCCTTCCTCGACCTCTTCCACCTCTGCCCGAAGATTGGCCCTGACTGAACTGAGGAGAAGCCCCATCATTGCCATGGAAATTAGTTGGGGGCTGGGAGTTACAGTTCTGCCCTTGATGTGCAGGCAACTGGGAACCTGGGCCTTGAAGACCTACATTTAGTGGAGCTTGATTGGAGATATTTTGGCTGATCATCCCAACCCAAGGTGCATTTATCTGCCCTGCAGCAAAGTTCATAGGCCCGAGTGGTGTTGCATTATTTCCAGACACTAATTGGCTGAGATCAAACGGCTGCTGACATAGAGCTGGATTTGTCATAGGCATCTGTGAAATATGCTGTTGTTGCTGCCATGGCATAGGTGATGCGGAAGCCACTTGAAGATTCTGGGGATGATTTTGTTGCATCCATGGCATACCTTGTAATTGAAAGCCACCAGGAAAAGCCATATTCTGCTGTTGGAATGGTATCCCATTTGCAAGTAAACCATTTAATAGAAATCCAGCTTGTTGGAGTTGCTGAGGAGATGGAGTGGGCCCCCTAGGGAAAAACTGACCCATTGGAGATGGACCTAACTGGTAACCCTGACTTGAGGACGGTACATTAGGTCTGCCAGAGAACACTGGCCTAGCTGGAGATGGGCCAAACTGATTCTCCTCACTTGAGGATGATACAAAGGGCCTCATATGTTGTTGCATTTGCCTAGGTTGTGATGGTTGGACTGCTGGTTGTAATGATTGAACAGTTGGAGATTGAGAGGCAGATGGTTGATCTTTTGTCCATGTTTTGCCCCTGCTTCTGTTCTTTTTCTTGTTCCCAGGTCCCTGCCCTTGATTACTAGAGTTCCCTCTCTTTGACATCTTTAACAGTCTCTTGTATTCCGCTTCCTTCTCATCATCAGAGAAATCAAACTCGTCCAACACCTCTTCATCGTTCTCACCAGAAGCATCATATCCTTTCTGGTAAAGACTTTTGTCATTAAGAACATGCCCTACAAACTCCATGACAAAGCCAACTAAAGTACCATTTTGGATACCAGAGGGAACTTCACTTTCTGAATTATATCTCACAATATAATATGGGGTTTTGACAGGCCCAAATATTTCATCCACAATGCCTAGTGGCAATCTTCCCTCAGCTATCCATAATATTGAGCCCTCGTTGAGAGGATCATGCTTCTCTGACCCTTCAACAATAACTTGAGCACCTAAAACCTGACCAATGATAAACAAATCACAAATCTACCAAGTAAAAGTTGCCAGCTTGAAGTTACCTCCATCACATCCAATATGAATCCATCAATGAAAAAAAAAAAAAAAAAAAAAAATTTGACAAACCAATGTCAACATACTTAAAAAGTAAGAAGGTTAATAGAAACTTACGGAGGAGACAACTCCCACAGGCAATATCTGATGGCATGGCTGTAGAGTAACATTTACTGGAGGCACTGGAGGAAGAGCCTGCATAAGGATCAACCCACTTGAGTTAGGAAAATGTAGAGGACATGAAAATAGCATTTCCAGCAAGCCAGAGTGAGAGAATTAGGTAAATGCAAATCAAGCGAACACTTTGCGTGATTAGATACTGTTCATTAGCATTTGACATCCACAATTCAAATTATTGAATATGGGTCCGAAAGAGAGCAGGACAAGGAATAAAGATCAAGACAACAGCATCCAATTTTGAGAGGAAACCAGAGAAACAATCCCCTGTGCTGTGAAAAGCTCACACAGAAATACTGATTAAAAGAAGCAAACAAGCTTTACCAGTATCATGAATTCCTTAATTAATACGGTTACATAATGAAATGATTTTTTAGGTTTACCAACTAATGAAGCACTCTTAACTAGAAGTAATAACACAACCATCCAAATTTCACAAACCAGTTTCCTCATTTTGTCATATTAGAGCTAGTGGTCATGAATTAGTAATGGAGCACAACTTTATTTTGTCATTGACAAGGTCTGGGTAGTTCATGGAAAATGATATTATACAAAGTTTTGCTGCACCTCAAACTCAGCAGACAAGAAAAACCACTGCAGCCAGCAATTGTTGACAAATGAGAAAAGCCTAATTCTGATCAATTATAATCAGTTTTTCAAGGTTTTACAAGACCCAAAATTCGGCAGGGAAATATCAGAAAGCTCACTCACTTATTCACATGGATGTTAACTAAAACATAGCATACAATGTGTAAAGTTTGAAAAAGTGACAAGCAGCTGTCCTAAATGACTAAATTCACCTTAGGGCCAGCATAATTTTGTAAAGGTAACCTGAGGGATATAAAAGGTTTGATAAGTTATAGCACTAATAAAACAAAGCACAATAAGCAAAACATAAAAATGATTAGTTTTTCAACGAAAGCTACGTGGATGCTTGTGGGTGCCGTCAATCAACATGTACCTTGTTTGAAACATAGAACTCCAACCCCTACCCACCATATATTCATAATAGAAGTTGCAAAAGAAAGCAATTGAAAGACATAGATGTCACAGTATATCTGAGTTGTGCATAAGCAAATAGCCTCGATGGAGATAAATTCATCACGTACATACAAAGCAAGGCCAATAAATGCAATAAAAGAAAGAAAAGAAAGAAAGAAAAAAAAAAAAGGAGCATAAGTATTTTCTGATTACCTTCACTTCATTCACTGACTTGATGGGTCCCTTAACTGTATCTTCATCTTCATCCGCAATCATATCTTCATCAAATATAAATTCCTCACTATTTTCGTCAGAATTGTCATCGTCATCCTCCTCCTCCTCCTCCTCCTTCTCAATGTTCTCAGACCAGGAAACCATATCCTCAGCATCAGAATCCAATATTTGACCTTCTTCCATGTCAATTGTCTGCTTAATGTTCTCTTTCTTGGTTTCACTTAACTTCTCTTTTACTTTCAATCCCTCCTCCTCCTCCTCCTCCTCATCATCATCATCACTTTCACTACTTGAGGACGATGCAGAAGATGATGATGATGAAGTCTCACACTCAGACTCTGAGTCTGAATCTTTATTTTCTTTGACAATGGGAGTATCCACTTTCTTCATGCCACTGCCAGCAACAATTAAACCTTCTTCATCGCCAACCAAAGTAACCTTCTCCAACCCTTCCTCAATTGAAGAATCCACACCCTCGATTTGATGGCTACTTCTGTCACCCAATGTCCCAACACCAGACTCATCTCTACCTCCAACTAGAATCTTAGTGTCACCGTCATGACCATCAGCATTAATATCAGCAAGTTCAGAGCTACCCAAATCATCTATCTTCATTAAACTATCCTTAACACAATCTTTAAATTCATCTAATTTCACCAAACTATTATCGCCACCTATTCCATCCTTACTACCCACACGCTCATCCGAGTCACTACATTCAACCTTCACGGACACATGCTTCTCCAAGCCACCCATACCTTGAACAAAATCAACCACACTATTACCAATTCCGTTCTCCAAATGACCTTCTACACGAATCCCACTTCCAACTTCAGCTGTATTAGACTGTGCATTATCAGGGCCTTGCATTTCTTCTATCCAATCCTTAATTGAATCAAAATCAAGAAAAGGCTCAACAGAAGCGAGAGGAAACCCGCCAAATTCAGATGAATAACCCTCAAAATCAAACCTGAAAGTTTCTGGGGAATTCGAAATTTTAAGCTTTTGTTGATTAGCACCACTTTCTTCCTCCTGTTTCGAAGACTCTCGAATAAACCCTACCATCTCCAAGAACACATACCGAGTTAGTCTATAACAACGACTACGATGACAACAACAACAACAACAACAACAACAACAACAATAATAATAGGTATAAAGTTGTAATTAAACCACCAAAAACAAACCCCATAAACTTAAACTTAAACCCTTCAAAGCAAGTAACCCAACAGTTAAACCCTAGCAACCAAGAGGGGTAGCCGCCAAAAAAAAAAAAAAAAAAAAAAAAAAAAACCATTTTCATAGTTTCTTTTCTTCCTAACATAAAAGAGTTATATGTTATATGAACAAGAAAACGCAACCAAATTTGAGTCAATAATCAAATAAGCTCGAAAAATGACATTAAATTCTTCTTGCTTGACTAACTTATCAAGAATGAGTAACAAAATTCTTGCAATAGAATCACTCGTTATACTATTTCAGTAATTAAAAACAATAATAATAATAATTCATCTTAGAAGAAGCTTAAATTGAATGTAGTGACAATTAAGTTAAAAGATTAATGTGAAATTGATATTGAATGATTGAAAAAAACATCTTACCACAGAAGAAGCTTCAGTGGAGAAGAGTATGCTCACAAGTCGTTTCAATGGAGAAGTCGGAGTACGCTTCAATGGAGGAGAGAGACAGAGGGAGGTGTAAGTGTAATGTGCTCAAGCCCTTGTCAATTTGCGAAGACGAAAGAAGTACCAAGTAAGAGTTGAACACAAATTTGCCAATTTGGTAATTTCGAAAATTGATTTAGTAGTACGAACTACGAAGTAATGTGTTATGGACTGATTTAAATTAGCTGGATTTGAGCCATTTCTGGAGTTGGGCCTATTTCTTAATGAAATGCAGTGTCAAGTTAAGCTCGGCAAATGTTAACAAATGATGAAATTACACAACCGTAAGATATATTCTGCTGGCATATTCTTAGGTGTAACCTCCTGCACCTAGTGTAGGTGCAACAGCATGAAACGCAGGAATTTATATATGAAACGCAGCCCAAACTCAAATCATACAACCTGGTTCTAACATTTTTCCTGCATTAGTTTTTTTCTTTTTTAAAATTTTTAGTTTCCTTCTTCCCAATTCTATCTTTTCTCTTTTCTTTCCTAATTCTCATCAAAATTTTCGATCATAAATTTCAATATAATTTTCTTTAACTCTGTATTTTCTCCTTCCTTTTTTTTATTTCAATTGATTTATCAAATCCAACCACGAATGTTGTTGAAGATTGTTCTTGATCAAAAATTTGCAATAATGATGATATAATTACAATGATCTTCATCCCTTCGTCATTTTGTGAAATAATTTTGAGTTTCAGAGAACTAATGGAGAAGAAGGGAAATTGATTTTGGCACACCCCTATGTGAGAAGAATATAAAAAACTGTGCTCTCCTCCTTTTCTTTTTTCTTCTTTTAATATATATTTTTTGTTTTTATTCTTAATCAATCATAGATTAGTAATTATTTTATCTATGATGAGACAGGATTAGATTTAAGATATATAATCAATTTTTTGAGTTGGAATAATTATAATCGAATATTTGTATAATTTATGTAAGAAAAATGAACATGTAATAATTTAAAATGAACATTTATTACAAAATGAACATTAGTACATTAAACATGAACATTTTACTACAAAAAAATGAACATTTTTATTATATACAATGAATTTGAACTATTTAAATATGAAAATCATGTTCATTTTTAATATACTAATTGTTTATAACTTTGTTTATCATGTTCATTTTTGTACGTGTTCATTTTAGTTTTTTTTAAAGGTTTTATTCAATTGTAATTGCATTTTGTTAAATTCATATCAATTTGATCTATGTATGAATTTCAATTTATTATGTGGTGCTTTTGTAATGAATTTTGATCAATTCGATTAGGTTTGTGAACATGTAATTCATATGAATTGAATTTACGACATTTAATTATGAACATAAGAAAATTGAAGAAATAAAAAATAAAATGATTAAGAAAGATACACGTTATAAGAATAAAAAATAAAAAATGAACATGCATTAAAAATATGAATGTACACATTTTAGAAAATGAATGTACGCATTCAAAATATGAACATATGCATTATTGGTTCATTTTTTGAATGTGCATGAACATAAGCATTTCAGAAGATGAACATATACATAAAAAATATGAATATATGGATTTCATAATGTTTACATAAGCATTCAAATATATGAACATATGCATTCAAAATATGAACATATGCATTGGTTCATTTTTGAATGCGTATGAACATAATTAAGCATTTCAGAAGGTGAACATATACATAAAAAAATATGAACATATGGATTTAGAAAGTGAATATATGCATTTCAGAAAGTTTATAAATGGATTCAAAATATGAACATATGAATTTCAAAATGTGAACATAAGTATCCGTTTGATTGCACTATTTTTTTTACAGTTCCAATAAAAAATTTCGAACAATAGAGTTTTGAACAATTTCAAACAAAATTAAGTGATAATCATATTATTCAAACAAATTAAGTGAAATTTGCATAAAATTGCCTTTTTTTTTTAGGGAAGATCCTTTTTATTTTGCATCTTTTCTTTAATGTCCATTGATATTTTTAGAGTTTTTTAGTGAGAGAAAATGAAAAAGAGGAGAGAGAAAATCATATAGAAGAAGAGTTTTGAGTTTGGAAGAGTTTTTTGAGTTATATTTATTGGGTGTGGGTGGCTGTATTGGGTGTTGTAAGGAGGGTGTTCCCGACGTAGCCTCATAGGGGATCCTTCTCCTTAAATGCCCATGGCCCTTTAAAGCCTAGGACTTTACACTTGTCAGGGTGTATTAGGATTTGAATTCCTGACTGTTTGGAAGACCTTTGAATTAGAGATGATTCTATCATACACACTTTTTGTAAGAAACAAGTACGAGTCGCCAATGAGTTTTAGGAAAACTCATAAATCTCGTTCATGCATTTCTCCCAAGTAGAGTTCAAGGGATATTTAGCATGAATCATAAGTTTACCCATGCCCAGATTGGTCTAGAAAACTAGAAATGAGTTCGGGAGCGAGGGTACTAAGATAACGTTCTTTTTAGAGCGGAATCGCGATCCTAGCCCTAGTGCGGCCTCTACTAGCTCTTCCTTTGCACAATTTCATTGTCAAACAATATATGCAACGTGATACCTAAAAACTATGTTAATTGATTTTATTTACACACATTAATTCACGTAGGAATTACATCGTATAGTCGTTATTCTTATTTAATCAAATTCGTGAAAAGACAATAAAATAAACAATATTCGCCTTGACTTAGGTGATCAACCAACAATTATTTTATTCAATTCTAATCTTGATTAACGAAAGAGTACTATGTGAAATTAATTAATTTAGTAATTTAAGGTGATCAAACAACACTAATTAATTAATTAAAGTTCTTTTAAATAATAAAAATAATGGTGATTTAACTAAGTGCTCGGGAATTTACCACTTCTCTTTGATAGATCTCCGTTTAGAACACTTATGGACTCCTTCTTGTTGGGGAACCTCCACCGTAGTAACAAAATATCGAAAAGGGTGAGTGTTTAGGACAAGAGGGTTTGGATGCACAAGTTCACAAGTATTCTGCCAGAGTTTAGGTTAGTTTTCTGTGTGTTTAAGCCTCGGATTAGGGTCTTATTTATAGGGAACGATTAGGTTTAGGGTTTAGAGCATTCTGCCGCAGCAGATGTCACGCGCAACTGAATAGGTTGTTCGCGGCTGTCGCGCGCGGAATGCGCGCGCAACTATTTGTCTTGTGCATAGCTCTATGGTAAGATACGATTTTCCAATATTTTAATATTCTGAATCTTTCGCGAGCGCATCTCTAAAAGTTGCGCGGCCTGCCGCGCGCAACTTAATAAGTTGCGTGCGACTGCTGAGCGCGACTTTGTGAGATGCTGGCGATATTTTCCGCAGCAGCTTTTATTTTAACCTAGACGCTCCTAAATCCGTCATTATTGGGTTTTAAGCACGGGCTTAAGCCTAATTATGATCGGGTTTAGTTAATTTGGACCTTGTGTTGGCCTTGTTCTTTTATCTAGGCTAGTTTTTTGTGTTTTGTGGCTTAACCAGTTATCCATAAGCATTCTTTACTTCGATCCAACACAAAGATGGTTTTATTTATCGTCATTGCACTTCCTGTCGGGAAAAGAGGCCAAAAGTAGATGTCTACAGTTAGCCCCCACTTTGTTCGAGTCTAGAATAGACGATGATCAAAGTAGTCAAGGAAAAATCCGAGACTCATTCTACGAAGTTCTCCAAGTTTAGAGAATCTTTCAGTAAGGTTTAAGGATGTCGAAACAGTCCTTGGTTCGCTAAGTGTTTGAAACAAATAGCTATTAAGGCTAGAAAAAGTTTTCCACTAATCTTAATGCACTAAAGGAATCTAGATTGATCCTTTGCAGTTGTAGAATGCTTTTACAAGTAAAGGTGTTCTGGGTGATGTCAAGTCATGAGAAGAGATCGGTTTTAAAAGAATAAAAGGGGATGATTTCCTCTCAATCATGTCATCGTTGGTCTAAAGTCCCTTGATATGTCATTGAAACTTTAGCCTGCCTTTAACAAAGTAAAAAGAATAAAAAGTGGTTTTCGATATGCGAATCGAAAAGGGGTCCGGTATTCGAGCCGGGTCTAGTATTCGAGCCAGATGCATGTCTACAAGATAGAAATCCATGTCTCAGGACTGGAGGCATATATCAAAATCCAGTGAGAGAGAAGAAAGTCAGTAACTCCCTTAGCAGTTTTGTCCACAAGATGAGTACACGTGTCTCAGGATTGGGGGCACGTGACTACATGGGTGCGACATCGTTCCGTCGCTCTGTTCTTTATACAGAGGGTGGACGAACACCCTAACTGTCCGATAAGTTAGTAAGCTCACTAACTACCTTATTTGCTTCCCTTCACGAAGTGCCTGTTCATGAAGGTTCGGCGCACCTGTCGACTCGTGAGCTAACACCTACAGTAAATAGTCTACCTTTTAGTTCCGAGAGGTAGATCTCGCAAAGCTTGGGCTGTGGTGAAATTTTAGCAACACCTACGCCGTACAATTTTACGCTGTACGCTACGCCATTTGCATTTTTACGCTGCATGAAAACGCCTTCCTTTTGCTTCGTACGTGAAAAAGAAGAAAACCCGGACACTTATATCGTCAGTACAGTAAAATGACAAACCTGTCTATGGGTGCTTTTACGTAAATCACCACCACGGAACGTCTTAAGGCACGCTTACGAAAAATTTTCAAAATGTATGCTTGGGGAAGGCACAAAGCACGGTGTGCATGCAAAAATGATGCAAAAAAACTATCAAAGAAGAAAATAAACTACAAATGCAAAGCGATTTAAAAAGGATTTTGATAATTCGCGCGCTATTACGTCTAATAACGAGCAAAAACCGTTGAAAAAATGATCAAACGATCATTACCTTTGACCAGTATCCGCGCGCAACTCAGTAGGTCGCGCTGGCCAGGCGCGCGCATCTTTCTGGGTTGCGCTCGTGTGTCACGCGCAACTTTTTAAGGTGCGCACGACATTCAGTTCAACAAAAAGAAAATCGCAGAAGCGATTTTTCATTTCGCTTTCTCTCTCTTCCCTTCCTCCATTTTCGACTTTTTCTCTCTCTATAGAGCTTGGATTTTCGTGATTTTCGAAGCTAAAGGAAGCAAATTTCGTTCTTAATTCATTTTTGCCATAATCCAATGTAAGTCTTTTGCCATTTTTTGCTCTTTTTTGGCTGAATTCGAACGATTTTCGAATCGTTAAACCCCAATTTTTGAATTTGAGGTTTTTCGTTTTCGCCCATTATATTTGAAATTGTTTGTTCCATGTTGTCATGCTATGTTTAAGAAGTGTTTTGCAACAAATTTCATGAAAAAGGTTAAGTATTGAACCTTGTATGAGCATTTCTTTGTTTGAGTTCGTTCTTGCTTTTTTTTTTTTGCTTGAATTCTGCTCGAATTTGCTGTTTTGCTTGCTCATTTTGGTTATACTTGTTGATTATGAAGTAGATTATAGTATTAGAACTAGCATTACTTTCATAATTCATATTTTGTAAATTTTGAAATTGGAAAATGGCGCGAAGTGTATACTTAGTTTGTTTTTGCCATATTCGAACTTCAAGATTGTTTGGTAGACGATAATTGCGTTTGTTGTTACTATTATTCGCCTGAAAACAATTGATTCTTTGAGATTTTTGAAATATAATCTCTTGAATGTTTAGTAGAAACTGGTATAGGATGGCTTTTGTGGGTGTTTGAAAGCCCCCATTTACTGAGTTTAATTGCAAGATCGTAGCCCCCAAGCATGGGTGGCATTTGATTTTCGTGTTTCGTCCTATCGGTAGCCGTTATGTTGCCGAAATG
The DNA here is from genome assembly GCF_948465745.1 of Chenopodium album. NCBI lineage: Eukaryota > Viridiplantae > Streptophyta > Magnoliopsida > Caryophyllales > Amaranthaceae > Chenopodium > Chenopodium album. The sequence goes on along the minus strand of NC_137858.1, from coordinate 31,503,261 downwards.
GACCTAGAACACGTTTATTAGCTTAGTTTAGAAAGTTAACTAATAGAGAAACCTCGTTTATCATAGCATGGACTCGCCTCCATTCGTCGATGCTCAGGAGATTCTAGTAGGTCCTGACGAGGTAGTTCGCCCTCGAAAGAGGGTGACCCGGCCTCGTGAGGAGGTTCGAGAGCGACGTGCCGCTGCTGATCGGCGTCGCCAGGAGGATGTGGTCTGGGAGGCTCCTCCCAACTGGGACCCTAGGGTCCTTAAGTGGGACCCAGACCATCACGTCTCGGTTCGAGGGTGGCGTGGCATCGTGAGTTTCTTACGCCCCCTTTTTTTTTCTTTCCCTCTTTTCTTTTAAGAACCGTCTTTTATTATTTTGGTTTTTCTCCTATTTATTTAAAGCTAGAATCAAACAAGTAATCTAATCATCTACTCTAATCAATTCTATTTTTTCTTATACCTAATGTAGGTTACTTAGGATTAAAACAAACAGTTTATTGGAATTCTGGTAAAAGGTGGATTCTAAAATCTTCCTATTGGAATGATTGGAACACATGCCTATAAGACAGCTTTGGATAAGTGATAACTCAGGAAATGGCTTAAAGCCATGAAATCCAGAATGTACTCCATGTCTGTAAAGATGTGTAAGTTCATGATAGCCTTACAAATGGGGTCAAACCTATTAGTTACGTAACCATATTCAGATTCTTCTAGTGATTGTTTGGAGATCAAAATCACCTTCATGAAATGTTCTTGATGGATGGTGTGTGTATGATACAACCTAAGAGTTTTGAAATCCAGAAATTCCTAGAAAGTTTTGCAAACTTCAGAAATTCATTTATGGATTAAAGTAAGCATCAGGGAGTTGGAACATTCGTTTCGATTAGGCAATCAAACAATTTGATTTCCTCAAAGAACAAAAAGGAATCTTGTAGAGACAAGAAGTTTAGTAGAAGAAATTGGTCTTCTTAGTCTTGTATGTAGATGACATGCAATTCATATGCAATGACATATAAATGCTTGGATCAGTCAAGCAGTGGCTAAGAAGTTATTTCTATATGAAAAACTTAAGAGATGTTGAGTACATATTGGGAATCAAGATCCACGAAGTGAATCTTGAAGAATGATTGGACTTAATCAAAATAATTATGTTGATAAGATTCTGGATAAGCTCAAGATGCAAGACTCTAAGAGAGCACATCTTCCCATGTCTCATAGTATTACACTCAGTAAATCTCATTGCCTTCAAAAGCTAGTAGAGTTGAGTTGTATGGATAGTGTACCTTATGCTTCTGCAAAAAAGGTTCATTATATGTGCCATGATATATATAAACAGGATGTTACATATGACTTGTGCATATGTAGCAGGTTTCAAGCAAATTCAGAATAAGCATACTGAAAGTTACCAAGAACAAATCCTTGAGTACTTGAGAAGCACCAAAGGAGTTTTCCTAGTTTATGGTATTAAAGGTAAACAAGTTTTCAAAAGGTTATACGGATGCATGTTTTCCAAACAAACAAGATGATTCTAGATGTTGATCTAGATGCATATTTATGTCTGGATGGAGAAGGACAGTGAGATTGAAAAGTTCAAAAGCAAAGCCCTATTGCATACTCAACGTCAGAATATGTGTATTTAACTACAATATTAATAAGAGTGGTTAGAGAGGAATTTCGGATCAAATTGTCATGTGACTAAGAGGATGCCTTTGCCAAAACAAAAGACCAGGGTCTCATCACAAAACTAAACTAATAGATTTGAGATATCACCTCATTTATGAGATCAATGACAAGTGGGATGTCGTGATCTGTAAAGTTTTATTATGAGTGAGAAATCACTAAACCCCTTCCATAGACTAAGGTGTGAGAGTTATATTAAAGTCTTGGATTGAAGCAAGTTATGTAATTCAAGTTGCGTATGTTTTGAGAAAACATATTACATAAGTAATGCATCAATTTGCAGAATTATGTTTAAAACAGAAATTATTATTTCTCTTATTTAATTATGGTTTTGGAAATTAAATAAAATGTCCAAAATAATTATGAATTGATGGGCTCATACATGAAACCCCACAGGTGAACAAAATTCATTCATTATTTAATTTCCTAGTTCGAAATCATTAAAATGGACATAAATGATTTCGATAAATGGACTGGAATGTAAGATTGATTGGATAACGCAGTTTCATGGGCTATAGGGGCATAGTGATGCTCGGTCAATCACTTGGATATGCATGAATGATGCATGATCGAACTAATGACCTACTTTAATTTGAAGTTCAAGTATAGAGCTTCCGGATATATTAGTAGATTCCTTTGTCATGAGTGGAATATTGATTTCATTCAATGGATGTTATGACTGTGGTGCACTCAAACGTCTACCCGTAACTGAAGATTATAAAGGGAGTTTCCTGGTTATTTCAAAAGTAGAGTGGGAGTCTTGTTGCCACAAGATTGTATTGAGTATACCTATTAAATTAGGAAATGTGTCATGGTCGCTTGAAGATGGAGAATTCGGAAAATACGTGGCCGCGTTCAAATGCGTTACTTAGTAATCATTTGGTTTTGTAATTCTAACTTAGATTTCAAGAAACGATTTGTAGATTAATATGATCTCGACATGTGATGCAATCATATCATCAAATTGACAAATATTGACTTAAGAAATTTGAATATTGTACACTTGTCTCAGACAACTTGGAGATTGAAGGATTTATATCTTCGTCGTGTGCAATTACTAAAAAAATAAATGGATCAAATTATGGAGATAATTAAGTTTGTACATTTGGGTTGTCGTTTTATCATAGCTAGAGGTACTAACGATCTTTTGGATAGTAAAATAAGCCAAAGCCCAATTGGACGGATCCTATAAGGTCACATAAAGGGCCTAGATCGAGCACGAGAGGACGAGGCCCATGATGGGCCTCATCCCCTATGAAGGCCGACCACATAGAGAAGGTTAGAGGGTTTTTGGGCTTCCTAACCCTAGTCTAATTATAATATGATTATAAATAGACTAGGTGCCTAGGGTTTGCATGCATTACAATTCAATTGATCAGTAAGATCAAAACCCGAGTTAGCAAACACGAGACCAACCCCCTCAAATCTCTCTCTCCCTCATGGCTCTCTCCTTCCCGACGCCTCTCAAGGTGGTTCGTGGTGGTCGTTCTTTTAGATAAAGGTGGTGATCGCGGTTTTCCTCTTTCACTTGACCAATCTAGTATTGGTGGACGGCTTGTTCGAATTTCGTGCACTAATAGAGGAGAAAGGCTTGGGAATCTATTTTCTCCCTGATTTGCCAGTTGAATAGCTTCGTGGAATTCACGCTTCAAACGTATGATTATGTTTCTTGTGTGTTATGCATGCAATCTTGGGATTAGGTGCTTTTATGAAGATGATTCATGTTTTCCGCGTTATAGTACCTATAAACTCCTACACTACTACCCTAATCAAGTTAGAAATTTATATAGCTAAACTTACACCAAACTAGTTAGTGGCAAGTAAAGGGTCGATCCACGAAGACTAACTGTGTCAATTTATGCTAATAAAACTAGTAGGATGGTCGTGATATAGAGTTTGGAAAGAAGATAATGTAACACAAGTAAGACAAATAAAATCAAGCGATAAAAGCACTAAGGATATGGGAATCCAGGCATATTGATGAATTCCACTAACCAAATGTGCACAAATTATCAAGGGCTTAATTAGGAGAAATCAACACATTTAATTCACTTTCGCACACTCAAACATGCTAATTAACTCGACTAGACTAATTCACTCCCGCGCAATTAAACTAGCCTAAACATGGATGAAATTAAACCCTCAACTGACTCACTCTAGCACAATTAATTAAGAGCATGATAAAAATCATAGGGGAAATTAGCTAGAAAGACCCTAAGCAATAAAGTCACCATCCATATTCTCAAATCAAGCCTCAATCACAATTAATCAATTAAAAACATCAAAATCCCTTTCATCCATATCCCTAGAGAATAATCTAAGCAAACATGATGAAGGAAAATATGGAAAACAAGCTAAAACAAAAATTAAAGCTAGAATCAACAAGTAATCTAATCATCTACTCTAATCAACAAGGAATTAAGCCAAAAACAAGAGTTGAACAAAGCAACAAAGATGAGAAAAAGTTAGAAAAGCTCATTGAATAGATGAGAATAGATTCCACGAAGTTTCTTCTTCAATATCTCAAATCTCCATTGAAATCCAAACTTTCTCTCTCTAAAACTAAGAACCCTAAAACTAAGTTAAACCTAAGAGAGAGAAATAGAGAGAGAGAAAGAGGCCTAAAACTAATCTTAATCTAATTTTGGGTAATGAAAGTTAAAAGAGAAATAACACTCAAAAGGGGTATTTATATACAAGGTTAATAAAATAATAAACCTAAATAAATTAAATAAATAACCAAACTAAAAAGAAAGAAAGAAAAGGAAATAAAAATTAAAAGGGAAAATGTTGAAGCTTAAAGTTTTGATGATGATGAACTTGAAATCAAGCAAACTTCGACTAAAAAGGTTTTTCTAAGTGTTATGACTAGAACAGGTGAAGTAGGCTTTGGAAGTGGAAGAGTAGTCTAATCTAAGAAGACATGGAGAGATTCCAAAGAGAAGTTGAACTGGATAGAAGAAGAGTTCTCTAACAAGAACTAATTAAGTTCCCTAACAGAAACATTCCATAACAGGAACTTGAAGACAGCAAGTTGAAGTGTTGACTTAGTCTGCCTTGAAGACAGCAAGTTCTGGAAGAACTTGGCCTGCGAAGTTCCAGTTCATAACTTGGAGTGCAAGTGATAGCAAGAACTTAGTCTTGGACTGTGTGAAGCCCAAGTATCCTAAGTTTACATAATATTAGCTTAGCAAATAAATTTAGTTAAGATTTTATCTTTTAGATTTGCTGTAAATATGTTAAGTAGGTTTACATGTGAGACTTATTAGAAATGTGGCAAAAAGCTTGGCAAGCTTAATTAAATAGGAAAGTTTAAAAAAAAGATAAGCTTTTAAGAAAAGATTTTCTAAAAAGATTTACTTCTTAAAAACTGATTATCAAAAGATATTATTCAATAGATAATTTATCTTTGATAAGTTTTCCAAAAAGATTTTCCTTAAAATAGATTTACTTTAAACCGTGTTTGGGATTTTGTTAAATTAACATATTTATCTTTTGAAAACCCTACTTTCTATACGAGCTAGCCCTGTATAAATAGTAGAAATCTCATTATAATATTTTCTATGTGTTTATGCGTGAAGAGATTGAATTGTGCTTAATTGTGTAAGTTCGCCAAGTCAAATCTTTGTCATATTAGTTTCGGGTTTCATACGTAGCTTGCCTTTCATATAGTAGGAGTCAAGTATTTTGTATTGGTTGGGTTCTTAGGTAAGTGTGTGAAATATATCTTTGCATACAGTTGTGTAGGCTTATATTGTGAAGCTGAGTGAGTAGTACTCAGGGAGTACGAGTGAATCTAAGTGTGGGACTTAGGTTGGGTAGGATAGAGTCCTATCGAGTAGCAAGTTTAGTTAGGAACTTGTGAGTAAAGGTCTGAGTATAATAGGTTGTAACTTGTGTGTTTGCTAGAGCTGTCAAAAACCAACCCGAACTGGTGAATCCGAACCGTTCCGAACTGTTCCAAAAAGGAACCGAACCGTTAAGAACCTGTTATTTCAAAACAGTAAACCGACACGACCCGATTTTTTTAAACCTGAAACTGAACCGATCCGAATGTTTGAGAACCGTTAATGAACCGTACCCATTATCAAGCCGAACTGATACAACCCGAACCGAAATACTTTTGATCCCGATAGCAACCTGACTCTTTGTAAACCGAAACCGTTTAAACTCGACAAAAACCCGATAAACCCAATTTGACAACTCGTAACTGGTTAGTATCAAACCGTTTGTAACCCGTAATCAGTTATGACCGTACTATTTACAATCCGTAACCATTTATAACCCGTAAGTCCGTAATTCGTTATGAGTGGAAATTGTGAGAGAGAAAGTGTTTTGCCTAAAGCGGTACGGCTGAGCGTAAGTAATGAGATATTAAGACTTTAGGTGAATTTGGCTTGGGCCGACTTTGATTAGGTTTTAGTGATATTGGGAGATGAATGAGAGGCATTGGATTAAAGATAGGTTTAACCAACGGTTGTGAGAGTATTTTGTTGAGGGGTTTGGATTGAGATCCGTGTTTTAATTGAGCAACTAATGAAAATTATAGCTTAATAGTTAATAATTAATAGTCGTATTCTAATTTATAAACTACTTGTAATAAAGAAATTATAACTAAGTAATTACTATTTAGTAATAATTTGCTAGTTAAAACAAAATATAAATTTAAGTATACAACTAATAAAGTGATAATTATTACTATAACGTGTTTATGACCTGACCAATTTCAAGTTTACAACTCCACTCGTTCTAATTAATTACTAATCAATGTAACTTGTTTAAGTCTTTATAGTTATATGTGACATGAACTGATTTTACCCGATTTGTTTTGAATCAAATTCGTTTTTAAATTGATCGAATTCTCTCTGAATCGATTATGATTTGGACCAATTACAACCCAACCCTGTTGGAATCCGATCTATTTAACCTAAAACTAGTTATAAACTGGCAAACCCGCTTTCAAACCGACCGAGTTCAACTCGAACTAACTACGACCTGAACCGATTACAACCCGACCCGATTAGGACCCGATATGTTTTGACCCAAAACCCGCCTTAAACTGACAAAACCTGTTTTTAAACCAACCGAGTTCAACCCGAACATATTATGACCCGAACCAATTACAACCCGACCCGATCGAAATCCGACCCAAAAAGAAACCGTGATAAAAAGACCAAACCGATCCGGAATTATTTAAAACCGACCCGAACTGACTCGATAATAATTCCAACTCGTTATAAACGAACCTGTTACAAACCAAAATTCGATAAACCGAACCCAAAACCGACCCATAAAACCGATTGACATCCCTAGTGTTTGCCCTTTTATGGTGAAGTGGTTTGGTTTTGGAAATCCCTTAGAAGGGTCGAAGTTTTACTTCCAGTTGGGCCCTTTCCTCGTAAAATACTATGTGTATTGCAAATTTCTTTACATTCTGTTTTATATTCTGCAAAAGTTGCCACTAGAAACTCACTACAATTCAACCCCCTCTTGTAGCGTTCTTCTCAACTAACAGAAAACAAAACTAAAACCCACAAAATCCCATCCTACTCCCCCTTTCTTGTTCTTCGAATCATGTGGCTGCTCTAATTCAATCATCACTCACGCAATCATCATCATCAACGACCACATCAATTTTGTTAAGTGGATGATCAATTCTGATTTGATAAATGTTCATTTCTATTTTTTTAAAGTTTTTGTTTTGGTTTAAATATATAACTGAATATCCTTTTGCTTGTTCATTATATATTAACATTTTGTTCATTCATACATTTTATTGTATTATTTTTTTTCAGTAAATTGGAGAACATACAATCAAAAACGTTGGACAAGTCAAGGTATCTTTTATTCATTTTCATTTTAAAAAAATAAAGGGTTTTTCTAAGCTATACCCCTAAGGTATTTGAGTTTCTAAGGCGTACCCATGCTTTTTCGAGTTTCTAAATCGTGCCCCTCAACTCACTACCATTAATGAATGGTACCCCCGTTAGGACTTCCACGTCACCTACCGTTAACTATAAATTTAATAGAAAGATGATAAAAGGTAAGGAAATGGTAGGAGAGAAATCTTAGCCACCGCAACCCTAAGAATGAAAACTGAAGCCACGAAATCACTCTCAAATAACTTTTAAACAACTAATAAGGGTACATTTAGTATTGATAAGGAGTTGAAGGGCGCGACTTAGAAACCTGAAAAAGCATGGGTACATCTTAGAAACTCGAATACCTTAGGGGTATAGCTTAGAAAAACCCTAGATGTTCACAATCATAACACTAGATCTTAGAAACTCAAATGATGATGGGTGTTCACAATCATAACACTAGATGTTCATTATTATAACAATAAATAATATATCTAAAATTCTCAAATTATCTTATCATGTTCATCTTGAAATCAGCTGGCCAATGAATGTTTGTGTGTCATTTTCCTTACCACCATTGAATGTTTGTTATCAGGTTGATCAATTGAGGGAAGTTACAAGTGACATATTGTGCACAACTTATGCTTTTTAGGGAAACAAAGTACCAACAAATGAACAAATTGTCAGCAAAAAAAAAAAAGACTTAGAAAAAGTAATTAATTGTTGATTTGCAAAATAATATTAGTTATTTTATAATCTACAATGAGTTTGTGTGTGTGTGTGTTTTTTTTTAAGGATGTAAGGATATATATATATATATATATATATATATATATATATATATATATATATATATATATATATATATATATATATATATATATATATATATATATATTCTCTTTGTGATGTTAGATGAATTTGATAAAATCATTTCTTTTAAATATGTCCATTATATATTGAAATTTTTCATTTTTGAGAAGGTTTTGCGTGAGACCGTTTCACGTGAGTTCGGTTTATATTGCACACACCCATCCCCCACCCAATTCCACTACCACTACCTAGCCACTTGTCGGTAGCCGGCGACCACCCTCCCCCTCCCCTCCCCCGGTGCCAACGGCCTTCCCCCACCCATTCCCCGACTCCGGCAACCCTACCCCTCCCTCTTCGTGTCTATGATTGTTCAGAACATTATTGGATACACAAAATTAAATAATTAATTATTTCTTGTTCCCTCCTTCTTTTCCCCACCCACCATCTGTTCGTTCTTATTTCCCAATGAAACTGTTTGTTCAATTCTTCATGTGGGTGTTGTTCTCTTCGTATGAAGTCCTGCGTACTCTATACGAACTTCAAAACCTAGCTCGGCCACTTATCAATGTGGGAGTTGTTGCTCATGTTCCATGTGCCGAGCTTAGAATAAGTGAGGTCAGTATTAATTTATTTCTTAGTGAATTAGTGACAACAAAAAAACCCATGAAGAATTACCCAGAACTGCATACGAAGAAAACAACAGTAGCAGCAACAATGAGACTATCTAATACTTATAAACCAATATCTAACTATTATAATCTAATTTCTGACACTTTAATCTAATCTCTGATAATTATAATCTAGTTTCTGACAACTATAATCTAAAATCTGACAATTATAATCTAATTTCTGACAATTGAAACTTAATATCTGATACTTATAATCTAATATCTGACCATGTTTATCTAATTTCTGACACTTCTAACCTAATATCTGATGTTAATAACTTAAATTAATATATGACCATTATTATCTAATTTCTAAAAATTAAGAATTTTATTTTTTTTCTTTATATATGACCGGACTCACGTGAGTCCGTTCTACACAATACTTTCACTTCATTTTATTATCATTATTATTAGGAAAATTTGTTAAAAATAAGCCAACCTTTGTGTGATTAGCTCAAAATAAGTCAATCTTTTGATTAACTAAAAATAAGTTAACCATTATAAGATATTTTCTCAAAATAAGTCATAACCTGATGATTTTGGAAATAACCAGTTATGTAAGTTATATATGCCATATGGCATAATATAATTGGTTCATTTTAAAAATTTATTTTTTTATTAAAAATTCCCACCCCTAACGAATTGAAGAACAATCTCGCACCACCATGTCGGCCACAACACACCTGCCACCCACCGTCGATCAACCCTCATCGACCGTCGATCCCTTACTCCAGCTCTCTCCCCACCCACCACCACCTCTGCTCCTCTCTCTTTGTTTACTGATATTTTTCTTACGAATTCTGAGTGGGTATTGGGTTTTTTTCGGTGTAAAGGGGTGTGTTCGGTGGTTAGAGTTGGGTTTTGGGGTACATAGGGAGATATTTTGGTGGTTAGGGTGGGGATTCAAGGTAGGGATGGTGGTTTTGAGGCGGTTCGGTGTGGTTTCTGCGGGTTTGGATTGGTTTTGGACTTTTCGGTCGACAAAGGCTATGGCGTTAGGGGTGTTCAATGAGGGAGGGGAAAGAGAAAGGGGACGAAGGGGGAGGGAGGAGGTCAGTCGGAATTTAGGGGGGAAGAGAAAGGGCTCAGTGGTGGGGAGGGCAAAGAAAAAAAGGGATGAGGTGGGGTGATGGTGGCCGGTGTGATGGCTATGGCATTAGGGTGTTCATTATTGGTGGTGGGTTTTTTTATTCTTGATTTTTCAAAAATTATTAATTAAAATAATAAAAATGAATGAAAATGACTTATTTAGTAGGTTATAGGTCATTTGACTTATTCAAAGTCAATACCACTTAAACATCAACTTATTCTTAGTTAATTAAAGGGTTGACTTATTTTGAGCTAAATGGGAAAAAGTTGGCTTATTTTTGACAAATTTTCCTTATTATTAAATCTTTATTTTCATTTTCAAAATCTCTCATTCCAATAACACATTTTTTTTAAGATGTTCATTTAATTTGAATAATTGTTCATTTTTTCTTCATAAAATGTTCATTTGTATTTTGAGATATAAATTATGCTACTTTTAATGTAGGTTATGGAAATGATTATTGAATTATTAAAATCTCCATTGATTTATATAGAATTAAAATCTACAACAAGTTAGGTTTCCCTTTTAATCTTGTGGACTTAATAAATGATCATCACAATATTTAGAATTAAATAATGTACATTAATATTCAAACAACTTATTAATATTAGTTTGGAACAAATTGAATCTTGACTAAATCTTGTAGATCGCAAAGAGTACTCCTTTTCACAATAAGAATCGAGTAGAGACCAATATGAGCAAAGTTGGCTACTTGACTCAACTTCTTACCATCATCCCCGATCCTCCAACTATGGTTCATGACCATACAGAGTAAGCAATCTCATGGATTGTGAATGGGGTATAACCTTCATGGATTTTAATTTGTGGTTGCCTTTGTCCCTTTTTGTAGGATCCATAAGTGGTTTACAAGTTGCTTAAAACTTGTTGGCGGCTCCCTACTTTATCATGTGTCCGTAATCTTACTATAATGTCACATCTCAGTTTCTATGATTACCATGTATATTCACACATGCTATTGACGCCTACTAAATTGTACTAAAGGACCTAGGTTTTTGAAAATTGACAAGTTATTAATTGCAAGATCTAAGTTCTGATCCAGTGGGTTAATGATGTGGATTCTAACCTCTTGTTTAGTCAAGTTTTCAGAAAACCCACAATCCTGAAATAAAGATCCAACCTTGAAAGATTTCTTTAAAATTGAATACAAACGAATCGATATTTCTCCTCACAAGATCACTCCGGAATGTTATAATTCGAATCCCCAAATCAATTAACCCAATCCTGGACGCTAATTATTTTAAGAATAAACTCTTAGCCTACTCCTAGACACTAAGTGTTTAATGTTTTAATCTTTAACCAACTCCTTGAATTGAAAACTAGCAAAAACGTTTAAGCAAAAAGCTAAACAATGAACTTTTATTCAACTGAATTTTTGTGTAGTTGTTGTGTGTATTACAAAGCCACGAAAATCCCCTATTTGTAGACTAAAAACTAATTATTCTATGCCTAATAGGACTAGGGCAAGCCCTAACCTTTAGCTCCAAGTAACCTAAATAGAATAGGAAAACTAGTTCTACTTAGATTAGGAAACTAGTAGTAAGACTAGTTTAACTTAGCCTATAATTCCTAAAATAAATCCTAAGTATGGAAAATCTTCCATTTCAAGTCGGAGCCGAAACTTGTTGCACGCGCCACCAAGGAGGGGCACGCGCCCGACCGCCGTCAAGAAGAGTCCAAGCCGGAGCTAGGAAGCAGGCGCGTGGGGTCTGGAAAAGCGCTTGACAGCCGAGGTTGTCGCCGAAATTCAAATGTGTCGTCATTTCGTCTTCATTGTAAACCATGCTTCCTTCTTTCCTATTTAAGCTATTGAACATTTCCTTGTTTATTCCTTGTTTGGGCAGCCTATAATGGAGTTAGTTAGACCTTTCAAAAGTGTATTAAATTAGATTCTTCAAAAGAATTAGCCTTTGATACACATCAGTTAATTTCTAGTTAGTTGGCCGGATTGTTAAGTCCCACAAGATGAAGAAAAAAAAAACATATAGGTCCCAATATAACACTTGATATATGTGACCTCTAATTATAAATTTTTAATTATCTTATTTTCTTTATTAATCATGCCGCCAAACGTGATACTTGATATATGTGACCTCTAATCATTCGGAAGCAGAGGAAATGAGGGAGTAATTAGTTATCTAATGCCGTGGGATGCTCGGTAGCAAGATGCTTTATTTTATTATTTATAAAATTTTGTTTATGAGCTTAAATTTGAGTGCTCTTTACGGTGGGGATGTAGTGTTGAAAAAATTCTGAAATTCTGATGCACAATTACCATTCTTTTGGAGGCTTAGAGGCTAGGTCAACATCTCTTAGCTTCATTAGTGTTGGGCCCGTATTGTAATACGACCCATAAAGTTTAGGGCACCAGTCCAAGAAGTAATGCATCAACAAAATAAGCAAAACGGCTCGATTGGAATAAACAAGGAAAGCAGCATCAAGGATATCAATCAAAAAGATACTTGCCAAAGATACACCTACAGAACAGGGAAGGAGATAAATCAAGAAGATCTTCCCCATTTTGAATATATTTCGAATATCTTTGTAAACCCTAGAGTTCCCTAGGTATAAATAAGCACAATTAGACATTTTGAGCATTCATATACGCACATATACTCTGAATATAATAGAATTACTCGGCATTCATCTACGGAGCTTCGTCCTTACTGAAGAAGGAGGCTATTCCTTATTCAGTATTGTATTTCTAAACTTGTTCTTTTCGTAGTAATATTCATTCTGTTTGTTTATTGCTGTTTCATTGCTTATCTACTGCTTTATTGGTGCCTTATTGCTATTTATTGTGCTTTTGGTAGTATGATTGTTATTACCCCTCAAACCTAGCAGATTCTCATACGTCCTTGTTGAGATTTGCCTAAACAATTTGGCGCCCACCGTGGGGCTGATAATCGATTAACCTACCAATTCGCCAAAAACCAATACAAATACCATGTCTGGGCACCAAGTACCCTTTACCATGGCCGAAATCAATGAGGGAATGAACGCATTCCGTCAAACCTTAGACCAACAAAAAAGCCAAATCGAAACATTGTTGGCCCAAAAAGTCCAAACCGAAGCCAAACTTACCAGTCTCACCAAGCAAAATGAAGCCCTCCGTAGCCAAATACAGTCAGTCGCTTCCAAAACCATTAATACCAGAAAAAACACTGAAAGTATAGCCATGCAGCTCGATATGTCAGGTGTCTTTCATACCCCTAACGGGGAAAAAGGATCTAACACTAGGGAAACAACCCTAGATCTGGACTCTTTGAATGCAGGAACCCCTAAGCAGAATGAACAAGAGAGATCTGAAGAGGGAAAGATAGAGAAGATGGTCAAAGAGTACCTCAAGGCAATAGAAGCCAAGATCGCCAAGATCCCTGGAATGCCAAAGCCCATGGAGGAAGAAGCATCAGATGGCTATATAGAGTCTCCTTTCTCAGAAGAGATCGTCATGGTAGAAGTGCCAAAGAGGTTCAGCACACCCAACATGGCCATGTACGATGGAACGACAGACCCTGATGAGCATGTATCCCTTTACAAACAGAAGATGATGACCAGCTCAATCCCTAGAGACATCAGAGAGGCCATCATGTGCAAAGGCTTTGGAGCCACATTATCAGGTCCAGCCTTAACTTGGTTCATTAATTTAGATAATGGGACAATTCGATCTTTTGCAGGAATGGTAAACCTATTCAAGATCCAGTTTGCCAGCAGCAGGAAAATAGAAAAGCAGTCATCGGATTTGTATCGTATTGTGCAAAGACACGGTGAATCCTTGAGAGATTACCTTAATAGGTTCAACAGGGAAAAGATTGGAATACACAAGTGTGATGCTCCCACAACCATTGAAGCGTTCAGAAGAGGATTGCTAGATCACAGTGAGCTCTACAAGGAGTTGACCAAATATCCATGCGCAACCTTTGAAGATGTACAAGCTAAGGCAATGGCTCAAGTCAGATTCGAAGAGGATACATATGCAAGAAAAACTCCAGAGCTCAGAAAGGATGAAGACCGCCCGTCAAGAAGGAACAACAACTTCCCCAGGAGAGATAATCGATTCAAGCCGTATCAGCGTTCCCGCTTTGATGAAGGGTCAGTCAACGTTGTCGAAGGAGAGTTTTCTGATTGGAGAGAAGATCCTGAGCTCCCACCAAAGTTACACGAGTATTGCTTCAATGTCAATCCTGCATGAGTAATAAGGACCTTGAACAAGATGGGGGATACTGTTCAGTGGCCAAGAAAGAATGATAGGCCTGGGGAGAAGAAGGATCCATCCAGATGGTGTGATTTCCATTCAGATATTGGTCACACTACTGATGAGTGTGTCGCGCTCAGAAAGGAAGTTGCATACCTATTAAAGAAGGGCTACCTCAAAGAACTCTTGTCAGACAGATCTAAAGCTTCAGGGAAGGATAGAGAGTCCAAGCAAGGAGGTCCTCCACCCCCACCTCCAATTGTCAAGACCATCTGTTTCATAACAGGAGGGTCAGAAGTATGCGGCCTAACATATTCAGCAGCGAAGCGGCACGCAAAGGAAAGTAACAAAGAGCAACCAGACAAGAGGGAGAAATCAAAGATAGACATCCCTATCATGTTTGAAGAAAGCGACGCGGTAGAAGGTCATCATGACGGCCTAGTAATCTCACTCCCAGTTGGAAATTGCATGATTAAGCGAATCCTAGTTGACAATGGAAGTTCTGCAAACATCATCATGCTGGATACCCTGAAGCACATGAACATAGATGAGAAAAGTATAGTTAACAAGTCAACAATGCTAGTGGGATTCAGTGGGGAAACCAAGAAGACAAGTGGAGAGATTACATTGGCAACATATGCAAAGGGGATCAACCTGCAGGTTAAATTCTTAGTAATCGACACCCTGTCCTCATACAATATGATTTTGGGAAGACCTTGGATACACGAAATGAAAGCCATCCCTTCTACGTACCATCAGGTCATCAAGTTTCCTACTAGATGGGTAATTCAAGAAATCAGAGGAGATCCTAGGGAAGCCAAAGAATGCTACAAGATAGCACTGAAAGCAACATCTGCGGAGAAGAGTTCAGCATAGCAATCAGAGGATCAGCTGGGCCAAGAGAAGTTGAGTATATCAGAAGAGCAAGAAGCTACTGAAGTCCAGCTGAACCCCTTACATCCAGATCAGAAAGTCAGAATAGGGTCAGAACTTAAAGCGGAAATCAGACAACAGATTCACGGCTTTCTAGAAGAAGAGAAAGATGTGTTTGCTTGGACCCACGAGGACATGAGAGGCATTCCCCCAGAGGTTATCACTCACAAGCTAAATGTAGACCCAATGCATACACCAGTGAAACAAAAAAGAAGAAAATTCGCGCCAGAAAGGAACAAGATCATCAACAAAGAAATTCAAAACCTACTCAAGACTGGAAAAATCAGAGAAGTAAGGTACCCAGAGTGGCTTGCCAACGTGGTGGTAGTAAGAAAGAAGAATGGGAAATGGCGGATTTGCATAGATTTCACAGACATCAACAAGGCTTGCCCGAAAGACCCATTCCCTTTACCTCACATCGATGCTATGGTAGACGCCACAGCAGGACACGAATTGTTATCCTTTATGGACGCCTACAGTGGTTACAACCAGATCCTCATGCACAAGGACGACCAAGAAAAGACAGCCTTCATTACCAGCCAAGGAATATATTGCTACAAAGTAATGCCTTTCGGATTGAAGAACGCAGGAGCAACATACCAAAGGTTGGTAAACAAGATGTTTGAAAAACAAATTGGGAACACGATAGAAGTCTACATAGATGATATGGTAGTTAAATCCAAGAAGGTAGAAGATCATGTCAGAGACCTCAGAGAAGCATTCGTCATCCTGAAACAATATGGCATGAAGCTGAACCCTACAAAGTGCACGTTTGGAGTACAGTCAGGAAAATTCTTGGGATACATGGTTACGCAAAGAGGAATAGAAGCCAGTCCAGAACAGGTCAAAGCTATCTTAGATCTAGAACGACCAAAATCCAAGAAGGATGTACAGAGCTTAACAGGGAAAATCGCGGCATTGAACAGGTTCATCTCAAAGTCTTCAGAAAAGAACAGGGCCTTCTACGAGGTACTGAAAAAGAACAAGGAGTTTAAATGGGAACAAGAACATGATGAAGCATTCCAGAAGCTGAAAGAATACCTAGCCAACCCGTTGATTCTCTCCAAACCTAAAGAAGGGGAGCCACTCCAGCTGTACCTTGCAGTGTCTGAAGGGACGGTCAGCGCAGTCCTCACAAGAGAAGAAGAAAAGGAACAATTTCCAATCTACTATGTCAGCAAGACCCTGCTCAGTGCGGAAACACGATACGCCTCATTGGAGAAAATCATTTTAGCCTTGTTCACTGCTTCAGTAAAGCTACGTCCATACTTCGAGAGTCATCCCATACAAGTACGGACAAACTACCCCATCAGAGCTATCATGAGAAAACCAGAAATGTCAAGAAGGATGGAAAAATGGGCCCTACATCTAAGCAGGTACGACATACAGTACGAACCCAGGACGGCAGTCAAATCTCAAGCTTTAGCAGACTTCGTAGCAGACTTCAGCCCTACACTTGAAGAAGAAGCACAAAAGGAAGTACTAGCCTTACAAGAACCAAAGGCTGCACAAAAATGGACACTCCATACAGATGGTGCAGCAAACATACGAGGAGTGGGCTTAGGAGTAGTACTGACATCACCCCAAGGAGACAAGATAGCACAGGCAATAAGGTGCAACTTCAAGGCTACCAATAATGAAGCCGAATATGAAGCGCTCATTACAGGACTAACCGTTGCAAGAGATATGAAGATACAACACCTAGAAGTAATCTCTGATTCTTTGCTCATGGTAAACCAAATCAACGGGCAGTATGCAGCAAAAGACACCAGAATGATTGCCTACCTGGAAGTCACGAAGAAGCTCATCAAAGAATTCAAGGAGTTCAAGATAGAACAAGTACCCCGGAACCTAAACACCGAAGCAGATGCATTGGCAAATTTGGGATCAAACATCAATCCAGAAGAATTTGGGGCAATCCCTCTAGTACATGTACTCTCACCAGCCATAGAGAAGGAATCAACCATGAGTGTCTACGAAATTCAAACAGGCCCTACAGAAGAAGAAGACAACAGTTGGATAACACCCCTGAAGGAATACCTCCTGGGCAACACGAAACCAACAGGGAAAGTAACAGCTCAAGCATTCGCTCAGAAAGCCTCCAAGTATTGCCTAATCAGCAATGTACTCTTCAAGAAGTCTGCAGCGGGACCGTTCTTAAGATGCCTGGAAAGAAAAGAAGCTCAACAAGTCTTACAATCCTTACACAGTGGAGAATGCGGAAATCACTCCGGAGGAAGAAATTTAGCCAACAGGGCACTCAGAATGGGATACTACTGGCCCAGTATGAGAAAGGACGCAGTTGAGTTCGCCAAGAAATGCTTAGCATGCCAAAAACATGCGCCTTTGACACACAAGCCGTCAGAAGAGTTACACCCAACATTGACACCGTGGCCATTTATGAAGTGGGGAATGGATATAGTAAAATTACCACCGTCATCAGGGCAGAGAGTGTACTTCTTAGCAATGACAGACTACTTTTCCAAATGGATTGAAGCAGAAGCGTACAAGGAGATCAAGGATAAGCACGTCATTTCATTTATAAAGAGGAACATTCTAAGCAGATTCGGAGTACCAGCGGAGATCATTACAGACAACGGGTCTCAATTCATCAGCAACAAAACTACCAAGTTCTGTAAGGAATGGAACATCTCCCTTATCATATCTACACCAAGATACCCACAAGCGAATGGACAAGCAGAATCAAGTAACAAAGTCCTCATAGGCAACATGAAGAAAAGGCTGGAGGGAGCCAAAGGGAAATGGGCAGACGAACTACCCAACATATTATGGGCAGACAGAACAACCCCTAAAGGCGCTACAGGTCATACCCCTTTCTCACTGGTGTACGGATGTGAAGCAGTAATACCAACAGAGGTAGAAGTGCCTACAGCAAGGTACGGACTGATGACAGAAGAAAGAAACCAAGCAGAACTAATTCACAATTTAGACACAGTAGAGGAGCTAAGGGAAGACGCACAAATGAGAATGGCAGCATACCAACATGAAGTAGCAAGATCCTTCAACAAGAACGTTAGAGTCAAAGCATTCAAGCTAGGAGACTGGGTCCTCAGAAAGGTATATGAAAACACCAAGGAAGTTAATGCAGGAAAGCTAGCACCCAACTGGGAAGGACCCTATGAAATCACCAGGGTAGTAGGTAATGGAGCATACAGACTCAGGAATGCAGAAGGGAAAGAAGTGCAGCGAAGCTAGCGAAGCTGGAACGCAGCACATTTAAAATTATATCATTTCTGAAGAAGGTACGCAATTGTTATTTCTATTTTGTAAAACACAAAAAAAACAGGAAAACAAGCAAAAATGCAAAAAAATCAGAAAACAGAAAAACACAAAAATCTCCAACAGCCAGATTCAGCACGAAAGGTACTCATCTATCCTTATCTTTTGTCAATTTACTTTATGATCATTACGAGTACTGACTTTGGCATCGGAGGGCCGTTGGGGAAACCCACGGCCACCCCTCACCTTCTTCTATTTTGCAAGGAACACGACCGATATCACAGAGCAGGGATACAATAAGTCCCTTCACTACAGAACAAAGGCAAGGCATTCCTGAAAGGAACAGACATATCACCCTCACAGAACTTACAAACACATGTAAGTGTAATACAACTGTAATACAACTGTAATACAACTGTAACACATTCGTGATACAATTATAAACACACCACACTACGCGGAAACAAGAATCACACAGTGAAAAGACAGAAATACTTAAGTTACACTACAACAAAATTAAACAAAGCATCCAGCTACAAACACGTAGCACAAAAGAAGAACAAATTATCCAAACTGCACTAAGGCAATAAACAGAAACAGCATCCAAAGTTGTACATTTTTTTTAAGGTGACGCAGCACCAGCTAAACTAATTCTCTCCCATATTGTCAGCAGGGATCACTTCTTCAGCTACAGGCTTCATCACCTCTGGGGCATCCTTGACTTCTTCATTATGAGGAGAATTCACCTCCTCATCAGCAAAGCTCAACAGTAAGGTACCAGGAGCAGCAGTCCCTTCAGGAAACGTCCTCTCAAAAGAAGCCTTATCACCATCATAATCCCAAGCCTCATGCTTTCCTTGCTGAAACTCCTCCATCATCTCAAGACGGGCTTTCCCATAATAGTACGTAGCAGCATCAATGGCCTCATTAGCAGCTTCCTTCAGGGTACTTTTCAGCCCGTCCCGCTCAGAAATGCAGTCCCGATGCTTAGCTCGTTCAGACTTCAAAGCTTCAGTAGCAGCCTTGTACTTATCAGACAAAGCATCACGTTCCTTCTTCATAGCTTCATACACCCGAGAAAATTCTGACACCTTGCCTAAAACACCAAGGCAGGACTGGAGACTCTACACAGCAAAGACGAAAGGTAAAGAAGCATATTTCAATAAGGTCGATTTTTATGCGAAATTTTTTTTTTTGGAGTACACCATACCTGGAAGGACTGTACAGCCGCTTCTTGGGAAAGATCAGCAAAAGTCATCGAAGACTGGCGATCCTTGAAGGAGGGAAACAACAAGGTATCCACATGTGGAGCAAGAGAGTCAAAGGAAAACTCAGCAGCGTCAACATCAATGGGCATCTCCAATTTCCTCTTAAGACCAGCACGAGGCGGAGGCGGAGGTGCAGCACCCCTAGGAGCAACCATCTTGATGGGAACAGCCTCAGAAGTCTGGGGAGACGAACGAGACTTAAGACGACCCAAGATGGAGGATGAGCTAAGAAGATCATGAGACCTCAGTGACCTTGTTGTATCTACAGGGAATACAGTTGGGTCAATAAACATACAACTAGGAATACAACAAATGTACACAACAAGGATCACATTAAACATATACAGCAAGGACGTCAATAACAAACAACTAAGAATAACAAATACGCGCAAATGTGTTCAACAAAGAAACGGCCAAATTCAAAAATAAAAACACAAAAGCAAACCAGCCACGTATTCACAAAAGCATAAGCACAATAAAGCATCAAATTCACAAGGGAGAAAGAAAACAAACCTTGAGACATGGCTGGAGCACCTTTCTGCTCAGAATCAGATTCGTCCAAAGACTTAATTTGAACAACTACCTCAGGCTGCGTTAATTTGATGAAAGACCTCTCGTCCGCACTCAACTCGTATAACTTGTCTATCAAGGATGGAGACTGAGAGCGCTGCTTCAATTTACTCACTGCAATCAACAGGCAAATAAGCCCAAATCAACAAAGAAGGAAAGAAGAATATAAAAGAATAGGAAACAAAATACCTTCGGCCTCAACAGTGTCAATCAAAAAATCACAATCATCACCCAACGAATCAATCCTCACAAAGAAGAATTTGTGATACCACTTTTTGTCAAACGCCTTCTCCAGATCAGTCACCAAAGGACCAACGCCATCCTTCAGGCGAAGACCAACCCGACCTTTACCACTGGTCCTGATAGTGTAAGGGTAACACAAATCCCTCACATCAAGTTCTATACCCAATTTCGCACTCAGCAAATCCAAAATTCTCAATACCCTCCAAGTTTGGGGCAATAACTGACAAGGCGAAACCCTAACTCTAGAAAGAAATTGACGAACAAGAGCAGAAAATGGAAACGTATGCCCAATTACAAAGGGATACTCAATTAAACACACCCAACCAGGAGCAATCCAGTCAGCCCTCTCCCTGGCTGATGGAATTTTCACCACAACCCCATCAGGAAAACGCGCAAGTGTAGCAATGTTCTGAACCTCCTCCTTCGTAACAGTGGAAGGATAAGTATCCTTGACAGGAAAGACGTTCTGCGCCACCAAGTTCGGCTTTTTCACACCCTCATCCACCCCAGCAAACACCACTCTCACACGATCATCCATCACAAAAATAAGAAAAGAAAAATACAAAGCAAAACAGAGCAAACAGAGAGGAGAAAGAAAATACCTGATGAAATTGAAACTAGGGGCAAAGCAATTGAAGTGATTAGACAACAGCCTGCACACCCAATAAATACCAAAGACGGAAATAAAACCGTCCTTCACAGTTATCGAGGAAGTTGCCTTAAAACCGCCACCACTTTCTATTTTGTTAACCGTTGAAGCAATTTCTGAATTTCAAAATAGTTTCCAGAATTTTCTTTAAGTAATTTTCACTTCCAAATGCTTGGAAATAAAAATTAGGGGCAATTGTTGGGCCTGTATTGTAATACGACCCATAAAGTTTAGGGCACCAGTCCAAGAAGTAATGCATCAACAAAATAAGCAAAACGGCTCGATTGGAATAAACAAGGAAAGCAGCATCAAGGATATCAATCAAAAAGATACTTGCCAAAGATACACCTACAGAACAGGGAAGGAGATAAATCAAGAAGATCTTCCCCATTTTGAATATATTTCGAATATCTTTGTAAACCCTAGAGTTCCCTAGGTATAAATAAGCACAATTAGACATTTTGAGCATTCATATACGCACATATACTCTGAATATAATAGAATTACTCGGCATTCATCTACGGAGCTTCGTCCTTACTGAAGAAGGAGGCTATTCCTTATTCAGTATTGTATTTCTAAACTTGTTCTTTTCGTAGTAATATTCATTCTGTTTGTTTATTGCTGTTTCATTGCTTATCTACTGCTTTATTGGTGCCTTATTGCTATTTATTGCGCTTTTGGTAGTATGATTGTTATTACCCCTCAAACCTAGCAGATTCTCATACGTCCTTGTTGAGATTTGCCTAAACAATTAGATATCATCTGCCACTGCTATTGTTTACCCTCAGAATTATCAGTTTTTCTGTGCACATGCAAACTATCATCAACAAAATGGGTTCCTCCATTAGATATACGAACTATGACGTATGTTTTAGATGGAGGGTCCACAAACAAGCTTTCCTTTACCCTAGGGCATAAATTGCATAATAATGAAAATACTTGTACTTTATACTAGCCAAACAATAAGGAAACAATAAGGGTGATAAAATTAACTTCAGACGAGTCATTAAATTCGTAATTAAGGGCCTGTTCAACTGAATTGAGCTGAATTGAATATTTTATGAGAGAGAGAAATTAGGAGCTGAACTGAACTGAACTGAAATGAACTGATTGGAGCTGAACTGAACTGAGCTGACTTGAAATTAAGTAAATGTGAACAGGCCCTAACTTGTACATTTCAAATATGTTAAAGAAATTTAGCTTACGCAGTAAAAACCTATTTTGAAATTAATTGATTGAGTCTAATTCATATGATTATGAAATAAGAAAAAATTTGTATTATATATTAAAAGACGTTTCTAAACAATTTACCTCGTAGTGCTCTCCTCATCATTTAATCGAGTTTTATTTACTCCATTTGTTAAGCCATGTGGCACTCCCTCATTTAATATGTTTTTCACTTTATGTTTAAACATATGGTTCTTAACAATATTAAATCCACGATCTTAAGTTTATAGTCTAACATGTCAGCCACTAAGCTATATATTATCATATTACATGTCATTCATTAAAAATTAAATATAAAATATTAACAAGGAATTTTATCATGGAAATATGCGGTAACTTAGGGTATCGCCCGGTCATTAAACTAGTATGCTTTAATAAGTTGAATTGAGCATAACCTTAGGGCCTGTTCTCATTGACTGAACTCAGCTTAACTGAACTGGACTGAACTGAACTGAACCGAGCTGAGTTAAACTGAACTGAACTGAAATGAATATTTTATAAGAGAAGGAAATTAGAAGCTGAACTGAACTGAACTGAAAATAAATATATGAGAACAGGCCCTTAGTCATATAAATTCTTGATTCAATGCAAGTTAGCTATCAAAGTCAAAATTGGATAAGTTATTTTGACTAGGTCCAATTGACTTCAATTTGATCACTTATTACACAAATAAAAATACTCCAATAAGTGGTAAGTAGACTACATGACAAAGGCAGATAGGTAGTGATTAATGAAGATTGGAATTAAATAATAATGCAGACTAATCAGCTGAAAAAGACCAACTTCCTAACTTGTTTTATACCATCAATAAGATTGATACCAGCACTGCACGAAGGTGACTTGATTAGAAGGTTTTTGGCATTTGGCATTGTAAAGATTAAATTAAAAGAACTACTTTAAATGATTAATCGTTTTGGTGAACTCTAATAAACTACTGACTAATGTTCCACTTACTTTGATAACTTCACATTGTTATTAATTGTCACTTTAACATTAGTTACCTTGACCCATTAATTAGTCGGTTGTTCTTAAGAGGTGACTATATCAAATCAAAATCCAACGTGTGAGTTCCATCTTTATAGGAGTAACCAAACCGTCTACCCGAACCGAAAGAGTTACTAACAACTCTATATATATTTCATGTCAGTATAAGGCCCGTTCTTTAGAGCTGCTCTGCTTTGCTCTGCTCTGCTGAGCACTGCTCTGCTCTGCTCTACTCAAATCAAATCTGCTCTGCTAAAAAAAAATCTGTTCTGCTTTGCTCGGCTCTGCTCTGCTCTATATTCAAATAATAATTATTAATAACAACAATAATAATTAATATTGTATTGATGATAAAAATTTATTATTTTGAATAATTATAATAATTATTAATATTAAAAATAATTTTAATAATTATTAATATTTATTAATCATAATAATAATTATTAATAATAATTATCAATAATAATAATTAATAATTTAAACTATTAAGAATTAATATTTAACAATATTATTAATCGATAATTTCTAATAATTATAACAATTATTTCAAAAAAATAATTAATAATAATAATAACAATTAATAACAATTTCTTTTATAAACATTTGATATTAGAATCACAATGTGTAGAAACATTAAATGTGGGTACTGATTGTTAGTTCATTGAGTTAAATTATTTTTCAAATCTTTCCATACATTTTAAGAATTAAAAAAAAAAAAAGGTTGTTTTCAATTAGTAATTCGTATATTATTATAATTATTATTAATTTTAGGGTTAAAAATATATTATTAAGACAAATTTATAAGTAAAATCATTATTACTCATTAAATCATTTTATTTTAAAAATTTTGTGAAATAAATATAAGTAAACAACTGCCTTTTGTCTTTATACTATTTACATATGTTAAATAGGGTACACATATATATATATTTTCCCTCACCTAAATCGTATATGCACTTAATAATAATAATAATAATGATAATGATAATAATAATAATAATAATAATAATAATAATAATAATAATAATAATAATAGGGGTGTCCATTCGGTTTTCGGTTTGGATTTAGCCCAAATCCAATCTGATCCGAAATAAATTTCGGTTTTTCATTTTCAAATCCAATCCGATCCGAATTACTTACCAAATCCGATTCGATCCGATCCGATCGAAATTATAATTCGGTTATTGGATCCAATCCCAAAAATCCGAATTAAATTACATTGCTTTATTTGGGTATAATGCGATTATAAAAATAAAATTGCAATAATAAAATTCAATTCTTGAAAATATAGTAGTACATGATTTATACAAGTATTGAAAACATAGGTTTACATTATTAATATTATTATAATCATTAATATAGTTTAACATGATTAATATTAACAACATTTTTTTGTAAAATAACGCTTTCATAATTCGGTTATTACCGTTTTTCGGATCCGAACAAGGTCAATCCGATCCGATCCGAAAATCCGAATTTTTAAAAAAATTTAATCTGATCCGATCGATTTAAAGTTTGGATCCGATCCGAATTGATAATTCGGTATGGATTGGATTGGATTGGATTTCGGTTTTTATCCGAATAATGGACACCCCTAAATAATAATAATAATAATAGTAATAATAATAATAATAATAATAATAATAATAATAATAATAATAATAATAATAATAATAATAATAATAATAATAATAACAATAACAACAACATTAATAATAACAATAATAATAACAACAACAACATTAATAATAGTATTACTAATAATGTTGAAATCTGCTTTGCTCGGCTTGGCTCTACTCTGCTATCCTGAAATCTATTCTGCTCTACTCTGCTGACCCCTGCTTTGCTCTACAAGCTCAAAAGAACAAGACCTAAATATATATACTCCATTTGTCCCCTTTTTTTTCTGCTACGTATAGTTTATATTCTTTACTAGATTAGGTCCCATGCCGTGTACGGTAATTTTCACTATTTTTAATTTTTTTTTCTTTTTTTTACTACAAAAAAAATGAGAATAGACAACACTTAAGATTGCAACACTTACAAAAATGTTACTCTTAATAATCTAACGCAACAGTATTTATTTGTTACCTTGAACTAAAGTAACAGAAAAAAAGTGTTGCTCTAGACTATATAAGGCAACAGTCGCTTAAAGTGTTACCTTTTTCTTGTCTAAGACCATATATACATATATATATATATATATACATATATATATAAAAGCAAGTTTGGTAGAGTTGGTGGGGAACTCAACTTGTGACTTTGAGGTCACAAATTCAAGCCCTACCAACTACTAAATGCTTGGGAGTGACAACATTTAGAAACATTTTTTTAATTATCTCCTTAGATGGCAACATTTTACATTTGTTGTCTTTGTAAAAGTGTTGCCTTATGTATCATTTTACCTTGGCTTTCAAAATTGTTGCCTTTTGTTTCGGGGTATTTTGTGAACTCCTCGGATACTGGTCACGCTCTTCTGGCAACGAGACGCGGACACCTGCAAAACAACGAATATTCCTTTATCGGAATATTCGCCTCCGACGATTAAGTTAGAGATCGGTAATCGGAAAAGCTAGAGAGAGAAAGTAGAGAGAAGTTGGAGCTCTTTTAGTGCTCTTATTAATGTTATGTCACAATCCACCCCTCCCATCATAAATGATTGGGGTATTTATAGGGGTGGGAGCATGTGCCCCTTTAGGGTTTGTACCCTAGAATTCCGTGACGTGATTGGCTGCGCAATCAGAGACCGCCACGTGTCATAGGAGGGCGCCGTTTTGCGGCTTTCAAGGGTTTTTCTCGGGATTTGGGCCTGATGTAATAAAGGCCTTTTCTCTTGCTGATGCTCCAATATACGCTTAGGGCAGCCAACACGTGTCACCCTATCAGGAGGACACGTGTCGCCTCTCATAAGGACACGTGTCGCCTTTTTATTGGGCCACGTGTCGCTATGAGATTGGGCCACGTTTTTGGGGTAATTTTACCTTAAACATTTGCCCCTCAGAGGGGGTGGCTCGTACGCTTACTGGCCGCCTCCTCTGATCCTCTATCTGGACGTCCATGTACTCTGGACTGAGATTTCTTTTTAGCTACCTTGGACGTCCACATATTCTGCTCTGGACGTCCTCATACTCTAGGGTGAGCTTATTTCCTTGCTCACCTGAACGTCCACATATTTTGGAATAGACGTCCTCATATTTTGGACTGGACGTCCTCATACTCTGGGGTGAGCTTATTTCCTGACTCACCTGATCGTCCACATATTTTGGACTGGACGTCCTCATATTTTGGACTGGACGTCCTCATACTCTGGGGTGAGCTTATTTCCTGACTCACCTGAACGTCCACATATTTTGGACTGGACGTCCTCATACTCAGGCGTACACTCTGGTACTCCAACCAGGTTGCGTCCGTCTGAAATCTCTCTTTGGACTAAACGTCTGGGAGCTAGGCGAACGCAATTTCCCAATTAGGTTATTTGAGAATTCTGGAGACTAAGTGTTTGAGGTGTAAATTCTTAAATTTGTGATATTAGCTAAGTTAGACGTGCCGTCACTTGTCCGTCTGAATCTCCACTTAAATTGACGGAACCTTAACGCCATCCGTCTCTTTCTTCGAGTAATTTCTCAAAGAGTTACCGTTTGAATGTCTAGGCGGAAAAGGGGGTTTTACCATTTTGCCCCCATAAATTCATTCCATAAATATGGAAGGTAAATTTTCATTTTGGCACTTTACTCAATTGTGAATTCTAGAGAGAAGGCAGAGCATTTTAGAGAGAGAAAGTTGTCCTTCCCCTAAATCTTCAAGAGCGCCGTCGTGAGTTTGAGTTTTCCGGACATTTTTTGAGTTTTCCGGTCAATCTTCAAGAACACCAAGAACATTTTCGAGGTTTTCAACACGTACATAGGTAGGCCGCCTATAACTTCTTTCTTTGCTTTTTACTTGTGTTTTTTCTTTATTTCAATTCCGGATCCATACTCGGCTTCGTCCGACTCTCCTCATGAGGCCGGCCGTTCGCCTGGGACTGAGGAGTCTAGAGTGGACGGAGAAGAGTTGTCTCCTCCTTGGAGTGAGTCTATGTCTAGTGCGTACGTACTCACCCCCACTTGTTCTTCTCTGTCCCTACAGGAGAATATGGCTAGAACCATGCGTACGCGTGAGATTCATGCGGCCAGGAACCTAGACGGCAGTCTGGTTCACCCTAGGGTCCCTTATGACCCGAACAATCCTAATAGCACTGATGTGGAGACCGCCTCCACCACACAGACAACTACCTCCACTGGCTCTCATCACTTGGCCGTGGAGGTTACTTCATCCTTCGAGGAGCGCCAAAGAGCTCAAGGCACCTCGTCCGCACCAACTCCGGAACTAAGGTTCCCCCAATATGCCAGCACGGTCATGGATGAGGCCGAGCTGGTACTTCGCAATGACCATCCTTCCCAATCTGGGGCGGACGCTGCTGGTCCGTCCGTCCTTACTTCTTCTCAACCTCTTCTCCAACAGGGCAGAACGGACAGACCAAGGACAGGAATCTCAATCAGAGAACCGTCCGTTCTGCCTATTCGTTGTGCCTCTCCTTCGGGAAATGAGGCGGCCGCTGCTAGAGATAAGGGCAAGCGTCCCTTAGTTGAGGAGGACGTCCCTACTTCCATAGGCGTACTTAGCTCAAGAGGTCGAAGCTCGGCCGAGGCAGCAGACCTGGATAGGGTGCTGTCTTCAGAATTTGGGAGTGCTCCTTCTCACCAAATGGAAGAAGAAGAAGTTGAGAAAGAGGTCAAAGGTGAGACGGCCGAAGGTGAGGCGGCGGCCGAAGAGAACGTCGCCAATATTGACAATTTCAGAGACCCGTACGCCTGTACGGTGGGTAGCACGGCCTTGAGCTACCTGGATCACAAGTTCGACAAATTCAAGGCATTCCTCCATCTTTGGGAGGAATTTGAGATACAACCCCCCAGGAAGTCACTAGCTGCGGCCGCCTGGGAGGAAGAGAGGTCGCGCAAAAGGGCATTTTGCGTATATAGGGCCGCCCTGGATGTGGGCCTTCGCTTCCCTCTTCACCCCTTCGTCCGGACTCTGCTGGACGAGTATGACATTGCTCTTTTCCAACTGACGCCAAACAGTTGGTTAAATATTTTTGGATATTTGGTGAGGTGCATCTGCAAAGGCTTCAAGCCGGACTTTGCCGTTTTCTGTGAGATGCACTCACTAACACGGCTGGAGAAGGACACGGACGGTTGGCTCATCTTGAGTTTAACCAAAGACTACATGGCGGTGGTCGACCGCGTCAGTAAATGGAGGGACTGGAAGCACCGTTTCTACCGCGTCAAAACCAATGACGTGGAGTTCAACTTACGCAAGAATAGGTGTCGTCCTGAGCCTATCCAGCTCGGACGCGGGGATCACAAGCCTGACAAACCACCCGTCCATCCCAGCCAAGAGTACCAACTCGAGTACTTCAACTTCAATAGGGTCAAGCAGGGTAACAAGACTATACGCGTTCCTCGCCACTGGGTTCCTCTATCCAGTTGGCTCAGGGATTCTACTTTTATGTCTGCGTACGGCCTGTACCAGGACTTGCCCCAAGGTGGACGCTTAGATATAAACTCTTTGTACGCACATGAATTTTTACTTAGAAAATTATTCTAACACTTTTATTCTTCTTTTTGCAGCGGAGGCGTACGCTATGCTTGACACAGAGCAAAAGGGTGAAGTGGAGATGTCCGAGATTGACTTGGCTCGGTACAAGGCTCGTCAAAAGATGTACGAGCAAGCCAAGGAGGTAAATACTTGTTTAATTTTTTGAGTCTTTCTTTTCTCGTTGTCCGCCTTGCTGTATTGAGAGGAGCATGCTTCCTGAGTTTGCGCGGACGCTCTTCGTCCGTTCAGGCATATTGGAAGGAAGCTCCTTCCCAATTTTACATGGACACTGACAAATTTTTTGTTTTGTGCCTTTTTCTAACAAGTTTACTTGTATTTTTGACAGGTCACTCCTACTCCAAGGGCAAGAAGGAAGCAGCCGGCTTCTTCAACTTCAGATGCGAACGCATCTAAGAGAAGGAAGACGGTCGCCACCAAGACTCCTTCTAAAACAGCGGCCAAGACAAAGTCGCAGACTGCTCCAACGCAGTCCAAAGAAGAACAACCTCGGCTGGTACAAAGCGAAGTCTCCAAGTCCGTGGATCCTGTTGTCAGGTCCATGATGCGTTCGTCCCTTCGGACGATGGGGGTAAGTCGTCCCCGACAAAAATGACCGGCCCCACCTCGACTCCGCATGTCGAGGTAGTTTAAAAATCTGACTGGTTAAATGCCAGTCAGTCGGCCAGTGATGCGGCTGGCCATTCTGGAAATGAGGGGGACGCACCACTGTCGCCCCCTCCTGTCAATCTCTCTCCTCCAAGCTTCTCCACTGGTTAGTTTTTCCTTTCTTTCTTCTTGTACGTCTTGGTTTGTTTTACTTGTACATTTTAGCTGACCTTTTTGCACGGTCGTTCGCAGATATCTCAGAAGAGATGCAAATGAGGCTGCCCGGCCAGTTGCTCACTGGTACGGACAGGAAGGTCATGCGCGAGGCCATGGTTCGCGCGGTTCCCCAAGCGCAGCGAGACAAGCTGCGGGGAATCAACGACGGGTTCCTCGGCCCCATGCTCAACTGTAGCGCCGAGATACTTCTTCTTATATCATAGTCTTTTTCCCAAACATTTAGTATATTTTTCTCATTTATTTGGCTAACTCTTTTTCTTCCGTCCGCAGCTCTTCCTTCGCATGAACGCCTTCCTCGAATGGAAGGACAAAGAAAACGAGCGGCTGAAACAAGCTTGGCTCGAGGAGAGGAAGGTCGAGGATGCCGTGACTGGGACGGCCGCCATCCAAAGGGTCCATCTAGAGACCCAAATCACTGCGCTGTCCGACAAGGAGGCGCGGCTAACTGAAGATTTGGTCAAACTGGGCAAGGCTCTCGAACAAGAGACCTTGGCCAGGGAGGCCATGAGGATAGAAAGGGACGAGGCCGTCCTAGAGAAGGAGAAGTGGAAGCTGGGCTTTGAGGCTTCTGAGGCACTAAAGAGTGAGTTGGCCTTGGCCAAGTTCAACCTTAAGTCTGCTATAGATGAGGCGGACGCGCTGAAGGCCGAGGTGGAAACCTTGAAGAAGTCCGTCTCGGACTTGATTGAGCAGCTTAAAGCTCCTCGGCCGCCTAGCGCTGAAGAGGTCGTCCGCATTGAGCAAAATGCTGAGGAGCGGCTTAAGGCTTTTTATGAGGAGCGCTTTGCTAAGCGCTTGAACTACGTCTGCCTCAGGGAGGAGGCAAAGAAGGCCGGCCAACCTCCTCCAGAGCTGGTGGTCACTTCTCCTGAGTCTGAAGAGGACGAAGAGGAAGAAGGGGGAGATGAAGAGGAGGAAGAGGCGGACGATGGTGCTGGAAAACCATCCGGTGAAGCGTCTGTCTCTGACCCGGCCAAGGGAGAGAAGCATGTGGAGGAGCCTGCCAAAGACGATACGGCTAAATAGAGCTTAGGTCCTCCACCAGCCGTCTGCTCAGCTTTCAAGCTTTTCCTTTTATCAGCTTTCCTTTACTTAACTTTCATTGTACTTTTCTTTTTTTTTTTTGAACTACGTCTGCCTCAGGGAGGAGGCAAAGAAGGCCGGTCAACCTCCTCCAGAGCTGGTGGTCACTTCTCCAGAGTCCAGAGAGGACGAAGAGGAAGAAGAGGGAGATGAAGAGGAGGAAGAGGCGGACGATGGTGCTGAAAAACCATCCGGTGAAGCGTCCGTCTTTGACCCGGGCAAGGGAGAGAAGCATGTGGAGGAGCCTGCCAAAGACGATACGGCTAAATAGAGCTCAGGTCCTCCACCAGCCGTCTGCTCAGCTTTCAAGCTTTTCCTTTTATCAGCTTTCCTTTACTTAACTTTCATTGCACTTTTCTTTTTTTTTGTGTTTTTTATTTTGAAGCCGCCTGTTTGAGCGGTATTGTAAACATTTCGGTCGCCTTTTGAGCGGTCTTATTAATGAAATTCCATCCGCCTTTTGAGCGGTTCTTTATTTCTGCTTCATACTCAGCAATTTTTCGCAATTTTATGCTTTTTGAATGCTTTTTCGTACGAACCTAGGGGTATGCCCCTTTATTCGGTGTTCGCCTAGTCCATACTCTAAGGGGTTTTATTAACTTGGTAGTTTTTATGCCTTAAAGGGTATGACAACTAGCAAGTTAATCAAATCATAGTAATGATTGCCCTTGGACTAGGTGAAACGCCGAATCGATTTAATTGGCCGTTCAGTTGGCTTCATGCGAGTCGTCCGTTGAAACTATCGCTCGGACGTACCCTAGGAATCCTAAGTATTATCTCAACTTAGAGATTCCTGGCTCAGCTAGGCTAGGTGCCTAGGTATGCCCTTGCCCCATTTGTAAAGGACACTTGTATGAAACAAGTTCAGGATACCTTTGCTTTAATCGTCCGTCCTGGGTTGGAACGGACGTTGATTTCTGACTTAAGTCAGTTTTTTTTTTTTTTTTGTGTGTGGCCGGGTTGCTTCATTGGAAGCAATCTTGCTACCCTTTTTACCTCAGCCACTCAGTGTGCCTTTGATAGGCCGTGTTGCTATGTTGGGAGCAACTTTGTAAGTGATCTCACTCGGCCTTTCAACTTAAATCGTAACATGCAAATAAAAACAAGTAAAATAACAAAATAGGGTAACAATGCTTGACTTTTTCATTAATTTGTCAAAATTACATTGTTGTGGCCACATGGCTTTAATTACATGGCTCGGTCAACAGAACTAGCTGTATATACAGTTTTTTGGCTAAGTACTTAAAGAGAAAAAACTTAAACATGATACTTTTTCAGATTGTCAGTGTTCCACGTCCGTGGGATCTAACGGCCATCAATGGCTTCAAGGCGATATGTGCCGTTTCGGACTTCTTCTCTGATTCGGTATGGCCCCTGCCAGTTTGGAGTCAACTTGTCATCCTCATTGGCACGGCCAACAGCTTCCATTTTCCTCAACACCAGATCCCCCATCTTTAGCGGACGCTTAGACACTCGGCGATTATATGCCCTTGTCATCCTTAATCGATATATTTCATGTCTAAGTGCCGCGTTGCCCCTAGAAACTGGAAGAAAGTCTAGGGCGGTCTTCATGGCCTCCCAATTGGCTGATTCATCATGTAGCATTACCCGCAAAGTGGGCTCGTACATTTCAATTGGGAGTACAGCTTCAGCTCCATAGACCAAAAAGAATGGAGTCTCTCCCGTGGAACTCTTTGCTGTTGTCCGTATGGACCATAGCACATTAACCAACTCATCAGCCCATAGACCGCTTGCTTTTTCAAGCTTACGCTTGATTCCGTTTGAGATCAACTTGTTATAGGCCTCAACTTGACCATTGGCTTGTGTTCGGCCAACCGAGGCAAAACAATGAGTTATGCCTTGGTCCCCCAACCATTCCTTGAGTTGGCGAGTCTCAAACCGAGGTCCATTGTCGAATACCATTGATTGAGGCACCCCATACCGAGTAATTATACTTTTCCAAATGAAGGCTGACACATCTGTCCATTTAATGCCCCCGGACAGCCTCGGCTTCAACCCATTAAGTGAATTAGTCTACAGCCACTAGTACATACCGTATCTGGCCGGTCGCTGGAGTATATGGCCCTAGAATGTCCATGCCCCATTTTGTAAAAGGGAGCGAACTGCTTATGGCCGAGAGACTATTTGTTGGACGATGAATAAGGGTTGCAAACCTCTGGCACTTGTCACATTTTTTCACCATTTGCATGGCGTTCGTCTTCAGGCTCGGCCAGTAATATCCCAGATGTGTCGCCTTTTCAGCCAAGGCTTGTCCTCCAATATGGGAGCCACAGTGTCCCTGATGAAGGTCGTCCAACACATCATGCCCTCTTTCAGGAGTTATGCACTTAAGATAGGGCTTCACAAAAGCTTTTTTGAATAGTTCCCCATCCTTCATCTCAAACCAGGCCGCCCTCCTCTTCATTAGCCAACTCTCTTTGGGATCGTCCGAAAGAATTCCATCCTTCAGATAGGAAATAATTCCGTCCATCCAGGTTGAACTTCTATCTATTATCTGAACGGGCTCGGCATCAATAC
The DNA here is from genome assembly GCF_948465745.1 of Chenopodium album. Taxonomy (NCBI): domain Eukaryota; kingdom Viridiplantae; phylum Streptophyta; class Magnoliopsida; order Caryophyllales; family Amaranthaceae; genus Chenopodium; species Chenopodium album. Next base: position 31,469,736 of record NC_137858.1, on the reverse strand, counting down.
TCCTTTTCTCTTTTACTTCCCAAAATACTGATCTTGGAGTGTCACATGATGCTGAGGAAGCCAATTTGGAGAGCGCGTCCGCTTGATGATTTTCTGAACGAGGAACTTGTCTGAGAGAGAAATGTTCTAGGCACTCGGCCTCATCCTTCACTAGCTGCATGTACTTCACCATGGTCGGCTCCCTGGCTTCGAAGCCACCATTAACTTGGTGGACTATTAACCGGGAGTCCGAACATACTTCAACTTTGGTTGCCCCGGCCGCTTTACACATCCTTAGGCCGGCCAACAATGCTTCGTACTCAGCTTCATTATTGGACGCTTGGAACTGAAATCTCAATGCATGTTCAAACTTATCTCCTTCAGGAGATTGACATATAATACCAGCACCACACCCGGTCGCTGTTGCACTACCATCCACAAACACCTTCCAAACCTGGTCACCGGCCGGCTGAAGATCGGGCCGTGTCATTTCAGCCAAAAAATCCGCAAAAGCTTGCCCCTTGATTGCCTTTATTGGCTCGAACGTAATGTCAAAGCCTTTGAGATCCAAAGCCCATTTGAGCATGCGGCCACTTGCTTCTAAAGTTGAAAACGGCTTCTTCAAGGGTTGGTCTGTATAGACCACAATTGAATGTGCCGAGAAATACGGCCACTGCTTCTTCGATGCCATGTACAAGGCCAGGCCAAATTTTTCAATTGGGGGGTACTTACGCTCGGCATTATGAAGTACATGACTGATAAAATAGACTGGGACCTGGTGGCCGTCCCTCTCATCAAGGAGGACGACACTTAGAGAATGTTCAGAGATGGCAAGATAGATGAATAACTTCTCATTCCTGAGCGGACTAACGAGGCGAGGCAATGTATGCAAGTGACTTTTCAACTGTACGAATGCTTCCTCAGCCTCCTCTGTCCACTCGAACATAGCTTTCTTTTTAATGGTTTGGAAAAAATAACAGCACTTATCCCCTGACCTTGACAAAAATCTTCCAAGGGCTGCTAAACAGCCGGTCAGTCTTTGCACCTCCTTAATCATTCTTGGTGACTTCATGTCAAGGACGGCTTGAATTTTTTCAGGGTTGGCCTCAATTCCACGTTGATCAATCAAAAATCCGAGAAATTTACCAGACTCAACACCAAAGACACACTTCTTTGGATTTAACATCATCTTATGCCGCCTGAGTTCGGTGAACGTTTCTCGTAAATCCTTAGATGGTCGGCCGGCTCTTTTGACTTGACAATCATGTCATCAATGTACGCCTCCATGTTCCGGCCGACCTGATCTCTAAAGACCGTGTTAACAAGCCTCTGAAAGGTAGCAGGGGCGTTCTTGAGGCCGAATGGCATAACTTTGTAACAATACAACCCCTGTTCGGTCACGAACGCTGTCTTTTCTTAGTCTTCTTCCCACAAGGGAATTTGATGGAATTCGGAGTATGCGTCCATAAAGCTCATTAGGGCGTGCCCGGCCGTGGAATCAACCAAACGGTCAATATTGGGCAAGGGGAAGCTATCCTTAGGGCACGCCTTGTTCAGATCTGTGTAGTCCACGCACATTCTCCAAGTCCCATTCGGCTTCTTCACAAGAAGTACATTAGCCACCCAATCTGGGTAGAAGCATTGCCAAATGAAACCGGCGTCCAGCAGCTTTTTCACTTCAGCCGCGGCCGCCTGATTCCTCACTTCTCCATGATTCCTCTTCTTCTGGCAGACAGGTTTTATCAAAGGATTCACGGCCAGCTTGTGTACGGCCAGGTCAGGACTTATCCCTGGCATTTCACCAACTTCGAATGCAAACACATCTTTGAATTCCCTTAACAGCTAAACTAACTCATCCCCAAGCGTTCCCAAGGCTATAGTGCCGACACTAACCGTCCGTTCTAGGGGTTGGGATCAAGCACTATATCCTGGTGGCTGCCGGCCGGCTGGGGCCTCAACTCGTCTGGCCGGCCGACAGTCATTAATTGCTAGGCTTCTTCTGCCTTGGCCGTCTTACGCTTCTGGCCGACCTAGTATGCTTGGAGTGAGGTTCCTTCCTCTTTTGACTCGGACAGTCTGGGTCCGCGTGCTGTGGGCTTCACGGCCAACTGATTACATTCCTTTGCCATTTTCTGACTTCCTTACCGTCCGGCCTTTCAAACTTCACCAGCATCAAGTGGGGCACAATGACCGCCTTGGCTGCATTCAGAGTAGGGCGGCCAAGAATGAAATTGTACCCTGTCAACTCTTTGACAACTAGGAAGCGGACGACCATATCTCTCCCTTCTCCCTTCTGCCCGAAGCGGATGGGAAGATCTATCCGTCCGACTGGATGAATCACATTCCCCCCAAATCCTACCAATGGATGGGTAATGTCTTGGAGTGCATCTTCTGGGAAGCTAAAATTCCTTGGGCGGTCAGGCTGATGATGTCGGCCGAACTGCCCGTATCAATCAATATTCGTCCCACCTTCAGATTTGCTATCTTCATGACAAAGACCATGGGATCATTATGTGACAAGGTAATAATCGCGTCGTCAAACGACTACACCTAGATCAAATACAATTTATACAACCTAAACAAACCTAATACGAGTATAAGGCAAGCATAGGGGTCGAACCACAGAGAACGGATAAACACCACCAAATGTTATAGACAATTAAGCTAGTCCGGAATAGGAGATAAATAAACTAAAGTCTAAAAATGCTAAAACAAAAAAATAAAACATTAAGGGAAATGTTTTAGGTAAAGCATTCGCTTGAACATACACAAAGGCATAGAAATTGAATTAATTATGAACTAAACATGCTCAAATATCGAAATAAAGGATCCAATCTAGCCGCCTTCCGAGGTCAATTGGCTTCTCCTAACATAGCCTCTATGCTTCCACATTAGAACCATATACTAGGAGGTACTATTAAATAACAATCGATAATAATGAACCTTAGCTAAGTCAACTTCCATTCCTTGTTAGCAAAGATTCACCTTTAATCAACCAACAATGTGCACTTGCAAGAAGATTAAAGAATATCAAACATGTAAAGACTTTAATCACAAATAAATCAATTCTAACCTAGAACATGCTCAAGATCCAACTACACCACAACCTTCCCCTTAATGGGGAAATTACTCACTAATCATGATAATAACAAGATTAATCAACAAATAATCAAGAATCAACATGATTAACAAGCAATACCAACAACAAAAACAATAGTCAAGAGAAAGCAAATAAAATAGAGGAGAGAGAGTTAGAGATTCTCATTGATTGAAGATGAAAGTCTACAAACAAGATGATCAATCTTCTTCTTCAAAATCCAAGCTCAACAATGGTGAAACCCTCACTTTCTCTCTCTAAACTACTCTAATCCTAAGCTAAACCTAGAGAGAGAATCTCTCCTAAAACAAGGGAAAAAAAATCTAAAAGAATGAAGTTCTCCCGTACAAAACAAGCCCCGCAATATATAAAGAATCGCGCAAAAACGCTGAACATGACCCGCTGTGCGCCCGCGCAATGTAGCTGCGCGCCCGCGCATTTGTGGGTTGCGCGGCTTGTGCTTGGGTGTGCGTGCCCGTGCTGCTGGATGCGCGCCCGCGCATCGTAGCTGCGCGCCCGCGCGGTGTAGGTGTGCGCCCGCGCACATGTCGCGCACAGGCTGCGCAAAACTTTCTGCCTCGATTCTGCAATTTCGCCAATTTTGCGCGGGTTCTCACACGGCTGCGCGCCCGCACATTATTCGCGCCCTTGCACCTTGCTTTCTTCGATTCTTCTCTCATGCTTCCTTGGCTTCTTCTTTGAAATCCAAGACTTCAAATACCTAAGCACAAACACCAAGGGAAGCAATAAGGTATAGGGAACGGTGCAAACACGCAATGAAGGCAAGCATTCAACAATATACGCGATTTCATTAAAAATACATCGAGACATGTATGCACGCATTATTTGAACAAAACAACTGCAGAACACCCTAGGATAAGCTAAAACAAGGCATAAACACTATCCTAGGAGTGACATAAAATGTCACTCATCATTATGCAAGGCCTTGACCTCCCCATGGTCAGCCTCACTAATGATTACTTCAGGAAAAGGCTCGGCCTTAAGGGCATCCGTTTGCATCACATTTGACAAATTTCGGGCGTCCTACTTGATTCCTTTCATTGTAGGGCCGCCTGAAGAAAAGCCTCCTGATATCACGGCCACAAAGCCTAAGTCAGTGTTGTTCCCATCATCTTCTTTGTCATTTTTCTTACCATTTTGTTGCTTTTTCTCGGACGTGTTGTCTGTCCGTTTGTAGGTGAACTTGGATTTCATCACATAAGGATTCAACAGACCCTTGTCGGACAGCTTATCCAATAGCCTCTTTAGATTGATGCAATCATTCGTGTCATGACCCACATCTTTGTGGTAATGACAGTACTTGTTTTGTTTCTATACTGGGCCGAGCCTCTCAAAGGCTGAGGCTTCTCAAACTTGTCTTTTATCTCCATCAAAATGAAGTATCCGTCCTTGTTGAACTCATACTAAGGCTCGTACGTCTTGCTTCTCTTTGACTTGGTTTGCTTGTCATCAGCTACCCAGATTTCTTTTCTTTTGCTTCCTTCTTTCTTTCGGCCGACCGAGTCTTGCTGAGAAGATTGCTTCTTCTCAGCCCCCTTGGCCGGCTGTTCTGATTTGGTGAGTGAACAGAAGTCCGCGGCCTCAATGTAGGCTTCGGCTTCCCGTAATACACCTGCGTACGACCGAATCTTTTTTCTTACCAAATCAAACTTGAAACCATTATGCCTTAATCCCCGGAGAAATTCTGAGTAGGCCATTTCATCCGGGAGATTATGAATTTGGGCTTTTTCTTGGTTAAACCTTTGGACGTACAAACGTAGTCCTTCATTCTTTCCTTGGACAATTGTTGCCAAATTGAGACTTGTTTTTCTTGGTGGGATGTTGTAAGAGAAATTTCCCACAAACAACAGACTGAGGGTGGTAAAGCAATTTATGCATCCGGCCGGAAGGCTATTAAACCAATCCTGAGCCACTCCCTTAAGGGTGGCCGGGAAGCATCTGCACCAAGTAGCGTCATCCACGCTTTGCAAGTACATCAAGTTCCTGTACGAGGTAATATGTTCCTCTGGGTTGCCCGTACCATCATAGGCGCCCACTAGTACACTCTTAACTTTTGCTGGTTGAGGGGATGTTAGTATGTCTTGCGAAAACGGAGGCGGCTTATCTCCTAAAGTCAACAAGTGCATCTTCCAGTCAATGGGTTGAGGCTGCGCGGACGATCCAGCCAGATAGGGAGCCTGGCCGAACGTCTGGCCATACGGCCCATACTATCCGAAAATCTAGGGAGTTGGCTGTATCAACCCATTAAGAACTTGAGGGGGCTGATATTGTGATGGCTGAACTGGAATGGGAGTAATAGTGTGAGCGGCTTGTCTTCTGCTGGAGACGGCCGTGTTGGTATATTGAGAGAAAGATTGGTTGGAGAACTCATCCGGCATGGTTGGGGTAGAGGCCGTGTCAAAATATGCGGCCCTCTCCCTTTGTTTGTGCCGAATGTAATCCCTCGCGTCCTTGAAATGCTGTGACGGCTCAGGCTCCACTCTTTTTGGTTGTCTGCCTCTCCCCCCAGCCGACTGTGTTTTCGCCAACAGACTAGAGAAATTGGTCCGTGGGACTCGGGGAGACCTTCCATGCGGACGGCAGAATGGAGTATTACCAGTAGGGGTGTCCATTCGGTTTTCGGTTTGGATTTAGGCCAAATCCAATCCGATCCGAATTATAATTCGGTTTTCATTTTTCAATCCGATCCGATCCGAATTACACTTCCAATCCAATCCGATCCAATCCGAATTTTAATTCGGTTATTTTGGATCCGATCCGAAATCCGAATTAAATTAAGTTGATTATAACGTCTAATAAACTAGTACGATAACATAAAATGATAGTCATGATTAACATAAATTGTTTAACATCCAAACAAATTAAATTGTTTAACATAAGTATTACAACTAAAAGGCAACACTAAGAGTTCATTACAACAATTAAGTAGCATGATTTTTGTTCAAAATAAGTAGCACTTCTGGCAGTAGCAAACTAGCAGGCATAGGCGCATAGCAACTTAAGAAGAAAACAGCAGCAAACAGCAGCAAAAACAGCCCACCAGCATTCTTTAATCAAGGCAGAAGCTTAGTCGTCTAAAACCTCAACTGTATCAGGCTTTGCGTGAGACTTAAAACTGCAACATTATTAACATCAACATTATTAACTTCAACATCCCCTTTGCGTGAGACTCGCGACATACTGCAAGTATAATTACGAAAAAATTAAAAACTTGTAGTTGAAATTCAACAAAAGAAAAAGAAAAAAGAAAAAAAAACAAAATACAATATAAGAAGGGTAGAAAATTACCTTAAGTGGTTTAGGATTGTGAGATCATAAGAAGGAATGATTCGATTTAAATTTTCATGAGATGAGTAGATGATGAACTGATGAAGTGATGAAGAAAGAGGCAAAGAGCGCTTGAGGAGTTGAGGGTTGAGGGAGTCAGAGGCATGTAATGAAGACTGAAAGAGGCAAATTTAGGGTTTTTATTTATATAGTATGTATTTGGGCTAAATTTTAAAGGCCCAATTATAAACCAAAACAAGCCATATTATAAATGCTGGCATCTTAAAGTTCGGTGTTCGGTTTTAATTGGATCCGAATAGGGTCAATCCGATCCGATCCGAAAATCCGAATTTTCAAAAAATTTCAATCCGATCCGATCCGATTTAAAGTTCGGATCCGATCCGAATTGACAATTCGGTTTGGATTGGATTGGATTTCGGTTTTTATCCGAATTATGGACACCCCTAATTACCAGCATCAGTTGCATTGGTCTTGTTGTGCATTTTCTTGGAGGCACCTCCTCCCCCCTTTGGCTGTTTAGAGGCCAACTCTTGGCGAAGCTTAGTCAGCTCGGCCATTAGGGTAGCTGGGGTGACAGGAGGTTGCTCAGCCTCTTGAAATGAGGCGGTCAAAGGATTGCTAGAATGTATGGTAGTGTGTAAGTCTTCTACATATCCGTCCTCGCCTGGACGAGGACTAGTATTAGGTGTCTAACCATCTATTGCCATAACGGACGAGTATCCCCACAGACGGCGCCAAATGTTTCGGGGTATTTTGTGAACTCCTCGGATACTGGTCACGCTCTTCTGGAAACGAGACGCGGACACCTGCAAAACAACGAATATCCCTTTATCGGAATATTCGCCTCCGACGATCAAGTTAGAGATCGGTAATCGAAAAAGCTAGAGAGAGAAAGTAGAGAGAAGTTGGAGCTCTTTTAGTGCTCTTTTTAATGTTATGTCACAATCCACCCCTCCCATCATAAATGATTGGGGTATTTATAGGGGTGGGAGCATGTGCCCCTTTAGGGTTTGTACCCTAGAATTCCGTGACGTGATTGGCTGCGCAATCAGAGACCGCCACGTGTCATAGGGGGGCGCCGTTTTGCGGCTTTCAAGGGTTTTTCTCGGGATTTGGGCCTGATGTAATAAAGGCCTTTTCTCTTGCTGATGCTCCAATATACGCTTAGGGCAGCTGACACGTGTCACCTTATCAGGAGGACACGTGTCGCCCTCTCATAAGGACACGTGTCACCTTTTATTGGGCCACGTGTCGCTATGAGATTGGGCCACGTTTATGGGGTAATTTTACCCTAAACACCTTTGAATAAAAATGTGTTGCCTTATGAATAGACAACGGGGGCATAAATTACGCCTCATATGTGTTGCCTTAGCTACAAGGCAACACTTTTTTTATATTAGGCAATGATTTTGCATTGTTACCTTTGCTTTATTTTGTTGTAGTGTTTATTTTTGAAAAAACTGGCAGGGATATTATTAGATAAGGTCAAGCTCCGCCTAAAAGATCGATTAAACTTTGAAGGAACGAATCCAGACATACAAATTCATCACAACCTCTAGCATCCCACCTTGCCACTTAATGAGGCAGGTATTCCTTACCCGCTTTACATGAGAATTAAAAAGAAAAATAAAATTCCTAGAGAAAGCATCAATATCATACTAAAGAATTATTTAATTGCAAAATAAATTAAAAAATTCATAAATACAAAAATGAAAATAACATTATATCATACTAAAGATTTAGTGGGAGTATTACATGCACGACTAATAAAATAATTTTAGATTACATCAAAAAGTTATATGTAGGAAAATATATTGCATAGTATTAAGAAAACGAATAATATACTTGTTGAGTGTGTATAAATAGAATGTAATTACCAAATAATAAGGGAAACATTATTGAATAGTATTAAATATTCTCTAAGAAGCTTTGACACTAAAAATAATAAATTATTTTGGCATGAAATTTTTTAAAAAAGAGATAACATATGGCATTCCTAGTTTCATCTTTGTTATAATTTATAAAATATAATGATATATAGTTACAGACTTATAGTTAGGGCCTGTTCACAATTACTGAATTGAGCTGAACTGAACTGAACTGATTGGAGCTGAACTGAACTGAACTGAATTGAGCTGAAATGAATATTTTATGAGAGAAGGAAATTAGGAGCTGAACATAACTGAACTGAACCAATCTTATTGGAGTTGAACTGAACTGAACTGAAATTAAGTAAATATGAACAGGCCCTTATACATTTAAGTTTTAAAGTCAATTTGATGCAATATAATGTTATTTTGTTTTTTGTACTGTAAATTAAATTCATGTGTTTGTAATATATCAGAAAACAAAAATCATTCTAAGCAAATAATATTATTTTTAGTACTAATAAGAATCTTTTTATTAATTTTATTATAATATACACCCTCCGTTTTTAAACACTTGCTCCATTTGACCATGCGCGGAGTTTTAGGAGAAATTGGATAAAGTAACAAAACATGGAGGTAATGGGGTAGTTTGGAGAATAAAAAATTGTAAAAAGCAAAAGTAGTGGAAGAATTGAAGGAGAGAAAGTAGTACGTTGGGACCACTAGGTGTGAGAAATGAATTAAATATTGTAAAAACTTTCCAAAAAAGGAAATGGAGCAAGTATTTAAAAATGGTCGGAAATAGCAAGTGGAGCAAGTATTTAAAAACGGAGGGAGTATAAATTAAATGAATACATATAGTAAAATTTTATTGTCTTAATTAAACTGCCAATGAAAGAGATATAAAAAGAAAAATAATGTTAGAATATATTTATTTTTGGAAAATAATTTTGAAGGGAAAAAACGATACCAAAAAGTGACATGTGTTATTTTCGGTTCAATTTTAGTATTACGTTATTGATGATTATTGATATTAGAGTATTCTGTTGCGTTTGCCCCATTCCGCCATACCATACATATATATATGGTACTCCCTCCGTGTTTTTTTAAGTACTGATACACTTTGACCGGCACATAGTTTTAGGCAATTTAATTGACTTAAATAAAATAAGAGATAAGTGGGGTAGTGGAGTATTAAAAAATTATTAAAGAAAGATAGTGGGGTTAATAGTTTATTGAAAAGTAATGAATGTGAGATGAAAGATATAATAAAAAAGTAGTAGTGGGTTTGGGTGGGGACCATGAGACGAGAGAGATATAATATTTTAATATATATTTTTGCCAAAAAAGGAAGTATATCACTTAAAAAAACACGGCCGGAAATGGAAAGTGTAACACTTAAAAAAACACGGAGAGAGTAACTCTTTTCTAGCTCTCACCAACTCAAAGGTCCCCACTTCAAACTAACTCATGTGCAATATTTTTTACCTACGCCTTGATAAAGGAAAATTTGCGAGTGTCATACTATTATGGTATAATGGTATATGCTTTACCTGAGATTGATGTCTTAGGAGTTAGGACTTGTTTGGTTGACAAAAAAATTCATGGGAATTTAGAATTCCTAGGAAATGAATATATGCACACTTGTTTGGTTGCCAATAATGTAGGAATTGGAACTTCCTAGGAAGTTCTACCTCCCACAAAATGAAGGAATTCACTTACCTAGTCTCCCCTAGGTAAGTGGAACTTCCCATGGAAAGTAAAAATTCCTACATCCAACCAAACAAGTTTTGGGAATTCCTAGGAATTACAACTTCATAGGAATTGAGATGGAAAATTCTACTTCCTACATTCAACCAAACAAGGCCTTAAAAAAAAACTCCAATAGAAAAATTGAATAGACTTGCAAATAGAAGACATTGAACATTAAAGTTACCCCATAATTGTCTTTATTTCGGAAGTCAACCTTAAAATTTACATATTCTTCTTAATTTACACGGTAATTGAGTTTATTTACAAGAAAGTTTAGGGGTCGTTTGGTTCCGGTATGAGTTTGGAATTATGACATTGCCAATGGTCTGAAAAAAATAAATAAATAAATAAACCCTAATATCATTTATAACAACATAAATTTAAAAGGAAATAAAACAAATAAAGAAAAATAAAAACAACTACAGAGTATGAAGGAATCAGGCAAGGTATAGCTACACCCCTAGTCCTCTAACGTAATGGAACACTATGGTTGTTTTATTAAACAAAAAAGGTCACTATAATAAAATTAAGGTCTATGTTTAAATAAAAGTCATTTTGGTAATATATAGGCTATAAAAGGTTAATTTTTTTTAATGAAATATTTTATGTACTGTCCAATATGAATAATAAAGGTCACTATGTTAAAATTAGGGTCATAACGTCGTATTCAAGTTCATAATAATATTAAACGTTATAGAAGTTTTAATAAAAGTTACTATGTTAAAAATAAGATTATTATGTTAAAAATAAAGGTCATTATGTTCAATATAATATCAGTTGCGTGTGTATGAATCTCGAGTCCACACGCAAGTTTTTCTGTTTGATACGAGTATATATAAGTTGAATTCATGTTAATTTTTGGCTTAATTGTACATAAAGGTAATTGGAGGAAGTGGACCACCTGCCGACGCAGTCGAAATCAGTAAAAATAGAAACAGTAAATCCAGAAATATTGGTATCTCGTGCTCAAATAATGACGTATTTGAACTGACACGTTGTAAAATTCTTAAAATGAGTTGGAAATTATAGTGGGGACCACAAGCTGTCATTTTACTCAAACGTCTCGGATTCTATTTTCTACTCTTTCTTTCTCAGTCTCAGTGATTAAGAGCGTGTTCGGCGCTAGCTTTTGAGTAGCTTTTAGTGGTTTGAATTGGTCAAACCACTACTTAACAAAAAATGTGAGTGTTTGGTAAGGTAGTGGTTAGGGTAGCTTTTAGTGGCGGAGGTAGCTTTTGTGAAAAGTTAGAAAAATTAGCTTTTGAAATTAGAGGTAGCTTTTGAGGTAGCTGTTGAAAATTTAATCTATAGTTTTAAAAATAAAATATTGATTTTTATATGTCACAGCTAATCAACCGCTACTTTACCGAACACTCATATCTAAATTATTTATCTTCACAGCTAACAGCTTGTTGACAGCTAACAACTACCTACACAGCTAACAGCTGCCTCCACAGCTACAGCTACCTTCACAGCTATATTTTGCCGAACACGCCCTAAGTGCCAGGTTAACCCCACTGTTAAAAAGTTGAAGGAGCGTTTTCATTTCTACTGCTTTTATTTCACCCACTAATTTTTTTTTTTATTTTTTTTTTTATTTTTTATTTTTTGTTTTTTGTCAAATAAAAGTCTCTACATTCATACGAAGTAGAGTATTTCACATCTCCGTTGCACAATTATTGTCACAATTTGACTTTACACATATGTTAAAAGTATTATTTTGACCAAAATATCTTTAGTTTTACAATGGAGTAGTAAAAAAATATAACAATTGAATATTAATCACTTATTGAAATTTTTTAGATAAACTATTTATTGAAAATTTTTAGATAAACTACTTATTGAGAATTTGAGATAAATCAAATAAAAAAGTAAACTACGAAGTACTTATTGAGAATTTGAGATAAATCAAAAAGAAATGTAAACTATTTATTGAATATTTGAGATGAATCAAATAAAACCCAATACAAAGTAACCTTTTTTTTCACAGGTAAAGTAACCCATTAATCGATATAAAAAATCACTATTGTTATAAAAACCTTAATATTACGAAAGCATTTTAGTTGATACATTATAATATTATGAAAACATTTCAACTCGTAATATTAATTATTTGTTCAAAAAAATTTTAACTACTCCCTCGTTCTTCATTAGTTGATACACTTTCCTTACAAGTGATTCTTTATATAGATGTCACCTGTCAACTTGCCACATATTCTTTTAAGATCGTCCATATTAATTGGATTTAAATTTGCACCCATTGTTGTAAGGGGCACGCATTGCATGTGTTTCTTAACTTGTTAGTTTTAAAAAACAATTGATCCTATTAATCTTAGGGCTTGTTTGGTTGAATGTGGAAAATGCAAATTCTTTGGAAGTTTATATTCCCATGCAATTGAAATTCCTAAGAAATGCCCAAGTGTGTTTGGTTAAACATGGGAAGTGGAAATTCCCATAGGAAGTTTCACTTACCTAGGTCCCCCTAGGTAATTAACTTCCTCCATTTTGTGGGAAGTGGAACTTCCTAGGAATTTTTATTACTTCCCATGAATTTATCAACCAAACAACACAAGAGAATTTTAAATCCTAAGAATTTCTAATTCCCATTTTTTTGTTGTCAACCAAACAACACCTTATATTATTTCTCTAACATGTTATGGGTTTCACTTTTTAGGTGTACTCATATGAAAAGTTTTGAAAATACACCCCACTCATTGCCAATACAAGTAATTGTTGTAGACATTAAAATTTATCTCCCCAAAATAGAGTCCGACGATGGAACAACCTTCATTTATTCAATAAAAAAATGAAACAACCTTCATCGCCTAGTTAGGTTCGGATTGCATGATGGATTGAAGATTTATTTGAATGATCCTTTTATCCTAATTTACTAACATTTTCTAAGCCATTTCAGCCTTTCATTAGCTCAAACTCTTTTACTAGCTCAAACTCTATAAACATTAACATGTTTTTCTTTTTTTTTTTCTGGTATTTAAAGAGCCACAAGGACGGGGGTTTGAATCGATCCCAAGATCTCCTAAAATCGGGAGGGAAACTCTAACCACTTGAGTTATCCCTCACTCTCATTAACCTGTTTTTCTAATACTATTTAACACTTTGTTTAGATAGAAAGAAATGAAAGAAAAAGAGGAGAAGAGAAAAGGAGGAGGACAAATTCTCTTGTTTGGGTAAAGGATTGGGGGAAAGAAGGGAAAGAAGAGGGAGGGATCCATTTTCCCTCTCTTTTTAATAAGCATAATCCCTCCAAAATTAGAGAGATTTAGAGGGAAAATAGAGCTCACCTCCCCCTCCCTTTCTTTTCCCTTCCCTTCCTCCTTTTCCCCTCCCCTTCCTTTCCTTCTTTCTTTGCTATCCAAACAACGCGTAAGGGATAATATAATTATGTTAGGCTCAAAATTGTCCTGGTTGGATTTGTTAAATTTTTTCTAGTATTATATTGAAGCTAACTTAATTATTATGATCATGCTTGGTTGCTATCAATATTTATTTGTCACATGATTTATGGGCTAATTATGATTTTTTTTTTTATTACGCTATTTGTTTAATCAAGACCAATTTTTAAAGTGATTAATAAAATAATTATGGATAACTAGTTAGGATCCCATTAATTATATGTTATTTAATTAAGTAGTCAAAATATTTAGTAATTCAATTATATGCGCATTAAATATTCAACTGATGACTTAGTACATATAATCTAGTTTGGAGCAAATTAAATCTTCACTATCATTCGATTGCAACTAATACGTATTGCAATAAAAATTGAGTATAAATCAATACATTCAAGCGGAAATGTATTTCTAATTCGATTTTGAGCCATCATCATCGACTCCTCATTTTGTGTTTCGTGACCAGGCCATATGGAGTAAGCAATCTCATGAAGTGTGAATGGGGTGTAACTTTCATGATTTAAATCGTTGTTGCCCTTTGGAGTTGTTCCTAATCGTGATCGCCTTTGTCCCCTTTGTCACAAATTTAACTATCCCCGAAATGCTCGTTAGCATGATTGTTTTTTTTTTTTTAAATTTGTAAGTATATAGTGTGATAAGTACTCCGCACTATGTTTTTCGATTTTTCTTCAGAGTTTGAGAAAATTCATTGAAAATTACTTTCATGGTTAAGGTGATTATAACAATTCACATAACTTTTGATTTAGTGGTCACAAATTCGACTCTCCACTAATGACACTTTCGTGATATAATTTCCTTACAAACACTACTCCGTACAAATTTACATTACCAAGATAGATGCGAACCAAACAAGAAAAAAATCACAAAAAAAAAAAAACATCGACGATTGAAGCTAGAAAAATAGGCTTTAACCCGATTGATGAGACAGAGCCACAGAGGTTGACCCACAAAGCTTAATCCAAGATCCAACAACAATTACAGGTCTACAACTAGCTGCAAATACTGCTATGTTTGTCACTCCTTTGCTTTTTAGACAAGCCCTCCCTTTTCAACGGTTTTATTAATAATCAAAGTAGTACCTCCGTTACATATTAGTTGCAACTTTTGCCAAAACGGGGTGCTACATATTAGTTGCAACTTTTTTTTTTCCTATTTTAGTAAGTTTTTTAAAATGAAAGTACAAAAATACCCTTACTAAAGAACTCATAAACACAATTAACAACCTATATCAGATTTAATTAAATTCCTAATCTAACTTATTAAGATAATATTTTCACCTAATATAACTCATCTAAAACTTAATTTAAAAAAACAATTCATTTCTAAAAATCATTCAACTAAATCAACTCCCACGAATTGTAAGAACACCGCACTTCTCAACATCGCCGGCGCATCTAACCACCATTGTCAACGTCGCTGTCGCATATACCACCACCGTCATCATCGACTTGCTCATCTACCACCACCGTCATCATCGACGCTGCTCATCTAACCACCATATTTGAGTCGTCATCGCCTCCTTCTCCAGAATTCCTTTCTCACTCTCTTCTTTCTCTTTTTGAATCGTTTAGATCTGATGGTTTGAGGGCTGATTGGGCTAGTTTGGGGTGGTTTAAGGTTGGTTCTGGGTGGTTTTGGTGTGATTCAAGGTAAGGATGGTTCGGTGTGGTTAGAGTTGAGAGGGGGTGATTTCGGTGTCATTTGGGGTTGTTCGGGCTGCAGGGGTGGTTCTAGGGGTTTTACGGGCTGTAGGGGTGGTTTTGGTATCGTTTGGGTTGAGTGTGGGTGATTTTGGGTTGGTTTTGGGGTTGTTCAGGGCTGCAGCGGTGGTTTTAGGGTTGTTCGGGGGTGCTGGTGGGTGGTTTATGGGTGGTCGGCCTGAGAAGGGGGTTTGTTTTAGAGTGGTTAGGGTTGAAATAGGATGGTTTCAGGTGGTTCGGGTTGAGATTAGGTGGTTTCAGGGTGGCTGCAACTGCCCGACGGTGGTGGGGTGGCTGTTGCTGGCCAATGGCAGTGGGGTGGCTGTTGCTGGCCGACGGTGGTGGGATGGCTGCTGCTGGCCGACGGTGGTGGGGTAGGTGTTGTTGATGGTGGTGGGTAATTTATTAATTACCTTCACTTTCTCTTTCCTCTCTTACTAAATTACCTATTCTTTAATTCATTAATCCACTCTTATGAAATTTTGTCTTAGAATCCGTGCCAAGCTGAAAGTTGCAACTAATATGTAACGGAGGTAGTACAACTTTAGACTCCTCACAATAAACACACTGTTACCAAAAAAAAAAAAAAAAAAAATAATCTACTTTGACTAGGGTTAGTAATTTATACAGTACATAAGAAAAAAATACGAAGTATAATCTTATCATAATTTATCATAATTGTTTTCATAAATGGTTTAAATATTTTATTATTATTATATTACTTATCAATAAAAAAAATATTATAGATTAAAGTTTTGCATTGACATATGTTTCCAAGAGAAATTGTTTCACTTAAAAAATATATACGAAGTACATAGAAAGAGTATTTGTTTTAGTGTATGCAATAACTAACCAAAATGATAAATAGTAATTAAGTTGATTTAAACAGTTCCTATGAGTTTTTTTCTAAAATTGCTTTTTGAGCTTAAAAAAAGTCTCTCAATAAGTTGTTTACCAAAGACCCTCTTTCATTTTTTTTTATTGTTTTAATTATTGTTTTCTGTTAGTGTTATAACTATTATCTTTTATATTCGTTTAATTACTGTTTATATTATTATTTTTAATTGTAATTATTGATTTTATTATCAACATTTTTTTAATTGTTTTAATTTTTTTATTATCATTACAATTAATTTTATCATTATTACTATCATTATTGTTACTAATGCAGCATTTTAATTTTTAAATATTTTATCCTATGAATTTTAATTTTTTTATTATCATTACAATTAATTTTATCATTATTACTATCATTATTGTTACTAATGCAGCATTTTAATTTTTAAATATTTTATTCTATGAATAGAAAGTGACTATTAATAATGAATTAAAAGTATTAGTAACAAAAAAAAATTAGTATCACTAATAATTAATCATTAAGTATCAATATTAATATTAATTATTTAGTAAAAAAATCATTAATATTAATAATTTTTAATACTAAGCAGAGTAAAACAGCTCAAAAGAACAATACCTCATTAAACTTCTAAAAGCTTTGAATAAGCTAAAAATTTGATCTCCAAATTATAAAAAGCTTATTACCTAACAATGTCATATAAACCAAACTCTCTAATTTTACATGAAACAATAATATAATTTTCAAGCCAACATCTATTCTATAATTACTTCGTATATATTTTTCTAAACTAAGTGTCAAATAAAGCGTGTCAATTATTAAATAAAATTAAAAAAAAAAAAACCTTCACTATTTTAAAATTAAGGTATATTTATTGACAACTCCTACGCGTATGTACAATTAATCATCTTGATATCAAATATGGCTTCATATATATTCATTCACTCTTCTATCCTTCTTTGTTACTCAATTTTATCTTTGGTTTCAGCTTTTAGAAAAACAGATTCCATTTACCCTTTACAGTTGAGAGTTGGTCTTGCATCTTTTAGAGCAACACCCGCTCCTTGTCAAACAAGATAAGTTACGTTACAGACCTTTTTGAAATAAATGGAGTTTTGATTTTGGATGATATGATGCTGTAAAGACAAAAGTTGAATGATTGTAATAATGTGAAATATGATAAAGTTTACGGCCCACATGGTTGAACATTATAGTATAGTATAGAATATAGATGATGGAGGAGCAGCTTTTTTTTTTCTTCTCCCATTCCATTGTGTTTATGCTATTTTCATGGGGAAGCAACCATCATACATTCTTACATTCATTCGTACTCCTAAAGTGGAACTTATGTATTAACCGATTTACTTCGTATTTACTCCATCTGTTTCAATTTAATAGTTATAATAACTAGTATTATGCTCGAACAATGTCCCGCATCACTACATAAATTAATTATTTAATAAGTACTTGTATGGATTTAGTTCATGACCAATCTTATCTTAACAAATTCATGAACATAATTCAATACAATTATTCAATAATAAATAAAGTAGTCTAGTAATTTAAGCATTTGCTAATCCTTCAATCATATATTCATATATCAATGTGCATGTGTACAAATCAATATATTGTACGGTTGTTAACATAACCAAAATTGTCTATGGTAATTAAGCCCCTAAAAAGACAATCTTTATTTCAATTCTACTGTAATTTTTATAAGCGATCAACTCATGATGGATAATGTCAAAAAATGTTAATCAACCATAAAAAAAACTTATTGGTTGAAACTACTTTGTTATTTGTGACTTGAAATCTACAAGATATGACATAAGGCTGGTTTTCATATCTCTCTCAATGTAAAAGTGATCTTGAAATTATTCAAGTTATTAGGTCGAGGTGATATCTTATTTCAAAAGCTTTCCAAGGAATAGTCATATATAAAATTCCGATAAAAAACAAGAAAGTTATGCCGATTTAGGGAACAACTATTGAAGCAAGATGACATTCTTGTACGCGCAACAATAAAGAACTCTGGAATCGGATATCCGATTTAGCCAACTCTAATAAAAAAAAAATTCAAATATATATTATGTGGATTCAGATTTTTGATTTAACCAATCCTAATTGATGTGAGTCTGAAGGTCAACTCTTACACTCAAATGAGTCACATCTCTCAAAGAGTGCAACTTAACTTAATTCTCTGATCTTTATATTCTTTACTAGTATGTCTATGATGATGTTTAGCAGTTTAGGTACTTCTTTTAACTTCGATTTCTTGGTCACAAGATTAGGGTAACATTTTTGTAGCACATCAAATTGTAAATTTTGGTGTCTTTTATGTATTCATGGACAATTTGTAAGGAAAATGATACACTATTTTGTCTTTGATTTGCTAAAAAATTTTAATTCATTTTTTTCTATAATAATCACTAACCAAATTGATAACTATTACACCAAAAGTCCAAAACATTCTTAAAAAAAATAAAAATAAAAAAAAAATAAAAAAAAAACTATTACACCAAAACATATTGCTTGGTTAATTCTTATATTATGTGCTAATCACTCTCTTATTTGTCCCCAACCAAAAGACCAACCGAAGTGATTGACAAAAAAAATGCATGTCTCATTGGATAGATCATTGTCTCATTGGAGGTGATAAGGACGCCTTGACAATGTTGGCATAATTTCAGATTTTGAGGTTCCATCTTCCACCTTTTTTTTTTTTAATTACATTCATTGTTTAACATACAGGTTTCGTAAACCGCTAACATAGTTTGTGTCTTTTTCCAAAAGGATTGATTTTTTCGACTTTATTAATTATATGTTATAATTACTACAATAATTTATGCCAATTTTTTAAATACAACTCGGTTGAATACTACTCCCTCCGTCCCAAAAAGAACGACCCATTTGGGTTGATTACGCGGGTATTAAGGAAATTAAATAAAAAGAAGTAAAAATATATTGGAAAGATAAATTTACATGGGGTTTGTAAAAAATAGAGAGAGAAAGTAATAAAATAACATGAAAAATCAAATTTTTATATGGGGAAGCTAATTTTGCACAAATATTGTAGCAAATTGGTGGGTGTTTTAATGCAAATGGATGGGTGTTTTAATGCAAATGAATCATTCTTTTTGGGACAAAGTTTTGGCCAAATGGGTCGTTCTTTTTGGGACGGAGGGAATACTACTATGTACTCAATAAAGTAAGATTTATTTATCAGTCATAGTTTCAATGTAAAGAGTTTGTTTTATTCAGTTTATGCAATTAATTTTTTGTTTGAAATCAACAGTTTATGCAATTAATTGATTTATATTTTGTATGACATTTATAAAAGAATTAATTTCAATTTCCAAAGAAAGAAAAAGTTGACTCGTTAACCTTAACTAAATTTTTAACATCTGTAATATACACAAATTATATGATGAGGTTTTTGTAACGTCACACAGTATAATAACTTTAAAGATAATACGAGTATAAGTATTAAAAACTTTATTCTAACTAATGAAATGAAAATCTTTCCATAATTTAAAAATAAAAAGCTTTAGAAATTTTCATTATTTATTAAAGTTCACCTTTCTCATATGAGTCATACATACTTGTATATACTCACTCTCTATTTTGGTTACCTTAAAATATGACATAGGTACATAATAGATAAACTGACATGATCCATATGATAGTTTGCGTAATATTTAATGTAATTTTTGAAAATAGACAGTTCATATTGTATATGTGCATAACCTTTTCTCTTAAATATTATTACTACGTACGTAATTGTTTCACACACTAGTCTGTTACTACTCAAAGCCTCAAATTAGTCATAGAAAATGTTAACTTTAACGAATTTTTTCTTTGTTTTTCAAAAATTTTGAAATTGGTGGAAGATTGGAGCAAATTCAAGAGATCAAATTAATATGAAATAAATTTTTTAGAACAATTTACGAATTTTATGCAAAATTATGTACTCCCTCCGTCCCAAAAAGAACGACCCATTTGGCCAAAACTTTGTCCCAAAAAGAATGACCTATTCGCATTAAAACACCCACCAATTCAATTTGCTACAATATTTGTGCAAAAATAGCTTCCCCATATAAAAATTTGATTTTCCATGTTATTTTATTACTTTCTCTCTCTACTTTTTTACAAACCCCATATAAATTCGATTTTCGTTCCCGAAATATGTTTATTATAGGTTTAGGGGGGCATTTTGGCCCTATGGGTCCAATTTGAGGTCAAAATTGAAATTTTTTTTATCGGAAATACCTCGTTTTGCGTGTTCACGCAATTCGATGTATTTTTAAACACGCAAAACGAGGTATTTCCGATCATTTTTTATCAATTTTGACCTCAAATTGGGCCCAAAGGGCCAAAATGCCCCCCTAAACCTATGAAGAACATATTTTAGGCACGAAAATCGAAGAATTTAAAAAAATTCCGTTAGATTTAACTGTTTTCTAAACGGTAGGTGGTAAAAAACAATTTTTTGAGTTTATTTGGTGGTAAAATACAACTTTTAAAAGAGTAGGTGGTAAAAAACAATTTGTCCAAATTTTTTGGTGGTAAAAGTCAAAATTTCCTTCCTTTTTTTTATTATTATTATTATGCGCTAGAATTCCGCCACCTATGGGTGGTTTTGTCGCTGGCACGGTTAGCTCCCGTGTCAGTTAACCTCAATTTATTTGGGGGAGGTATAGTTGGAAACCCGTTCGATGCGTAATCAACGCTAAATGAATTATTTAGTGTCTAGTTAAAGTGTCTTGTTGATTGTTGTGTGTGCTTGTAAACAGGTGCATTGAGGTAAGTGTGTGTTGATAGGTAAAAGCATGTTAGTGTGTTTATTTACGCTTATGTACTCAGCTTTGTCGATTGTGTGTGTTTGTGTATTTGGCCATGTCTTTATCTTGGCCCTATGATGACCCATTTTTAATGGAGAGTAGTGGGGACAAGTAGAGATAAATTTTTCAGGTTGAAGCATATTCATGACGGGGCATGAGTGAAGAGTGAATCATGCTAGTTTACGATGTGTTTATGCTTTATTTATTTATGATACATTTTGTGTGGACTAACCCAAAGGTTTGGTTTTGGAACGGTTTTGAATAAGGGCCTTTAATGGTTCCAAGTTGTAGTTTGATTTTATTTGACTTCGTTTATTTTGGTTTTAAACTTTACTTACGTTTGGTTGTCTTTAAGTTGACTTGTTTTGAACGGATTTTAATTCTAAGTCTTCCGCTGTGTATCTTTGATAATTGCCTTAGCCGTTTTCACGGTGTCGGTAATGTCTTAGATATTCCTAAATCGTATTTTAAAAGAGTAAAGTAAGTATTTTTAAAGGAAAGGAATTTCTAGGGTGTTACAGAACTGCTGCCGGATTTTCCTTAAAATTGGAAAGTTGACATACATTCACTAGTGAGAGTAGACATTCAAGGATGGGTTAGGTTGGAGTGATAAAGGACACTTTGGAAACATGCATTTTTTCACTATATGAATGGTATATTCACGGTGTGTACTTGAAGTTGATTTACATAAAATATGTAGCAATTATACATTATTCATAATATGTTGCTATATATGTTTAGAGACAATTTACTAAATGGAGAAGGATCGTGGTTGGATGTATGGTAGACGTGATACATTGGAATTTTGGAATGGGGTTCAAGAGTTTTGCGAGACGACTTTATCTTATCAGCGCAAAATGGGTGACGAAGGCCTATACTGTCCTTGTGTTGATTGTAATAATGTGAAGGTGGTCAATAGTGTTGCAATCATTAGAGATCATGTACTTTGTCGTGGGTTTAGGCTTAAATACCATGTGTGGATTTGGCACAGTGAAGGTGGAGAGTACAGTGGGGATCTTGATGGGAATGATGTGCATGATAGATGCAATGAGATTCATGTGGGACGAGGAATACGAGAATGATGAATATATTATTGATAGTGGTGAGGATGGAGCTGAGGATGATTAAGTGGATGAGGTCGAGGATGAAGATGTGGATGAGATGTTGCGTAGTGTTGAAGGTGATGTGTTTGAGTTATTATCAGATGCTTCCAAAAAGCCTTTGTACCCTAGGTGCAAAAATTACTCCAAAATTTCTGCCGTGCTTACACTTTTTAATATTAAGTCGAACCATGGGTGGACGGACATTAGTTTTACTTCTTTGTTGACCTTAAGTGAGATGTTTCCTGATGGGAATGGAATTCTTAAGTCTTACTATTATGCAAAGAAGCTCATGTGTCCATTTGGTTTGGAGTATAAGAAGATACATACATGTCCTAATGATTGTATTCTTTATCAAAATGAGCATGAACAATTGGAGGAGTGTCCACGATGCAAGCAGTCGCGCTACAAGCGCATGAGTTGCAATCTTGGTATGAAGGGACCTCCTGCTAAGTTGTTGTGGTATCTTCCTATTATTTCAAGGTTTAATCGTCTATTCTCAACACAAAAAGACGTTAAAACTTGAGGTGGCATGCAGAGGGAAGAAATAAAAACAGAATGCTGAAGCATCCGACTGACTCCCCACAATAGAAGAACATTGATTTGAAGTTTGGTGATGAAGTTAGAAATTTAAAACTTGGGTTGTGCACAGATGGGACGAATTTATTTGGCACTCTTGGTACCCAACACAGCACATGGCCGGTACTTTTAGTGATCCATAATTTTCCTCCTTGGTTATATATAAAACGGAAGTATGTAATGCTTTCACTGCTAATAACGGGGCCTAGGCAACCTGGAAACGATATAGATGTTTACCTTGCGCCACTTATTGATGATTTGAGAAAGATGTGGGACGAAGGGGTTTCTTGTTTTGATGCTTATAAGAACGAGATGTTCACATTGCGTGCAACCCTTATGTAGACCATGAATGACTTCCCTGCATAAGGCAACTCGTGTGGGTATAAGGTAAAAGGAAAAAACAATGCCCATATGTATTGATGACACATCAAGCATATATCTTAAGAATTCTCGCAAAGATGTCTACGTGCGGACTCGAAGGTTCCTTAGGCGTGATCACCCGTACCGTAGGCAGAAAAAGGCTTTCGATGGGACAGTGGAAGAGGAGACTACGCCTAGGCCATTGACCGGTGAGGAGGTTTATGCTCGAGTTAAGGGTATATGAACGGTGTTTGGAAAATCTGAAAAAGCTGCGGTCTCAACTGCTCTCTTTAAAAAAGAATCAATCTTTTGGAAGCTTCTGTACTGGAAAGAACATGACGTTAGGCACTGTCTTGATGTGTTGCATATAGAGAAGAATGTGTGTGATGCTCTTGTGGGAACGTTGATGAATATTGGCAAAACAAAGGATGGAAAGGGTGCACGGTTAGATTTGCAGGAGATGGGGATTCGTCCGGAATTGTGGCCTCAAGATAAGGTTAGAAAGGGAAAGGATAGAATGGGAAAGGAACCGGAAAAGAAAAATGTAAATTTTTCAAAAAAAGGAAAGGGGAAGAGCAAGGGAAAGGGAAAGGCCACGGATGCTTCAAAGAAGAGTGATGAGGGTAAAGGCAAGGTTGAGAAGACTTATTTACCACCGGCTTGCTACACTTGTCAAGGGTAGAAAATAAGATGTTTTGTGCATGTCTTTTAGGCATTAAGGTTCCATCGGGGTACGCATCTAACATGAAAAGATTTGTATCCTTAAATAGAGAATTAAAGCTGACAAGTATGAAATCCCATGATTGTCACATTATGATGCAAGTATTTCTACCGATTGCAATACGTAGTATTTTATCAAAGCACGTGAGGGAAGCTATTACAAGCCTATGTTCGTTTTTCAATACAATATGCAGCAAAGTTCTTGATCCTTGTGCACTTGATGCTTTGCAAACGGATGTGGTTGTGACTTTGTGCACCCTCATTTTTTGACATAATGGTGCATCTCATTCTTCATTTGGTGCGTGAGATTAAGTTGTGCAGTCCAGTTTTCCTGAGGTGGTACTATCCTTTTGAAAGACACATGGGTACATTGCAAGATAAAGTTAGGAATCCGGCTCACCCGGAAGGAAGTATGATTCAAGGGACCGTGAGTGAGGAGATTGGTAATTTTGTGGCCGACTATATAGCCGTTGCTGAACCTATTGGTCTTCCTACTTCTCGACATGAAGGGAGACTTGATGGCCATGGCACAATTAGGTCGAAACAAATGTCACCTGATTAAGATCAGTTCTTACAAGCACACCTTTATGTGTTGCACCATGTTGCAGATGTTCACCCATATCTAGACGAGCACATGGCTAGTTTGCGTAATGAATTTCCATTGAAAGGTGAAAGGGCACTGATGCAATTGCATAATAAGAGGTTTGTCGATTGGTTTCATGATCGAGTGATGAGTCGTTTTGATGTAGTGTCACGGATACAGTAAGGTGGCTTGCTTATGGTCCTAGGGATGATGTTCGCTCATTTGAGGGATGTGACATCAATGGGTACACTTTTTGGACAGAGAGTTGGGATTTGAAATCTTCCTCGACCCAAAACAATGGTGTAACACTTGTGGCATCGTCAAGGGAGTTTGCAAGTGCTAAGGATAAATCACCTGTCGATGCAAAATTGTCATACTACGGTCGAATTCAATTCAAATATGGGAGCTTGATTATTGTAATTTCACGGTTGCTCTTTTCAAGTGTTAGTGGGTTGATAAAATTAGGCGTAACGTCAAATATGATGACTTTACTCTTGTAGATCTTGGCCACTTGAATGATAGTGCGGAACCATTCATCCTAGCATCTTAAGCTAAGCAAGTGTTCTATATAACTGACCTAGTCGATTCAAAATGGTCTATTATGCTAGCTGGCAAAAGAAAAATCCTGGGCATTGGAGATGTTGAGGATGAGGAAGAATATGATGCGTTTGATGAATCAGAACCTTTCTCTGTTCCTAGACCTGTTGCATCAAATGACGAAGACGACCAAGCAAGTTATATGCGGTCAGACCACAACGAAGTAATATTAGAGTGAGGTACTATAACTGTGAATTTGAGATTGAAAGCATTTGAAAGTATTATTTAAACAGAAGTTAGGTAATTTTATGAGTAGTTTTGGGGAAAATAAATGAAAGTGTTAACTTAGTTGCTAAATTTTCACAATTTTTTGTATACGAATGAAGTATATCTCAAAACATGTTAAATATGATAGTACATAATATTGTAAGTGTTGACGGTAGTAGAAAATCACAAGTTACGTAATTTATAGAGTCAATTGTTGAAAATGAAATAAAAATGACCTATATGTCAACTTACTTTCCTATTTTATATGTTAACCTGTATTATAAATCGTAAGTTTATATTTGATTTTAACTTACCTTACAAATTTATCTCTTATGCAACTAATACTGTGTTATGTTTATAATGACAGGTGTTTATCTCATGGAGGACAATTATGACCTTGATTGTGTAGAGGATTTGGAGGATGATGATGATGGCTATGAGGATGAGGACAAGGACAAGCTTTATGATGTCAACAAGGAGAATGATTTGGGTGAGCCAGAAGATTAGGAACAAGATGAGTTTGAGCGTAGGCTTGAAGAATTTGAAATTTCAGCTGACGCCTCCTATTGAAAATGTAATTTGTGAGATTGTTGGTGAGAACACCCTACTCCTCAAACTTAAAGCGAAGGACAGGATGAAATGAACACAGGTGGTGGAGGGGGGGGGGGGGTAAAGGCACCAACTAAGAGAAAGGGTAGGGGTCCGACGACAAGTTTTAAGAAACCTACCGGTCCCATGATCCTAGAGTATGACAAAAGAGGGGAACCTACAGGCAAATGACGCCGGGAATATGAAAAACAAGTTGGCATCTGTGCGCGCAAAATCCCCATTACACTTAAATGGCGACAAGTACCTCCAGGCTTGATTCAAACATTTTGGGATGATACAAGGGCAAGTGTTTTGTTTAAATGCACATTTACACAATTATAAATACCTTCACCATCCAGTTGTTTGTAAATAGAAACTAATAATCGCTTGTATTTGTGCTTGTAGAAGCTGTTTAGTATTCCTAATGATGCCGACAAGAGAAGGGTGTTTGATTCTTTAGTAGTGGAAAGATTCAGAGGCTTCAAGACCCACTTGACTAATGGATGGATCTATAAGAAGAAGAAACCAAACAAGAAGAAGAAACCAAAGGGGAAGGATAATGAAGGTGGAAATAAGGAAGTTGTTGAGGAACAACAACCACCGTGGAAAATATGGCCAAGTGTGAAGGAGGACGAGTGGAAAGCCTTCGTTCTTCAAAAAAAGTTAACTAAAAGCAGTTGTAAGAACTAGTAAATCTAATGAGAATTGTATAATATATTGACTCTTTTTGAAATAATGATGCTAATATTTCTATTTATGTAGGAACTTTGTGAGCAAAATATGGCAAATGCATTGTAGGGTCATCCAAAGAACCCTCCAACTCCACGATCACTACGTTGGTGAGTCGTGCTGGCAATTTCATTTGTTCTCTACATTCCTTTGATAAGGAAACTGGAAAATGGGTCATCAAGGAACCGAAAACCAAAAAAATGGCTGATAAACTTGTAAGCTAACTATGAACTCGTAAACTTTATCAAACTTTTGCATAATTTGACTATACAAAAACATTAACTGTATTCATGTAACCTTTTTTCTTATGCTACAGCTTGAGTACACTACAACAGTTGTTGAAGGCAAGTTGGTCCCAACTATAGAGAAAGACTCTTTCACCTTGGCTTTGGGAAAACCCTACCATCTAGGTCGGGTAGTAGGTTCGAGAGGGACGTTGCTTGGATGGGAAAAGGTGATGGGTTTAGAATACATAAAATTGGAAAGATCTCGAGCGAGTGTTAACTCACCGGATGACTTGGATGCTAAGGTGGTATCAATCAAGGAACAAGTACGCAATGAGTTAATGGGTGAATTTAATGCTTGGGTGAAGCAAATGAACTTACCCTTGCTGTTCTCCTCGACTACACCGGTCGACTCAAGTAGTCACCTACAAGGACAAGGAGATGATGAGAGACATGGAGAAGATGAGATACATGAGGTAGTTTTCAATCTATTAGTTTTAGCATATTGAGTTACGTGAGATCTAATGTGGCATTATTGATTAACTATTGCAGGTTGTTACTCCTACACATACGGACTCGAGGGAGCTTAATAATCCAATACCCCATGAATTTCCAGATTTAAAGGTGATTTTCGTTACATGATCAATTGTGATGGAAAACACCCTTTTTGATAAGTTCTATTTTTATAAGTGAATTTTGTTATTGGTGTACGAAGAGCCCGAGTGTACACTTCTAGCCCCGGGGCTATCAAATAGTAGAGAGTTGCATTTGGTGGCGTATGGTAGTGCACAAGTGACGTCCGGTGATACGATCCATTTCCGATCGCTTAGGCCACAACATTACTCGTTCGGGATCAATTCTTTTATTGCTGGGTTCAAAATCATCCCACTACTGGTGCCCATAGAGGAGGATGAGATTACTCTACTTTGGCAAGCAAAAGGCAGCTATGTGCAATGGCCACGTGCTTGGGTAATGTTGATCAACGAGGTAATATTTTTTTTTTTTTGATGTTGTGCTAAATAACAAATCTGCATTCACTATTTTTTTCTCTTAAAAAAATATACAAAAACTACACTCACTCATGACTTCCCGGCCCTTCTCTGAAAATATTGTGTTGTGGCGGCCTTGGCATCTTTTGCCTGGGTTTCCGCAGCCTGCGCAGCTCCTGTCTAGGCTGTAGAGGCCTGGGCAGGTGTTTCCTGGGCTGTTGGGGCCTGGGCAGGTGCTACCTGGGCTACTGCAGCCTCGGCAGCTGCTGCGTGGGCCGCTGCAACTGTAGCTTTGGCAACTGTTGCATGGGCCTTAGCAGCCTCGGCAGCTACTGCTTGGGCTGTTGCAGCCTTGGCAACTACTACCTAGGCCTTGGCAGCCTCGGCAGCTTCTACCTGCTGGGCCGCTACAGCTTCTACAACTGCTGCCTGGGCTGCTGCAGCCTTGGCAGCTGGTGTAGGGGCCTGGACAGCTGCTGCTTAGGCTGTTGCAGCATGGGCAGCTTCTGCCTTGGCTGTGGCGTCCTTAATATGTAGCTTCACCCAGCGAAGAATTTTTTATCTTCACTTATCTTTGTTTGGTCAGATTTCGAATAAAAGCCAAACATCAAAGAGAAGGAGGGTGGAGAATCCTACAAGCATTGATCAACCTACAAATAAGATGAGTGAACAACGGTCGAAGAGTGAACAAGTTCGAAGAAGAATTCTTTGAAAGGTTCAGCCATGCAATCTACTCCACTTGTTGGAGACAATGTCCTTCAATCGCTCTCTAAGGATTTAACTTTTCTTCACAACCGTTTTAGTCATTTGCCTAGTGATGATCCCATTGAAATTGCACTACCTAAGGAAATGTTCCACTATGATGAGGATGCAAGTGCATAACTATACAAACAAGATGTGAAGGAATTTCTAAGAGGCTCATTGCCACTTAAATTATGTTATTAAGATTAGTGTTGATTAGTTCATATTTGCATTCATTTTTCAATGTTCATGCACGCAGAGCACTACAGTAGCACTTAAGTGACACTAATTCCCCTTGTAAAGTTGGGTGGTTATGCCTCGAGCAGACACCCGATACTAGAATCTTAGGCAACTACCCTGAAGTGATGTATTATGTTGATCGGAGTATCAAGGAATCAGCGCGTGCGGGAGACAAGTTCATATTCGCCCCATGTTATGAGGAGTACGTTTAACCATGTCTAATTAAATTCTTTCCACATTGGAAATATATCATGAGTCCTAATTAGTAATTTGTTTATGTATTGTGAATTAATGTAGGTCGCATTGGTTCCTCATGGTGATTTGTCCTTCTAATCACACAATCTTTCACCTTGATTTATCTCGATCAACAAAGAAGTACCTCGTAAAGTCTATACTGCAAAAGTAAATATAGCTACCTAGCTAGTGTTGATTATCTAAACCTAACTCATTTAGTAGTCAGACTAATTAAATTTGAATTTACTTTCCTATAGTGTTATGAAGAAGCTACATTGTCGTGCTCCACAGGATCCTACATGGAAATCACCGATGGTAATGCCACATGATATTTGTGATTATCATAATAAACATTGCTAAAACAATTTGTTGTTTCAATGAATACTACAAGAAGGGGGGGTTGAATTGTAGTATGAGAGTTTAGCCTAACTTTTTACGGAATTAAAACTAAGTAAGCTAAAGGAACAGAAAGATAAACTAAAGGAACAAAAGTGCACGAGAGATTTTTACGTGGAAAACTCCTTGGCCCTAATCAAGGAGAAAAACCACGACCACTTGGGATTTTAGGAAAAGAATCTTCACTAGAATAGGGCAATAAATCCTATTACAAACTAAAGACTCTTACTTCAAGTTCCTCAACGAACTTGAAGCCCCGAGGAACAAGTCACCCAACTTGTTACTCCTTCTCTTCTCTTTCTCTCTTCTCACTTCTCTCTGCTCTTTCTCTTCTCTTTCTCACTTCTCTTTCTCACAACACAGAAGTTCACTCAAAATTCCCCATTCCCCAAATTACAACTCGAAAGAAAGAAATTAAAACTCTAGTACAAGAACATTAAGAACACTCTAATTGACTTATGTGGAATTGGACTCTTAACTCGATTGAAAGCTTAAAACTTATGTGAGCAAGGGTAAGTTTTTCCAACAGAAATTATGAGTTATTTATAGAGCAATAAGCGTATTGGAAAACCTTCATTGTGCAGCAAATCCATGACGCCACTACTCATACCCACTAAGAAGATCATGTCCCTTGAATTAAGGAACCATGAACTCCTCAATGTGCAAAGCCATGACCGATGAAGGTCATGGGAGAGTAGGCCGCAAGTTTTGGAAAACATGGGAGATTTTATTTTTAAAAATATTTTCCGAAAATCAGAAAAAGAAAATAAAATAAAATCTTTTAATTTAAGAAAGATAAACATTTTAATTGTAACAGTTTTCCTAAAAACTAGCATGCACAATATTCTATCCTAAGACCAATTCCACACAGATATTTCGAGTGTAACTAATTATCCCATACTTACATAAATCCTAAAATATTAAATTATATTTAGTCTTCATGTTCTCTGATGAAGCTTCTACTCCGAGGCTTCTATTCCTTAGAAGCAACTTCTCTTCTCTAGTGGTGCTTCTTCTCTGAAGCTTCTGTTCCCTAAGGGAACCTTCTCTTCTCAAGTCTTCATTTCTAAAGCTTCAGTTCCTGTGAGGGAACTCTTCTTTTTGGATAGCTTCGTTTCTGGCCTTCCTATTCCTCATGGTATCTTTGCTCGACACTTAATTCTCCTAGTCTTTGCACTGATCACAAACTTAAACAATCAAGCCTTTATTAGTAGGTAAGTAAGTGAGGTTGTGTCATCATCAAAATCCTTAAGTCCAACACAATTGCTAATTTTTCATCCATGTTTGATTCATTTGATTTGTTCCTATGCTAGTGCCACTGCCCATAACAAGATAATGGAGTTGATTGTGGCTTATACGTGATGAGATTCATACTTGACATAGCGACTCATTGTACGAACATGTTGCAGCTTGATGAGGTACATCCTAAAAATTAGTATGCTCTTTTTATTTGATTTCAAGCTTTAGCCACCTAAAACTGAGTATAATTGACATGTTATGAGAAAAAACTAGCTCATTAGTTAAGAAATGTAGAAAATGGGCAAAGTAGAAGTCATATCGGCCTTATTTAGGCCATTTAAGATGAAACTGCGTCCCAAAAATTAGTAAAATGCTCTTTTAATTTGATTTCAAGCCTTAGCCACCTAAAACTAAGTATAATTGACATGTTATGAGAAAGAATTGGCTCATTAGTTAAGAATTGTAGAAAATGGGCAAAGTAGAAGTCATATAGGCCTTAATTAGGCCATTTAGGATGAGAATGCGTCCCAAAACTTAAGAAAATGCTCTTTTTAATGTGAATTCAAGCCTTAGCCACGTAAAAATAAGTATAAAATTGATATGTTATGAGAAAGAAATAGCTCATTAGCTAAGAAATGTAGAAAATGGGCAAAGTAGATGTCATACAGGCCTTATTTAGGCCATTTAGGATGAAAATGCGTCCCAAAACTTAGTAAAATTCACTTTTAATGTGATTTCAAGCCTTAGCCACCTAAAACTAAGTATAATTGACATGTTATGAGAAAGAACTAGCTCATTAGTTAACAAATGTAGAAAATGGGCAAAGTAGAAGTCACATAGGCCTTATTTTAGACCGTTTTGACCTAAGTGATCTTGTAAATGCATGACTATGACTATTACTTGCTTGTTTATACTTACAAGTAATAGAAATATTCTATATATGTGAGCCACGTATAAATCAAGTTTGGTACTTAATTTTTTACAAATTTATTTATACATGTTTAACTTAAGTAATTAATTCTAACATAATTTATATGTTTCAAGATTTGCATGGTGCAAAAGGAAGGTCCCTTAACAAGCAAGGAACTTAATGAAGTTCGAGAGATGTTGGCGTCTTTCATCACCTTCAATTTGTAAATGTCACTTCATTTTGAATTTATATTTTGTTAATTAACTTTTTAATTACATTATTAAATAATTAGTATTATTTGTATATATGTATATGACACTTTTTATTTATTGTATTGCATTTGGTTTTATTAATTTCTATCTATATATATGTATTTTTCTTATTATTTCAATTTATTAATTATTCTTATTATAATTATTAGTAATTATAATTAATTATATAATTAATTATAATTATTAATAATAATTATATAATGGTAGAATTTATAGCAATATTATGATAGATTATTATAGCAGAACAATTGTAGGAATAAAAAATTATATATACCTGTTATTGCCACCAGTTAACCGGTGGCAAAAGTAATTAATACAAAAAAATTAAACCCGCAAAGTAATATTGCCACCGATTAACCGGTGGTTTTTTTATTAGATTATTGCTACTCTTCAAATGCCCAGCGGTTCAAAACCGGTGGCATAAGGGGGTTTTGGACCGGTGGGCATTTGCGTTTTTCTACTAGCTTGAGTTAAAGAATCCATGGAAGGATTTGTATGGTGGTCAAAAGCGTGAAGTAACTATTCCTTTGTTGCATGCTGTTATGACAAGTGATGAGGATATGCTAGAGGGGAATGATGAATTTAAGAAATGTTTTGTGATGCATGCAATGGTGACTCTTTTTACGCCAATGACTAATAGGACAACTAATTTGAGTTGGTTTTAGCTTTGAATGATGTTAGTAAGATTCGAGAGTATAACTGGTGCCAATTTGTTTTGGATGATTTGGCTGAGAATTTGGCTGGTTATTTTGCAACACGAAAATTGGAGATGGGTGTGTGTTGTTTTTACATATTTGTTACTTTCATAGGTTGTAGTTTAGGGGAAACATTATGCCTTGTTCTTTGCCTTTGATTAGGCAATGGACAGATGAAGATGTCAAAAATAGGTTGACTCAGGAAGCTAAAGTGTATAGTAATGCACACATTGACAAAATTACATATCCTGTCACTAAGTTGTGAAAGAAGAGTTCTACTTTAGAAGTAGACAAAATTGAAGAAAAAGAAAAGGCTGATTTTGAAAAATCAGCTAGTCTGCAACCTTCCAGTTCTGGCCTGCCTTCTACTTCTGCTCTGCCTTTCACTTCTGCTGTAGATATTTCCTTACCTGGTTTTCCTCGGTTGTGACATTTGAAGTTCCTGAAGGAATTCAAACAAATGAAGAAATTCATCACATATCTAAGAATATGAGTACAAGTTTACTTGAATTTATTCCATTTTAGTGTTTTGGTTGTTTTTTTAATGCATGTGTTGGGGTTACTTGCTAGTTAATGTGTAGGGTTATTTTGTGGTGTATGCTGCGTTTACTTGTTTGTATATCATGGGGTTACTTTATATCTATATTTGAAGTTACTTGGTAGTTTATATTGGGGTTACTTGTTGTTATATGTTGGGGTTGCTTTATAGCATAAAGTAGGGTAACTTGTTTGTTTATCCTGGGTTACTTTATATTTATATTGTAAGTTACTTGGTAGTTTATATTGTGGTTTTTTGTTCTTATATGTTGGGGTTACTTTATAGCATAAAGTGGGGTTCTTGTTTTTATGTAGCATTTTTTTTAGTGTTTTCATTTGTTTTTTCTGGATGTTGAAGAGAAATTATTCGTTGATGAATAGAGATATGAAGCTTATGACAAATCAATTTGAAAAATATGTTCATTTTAAAAGGGAACAATCAGAACCTATGAAATTAGATTCAAAACTTCCAGAAAAAGAAAGGTCTCCTATGTTGTCACAGTTGGATCTAATCTTCAATGATTTGAAATTTTGGAATCAAATTGATAACATTACTGAACATGCAATGGAAATGAAGAAATTACGAGAAGAAATGCCTTCATTTGAACTTTTCTCTTATACTAATCCTGACCCAGAAACACCTTTATCGCCATTCCTTTTCAATAAGGAGATTTTTGCTGGAGCTTCTCCTCAACCAATTCCTGAGATTAGGGTTTGGGTGTTGATTTTGGCTTCATTTTTAAGAAAGTGTTGGAATCAACTAATCAAGAAGGCAATGAAGACAAGGGTCACACTATTTTGGTGTAGTATATGATGATGAGGATGATGATGTGACTAAAATTGAACGTCCTATTATTGTACCTGCTGTTTTTGTTGCTGTTTTTCCAACACCTATACTTGCTATTATTGCTACTATTGTTTCCATAACTGGACCTGGTGTTTCTAAGCCTTCTTATGTTCTTACTATTCTTGCACCTACTATCACTGCTATTACTGTTTCTAAGCTTTCCTTTGTACCTGCTTTATTTTCTACCAAATCTGCACCAGCTGATCCCGCTTCCACTGTTTGTATGCCTTATTCTGTACCTGTTGACTGAAAATGGAGATATATTTGCTGCTAAGAGGAAACCTACAGAAAAGGTAGATAAACCTGAGGACCAAGAAGTGAATTCTTCTGGCAAACTAAAAGGCTAGGGAGGCATCAAAGAGGAAATGCAAGGAAGGGTCCTTCTCAGAAGCGATGGCTCTTAAGAAAGGTGCTAGAAAGAAGCCAAGAAGAGCAATAAAGGAAGTGATCACAACAAGTATTATTGGCCACACTCCTGAAGAATCTTTAGCGATATGAAAGAGATTCATGCTGGTTATGATGGTGAGGAGTCTTTTGATTATAGTGGATCTACTAGCAATTCTGCAGAGCATTTAATATGTAATTTTTACTCTAGTACTGCTGGTGGTTATAAATTACAGTTTTTATCAAGGTTTTTAAGGCTTACCAACCCAAAAGTTGAAATGATTAAGAGTATATATGACTTGTAGTTGTTGATTATTGTTTTACTGAAAACTACGATGGTGTTGACAAAATATGTAAGTAATGTGTGTTCTTATTTATTAAATTTGGTTTAAATTATATAAGGGGTTACCGATAAGTGTTATAGGGGTTACTTACAAGTGTTATAGGGGTTACTTGTTCTATTTTTAAGGACTTATTTATTAAGGGTTATAGGGGTTACTTATTAATTAAGGGTTATAGGGATTACTTACAAGGGTTATATGGATTACTTACAAGGGTATAGGGATTACTTATTAAGAGTCACTTGTTTTATTTAGTTAAAGTTACTAATTAAGGGTTATAGGGATTATTTAGAGAGACTTTATTCTATTGTTATTTGTAGTTTATGTTAATTCATTTGATTATGTTAATTTGTGAAACAAGGATACTTTGGTTTATTTTTTCTGAAATTTATAATTTGCCTCGTGAAGAAGTGACGACACTGGTTGGCAAAGAGTTCATATCAAGTCGTGTTATGGATTGTATTTTATTTTGCTGAATTATTTGGAGATGCAAAAGAAGGATGATGGTTTCAAGGTTTATTTTGGTGGAGAATTTTCGGTTATTAACTTATGGAGACTGTTATTTTTTCGTGTTCATTTATATTTGTCTTACTCACTTGAATTATTTTATGTTGCGTAGTATCCTCTTTGTGTTTTGTATATACTAGATAAGAAAGTCCTGACGAATTAGAAGTCTCCAGAGCTTAGGATCGTTGGCTTGAATTTGTTCAAACCATGGAGTTCTTAGATGTTATGCTGGTAGTTACTTTGATATTTTTTTGTCTGTATGTTGATTTTCATTACAATTTTTAATGGCTATGAATTTCATTTTATGTTTTACAAATTTTCATTCCAATTTACTATGGCAATCACTATTCTGCTGTGTGATAAACTTTTATACCAACACTGTCGATTATTTGCAACAGATGGTATTACTTGGGTGTTGGAAGGAATTGCATTAAGATATTTGATGGTCATCATACATATTATTATACACTAACCTGACACTTGGTATGCATTATTAATGATCTGGCAGTTGGTAGTTAAGTTTTCATTTTAACTTATATTTTGTCCTTCTGATTTTTTTTCACATAGACTTCTCATGTCAAATTACTTGGTTAGGAAGAACCATGATCAAAGTCATCTTGTCAGAGAATTTGATATTCGGATGCTACAACTTGCTTCTCAAGATTGTCCAAAGAATTCAGATTTTGGGGTTTTTTTTGTATCATTGTTTGTCGTATGAAGGCCAAGATTTTTACTGTAAAAACTTAACTAAGGTAATGTTTAAATTTCTTATTTATTCTAATTTTATTTACAACTTACTTATGACTTTGATTTGTTTTGTTTTTGTAGGTAGTTGAGCGACGTCAATGTAAAGCTGAAGTATGTGCTTCGTTGGTTCTGTTAGTGCAACTTGAATGTAGTACGGGATGATGTTGTCAACAAGGTTCAGGTGTTTGCTGATAACAACAAAGCTTTGTATGACGAAGTATGTTAAATGATGAGATTGATCGT
Source organism: Chenopodium album (assembly GCF_948465745.1). NCBI lineage: Eukaryota > Viridiplantae > Streptophyta > Magnoliopsida > Caryophyllales > Amaranthaceae > Chenopodium > Chenopodium album. The sequence goes on along the minus strand of NC_137858.1, from coordinate 31,433,894 downwards.
CAAGAACGACTTCCCTTGGAAGCAATAGAAAGGGAAAAGCAAGCAAAAGAAAGAGAAGCTAAAAAAGAGGCTAAACAATAGGCAGAAGAAGATGAATAAGTGGTTGCTACTATTGAGGCAGAGAAACAGGCAGAAGAGGCTCAATTGAAGGGAGGGAAGGCAAAGGGAAAGGAAAATAAGTCACGGGCCCCTAAGAGAGTGAGCACTCGTAGAAAGTAAGAACAAAGTTTCTATTATGTTAATATGCTAGTTTGAACAAAGTTTATGATTTTTGCAAAGTAAGAACAAAGTTTCTATTATGTTAATATGCTAGTTTGAACAAAGTTTATGTTTTTTAATTGTAAAGTTGTAATCACATTGGTATATATTTACTTTGTCTATTTTCTGTTAATATATATGGTAGTTTGTGTTCTTTTGTTAATTTTTAAGTCATTTTGTTGTTAATAATTACATGCTTATTTGGAATAATAGGGGTTACTTATTTAGAATAACAGTGGTTACTTAATAGTATAATAGGGGTTACTTATGTAAGCTTATATTGGTTACTTAATAGCATGACAGTATTTACTTAATATGGATTATGTGCTTATTTATGTTTTATCATAGTGGATACTGGATAGCATAATAGCAATTAGTTACTAACATGAGAGGGGTTACTCAATAGCATAATAGCAATTACTTAATAGCATGAGAGAGGTTACTTAATAGCATGAGAGGGATTACTTAATACCATAATATTACTTAATAGCATGAGAGAGATTACTTAATAGCATAATAAAACAAAGTCTGAAATTTAAATGAAAAAACAAAGTTTCTACTACATAAATATTATATCATAAAGAAATTAAAATAAATTTGGGTTTTGTCTTGGTGTGATTGTTCCAAATTCTCTTGTATCTCCTTTCCCTGTCATTGCTTTTGTTCTTTTTTTGGTTCCTTGCTTTCATTCCTCTAAATTTCTCAAAATGTCCTTTTATTCTATTGATTTTTCCCTTGGTGTTTGCTCTTTCTGGGTCCACTATAGTAGGAATTTTCGTTATGTTTCTATTGTTGCTTCTGATGTAGTAGTCTTGTTTTGCTGCACTGTTTCTGCTTCTTGACTTGTTGCATCTTCTTCATCATGCATTAAAAATTAGTTTAAGTTATATTTTACTGACAATTGGGGGTTACCTTTTCTAATCTATTTCTTAAATCATCTGCTAGTATATCAAGCTTTTTAAACTCTAACTCTATTAAGTTTCTGGTCTATGTGTGCTGTTGGCATTTCAATATCAGATTGTAGTCTTTCCTTGCCATAATTTGTCTCCATGGAATGTATTTCAGTGGAATTGTTTCATTTGCTGCTTCTTCGTCCCTTTTTCTCCATACATGTGCCTTTGCAATTTTTGCCCATCTCACTATGATATATCTATCTGGTATTTTGGTCACTGAATGTTGTTGTAACACACATACACAGTGATAACATAACCACCCCACTTCTTCAAAATTTTTGCAGGAACATGCTACACTGTTGTCGGCTATGTTGTATGTAACTTTTTGATTTGAAGCTTCATAATTCTCTAATTGTATTTCATAAAAGAAGTAACTTTGATCTTGAAAATTAAGATTTGTTATGCACTCAATTGAGTACTCAAATTCTGATTCGAAGTCTCTGTATATGGTCAGTGATAAACCTCTGTTGCATGCTTTAACATTCCATAGAATGGTAAATTTGAAGTAGGTTTAGAATTGGAACATTTGAAATCTGCATGAGATTCATTCTTCCTCTCTGTTTGAATATCTTGAAGAAATCAGTCAAGCTTTTATTTTTGTTTGCCTTGAAACTATCAACGTTATTTGCACTTTTCACTTCTTTGAGAAGAGAGTATTCTTGCTGAAAAAAAGTCTTTATTGAGAGCAGTGCACCATTTTTCCTTCAAGCTATATATTCTTTTGAACCATATTTTATTTTCTAGCTTGTAAGTTTTTATTATGTTCGTCCAACAGTGTTCAAAATCTTCTTCTATTACACAACCTGTTAGACATTTATTAAAAGCGTATTTGAAAGTTGTGTCTCTTTTTAATGCTCCAAATCTTGAAACTGCATTCTTAATGAGATGTCATATGCAAAGTATGTGTCTTGAGTGTGGGAAAAACCTGCATGGAGTATTCTGTTAGTTTTTTTTTATTCTGAATTTATTTAACATAACTAGGTTTACTTATGTTTTCTAACAGGGGTTACTTATTCTGAACACTTGGGGTGTTACTTATGTGTTAAAAGAAGGGGAAACAAGGGTTACTTAATAGCGTAAGAAGAAGTTACTAATGTAGTATAATAGGGGTTACTTGTGTACTGTAATTGGGTTACTTATTTTGCATATCAGTTGTTTCTTAATATTTTAAAACAGAAGTTGTATGTGTTGCATAACACAGGTAAATTAATTGCATTAAAGCAAAGGGATAATGTAAATTTACTTTTTGAATTGCAAATAACATGGCCAAGTCTTGGTCAGTAAAGATTGAAGCTGGCTCACTTCCACCAACTAATTTCTTGAAAGTGGATAATACCCACTCGAATGTTTCCATTTTCTCATCATCAATAAAAGCACAGCCAAACATCACATTCTGCCAATGATTGTTGACACCCACAATTGGCCCACAAATAAGATAATATTTGTTTGTCTTGTATGTGGTGTAAAAAATAGTAACATCCCCATAAATATCAAAATCTTTTTTCATCTGTTTGTTTGTTCTCCTAACTTAAATATGAAGAAGAAATCTAGTTCTTCTGATTGTCTTTAAATTAGCATGTCTGTGACAGTTTGTGCGACACCTCCTTCAATTTCCTTCATTTTCGTCCTTGTTATGTAATTCAAATGATCTTTCATTGTGTGTGCTAATACATTTTCACCACCAGCTTCATAAGACATTAAACGATAATGCTGGTCTGAGTCCACTTTCTGCTATTATGTCTATAACTATTGCCTTATCTTCTGTTATTTTTCACTCTAATCTTTGTAAATGCTGCCATTCTCTTCTTGTTAGTTCATGATTGTGTTGCATGACTTGTTCTTCTATTTCAAACATACCCTCTTTATTTTTTTTATTTTTTTTCTCTGATGAATGCTTTGCATCTAGTTCTAGTGATTGGAACTTGCTTTTTCTTCTTCTGTTTTTTTGCCACGAACAGGAAGAGTACGAGTTTTTTTGTTCTTTGGTTTTACCCTGAAACCTTCTTTTGAACACACAAAATCTTTTCCTCTGACTTGTTTAGGTTCGGATTGTGTATGTCTTGTTGTTGATTGTATTACACCAAATCCAATCACAAAAGCATGTTTTTTTTATAGGAAATTTTGTCTAAACCCACCCGCCAAATACTGTATTTTGTCTAAAACCACCCAAAAAAAATGTTGTCTAAGACCACCCAAATACAAAATTTTGTTGTGTAAGACCACTTGGCTCAGCTTTTCGGCTTTGACCTCAAACTCCGGCGTTGACTTCGGGCATGTGACAAGCACGTGACGCCCCTCCCGTTTATATTTTTTTTCTCGAATTTTCTAACTATTAATGGCCACCACCGCCTAAACCACTAGCCCCTACCCCATACTACCAGCCCCACCTCATAACCACCAACTCACCCAACCGCGCCAACCTACCCACCACCACTCCCACTAGCCCTTTCCTCACTATCACACACAACTACACAACCACAAACCAACACAATGACCCCAACCACCAACCTACCCACCACCAGTCCACCACTCCCACCAGCCCTTTCCCCACCGTCACACACAACCACACACCACCGACACCACCACACAACACCACCATTAACGCCTAAAACCAAAATCAACCCATTACAACGAAGAGTAGCCTAAAAAAATGAAAATCAACCCCAAAAAATCGAAAATCAACCCCAAAAAAACCGAAAATCAATCCAAGAAACGAAAATAAGCCCATAATATGTAAATTAACACAACAAAATAAAAAAATACCACAAAAAAATCAAAACAATTAGATCTACATATTTAATCGCGATGGTGCTTGTTGGCTTTGTTGTTGTTGGTGTTGCACCGTTGTTATTATTGCGGTTGATGTTGGTGGTGGTTGGTTGACGTTGGTGGATGTGTTGTTGCAGCGTTGTTGTTGTTGATGGTCGTTGATGTTGGTGGTGGACAGAGAAAAAAGAGGTGGGACAAAGAAAAGCTACAAGATTGAGAAAGAGGAGGGAGGACAAGACCAGTAGAGAAGAAAACTAGTACTCCGTAGAGAAGAAGATGAAAGAGAAGAGAGAGGAGAGAGAAAGGGAAGCTAGAAAAATCTGGGGGGGGAAGAAAGGAGAAGGGGAGGTCACGTGCCCCGAGTCAACGCTGGAGTTTGAGGTTAGGGCCGGAAAGTTGAGTCAGGTGGTCTTACACAACACAATTTTGTATTTGGGTGGTCTTAGACAGCTTTTTTTGGGTGGTTTTTGACAAAATACAGTATTTGGCGGGTGGTTTTAGACAAAATTTCCTTTTTTATATTAAGTATTTCTTCTAAAGTTGTTGTAGTAAAACCAACAAGGCTTCCTATATAATCTACTTCATGCTGCTCTGCATATCTGCTATCATCTGTTAAAGTGCAGCCACTTAAATCTGTAACAACAATTTGGATCTGCATTAGTAAGTTAGATTATTTCAGAGTTTAATTGCATTATTTATTTTTATAGGATTCTAGGGGTCACTTGTATATCATGATAGAAATTAGCAATAAGTTCTTAGTCTATAGTTTTAAGCACTTAGTCTGTAGAAATTAGCAGAGTTTACTTGCATTAGTTAATTTTATTTTTATAGCATATCATGGTGCCACTTAAAACTGTAGTTACTTAATCTGTTGAGTAAGGGTTACTTGTACAACATAACAGGGGTTACCTGTATTTGTTAGTTGAAACAGGACTAACTTAATCTGTTGAGTAAGGGTTACTTGTATAGCATAGCAGGTGTTACCTGTATTCGTTAGTTGAAACAGGAGTTACTTAGGCCTTGTTTGGTTCATCTTATATTTGTTGATCTGATCTGATCTGAATGAATCCCTCATTAAACAGGGTTAAATAGGATAGTTCAATATAGTTTATTTTTAAGAGTTACTAATACACCATAATTAGGGTTACGATTATATCATTTTAGGTGTTATTAAAATTTGAAAAAGGGTTATTTTTTACCTTGTAATTCATTGTTTTTTAGAATTTTTTCGATCTCTTTGATCTCCAAATTTCATTAATGAATCCCCTATTTCTTCGGTCTCCATTGATTCTTGTGATTCTGGAAAGCTTTGTAATTCTTCAGTCATGGTAGCTCTCAATTTTTAGGGATCTAGAAAACAAATCTGTTTAATTCTTTGCAAATTACAAGAATTTTGTGAAGATGAGAAAGTAAAAGCGGCGGCTCTCGTATAGGGATTTGTGTCAGCGCTTTTTGGAAGAAAAAATGGTGTAGCGCATGTTTTTTGTTAACTAGTCGTTGGAGCACGCGCGTTGCGCGTGCCCCCCCGACGGCAAGATAAGCAATATTCGTTGAGTTTTATGGCTACTGCGATATTGTTTGGATTCACTTACAAATTGTAAAAGCTGATATGTTTAAAATCTTAAGATAGCATGTCTAAGGTAGACAAGCGAAAGCTTCTATCCGTAGGCAATACACGTTTGGTTAGATATGTTGTACAAAAGAAAGTACTACATGAAAAGGGACATTCTTTCTTTTTTTATTTTCTGATGATTTCATTTATAGGTAGTTATGTGTATTACAAAGAATAATTTAATAGGACATGGGCGTACAACATACCTAGGAAGACGTTTGGCTGTGTGTGTATAATAAGTATTAATTTTTTTGTTGGATGGTCAATTACTGAGCGTTACCGTTGTGTTCTGGTCACCTTCTTCTTTGTGTCATTTCTTGACTGTGGGTTTTTTTTTTGGGGCCGAAGAAATGGGGAGTTTGGATAGTACTGCTAGCTCTGGTAAAGGTTTCACACCACCTGTTTGGAAGCCGAAGTCAAATAATTCAGAAGCTGAGAACATTTCTAGTAATTCAGAAGCTGAAGTCAAGTAATAATATTTAGGTAGGGTCTTGTATTTAGGGTTCTTTTAGCATTACATGCAAGAAGCAACCTATTAAGTCAGGATGATGGGGTATATGTAGGTATGCTAAGCTGTAACTAAACAATGAATCGAGTTATGAAGTATATATATATAATGTTTTAGTTTCTGCTGAAGACTTTTTATTTTGTGTTCTTTTTTTTTCTTTCCTGTTTTTTTTTTTTTTTTTTTTTTTTTGGATCTTTTTAAACATTGTTGTCTATTGCTTATGGGTTTAATTGCTTATATTTTATACCTGGTGGACTTTGCTGGGTGAATTAGGAGAATGATTAATTCTGTTAATCGCATATCTAATCACATAATGAAATTGTACTGTACTTAATAACGCTATCCTTGTGTCTATTGTCAATCTGTATCTACAGTGCTGTATCACAAGTGCTAGCTTGATAACTAATCAGAAGAAGGGAAAGGTGTAATGAATTATACTCTAAATTTTAAGATATTGTGTTCATGATGCACTGCGGAATATATTCTGAAACATTTTAAGATAATCTACTAACTTTAATTTTAACTTTGAAAGCAGGAAACTATACTAACATAGGTTATATTATAAATAAGGATCCTGATTTAAGGATACAAGGTGATACATCATAGATACCTTAGCATTTCTATGTACATACCAAAAGATTCTAGTTCTACTACAAAAGTTTTCCTGAGATATTATTGTAGAGCAGACACTACTACATATTTCTAGCACTATATACAACACCTGATGTTTACTGGGAACACAAGATGCCCAAAATGTTCCTTCTAAACATCAAAAGCATACGTCCAACTAAGAAGGCATTACACCATAATAGCTAATTACTATCACCACTTTAATAGTAAAAGGCAGTGTACTCTAATATTTTATAAGCTGTCTTTGTTGATGATTCAAGAAAGAGGCTTCAAACAAATTCTTTGTTGTCTGGACTGGTTTTCTCCGAAGTGTCTTTGAAAAGGGATGTTCTGACTTTCTTCCTTGGAACCTGGTCTTCATCATCAGATTCCAACATTTCATCAACTGGCATTGGCTGTTTGTTCTTGACGTTGCTGCGGGTGCGAGCAAGGTTGTTCCATGTAGGGAGCTCAGTAACTGGTGATGCTGGTTCTGAAATTGTAATCCCTTTGCTTGGTGGCTGAGTTGGAATATCAAAGCAGTCTGTATCGAATGCCTGAGAAGCAAGCCTGAATTCATGGAACTGAGCAATTTCAGCAAGAACTTCATCACTTGCCTCTCTGTTGTCCTGACTGCAATCAGCAGTTAGCTCTAGATTAGAAATACCAAGTCCTTTGCCATGAACCTTAGTTAAGGCTGAGCCTGGACTCTCATGCATCAGTGGTTTCTCTGCTCTGTGTTTCTCAGCCGTTTTTAAGGCAGTTTGTTCTCTGTTAAGCTGCGAGGATGATGATTCTAGAACCTGGAGCTGTGGTTCTGCATCCTCTACTTCAATAGTCTTTAGAGTCCATAAGAGGACGCTGTTCCTGGCTAGCTCCAGAGTCGGAGTAACCTGAATCAAAAAGGGTTTTGTTGCTAGCATGGCTTGGACAGGCTTAAAAGCCTCAGCATTCCCCTACAACAGTACATATATTATATGAGTATTAGATATACTGGTGGTAATTTATACATTATTTCATTAGATGATAAAAAAATGCATTTCTAAAATGTATGTCTTTTATTAACAACTGTGATGAGCACTTTAAATTTTGTATGATACAGATAAGTTCATTAAATGTGAAATGTATAGCAAATATATCTATAATATTGTGTATCAGTGTACGCATATTGGAACTGAATATGCAAATAGGCAGAGATGATAGAAGCAACATAATTTCTTACAGTGGCTTTGATATCCCAGATTTCTTTTGATGTCTTTCGGAAAAGCTTTTCTGTATCGTCACTAAATTTTGTAAATGACATTGTACCGTTGTCATCAACAGCTTCAAATTTGAATGTAACTCTGCAAATGTGTACACAAAAGTGAAGTCAAGTCTTGCATTCTATTATACTATAAGACAAATATCACGAGGTTAAGTGTTAGCAGCATACTTGTGTACAGCTACGGTGTCTCCTTTCTTGCAAGAAATGCAAGGGAAGCGAGTCCCAAGTGCAAGATGTGTTCTTTTTCCACAACCAAGGCAGCCTATATAGGCATTCACTCTTTGTAGCTCAGCCTCTGGTATTGTAACTTTGATCCAAGCAATCTCATCTGGAGTTGCATTAGCTGCCTGTAATAGTGCAAGAAAGCATAAATTAGGTAATCATTACTTGATATACGTGAAGAGAATAACACACACTGTAAAGGCAAAAAGAAAATAAAATTAGCAGCGCATTTAAAAAGGCCTAACCTTTTTGCTTCTTAGTTCAGCTATCGTCACAATTTTCTTTTCTGCGCTTGGATATCTCACGTTCAGAATTCTCTCCTGTCTATCTAGCAGTACATGCTGATATAACTTAACCCTAAAACAAGCAAATGATATCAATTACACGATTTTGTGTGCCGGTTAATTTTATATTTACAATGATAAAAATACACAAAGTACCATTCTCGAAGCATATCTGCCCTTGCTTCCTTAGGATTCATGATTATCCTAGTTGACATGGTAGTATTCAGAGTGAATCCTGACAGCAAGTAGCAATCTAGTTTAGTATTTGGTAGGCAATGGTAAGCGTGATATGTACACTAATGCGATGAATTGTACCTCTTGTGTGGCGGGTTTTGAGTGCAGTAAATCCTACAACATTGAACTTCTCAGCCCAATTGTTCATAGCATCACAGGGTTTCCCAGTAAGATCGTTCCATGTTGAGATTGTCATAGCATGGTCTTGGCTGGTTGATAATAAATTGTATGTTAAAAACTATCTAAGATATTTGAGTATGATGAGGGATAAAATACAAATTATCTTGCACAGGTGTATAGTTACCTAGTGTCAGTGATGGATACTTCTCGAACTGGACTGTCACGACCTCTTGCATTAGGTACCATCCTTGGCGTTTCTTCAACAAAAAGAACCACACCAACTACATCTGATTTTGGCAAAGGATCGTTAGTAAAAAGGATGAAAAGTAATACAAAGTTGTAAGAATGATATTGGAATATGAATGTGCATCGAACATGTAAAATAGCGAATACCATATCTGCCATTTGGATCAGGCGATCTAGGAATAGTTGACAGGTGGTTGGTACTTTGGTTCAATTGGACCGCTTTCAGGATTTAGGCGCTGAATAATTGTTTGGTGGCCAACGGTCCTCTGGTATGGAAGCTCCTCTAAGTTGAATTTGTATTGATCGTCTACAGGTGCTATAGGAGCCTTAGAAATTTCGTACTGACCAGATGGCTTAAGAACCTCTTCATATGCTTCGATTTGATCTCTAAATAGCGCACATCGCATTCTGTTTTTCTGGTTAAATAGATAGGATATTAATCAGTGTTAGGGTTATAGTATAGAAATACATAGATGCAGTAAAGCACAAGAAATACACTCTACTATCCGTATCGTAAACATATAAGGCATAAAACATAGATACAAAGTTTTTGAATTACTGAAAATGCACAAATGCTATACATCTTTATGGCAAGCAGGTTCCTGATACTCATGCATATTAGAATTTGTGCATCTTCAGTCAAAAGTAAACAGATTGCATCATATTGTATATCTAGTAAAATATTATATGCACTATAACTGAATGTAAACCGATTCTATGTGTATTTTCAGAACAGATCTATAGCAAAGCATAATCACCTTTTCATCCTCTAAAATGATAGTTTGAAAGATCACATTAGGTTTTCTTGGGGAAGGTTGGGCTCTTCCCTTTTCGGTGACTGTCACTTTCACCTTGTAGTCCTTACTTTGAGTAGTTAGCTCGTCTAAGTAAACCGGTTCCAACTTCATCTTTGGAGGCGTATTCATGGTCTGCATTCCATGATGTGCAAAATAGTAAGTAAGCATAGCTAAATAATATATATAACGTAGTGGAAATTTAGATCAAGTCAAGCAGCAAAATATGCTTCCCTTCAAGAACTGAAAGATCTAAACGCTAAACAAGTGCATGTAACAGCTATAAAAAAAGCAATAACAGACATTGATGTGTTATATAATGATCAAACTTAGAAGATTGTTTTAGCATGGTTGTTTTACCAATAACAGACAATTTAGTCTTAGTTTCTAATTGAAATGAATGAACAGATTTATTTCCAGAAATATATGTAAGTGTAAAAGGTAACCAGTATTATTTGCAAGTAATTAGAGTATATAGGATCTCATTAGTTACAGATTTTAGCATAACAAAATTGCAAAGTACACACCGAAAACACACAAAAAAAAAGGGAAAAAAAAAGAAAGTAAAGGGGAAAAAAATCAAAAAAAAGGTCGTGGATTTATTAAGATAGATCTTCATGCACTGAAATATAGCTACGAATTTGAGTGATAGTAACAACTCTTCACATAAAGGTAAGTCAAAGAATTTCCACAAAAGGAGAAGAATATACCATGACTAAGTATGATAAGGCAGAGAATAAAAATACTTGATGGAAAAAGTGAGAATTGCTTTGGTATTTATAGATGTAGTTAGGGAAGGAGTTAACCGACCTCTTTCCAGCAATCAACGGTTAAGATTAGGAAGCTGTTGTTGATCAAGGTGATTGGGTACAGCTATAAAGCATTAGACCATTATAAAGTACACTTTCTTTCTTATTCATTAAGCTAAAAGGGAGTAATTATTATGGCTGAGATACAATTCAAGTACTTTTAATGTAAAAATTCTGTTTTTTTTTTCTGGTTAAAATGAAAGAGGAGTACAACTGTTTGCTCTTAAGCACATTTAGTTTACTATGAATAGTAAGTTTGACTTGTACTTTATACTTATTTTACAATCCAAGACAAAGTGCATGTCAACTTGGAAATTAAGTAATATTGTATCAAACTTTTGTAAGGCTTCTTTTTTGTTTTCTTGTGGGCTAAAGGCATAAAGCCCATTTATAGTTTGCTAAAGACACAAAAAAACTACAAGTTCAAAGGAAGTTATGACAAGCATAATCAAGAAAATATTTCGCACCATACTAAACGCATTCCTTGCAAATGTAGCTATTTGCGGTGTTGTTGTTGTTTTTTTTTTTTTTTTCCTTGGTCAAAATCGAAACACAAATTTGAGACTCGAGAATAGCATCCTAGTTTTACTATTGCCACACAACATGAATAGTAGGACAGGCAAAAACGAATAATAGGTGATTCACTACTGTTGTACATTACCGTTCATAGAAATCTAAAGCTGTACTTTAAACTGTAGTGTATACCTCACCCTTGAAAGAGCTTACTCAGTTAAGCATACAGCAGTGAGTATGACCTGGCTTTAGGAAACAGAGATATTCAAGTGAACACTTAAATAATGCGGCAGCTAAAATCACTCTGGAAGTACAAGATAGATAGTGAAATTAAAAAAAAAGAATTAATATGTGTAGCAAGTTCTTATCATTTCTGTGATTCATTAGTGTATAAGTACATCTGCATTGCAAATCATACTGAGCATAGCATACTATCGGACAGGAAGCATATTAGGCATACTGTCTAAGCTATTCAGCAAAAAGAAGAAGAGTGTCTTACACTGTCCAGCTAGCAAGGGCAACTCTGAACTGAAGATGGTTTAATCTGCAAGACAGCATATACAAATTTCAGTAACGCTAAATTTATTAAATAACTATAGCTACACAATAACGAAGGCTGACCTACCTATAAAGCTTCAATAACAGCAACCTTTATCGTTTTCTGCTTGCCTTTTAGCAAGGCAGTAAATTAATCATACTGCTGAGTCTCACCTGTATTTATGCCTGCTAGCTGTAAGAGTTCATAGGACACTACATTCTTCACTGCATTTGCAGAACACTGAGCTGTATCGCCTGCTGTAAAGACGCGAACATCTTCTGATTTCTTGGCCCGTGATAGTGCAACATAGAGTTGGCCATGGGAAAAACATGGTCGCGGAAGATAAATGGATACTTGGCTGAGAGTCTGCCCCTGTGACTTATTAATTGTCATTGCAAAGCTTAGCTTTATAGGGAACTGCTTCCTTTCAAACATAAATGGGTAATTAACTGAGTTAGACGGCCTTAAGCTGATTCTGTGTATGAACACTTCTTCTCCTTTGTAATACCCAACTGCTATAGCACACTGAATCACGTTGGGGAAAAATTTCTTGCAGATAAGCCTCGTGCCATTGCATAGACCCGAAGATGGCAGCAAATTCCGTAATAGTATCACAGGACAATTTTCTTTTAATACAAGCTCATGTGGACTCATTCCTCCGGGACATAGTTTATTGATAAATTCTGTAGGATATACGCTACAGGTGTCGTTCAGAATGGAATCAAAACTTTTGTATGTAACAGCCTGACCAGGGAATTTCTCTATCATGAATACATTGACCGAATCCACATCTTCATTCATGGGTGTAAGGATTGCCTTTTTAGTGAAAACCTGACTATCAAAGCGCCCATGTACCATTTCTGGAAATGTCGTTCCTACAACAGTACTCACCAATTCTGTGGCATTGGTAGTAGACTCCACAATCTGTTCTGGTAACTCAATGAAAGCATTTTCTGTTTGCTGCAACTTGCCATTGCCTAAAGCAAGTAGAAAATCAGCATAGGTTGGATCTTCTTTTGCTCTAATATTTTCCGTTAGCCTAAATTTGATTAGCTTTGGCCACAGGTAAGAAGTGACAATACTTGCCTCTACTGCTTCTTTCATAGTTTTTCGAGGAACTACTGGCAATACCTGCCTAAAATCCCCTCCAAACACGACAACCTTTCCTCCAAATATCTCTTTATTTCCACATACATCCTGCAGGAGAAGGTCTAGAGATTCTAGATTTTGTTTTTTAGCCATAGAAGCCTCATCCCATATAATCAGCGCAGTTTCTTTCAACAGTGCTGCTAAACTACCTTGCTTTGGGACATCGCATATCAATGAACCATCACTATCAATCGGAATCTTGAATCGAGAATGAGCGGTTCGACCGGAAGGAATATTAGCTGCAGCAATGCCTGAAGTAGCCGTGGGTAATACAATCTTGTTGATTTGTCTTATTTCTGCATATAGAGCATTGTAAAGGAAAGTCTTACCTGTACCTCCAGGACCATCAACAAAGAACGCGCCCCCTTTTTGTTGCATCACATGATCCATAATACACTCAAAAGCAGTATTCTGTGCAGCGTTGAGTTGTGAGCGACATCGTAGACATTCTTCTGGCATTGGTGCATCAAGAGCATCAACAATATCTTTGGTACGCCTAAACTCATCACTAACCTGAGAAATTAATTGGTCTAAACCAATAGAAGAAAGAGACTTGCCCATTGCCTCAAGATGTTGTTCCACTGATCTAACAGTAAGCTGCTGTATCTTCACCATCTGATTCGGAAATCTGTGGGAAAAATCTTCTGCAAGAGAAGTGTAGTAGGCATTCCATAAAGCAGTAGGATCACGCGGCTGGCAGAACATCAACACTGTGGCAAAAAGGCGGCGTAAAGCAGCAGGCATATGAGTACTGCATGCTTCAGACATAGTTAAATTAGCTGCATCATCATCTTCAATAAGACCAAGTTTAAGAGCAGCTTCCTGAAAAGTTGGATACAGAACACCGTTGACAGTCCGTAAATCCTCAAATGATTTAGGACTCCGTACATTTAGCAATAAAAGTCTAAGGAAAAACCGTTCACTTTCTGCTGGAAAGACAAATGCTAATCTGCCAACTGAAATACGGTTCTGAACTCTTTGTTTCCATTTTTTGTTACCTTGATGCCATGTGTAGTGTTCGCAAAACTCACCATACAAATACCCTAGGCCAAGTTCGGAAGCAGCATTCATTGCGAAAAATTCAGTTAATTGAGTTCTTGACCGTTTTGAATCTGAAACAACAGTACGGAGCCTTTCATGAGGGAAGACATGAACAGTCTGCATATCAGGCAAATGAACCTGTAAAGGGAGAACTGCAGGATGCATTTCAAACAGATCAAAGCTAAATATCCTCCATGCAGCTTCACAAGGAGATACCCATCTACCTGATTGATATTGCTTAATCTCATCTACAGAATTGGTGTCAGAAGCAACAACATTGTATGAAATCCGATCATGGCCCTTATAAACATACTTGTACAGGTACTTAACTGCTTTAATCGTCGAGCAGACTTCGACGTTCAAGTGACAATCGAACAACAAAGAAAGATAAGGATTATAAGGAATAACCCACTGGTTATCTAATTCTGCATTTCGTATCGTTACTTTTTCCCCGGTTTCTCTCCGGCGATAGATCGGATAACCATCCTTATAGTTAGTTGTTTCATTGCAAAACTGCTTAGGGTACTTGTTCTTACAGCTGAGCTTTACTCCATTCTTCCGCATACATGGGCATTCAGGATTCAATATGCCGCACGGACCATGCATCATGTGGGCCAAGACGATTCTTCTAAGCGTAAGATTAGCCTCAATGGGTATCTCAGCACAAACAAATCTGTCATAGTCAGCAGGAGACTTGAGCTTGTACTTAGGTTTTAAAACAATTAAGAAATGAGCATGCGGCAAGCCTCTTTTTTGGAACTCAACAACATACACCATTGCAGGAACCTCTCCAAACACTTTCTTGTCCATAATTTCCTTTTTCAGCGCCAGCAACTTCGCTCTAAAAATTCTAGCAACTAAGTCTGGCCTATCCTGCACCATATCACCAGGCGCTAGCTCAGCCTTGATTTCAGGCCAATTAGCATTACATGTAATCGTCACAAAAAGATCTGGTTTACCAAACCGTTGTACTAAAGCCATAGCATTTAGGTATCTCTTCTTCATATCCCGGGGACCACCAATATAGGTAGGAGGTAATATAACTCTCCGACCAACATTTTGACCAAGAGTTTCCCCAGAATCCAGTGAATCCAATATGCCTTTATACAAATCAGCCCTTATTGTTTCCTGGTTGTTTCTAAAGTAGTCAAGCCTTGTATTTTCAATCTTCACATACATATCCACTATGTATTGCTGAAAGCATCTACCTGCTCGGAGCAGCATGTTATTTGAGCGGATTTGCAACTTGTATGCATAGTATTCCCTAGCAGAAATGAACTTGTCTGCTTTAGTATTTTTCCGCTTTGAACCTATGTTTTAAAACGACAAAGAACAGTTATAAAAATGAACGATACCAAGGACATACTACAAACTTCCAACAGAGCATACATTTTAAAAAAAAAAAAAAAGAAAACGTACAACAGCAGGACCAAGCTCATACTGTAAAAATGCAATAGGACATATAAAACCTTAAATACTTACGGGCTTCTTCCTGGCCTAATAAATCTTCTGCAGTATGCACAACACAGGACATTATAGGATCTGGAATCATATCTGCTGTGCTCCTACTTGGATGCGAATTTTTTTTAAGCCCTTGAGTCCAGCCACATTCTCCTTGAGGAAATAACAATGGATATTGAAGGGGATCGTAGCAACCAAGCTATGATAAATTTGGTGAGATTCGTTAGATTTTCCAGTGACTAATATATGAGGACCCAGGCTTTCGCTAGATGAATAATTTTCCGGCCAGATTACAGCAACATCATCAACAGCAGGAGCGTTATAAACACGCTGATCAAGCACTGGATTTCAATTAAGAACAATTGTTGTATCTGCATGAATAATTCTGTCACGTAAAGACCGAAAGAAAATAGCATACGGATTCTTTTCAGATACCTGCATAAGAATGCTAACCACATCGTCTCTTATTTAAGGAAAACAGCCTACTCTATTTTCTGCTTCATGCTGACCATCATAGAAGTATAGCTGTAGGTACCTGGGATTGCTATTATCAGGCAACAGATCTGGCACAAAATGGTACATTTGGCCGTGCAGCTTGAATAAATAAATCCCTTTGTAAGTATTTGCATAATAATGACCGCCTAACGAACTAAATGCAAACATATTGTTGTATAGTCTAGCATACTTTCTAAAATGTACAGCACCTTCATCCTTTGAAGTAAACAGATAAACAAGCTCATGAGGATAATCGGTCACAGCTATAGTAATGTCTCCATTCCCGCAACAAAAATGCAAGGACTCAAACATAAATTTTTTTGCACAGCATTTGCCACAAAAATCAGGGATAGAAAGCCTAAAAGGTTCCATTGGAAGCTGTCGATCTGTAGAAGCACCAAGGATATCTAACAGAAATACAGGAAAAGGCAAACACATCAATTAATCGGTATGAAATATGACAACACACAATACAAGGTATATAATAAGCATACTTTTTTACCTTCTACCTGAGTTTGTCTAGTTTTCTTTTTAGAAGAAAGAGGCTCTCTTGAGTCTACTCCACTGCATGTAATAAACATTATCTTACTACGGCATCTGTACAGTTATGCAGCATAACAAATATTGTCCTACAATGGCATCTGTACAGTAAATAGCAGCCACTAATCTCAGCCAGTGACTATGGCATCTATGGAATACCAAGAAAAAAAAAAAAAAAAACTCTGAAATAGTATAGCCATTCCTAAGCATCATTAAAGTTTGTATTTAACTCAGTCAACAACAAGGAATGACCATTCTAAATAGAAGAAATCATGCTGACCTTACCACTAAGATGATAACATATGCAACACAGCACTGATGAGCATACAGATGGCTACTATAATGAATGCAGAATACCTATTTAGCTGCGGCGTGGATAGGTCCTGTATAGTTTTCTGTCGCTTGAAAGTAGAACTTTGTCCAGAATGTGTAGCGAGACACTGAACGTCTAGTAAAGGCGAGCTGCAAACAGAGGGCAAGTTATTTTTTTCACAGGCATAGTACTACTTATCCTAAAAAAGCGTTACCTTTTGATGGATAATACACTAAAAAATGAATTGGCCCTAGGTAATAAAAACATAATTCCTGCATTATAACACCGCTAAGCATAAAGACACCTACTTCAATAAAAAAAAAAGTGTACCTAAGTAGGTGCGGCGTACTAAGACCTTCCATGCATTTTTGGTGGCTTGAGGAAGAACTTTGCCGGGAGCGTTTAGCAACACACTGAGTGTCTGGTAAAGGCGCACTGCAAATAAAAGTGAAGTCATTTGTCTGCACAAGCACAATAATGGCTATCCTAAATAGTCTAGAACTTGATGAACCAGTATACCTAGCAAATGCAGACTGCGATGTTCTCTGCACTGCCCTGTTCAATCTACTACAACTTTTCCGAGATAAACGAGGAATGCCATAACGACAATCTAGCACACAGTATACCAGAAATTACTGCAGAGTAGATTTGGTAAAAAAGCACAGATACAGTTACTAAGATAGAGCGGAACTAAGTTCAGCCAAGGCAGTACCCATTGTTACCACTGCAGAGTAACTACACAAAACTGGAACGTAATAGGATTGGACAAAACTTTCTGCTGGCTACGTCTGTAATGTCGGTAAAATCAAGAACCCATGCACTGTAGGACAATAGCGAACACAAGCATCCTCAGTAAAAGAGTGCATATAAACAGGAAAACAATAATTTACACACTGAATCACAAAATCCCCCAGGAAAAGAATACATTAAAGTAAAACAGACCATAGTTAGAGAGGAAACATTAAGGCAGAAGGAAAAGCAATTTACATACTACAAGAGGAAGCGCAAAAGGACTGCATTCATTCAAAAGAGGCCAAAGTGGCAGTACATTGAAAATAGGAACATCATACTCAATTACAAAATTTCAGCAACAGGACATCATCTATTACATATGATGCGTACATCTATAAAAACTAACAAAAGCTGCCCAATTAAGTTAATATATCCCAACTAAAGGATTCCCATCAGCTTACATACCCTCAACCACCTAAATCCAAAAAGGCACCTAGCCATACTAAACATAGTTATTCAGCCCTAGCACACTTATAGACAGCCTCTAAATCAGACAGACCAGCAACAAGGTTGTCAGGCATCTGGATTCCCACTCCACTGGTAGATGCCTCACTCCTATCAATCCTGCGCTTAGCCGGAAGACTTGGTGGGAGAGCTAAAGCTGGAATCTGATTCGCTTCATCAGTTGGCGTCACACAGACATTGTTACCGAATCCATTAACAGAATCAGCCTGTTTCGAACTACTCTCCAAGCATTCAAGATGATCCTTCAATACCAAATACTTCTCCCTTATCAAAGAACACTCTCCACTCATCTTTGCTGCAGCACCATAGTTGGCATCAACTATTTCCAGATTGCAAACAGAAGCTACAAAGAAACAAGCTTTCTTTGCAACTCGCTGCTCAGCAATGTACACTTCAGGACAGGGGTCACTGAAAATGCACTCCATGGAAATACTGCTACGAGGACAGGTCACCATTAACCAAGACATATATCCATGGCCTTCTAATCTAGTGGTTTCAATGGCAGTCACAGAAACACCAGTCTTCCTAACTAAAATTCCTAAAAACTGAGCATAATCCACCGAAACATGAACATCATGAAACAATGCATCCTCCCTTGTACTGCATTCCGCACGTATGCGACTTAAATCTTCTCTGTCCTGCACTAACTCAGCACATTTATTCTTATACAACTTCACACACAGTCGATACATCTTAATCC